>NC_133426.1:74792500-75420000 GCF_049350105.2 Macaca mulatta | reverse complement strand
GTTCTCCTGCACCTTGGTAGGGAGCAGTAGAAGGAAAACTGTCTTAATTGCTTTCTGCCTCTGGTTGATAGCAACATTCGCATTCACTTGGGCTCTCATGCGCACTCTCTCTCTCTCCATTGCACAAGTGTCTCGCAGGCTCTCTCCCACTCTCACCATCTCTCTGTTTTTGTCTGTCTCTGTCACACATAATATCAGTGTGTGATATTCCTCCAGGTCTTTGTCTCACCCTCATCTGTTGCTCAATCTCTCTCTCTCTCTCTCTCTCTCTCTCTCACACACACACACACACACACACACACACACACACACACACACGCCAGCCTCTCCCAACGCTCTCATTCTCTTAGTCTTGGTATCCACTACCTCTCTGCACCTCTCACACAGTTTCTGTTCTTCCACATCTTTTCCTCTCTTTTTCTTTCTCCTTCTTTCTTCCTCTTAGTTGCTGGGGCTTCCTCTCCTTGGTGTCTGGATCTTGCACCCTCTGTGAATTTCCCTCTCTCACTCTCTACCCCTCCTGTGATGGCTGAGAAAGATCATCACCCCACCCCTCCCTGGAGTGAGCAGGGGCATCTGGAAGAGGCTCAGGTGACGCTTTCATAGCACCAGACTCGTGTCAGGCGGCCAAGCTGAGCAGAGGCAGGGGTGGGAGGGTGGACAAGGGGACTGGCGGCACCAGGCATGGCTCTGCTTGGGAAATCACCTTCCCCCATGCTAGGCCTTTCCTGAGTCAGGCCCTGGGAATAACCATTTCAATTAAACCTCAGGGCTGCTGGGAGGGAGGTATGGTCCTGGTGCTCTGTTGGCCCTGTGGGCCTGGGAGTTAGTGTCATCTGGTTCCCACTGTACAACTGGCCAGGTGCTCTGATTGATAGTGTCTGACTTGATTCTCACTAGAAACATCAGGGGGAGGCAGAGCAGGAGACTCTTCTTCCTGCTTGAAAGACAAGGACCCTGAGCTCCAAGAATTCAAAGGATTTGGCCCAGGACATATAGCCAGGCAATGACAGGTCCAGAAAAAGGGCAAAAACTGCTGAGAAAAGATCAACTGCTCTGGACCGTCCTCACCCCAACTCTGCTCCCTGAGCCATGGGCACACTGGGCAGAGGAGCTGGCAGGGTGCTCTCTGATGTAAGGACTCAGTTAAGCACTTACTGAGGTCCTGCTTTGAGCAAAAACCTGGGAAATGCTAAGACAGGCACTAATAAACTCCACGTCTGGCAAGAGCCTTACAGTTTGCAAAGTACTTCCTCATACATGGTTGCATTTAACATCTTCCTGATAACCAAGGTAAGCAACGATTAATCTCATGCCCACTGTGTGTTAGTGGCGAAGAGGAGATTAGAGTTTAGTCATCCAACCCCTAATCCACAGCTCTTCCTGCTGTGAAGCCAGGCAATGAGGACCCAAGCAGCCCAGGCCCTCTGTGACTAGGAAGGTTGGTATTGGCCATGGGGCCTATGCCAGGGCCAGCTCAGTCTGCACTCACAGGGCAGAATCTCTGTTCTTTCCCAAGCAGGCAGAGCCCAGTGGGCAGGGAAGGAGGATGCTCTAAGTCCAGGATGTGGCTGGCTCTCTTTCCAGAACCCAGACACAAAGGATTGGTCATTGTACCCTAACCTTAAATTCTGAACCCAGCCGAAACTGGCCAACTGCTGACAAAGGAGCTTTTGTGGGAGAGGTGCATGGGGCTTCTGACAGCAATGTCAGGGAGGAGAGGTCCTAACGTGGCCCAAAGATGCTTGACCTTGCTTCCTAAACTCTGGTTTATTAAAGAAGACTCACCTGTTTATTGTTTATCTTTCTCCCCACTATAACGTCAGCTTCAGGGCCAGACACAGTGGCTCATGCCTGTAATCCTAGAACTTTAGGAGGCCAAAGTAGGAGGACTGCTTAAGACTAAGAGTACAATACCAGCCTGGGCAACATAGCAAGATCCTGTCTCTACCAAAAAAATAAATAATAAACAAATTAAAAATTAGGCCAGGCACAGTGTCTCATGCCTGCAATCCCAGCACTTTGGGAGGCTGAGGCCAGTGGATCTCTTGAGCCCAGGAATTCGAGACCAGCCTGGGCAACATGGCAAAAACCCCGTCTCTACAAAAAACACAAAAATTGGCTGGGTGTGGTGGCATGCACCTGCAGTCCCTGCTACTCAGGAGGCTGAGGTGGAAGTATCAACTGAGCCCAAGAAGTCGAGGCTGCAGTGAGCCATGATTATACCACTGCACTCTAGCCTGGATAACAAAGTAAGACTCTGTCTCAAAAAAAAATTTAAAAAATGAAAAATAAAAAATAAAATAAAATAAACCAGGTGTGGAGGTGCACACCTGTAGTCCCAGCTAATCAGGAGGCTAAGGCAGGAGGATTGCTTGAGCCCAGAAGGTCAAGGCTGAGCCATGATTGTTCCCGCTGCACTCCAGCCTAAGCCACAAAGTAAGACCCTGTCTCTTAAAAAAGAAACATAGAAATAAAAGAAAGTGCAGAAGGTGAGGGATTTTTGAGTTTTGCTCATTGCTCTATCCCCAGAGCCTACAACAGTGCCTGGCAAATAGAAGGTACACAATGAACAACTGTTGAATTGAACAAATATTGTTATATCCAGAGTCCCAAAAGGGAGGAAGAAGAGAGTTGTATAGCCTAAGATCTGCCCACCTCCTTCTCCTGGGAAGATCGGGAGAGGGCCTACCTCCCCCAGAGTTCAGACTCAGTGCCATTCCAGAGCACCTGGCACATGCCCATGTAAGACCCCACCTTCTCCCAAGGGCCCTGCCAGGTCCAAGGGATAAGGAACAAGGGCACTTCCCACATGTTCCCACAGAGCACAGCCAACAGCACATCTTAGTCCTAACTCAGACTTGTAGGTTGTGTGGCAGGTGCAGTACTGAAGCCCATTCCCCAGCCAAGGAGATGGAGGCCTGGAGAGACTAAAGGAGCCAGATCAAGGTCACTCGGAGGGTTGGGGTGGAGCTAGGTTTGGAGGCCAGGGCTCCTGCTCTCCTGCTGGGCTCTGTGAGGGATCAGGGAAGGGGAGGGGAGAAGAAGGCAGAAAGTAGGCCTTCAGGGCTGCCCATCCTAGGTGCCCATACGAGGCCTACCAGTGTGTGGCACACCTCGCATCCTTTAGCCACCATATTCCCCTTCTCCCTTCTTCAGGAGCTGACAGTGGGGCCCAAGCAGCTGTGAATGGGGCCTACCATCTCTGCTGGGCCCCAGCCTCGGCCCAACTCTTGTCTCAGCCCTGCCCACAGCCCCAGCCACACGTCCCCACTTCTCCACTCCCCTCCTCAGATGGAAACTCTATCTCCACTCACACTTGCTCCCTTTATATCTCTCCCCTCAGTTTTATGGGGCGGCTGCGGCAAGAAAGGATTGGGGGGGGCGGTTGCTGCGGCTCAGAGACTGTCCTTTATTAGTTCTCTCTTCCCGGGGAAATGAGGGGCTGCAGCTGGCCGGCGATATGGGTGGGGTGAGCTGGCCTCTGGCTGCTGGGAAGGCAGCACATCTGGGGGTGGGGGCCTGGAAGGGAAGCTGAGATGAATTACCTGTGTGTGCTGGGAGAATCAATTGGGCATGCGGGCATGCTGCCTGCCCCGCTGGAATTAGGGAGCAGGGCTGGGGGCTCCAGCTGGGGACGTGGGAGCAGGCAGAGTCCCCATCTAGGGAGCAGCTAGTGGCAGTGAGTTGGAGAGAAAGCCCAGCCTCCCTGAAAAAGAAGAAAGAGCCATTTTCTAACTCAGGGAAAAATCTCACTAAATGGAGCCTGCCTTTCTCCACAGCACAACCTTCTAGCAATACCACCAGACCCACATATTACACACCACCGCCCCACCCATCCCAAAGCCACTTCCAGCTGGGCCCCGGAGTCCCTGTTCTTCTACACAGCTGGCATGGGTGCTCTGTGACACATCCTAGCCCCTGGCCACCCGCCCCCCATTTTCTCTTTCTCTCAACACCACCAATCCCCCCACACACATGCCCCCAAGGTCATCTTGTCAACTCTGCCACTTATTAGCTGTGAGTAGCCTCAGTTTTTCTCACCTGGAAAGTGGAGCGAATCATTTCAAAACAGAATGTTTTGAGTTTTGGAAACCATTAACAGGTAACACCTGGCCCTCAGCGCTTGTTCATGGCTGAAAATTAGGTGGAATGAGAGAAGCCTGGCCTTTAGAGTGGAGTACAATGGAGTTCAAATGTGGGTTCTGCATCTTACTAGCTGAATGACCTTCAACAGGTCACTTCATATCTCCCTGAGCCTCGGGTCCTCAGATAACTAGTTTACTTGGTTTTCCATTCCTGTAAAATGGGAATACTAATACCTACCTTGCAAAGTGACTAAGAGACTCTACAGAAAACGTGTTTGGAAAAGCGAGTCATTTTGCAAGCTGTGAAACGTGCTGCCAGGAGGTAAGACCCTGTGGGGATGATCTCCTGCTCCCTGCCCTCCCATCCCGGGTCCTTGGAGGCCCTCAACAGGAATGTGCCTCCTCAGCTCCTGAGGCGCCAGGAGAGCTAGGAGGTGGCAAAGGGTCAGAGAGCCAGGTGGGGTGCCGGGGGTCCGAAGGTGGCTGCTGGGGACAGTGGAGTTAGCCCCTCCTTCCCACACCTCCCTGCACCCCCACCTCTGCTGCAGCCATTCGGGTCCCTTGCTCTCCAGGAGGCAGCCTCCTTTCTGACATCATCTGCAGCCAGTTCCCCTGAGGGCCATCCCCAATTTTCATTTCCTCTCACTAATCCTCACACACAGTCCCTTTGCACAGCCCGGAACAGCCTCTGTCCCAGAGCTGGCTTCACTTGCCAGATACTTGTTGCAGCTCACAAACGCAGGCTTCTCAGCCAGGAGGGCCTTCCAGAGTTCTCATCTCCAGGCCTTTTCCTCCAGGGCGCTGGTGGGGATGGGAGCAGCAGAGAAGGGAGCCAGGGCCCCTCCCACCCGTTCAGCACCTTTGTGCTAATTAGAAAAGGGTATCCTCTGTAGACAGATGTAGCCTGCACCAGTGAGCACAAAACTGATAAGTATAATGCAGGCTTGAGTTTCAGCCCCACTCACACCCTTGGCCAGACACCCTCGTGCAGTTCACAACCTGTAGCACTGTATGTGATGGCCCTGGGAGACTTAGTCTGAGCCTTCAAAAGCACGCTCAGAAAGCCTGGGCTGGGATCCTATAGAGACCCTGCTGCAAGAAAAGCTAGGACAGTTGTACTAAGCCCTGGAACAGCTCAGTAGGTGGAAAAGCATCAGTAGAAGGTGATCTGTGCTGTGGCAGTCTGCATCCAAAGCAAAGAGGCAGATGGCGAGGGCCATACCTGTCTGGGATTCTGAGCGGGGGCTGGAGCAATGGAGTCAGAAATGAAGTTCACAATGAAAACCAAAGGCAGAAGACCTCTGGAGAACAGGAGTCCAGGGCTGAGGTTTGGGTTACATCAGTGTGATCAGGACTGAGGATTGATCAAGGAACAGAAAGGTCAGCATTACAGGTCTAAGGAGAGGGCTGACAGTCTTGTCTTAGGTCCGATCATTATCATGTGTGGGGGCCATGGGTGGTAGAGAATCGGGTCTGCGTGCAAGCCCAGACCATTTGCCTGGCCCTGCACTTCCTGTTCCTCTGCCTCCTTCCAGCCCCAGGATTTCGAGTTGTAAATAATCTTTAGAATACTCGCACACATTTGTTTAGCACTTTTTTTGTTTGTTTGTTTTTGCTTTGTTTTGTTTTGTTTGAGATGGAGTCTCGCTCTGTCACCAGGCTGGAGTGCAGTGGTGCGATCTCGGCTCACTGCAAGCTCCGCCTCCCAGGTCCACGCCATTCTCCTGCCTCAGCCTCCCACGTAGCTGGGACTACAGGCACCTGCCACCACACCCAGCTAATTTTTTTGTAATTTTAGTAGAGACGGGGCTTCACCATATTAGCCAGGATGGTCTTGATCTCCTGACCCTGACCTCATGATCCACCCGCCTCGGCCTCCCAAAGTGCTGGGATTACAGGCGTGAGCCACCGCGCCCGGCCTTGTTTAGCACTCTCACATCCCAGCTCCCTTGTGCCTTGAAGGAAGCAAATCTCTAGCTCTCTCCATGTTTACCCTGGCAGAGCCCTATTTATCTTTTAAGCCTAGTTCAAATGTCACCTCTGTGAAGCCTTTCCTGACCCCCTGCCCTGGCATCCTCTCTGCTCCCATGGCTTGTTGGACTCCAACTGTCACCACACAGATCACACTGCACTGTATCTCTCGGTTGCTCTGTCACCCCCACCAGACTAAGGGCCCCTGAGAGCAGAGACTATGTCTGGTTTGCCTCTGAGTCCCCAGGGCCTGGCACTGAGCCTGGAACTGGGAGGGGCTTAAGAAACACATATTGGGTGGATGAATGAAGCAAAAGGGACACATGTTCACACACAGGTCACTGATTCCTGGGGTCTGGGAAGGGCAGTGAACTAGACAGTTGGGTCAGGGAGTAAAGGTCCATGACTAGTCTCATTGCTGGGCCCCAGGCTGTGTCTGGAATGGGGATGAAGGCATGAGCAGTGGGGGCAGGGAGGTGGAATGGGTGCAGTGCCCTGTGGAGGGTGATTTCTGCTCATCCTGGGTCCTTACTGTACCCCTCTCAGTCTGGTCTCAGACTCTGGACAAGCTCCAAGAAGGCAAGGCAAAAAGTATACAAGTTACATCTGACCCATCCCTCTGGTGGGCACCATGCCAACGTCCTATCTTGCTTGGCATACCAGAACAATCCTTGACCCTTTCTTCTCTGGCCATCCTGGGGGGCTCTGTCTTCCTAGAGAAGCCTGAGCTAAGGAGGCCCAAGCCCTGCTCTGAATCACCCGTCCCACTCCCCTCCCACTGAGCTGGGCTGGGGATAGCATGACCGAGCAAGGAGAACTGAAGTCAGGGAGCCTGGCTGCTTGGATTCGTGACTCAGCTTTGCCATCGACCTGTCGGGTAACTGGTTGAGTGTGTGATTCTGGCTGACCCTTGGACCATCACCACTGAGGACTACTGGACTCTCTGACGGATAGCAGCTCCTGTGAAGGCCAGAGGAGGGCCGGCCTGGGTGCAGAAGCATGGCCCTCACCACCCTGGGTGAGTGGCGTCTGGCGCCCGACCGTCAGCCCGCCGACTGCCTGCCTGCCTGCCTGCCTGCCCGCCCGCCTGAGCCTGCACCCGCCTGGCCACAGGCTGAGGAAGCATAATCATGCTGGGCTATTTCAGACCCATTATCTCAGCTCAGCTCCTGCTTCCTGAGCAGGCCCCGAATTAGCCTGGCGCTTTGTTCTCAAGTGCATTTGTCAGATCGCTTGGCCTGTACCTCGGGGAGGAGGGAGAGGAGGGAGGGGAGGGCAGGGGCGGAGAGGGGGGAGGGTAGGGAGCGGGAGGAGGAACTCGACGCTAATTAAGTCTCATTAAAAAAAAAAAGAAGACGACAATGAGGAATAAGGAGAAGAAGAAAGAAAAACGAAGTGGAGGGGGGAGGGAAAGGCTTGCTGAGGAAGCAGAACAGCCGCCGGGAGAGACACACACAGAAACGCGCAGGCATACACACGCCCACAAAAAGACACGCAAACACACACAGCTTTCCCTCCCGGCAGCCTGCGCCAGCACTTCCCGCGCTCAGCCCTGCCCTGTGCCAGCCTGGCCGGGGCAACTTAGGCTTAGAACCCTGAGCCTTCCTTCCGGTTCCTCGGGCTGCCGGGCTAAGGACGAAGCACAGCCGGGTTTCAAATCCTGCCCCGGCTCTTCAGTAGCTCTGCAGCCTCTCGGTTTCCACGTTTGTCAGAGGAGAATCCCTAGGCCCACTGAGCAAGGCTGGTAGGAAAGTGTCTGGGCATAGAGAGGCTCATCTGCTCGGGAGTGTCTCGGCCCAGCAGCAAGCCTCCAGCTGGCGGTGCCCTCTCCGGGTCAGGCCTGGCTGCGCTTCTGCCTCCGAGCCCTTCTCAGAGCCAGGGGTGGTGCTGCACCAGGGCTCAGGCCCTGCTGGGCTCCCTCCCCTCCCACCACTGTTGGCCTGTGCCCCACGACCGTCAGCCCAGGCAGCTTTAATGGACTATTGCTTGGGCAACAGACAAAGCTGCCCAGGGCAGGGAGGCCTCTGCATCTCCACAAAGGTCCCAAGTATCCCTAATGAACTAACTCTAGCTCTCTTTCTCTCTCGGAATTCTTGGTTTCTTAGTAACTCACATATCCCAAGGCAGGAGCTCAGCTCAGTGCCAAGCTTGCCTTTCACACCACTTCAGCCAGGCCCTGGGTGGATGAGAAGACCTTGGTTTGGAATGTCCTCTCCATCCCTCACTTGCTGTGCCTCCGCCTTCCCATCTGCAAGATGAAGGAACCTCCACTCTCCCTGCCTGCCCCAAGCGTGACAGCACTTCATGTCCCCCAGAGAGAGAGGGCCTTCGCCAGCTTCTGACAGGTCTTTCAGAGATCAAAGTTCAATTATGCCTTTCCTGCTTGGGTTCAGAGGCATGAGGTCAGAGCCTTTCAAAAGCTCTCTCATCCCAAAGCATTCATAAACTCAGCTTGGTGGCAAGAACACTCATCTAGGAGTCAGGCAGTCCTGGATTCAAATCTCTGCTCTGCAAATCACTGGGCATAAGACCCTGAGAAAGCCAACTCTCCTTTTGCAACTTTAGTTTCCTCTTCTATAAAATGGGGCTAATGACCGTAGCTACTTCATAGAGTGCCTGGTGCACAGTAGATGCTCAATACGTTGGGCTGTTATTATTACTCCTCCCACCTCCATTTCCCCATGTCATCCCCACTCTATCTGGCCCAGCCCCAGAACCATATCCCCTCAGAGCAGCCCAGGTGTCCTCAGGCCTGCAGGGCAGAAGGGGTAGAGGGAGGTCCCTCTCAGAGAGAGCTGGGACAGGACAGCAGGGGTCCATGTCGTCCCAGGATTCTTCCTTACACTCTCTGGTGGGGACTGGGGACAGGATCACAGGAGCTCAGAGTGGGTCACAAGGGCTCAGACCAGCCCAAGCACTGAGGTCAGAAACTGGGGCTTCAGCACAGGGAGTAGTCAGGTCTAGGAGCAGAAAGGGCATGAGCCAGGGTTGGTAAGACTGGCTGCCAGTCCCAGATTTGCCAAGGACTCTGCACGCTCTCAGCTGAGTCCCTGCCCCCATATGGGTGTCAGCCGGTATCCCCTCCCCCGGAGATGAGGCTGCAAGGGTTCCTGGCTGCCAGAGGGGAGGTCGCTGCTGAGCCCCCACCTCACTCAGTGAGGTCAGCTGGCAGGCCTCCTCCCGCTGCCCTCCCCCATGCTTCTCCACTCCCCGCTTTGGCAGGACCATTTCTTGCAGCCTCTTCTGCAGCGCGCCCTCTGAGCCTTTCCGCCCCGCATTCCTGTGCAGGCCTTCAAGCAGTCCCAGACTGAGCTGGGGCTCGATGGGATGCTCTGTGAGCTGAGTTTCCCATTGTCCGCAAATCGGGACCAGCTGTGAGCAGCCTGACAGCCCAGTGCTCGTGGCCGCCCTCACTCCCGCTGCAGTTACCGAAGACGGGAGAAGACTGAGCCCACCGCCTGCCTGCCTGCCCGGGGCTCCCCCCTTAATGCAGCATGATCAGCTCCCTAGCCAGGAACAATCAAGCATTATGAATAAAGATGTGCAGCTGGACAGAGAATTCCTCCACACCCACCTGGCCCACCCAGCAGCTTGCAGCCTTCCTCCCCCGACCAGGCTCTTTCTACCTCAGGGGCACTCCACCCTGGTTGGTACACAGGCATGCAGAGGCCAGTTTCTAGGGGGCACAGGATTGCCCTAGCCTGGCCCTGCCCTCCATAGAGCACCCTAGTCCTCTGGAAAACTGTTGCCTGACCCCATCACGCCATAATTGAGGTGGGCTTGCGTACAAGGCATGCTGTGACCTCGGCCACCAGCGTTGGTGGGGAAGGAGGAAACCAGCCCCTGGGGAGGCTGGAGCCAGGACCTGATTCCAGGGCAGGAAGTTTGGTCAGGCTCAGTGTCGGGCATGTTCAGTGACAAGAGGCCACAGAGTGTGTGACTATCTGTTGGCGGCAGAGCCATAGGATTCTAAATACTCTGAGCATTGACAACAGTGTTCTAGCCAGGGCCTGGCGTGCAGGGAGTAGCATCCAGACCCAGGAAGGGAGCTGGCAAGTCTTTGGGTGGGGCCTTTGGACAGAGTATCTACACTGTGGGGAAGAGATGTCCTCTGATGGACAACAAATCAGACATTTGGGACACACGTATGGCTGGGGGTAGCAAGGAAATCACAATGGACACAAGTTTGGACTGGGAGTCTCTCCCATCCCTGGGTGCTACAGCCTATAGAATGTGAGAAATTCCAAATACCCTTCCCATCACACCTCCTCTTCCCCTTACCCTGCCCCTATGTCCTGCCTGGATCCCCAGCTCTACTCACAACCCTATCTCAAAATCTGAAGAGGCCCAGACAGCAGTCCAGGTCAGCATGAGCTTCAGACCTAAGGGCTGGGCCTCTAGGCCAATGGGTCTCAATCCTGGCTGCCCAGTGGAATCACCTAGGGAGCTTTGAAAAAGTCCCCAAGGACCAGGCTGGACACCAGACCGATTGACTCAGGATCTCTGGGGGTGGGATCCAAGTATCAATAATTTTTAAAGCTCCCCAAGTGAGTCTAATGTGCATACAAAGTGGAGACCACTGCTCATGGTTGGCATCCTGCAAAGTGTTTCGGAACATGAGCTCTGAAAGTAGTGAGGTCTGCGTTAGAGTCTAAGCTGTGCCACTTAATTATGTTGCACTGCCAGATTACCTAACCTCTCCAAACCCGTCTCCTTATCTGTCAAATCCGACCCCTGTGTATGACTGTCATGAGGATTCAATGAGAAAATAGATACGAAGATTTTAGCATGGCACACAGTAAGTGCTCAATGAATGCTGCGAGTACTATTATGAGCCAGAGAGGCTGACACACAGGTTGAAAGACATCTCTTTTCATCCAGAGGCCTAGAAACTTAAGTTACAGGTTGGCAATGTCAATGACTTCCCTGAAGAGTCAGGTAATTTCATTGACAGTGGGGGCATAAAAGTATTCAGGCTGAGAGAGACATTAGAAATCATCAGGTGCCATCCACATGTGGCTCAAAATGGAAACTGAGGGACAGAAAGGGAGAGAGGCTGGAAACCTGGTCCCCCAAATCCCAGACTCGTGCATGTGCTCAGATCAACACGTTTATAAAGCACCTACTATGTGCCAGGCAGGGTGGTGAATATGGCAGCGTCCCTGCTCCAGGAGGGCTCAGAGTCAGGCATGTAGATCTGTTACTCACAAAAGAGAAGTAATGATCATTCCACCTGGACAGAAAGTTGGTATCCACTTGGAGAGCCCCAGAGGAGGCTCCAACAGGCTGAGGTGGGTCAGGGAGAAGGCATTCCAAGCAAAGGAGGAGACATGGGTAAAGACATTGGAAGTTTTGGAGGAGTTTCTTTTCTTTTCTTTTCTTTTCTTTTCTTTTCTTTTCTTTTCTTTTCTTTTCCTTTCTTTTCTTTTCTTTCTTTTTTTTTTTTTTTTTGAGACAGAGTCTTGCTCTGTCGCCCAGGCTGGAGTGCAGTGGCGTGATCTCGGCTCACTGCAAGCTCCGCCTCCCAGGTTCATGCCATTCTCACGCCTCAGCCTCTTGAGTAACTGGGACTACAGGCGCCCACCACCACACCCGGCTAATTTTTTCTATTTTTAGTAGAGACGGGGTTTCACTGTGTTAGCCAGGATGGTCTCGATCTCCTGACCTCGTGATCCACCCACCTCAGCCTCCCAAAGTGCTGGGATTACAGGTGTGAGCCACTGCGCCCAGCCAAGGAGTTACCTTTATGGCAAGTACCCTGACTTTTCCATAGAGGATGGAGTGAAGGGTCAAAGGAGGGAGGCCTGCTGGAAGCTATTGCAGTAACTCAGGGGGAAATTGATGGGTATCTGACTCTCAGTCATCTGCTCTTTCCTCAATCCCCACCTTTCATCACTGATAACCTCGCCTCATTAAGAAAACAGGTGCCATCAGGCAGGAACTTCCCTTTATGCCCATAAATTCTACAGTCCTACTGCCTGTCATCTGCCCCATTATCCCTTCTTCCTTTCTATGACCATGGAGAATGACACCTTTCTCTTTTCTCAGACCAGCCCTTCACACCGTACTCTAGAGCCTGCTCCTCTCACCTTCCCAAGGCTTTTTTTGGGTAGCTTCTCTTCCTCTGTGTTGAATCATTTCCTTTAAGAAATACACTAGTTCAGTATCTTCCTTCTGTACAAGATTAGGCCGGGAAAAAAGGGAAAAAAATAGAACAAGGAAAGGGAAGGAAAAGGAAGGGGAGAAAAAGGAAAAGGAAAGGAGGAAGGAAAGAAAAGGAAAGGAGGAAGGAGGGAAGGGAAGGGAAGGGAAGGGAAGGGAAAGGAAAGGGGAAAGGGGAAAGGGAGAAGGCTTTTCTTTGACGAGTTTCTCCCTCCAGCTGTGGCCCCATTTCTATGAATTCCTTCACAGGGAAACTTCTCAAAAGAGACATCTAAACTCCATTTCCACTTCCTCCCCTCTCATTCATCCATCAACCAATGCTTTCTAACTTGTACCCTCACCTCTCCACTAAAATTACCCTTGTGAAGATCACCAACAACTACCAGAAAGCCAAATCCAGTGGACACTTATAGGAGCTAAAATTATGAGAGGTAGGCCAGTGGAGTGGCTAAGAGCAGGGCTTCTGGAGCCAGCCTGCCTAGGTTTGAACCCCGGTTGTACCACTAACCAACTGCATGGCCTTAAGAAAGATACTTAACCTCTCTGAGACCCAATTTTCTAATCTGTAAAGTGGAGATGATACTAACAGCACCCACCTTGTAGGATTAGGATGAGGATTAAATGAGTTTATAGATGCTATGCCCATCAGCACAGTGCTTGGCGCACAGCAGGTTCTCCAAATCAGCCAGCTCCATCAGTGGCTTCTGTCTGACTTGACATCTCAGCAGACTTCCGCAGTGCTGACCAACTTCCTCCTTCTGTAAAAAGTCTCTTCTCTCAACCCCGTGACAACACACTCTTCTAGTGTACCTCCTACCTATCTCACTGGCCCCCCCACTCATTCCTCCTCTGCCCAACCTCTATATACTGGAATTCCTCAGATACCCATCCTGGGCTCTCTCTTTTCCTTTCTGAACTCTTTTCCTAGGTGAGCTCAGCCACTCCCATGACTTCAAATGCCATTGAAGTGTTTGCAACTCCAAAATGTCCATGCCCATCCCAAGCTTCTCCAATCTCCAGCCTCATTTAACCAGCCACCTACTTGATATATTCACTTAAATGCTTCAAGAACCATCCAAACTTAACAAATCCAAAGAGAAAGTATTGATTCACCCTGAAGCCTGCTCCTCCCGCAGTCTTCCCATCTTAGTAAATGCCACTATTTACCAGTTGCCCAAGCCCAAACCGCAGGAGTCATCCTTGATCGCTTCCTTCCCCTCACTCCCCACGTTCAGTCGATCAGCCCGTTCTGTTGTTCTATCTCCAGTATATCTCGTCCATCCGCATCTCCACCTGCACTGTTGCCATCATTTCTCTCACAGCCAACTGCACAGGCCTCCTCACCACTCTCCCTGCTTCCTTTCTTACCCTGTTAGTCTTGTCTCCTCACAATCATCAGAGTAATTGTTTCTCAAAATGCATATTAGACTATTGTCCCTAACTTAAAACTTTGTGGTGGGTTTTAACTGTGCTTAGAATAAAATGCAAGTTTCTTACACTGGCTTACAATGTTCCCCAAGATGTGTGGTCCCCGCCTCCCTCTCTGACCATATCTTGTCCCACTGCCCCCCTCGTTCTCTTCACTTCAGCCACACTGGCATCTTTTCTGGTCCTTAGCACACTTGAGCTCTTTCTGGCTTCAGGGTCTTTGCAGTTGTTGTTCCCTCTGCCTATAAAGTTCTCTCCTCAGCTCATCACATTACTGGCTCTTTGTCAACCTTCAGGTCTTAGCTTAAGTATTGTGCCCTAACAAAAGCCTTTCCTGAAAGTCATATGTAAAATTGGTACACCCATCATCCTCTATCAGGAAGATCTATTTATTCCCTTTGTGTCTCTTTATGTATTTATTTGTTTCTTTTTTGTCTATTTCCTTTACTAGAATGTGTCATGAGGGAGATACCTTTACTGTCTTGTTCACCATGGTTGCTGCAGAGTCTGACCCAGTGACTGTTACAAAGAATTCAATAACTGTTTGTTGAATGAATGAATGAATAAATGAATCAAAGAAAGTGGGGCTGGAGAGAAGGGAACAAATTGGGGAGATATTGAGAAAGTAGACACATTGAGACTTGGTGATGGATTGGATGTAGGGGAAGAGCAGAAGGAAAAGAGCAGTGATGACTGCCCATTTCCTGGCCTTATTAGCTGGTAGAACCACTTATGAAACTAAACAATATTGGAAGGGACCAGTTTGGGGGGAAAGATGATGAGTTCAGCTTGATGCCTTGAGTTCAAAGTCCCTGTATGACATAAAATAGATATGTCCAGTAGGTACACTGGGACCTGGGTCTGGAACTGAAGAATGATCGTAGCTAACAATAAAGAATGGGACATCATGACAATGACTGAAAGCTGGAGAGTGGACGTTACTGTCTATTACTCTGGAGAAAGCAGTAATAAGGGGATAATTAAGGAGTGTGGAGGGAGAAGATGTCAAAAGACAGAAGCTAGAGCCAAACTGACACTTGTATGACAAGAGAGGAGAGTAAAGAGCCACAAGGTGCAATGAGATAGGCAAGAGAAAGAAGAGGACACTCAGTGACTCCGAAGCCAAGGAAGGAGAGAATGGCAAGCAGGAAGGGAGGGTTGGCAGGGTCAGATGTGAGGATGGGAAAAAGCCACTTATGCTGGTGACAAAGAAGTCATCAGTGACCTTTAAGAGAGCAATTTCAGGCAAGAGGGGGAGAGGACATATTGCAGTCGACTGAGGAGAGAGTGGGAGGTGAGGAAGCAGAGACAGTGAGAGCAGACAACCCTTTTCCAAGCAGTTTAACTGAAAATGGAAGGGAAGAGAGAAGGCAACAGCTTAAGAGGGAGGCAGGGTCAAGGGAGGGTTTCTTTGAAGGATGGGGGAGAGCTGAAAACCCTTGTAGGCTGAGGAGGAAATAGCACTCAAAGGAGGGGCAGAGATGGAGATACAAGAGAAAGGGGATAATTGATGGAGTTAGAGGTTAGTTATGGAGAGGAGGATAGATAAGTCTTCCTAGGAGACAAAAGGGAGAGAGGGAGAAGGAGGGAGACAGAGGGAGGGAAAGAAGGAGGGAGGAAGGGAGAGAGAGGACATACGGAGAGATTCCGAGATGGACAGCCTTAATCTTAGCAAAATTGGAAGCCAAGCATTAGGAGGGTGTATTTGTGGGGCTGGAATGTAAGAAAAGTAGAAGATGGGAATGCCAGCCCCCATGGGATGAGTTCAAGGATTGTAGAACATCGGCAAGGACTTCACACTGAGGCTGGCAAGCTTATAATTGCCAGGAGCTAACTGGCCAAGGCTGGGACAACAGAAGGCAGGACCAGCAGAAGGTGTGCAAAGCTTGAATGACTTCAAGTCATGAAGGTTACAGTTGGGTGGCAGGGTTAAGAATATATGAAGCAGGGAGGTGGGGAGGGCCTAGAGATGGCTAGGGGCTGGGAAAATGAGGCTGTGGGTGGAGAGGAAGGACTGGAATGCTTGAGGGTGGGAAGACCATTCTTTTTTAAACAAGCGGTTGCTTAATAGCCCAGTGCCAAGGACCGGGACCAAGACCAGGTTTGAGAAGAATGAGGGAGCCAGTCATCTGAAGGCTGGGGGTAGGGGTGCTGGGGATTGGAAATCATGGTGCTGGAGCCATCCCAATTAATGACAAGGCCCAAGATGTACTCAAGCCAGTGGGCAGCTACAGTAGAGAGGATATGTAGGTCATGGAGGTTGTAGGATGACTGGGTATCAGGCTCAGGGGACATGTATGAGGGTGCCGAAGCGAGTGAGGAAGACAATGGGGTGGAGGGAAAGGTCTGGGGGCCTGGGGCTATGGGAACTGGAGAAGGCCAGCCAATATTCTGGAGGGCAGTGGAGCTGAGAAAGGAGAAGGCGGCTTCGAGTCGTTAGCATGACTTTCTGTGAAAGAGGGGGCATTGGACATAGGACAGAAGCCAAGCCGGACAAAGGCAAAAAGCAGGGCATCTATTGAAGAGAGTTGTTAAAAGTGGATTCCACATTCTTTTTGTCATCTAGGGTTAAAGGGAGGATAGTTTTGGTGAAAAGACAGAAGCTGGTTACTTTGTTTCTGATAGAATAGCCAGGGCACTCACAGGGTAAGACCAGACCTGGGAGAGAAGGACAGGGCATGTGGCAGTTCCTGAGAGCCCTCTGTGCTTAGAGCAGTCACTGCAGGTGTCTGGACCAGGAGTGAGGGAAGGAGGCCATGAGGGAGGTAAGGTTGACCTCTGGGAGCATGACCACAGCAGCTGGTTCATCCCCTTCCCATCAGAGCCAGGTATAGGAGAGACACAAGAGAGTAGGGCTTCCTGGATCCCCACATCTGACCAGCATGAAGCATGGTTGGCCTTCCACCACCTTTGCCTGGAGATTTCTCAGCTGTACCTGCCACTCCATTTCTGCCAAGAAATTGGCCCTAATATCTCCAAAACGGAATTGAGGTTGCGGTTTTGGTGGCATTTACAGAGCACCAGATTGGCAGAGGACTGTGTAAGCAGGTCTATGTATGTTCTGTCTGGTTGCTTTGCCTCTCTGAACTGCTTCAGTTTCCTCACCTGAAAAATGAGTGTAAGAAAGCCTCCCTCACAGGATGGTTGTGGGGATTCACTGGGAGAATGCACTGAGTCTTAGTAAACCATTAGTTGCTGTAGAGCTGTCAGCTGGGAGCATCTCATTGTGACTGGGAGGAGCGCTGCGGCCCTGAGGCACTCTGATAAAGGCCAGCTGACCCAGCGGCTTGCCTAGCTGTCCAGTGGCCTATCTTTCCACCTGTCAGCACAGGAAGCTAGCAGCCAACTATCTGTGCCAGGCTGGGAACCTGCTGACTCCTGGGCAGGTAGGAGTCCAACGGAGAAAGGGGTGGGAAGTCTGACTGCTGAGGAGAAGGATGCATGGAATGTATCCAAGAGGAGGCATCCATCCAGATCCCACCTAAGCTTGACCCCTGGGGACTCCAGGACAGGTATGATTCCTATTTCTTGCCTTCTTGGCTGATTGGGGCCCCTAGGCTGGCCAACTGGGTGCTAGCTGGGAAGCCCAGAGGGTAAGCCTGAGCCACAGGTGATTGCCACAGGGACTCTAAGGAGACTAGAGAGTGGAGTGAGAGGAGCACTGGACTGAATAGGAGAGGTGTCTGCAGCCCCGAGCTGATATTGCCTGGGAGAGAGGAGATTCCAGTTAAACAGCTGAGCTGCAAATTGGGGAAATCAAACATAAACCACCTCAATAAACCTGTCAAGGCCAGCAAACTCCCTCTTTTGTTCTCATTCCCTGACCTGTGCTTGGCTTCTAAAGGGACAGCAAAATAACTCTGGTTTGTAGGCAAGACCTCTAGTGTCACTCCGCCTGGGTTGGAATCCCAACTCTCCCACTTAGTATCGGTGAGAGCTTGAGTGGGAAAGTTATCCTCTATGTGCCTCAACTTCCTCATCTGTAAAATGGGGTTGTTGTGGGATTAAATGACCTAATATTGGTAAAGCAGTTAAAATAGTGCCTGGCATGTAGTAAGCATTCTTATTGTTTCTAGAACACTACACCCTGGGCAGCAGAGGTTTTATGAAAAGGCATTAGACTTGGACTCCAGCAGATCTTGGTGTAAACCTTCCATTCTTCATGCGAGCTCTCAGATTCCTCATCTTCAAACTCTTAACCCATAGGATGGCCTATAGATTAGATGAAGAAACATCTCTGAATATGTCTGGCCATTCCTAGCATATAGTAGGTGTTCAATAAACGGCAGCCTACTAAAATCCCCTTAACATCTGTCACCACTTTACAGAGCTGGCACCATGACCTCAGATGCTTAAACAATCATCAGGGCAGTCCAGGATCTCTCGCAGACACTTCAGTCGGCCCAGTGTTCATCTTCATGGAGGTGGAGGGGTGTGACCCAAAGGCCTGAGACTTTTCCAGGAGGGTGTCCTGCTTTGTGTATCTTAGAGCAGCAACATTTCTCGAACTCTAGAGTCCAGACTAGGGTGGGGCCCAAGAATTTGCATTTCTAACAAGTTCTCCGGGGTGATGAAGCTGCTGGTCTAGGGACCACACATGGAGAACAACTGCCTTGGAGCAGCAACTTTAATGTGCATGCAGAACACCTGGTGAAATTGTTAAACTCTGGATTCTGGTTGAGTAGGTCTGGGACGGGCCCTGGGACTCTGCATTTCTAATAAGGCTCCAGGTGCTGCTGCTGCTCCACTGACCAGACTTTGGGTGACAAGGCTTAAAGGAGTGGCTGATATGTTGTTAATTATCAACCTTGACCAACAGGTTGGCAGGTGAGCAGTGGTAAGCAGACCAGGGGAGGGGAGCATGGGGCTCCGGAGGCAGGAATTCAGCAACAAGGCAGTATCAGGGGAGAGGTGAGAAGATAGCACTTTACCAGCAAAACGAAGACAACAGTGAGGACAGCAGCGCTGGATTCTGGGATAAGCAGACAGCCCGCGTTGAAGGCCCTAGCATAGCAGTGTGCGTACACGCATAAAAGAGAGAACAAAATATCTCAAAAGAATTTGATATATTTTTTCAAGCATCAAAGTAGTATCCTGGGAAAAATCAAAACTTTGTTGGACTTCCTTACATGTATTTTATGAGCTAGTATTGTTTTTAATTTTAATTATATATGGCCAGTGGGTGGGAGAGGGGGAGGGCTCTGCAGTCTGTTTAGGGCTTAAGGCTTCTAAAGGTCCTAAAACCCAATCCTGGTGGCCACTGATGTCTTTGTCCCTGAGCTTTGAGGCCTGAGGTTGTGGCCAAGTGTGTGTTCTGCTGGTTCTGCCCTGCCAGTCCCAGGATCTGCAGAGGAGATTCCATTTTATTAGATGGAATACACGTCATCATCTAAGGGAGTTCAGGGCTCTTAGATGGGGTGTCATACAAGAATAATGAGGGTTCACAGGACTCGAGGGGCATCAGTGTCAATGTCATGAAATCAAGGGAACAAAGAGAGGGGACGTGTTCCCCACGAACGCTCCCTGCCAGCACACATCTGAACCAGCAGGTGAGGAGGACATCCTCAGCCCCTCCCAAAGGGTTGGGGGCACAGGAATCCAAGTCACAGAGACCAGCCTGCATTTGAAACCCATCTCTACCTCTGCTTAGTTGTATGACCTGGGACTAGCAACATTTCTGTTCTTGGTTTCTTTATCTGTAAAATGAGAATGATAAAAGTTTCTGTCTTACAGCGTTGTCATAAGAACTAATTTGGTTAATACGAAGTGCCTAGAATAATGCCTGGAACATCATATACCTTCAAAACCGGTGATTGTCATAATTATCTAATAGCGGTCAGAGTCATAGTAAGAACAGTATTTCAGTAGAAACAGAGATGAATTTGGGAACTGGGAAACCTCTGTCCAAAGAGGCAAAGGGCACAGGTGAGAGGTGAGTTGTGTGCAAGATGTGCCTGTCAAGATTCCTCAGCCTCACCCACCACTGCCCAGTCTAGCCAAGTCATGCATGGGGCCAGTGAGACCATCAGACAAGAACCAGAATGAGTCCTGAGTGACCAAAAAATCCTGTTGATGAAACTGCACACCTTGGAGACATGGGCTGTTTCCATCTCTTCTCGTAGGTGAAAGCTGTCCCTTGTGAAAACAGAGCAACAATGGGGGATTGGGAGCGGGCATGTTCTCTCCAGACTGCAGTGGGCATCAGGCCCCTGTTGCTAGAGGGGAAGTGGCTGTGCCATGCTTGGTGGCCCTTGGTGACCACGAGTCTCTCAGAGGGCAGAAGGACAGGGAGGCCAGTGGTTTGTCTGGACCTA
Source organism: Macaca mulatta (assembly GCF_049350105.2). Taxonomy (NCBI): domain Eukaryota; kingdom Metazoa; phylum Chordata; class Mammalia; order Primates; family Cercopithecidae; genus Macaca; species Macaca mulatta. Next base: position 75,400,037 of record NC_133426.1, on the reverse strand, counting down.
ATTCTGGCAGACAAGAGGGACCCAGCTGAGGAGAGGGAGGAATTGGTCCCCTAGGAGGAATAAGCGGGTCTGCCCAGGGCCGCTTCTCACCAAGAGGGAGGGCTGGGCCCCTGAGGGCATGGACCCTGAGCACCTGGAACTTAGACTTCAGAGAAGCCAAAGAAAAGAATGAGAGATAGTACCCACGTGAGAAGAGGTAATTCCGAGACTAAGGAGAATGGGAGGTTCATGTGTGGCCTGAAAGAAGGGAAAACAAAAATAGAAGCAGGCATATTTTTAAAGAACAAAGAAGAAGAGACACATACGTAAATGTGAAAGCAGTGAATGACACAGGCCTATAAGAATAGTATCTGATCTCTTCTCAGCACCAAAATGCTAGTACAGATCCGAAATGCCCAAGGCCTTCCTTTGCCAAAAGAGCACGTCTGTATCCAGATGTACTTGGAAATCCTGAATCCACTGTATGTTTCCCATGGCCCACCAGGGCAGCTAGGATGGCTGCAAGGGTGATTTCAGAAGGTGACAAGAGGTGGTCCCTGGTCCCTGCCTCCTTCCCGACCTGTGCCAGCCCATCTGGGCCAATGGGTCCCCCTTAGCATCATTGGGAACCTCCTTCACCAACTGCTTTGGGCTTTGAAAGGTTTATTCTTCCAAACACACAGAATTCGTGGAGTAACAATTCATTCGTCTTCCCAGTTTGATTGTACAGTCGACAACAGTTTGATTCGGCTGCCAGTCAACACTTCTGGCCAGTGTGAGATTGGCCAGGACACACTGAGCTGCTACAGGCACAACAGTCCAAACCCTTTGGAAGTGCTGTGCTGACTCTCAAATGCCTCTCCAGCTGTTTTCATGGCATGAGCTTGAGATGGGAACCACAGACCTTGCCTCACCCCTTTAGGTTCCAGAAAAGGCCAATGACTGACCTAAGGGTATGCAGGGAGAAGTGGGAAGCAAAGGGCTCCTGGCTCTAACCCGGAGTCCTGTTACAGGATGGCTTCAAACTTGTACAAACCTTCTTCCAAGTGTGCACGCAGTGCCTGTTAAATCAGTCTGCTTGGCCTGGCCAAAGCGCCTTCCCCTTCCCCCACAGCCCCACATCCTGCATCTCAGACCCCCTCCCCTCCAGCCTCAGGGCCTAATCCCAAGTGTCCTTTTCACGTCCGCACCCTCCCCTCCCCTCCCCCAGCCTGTTCTCCATAGGAATGGGCCCCCCAGCCTTCCCATCTACTGCTTCCCACCCCCCTCAGCCCAAGCCCTATAGAGTGTCATAAATTCTAACGAAACCCCATCAGGGGAAGAAAAGGAGCAAAAAGTGCCTAATTGGCAGGGGCCTCGAAGCTCTTGGTCCCTGTGGTGGGATTGATAAGGTTCCTGGGAAGCGGTAGGGGTTTGGAGAGAGGAGGGGGAGGCTGGGGGCCTGCCTGCCAAATGTAGCCAATTAATGTCAGTGCTGCCTTTCATGCCAGCCAATTAAGTCTCACATACTTGTCACCAGCCCTGGGAAGGGGGGGCAGGGAGGGCGGGGCAGGGGGTTTCAAGGGAACAACTAATTTCCCTGCAGCCAGGATAATGCAGCCTTCAAAATGGGGAGAGGGTTCAGGGGGAGCTGGAAGGTGGCTGGGGGTCGCCGGGGGCAGGCGGCAGGGAGGGGCAAGGTGCAGAACACTGGGGCTCTGTGGGGACTTTTTGTTTGGAGTCCTGGGAGAAATGGAAGCTTCAGAGGGATCAGCTTCAGAGGCCACTTGTTCTTGGGAACTGGGAAAGGAACTTACTTTCTTGCTTTGTGCCCTGCTCTAGCAGAAGTAGGCACTTGTCAGAGTTATGTCATTTAATCTTCACAACTCCTGGGCACTTCAGAGAGGTTAGGGAACCTGTTCAAGATCTGCACAGTTCCAAATGGCCAGAGTCAGGGGCCGTGAACCTGGGTGGCCAAGGTCCCATGGTAAACGTACCTCAGGCCTCTGCAAAGCGTCATGGCTTCAGCATCCAGGAGCCCTTGCCTCCTCGCTTCTCACCCCTGCCAGCCATACAAAGGGTCTTAATGGAGGATGGCACAGCTCAGACTCCCGGACTGCTGGTTAGTGTAGGAGATGTGAAAGATCACTCAGGGCAGCAGCGAGGCAGATTGGGAGGGGAATGCGGTGGGGCAGGTGGGGAATGGTATCTCACTGAAGGAATATCATCATGAAGCTAGGAATGCCCACAGTCAGCTCTCCAAGGATGCAACCGGCTACAAAGAGAAAGGACATTTTCGGACAGTCGAAGGTACCAAGAGGGTCTTGGCTGCTCTTCCCTTGGAAGTCCAAAAGCTTAGGAGAGTCATCCATCTTGCAGACCTGGGGGAGAATTCTGACAACTCCTGAAAGGAGGGCTCAAGAAGAGGCTGTGGAGTGGCCCAGGAGCGGGCTGGCAGAGGGCTTCAGGACCAGGGAAAGAGGCCCCTGGGAGTGAAAGAGGCTCCCCAGGGCAGCCCCTGACTGAGCATCAAGCCTTTACCCTCATGAGTCAGTCTGTTCTCAGGCTCACCATGAAGAGAAAGTGAATGGGTGAGGCAGATCTGGGTTCCAATTGTGGCTCCACCACCTCTGAGCTGAGTGATCCTAGTCTTGGCCCCTCTCTAAGCCTCAGTTGCCTCATCTGTGAAATGGGGATGAGCAGAGTGCTTATATCCAGGGTTATTTTGAAGCTCACAGGAGAGAAAGGATGGAAAAAAGTGTTCGTAACCTGTGATGGACTGGCCAGTTTGGAGGTGCTTTGGAGCAGGAGGTTGGGGTAGAGGGCAGATGTGCCCAGGAGCTGGGCCACACAATGGCACCAGCTGCCCCTCTGCCCTGGGTGCAGGCAGAGGCGCCACAATGTGTGCATTGTCATGCAGATGCTTTGCCCGTCCGCCTACCTCCAGTGGGCCCACTAATGACCCTGAGAGTTAGTTGGAGGCTGGGGCAGGCTAATTACATGGCCCCGAGCCCGCCAAGACCCAATAATTACACAGCAACTTGTACAGAGAGGGTGGCTAATTGTGTGACAAGCTGTGAGGGGAGGGCCAGGGCGCCCCTTGAGCTAATGAGCTTCCCCCAGAGTCCATGGGGCAGGGGCAGGGTGAGGAGGGGATGTGGCAGGCAGGCCCTTTCCATTCCCAGCCCCCCATGGCGCCCAGCTCCTGGGAGGGTGGCAGGGCGTGCAGGAGGGAGGGAGCAGTGATTAAGAGCCAAAGCTCGCATCAGACCTGTCTCCTCTTGCCAAGTCTTGCTCAAAGCCGCACCTGGTCTGGTACTATGTGCCTGGCTCTCTCAGGAACCATCCCCCCACCACGCCTCCTTCATCCTAGGGTGGCTTGAACTCTTCCAGGCTTGCCTTCCTGCCCCCCGGCCCTGACTAGCTGGCAGACTGGCCACGGCAAGGAGTTTAACATAGATCTGAGAAATCCTCCAGGACCCTCCGGTCCAGCTCCTGCTTCTTCTAGGGGCAGGAAACCAGGGCCCACGGGAAGGGCCAGAGTCCAGGAGAGCTGATGAGCTGCTCTCTCACCTGCCTGCTTGCCCACCAGATGGAACTTCTTGGTTCTCTGAAGGCCTTGGAGTTGACCAGATTTGTGTTCGAATTTAGCCCTTTTGCTTTCCACCTGTATGACTTTGAACGAGTCACTTTACCTTTTTGAGCCTCAGTTTCCCCACCTGTCAAATGACATGGTTATGAGGACAAAATGAGCTAATGCCAGTGAAGCCTAGAGTTCAGCACCTGGCACTATGTGATGGCCCTGAGTGCGTATCTGTGCTCCTATCTAGTTTCCTCCTGCACACAGGTTTCTGATGCCCCACCTGGAGCCAAGCTCCAAATAACAGCTTGAGGCCCAAATACTCCACAACCCAGCACCCCCTACCATCTCCACCTCCTTTCCAAGCCCAATCTCTACCCCTAGAGGCCACCCGAAAACCTGCCCCTACCCCAGCCACCAGTTCCTCCCTGGATACCTCTATTTTCCCTGAGACTGGAGCAAAACTGGAGCGGGGTGGGCTATGAGGGCAGGAGGCTCATTATCCCATCTCTCTTCCCTTCAGACACGGCACCCTGTGGGGGTAAGGCTTATTCTCCACCCTGTGGTGGAGAGAGGACTGGGCACCATTTCCCCTGGAAGCCTGTTTCTCGGACGATCTCCTCTTGCTAGCCCGGCCCTTGGCTCCTGACATTTTTGGACCCCCCAAAAAAGCAAGCAGGAGGCAGAGGCATTGAAGTGGCTGCTGACAAGTTGGAACAGCTTAACAAATTACTCCTAATAAACTACCGGGGGCGAGAGGAGAGGAGGCCGGAAGCCAGCCTGCTCCCAGAGAGGCACCTCCGTCTATGCCCTGGTGCGCTGGGCTGCCCCCTCAGCCAGTTTGCCTACCTGGCCTGGCTTCCAAGAGAGCCACAGGCTTTCCTGCAGGGACATCTCAATGGAGTACACCTTTGGCCCTACCCAGCCCCAGCCCTGGGATCTGAGATTTCTCAGGCCTCGGATCCATGGTGGGGTGGGGGCAGCGGGTCAGATTCTCACCTTCACCGAACCCCAGAGCCTCAGCCCAGCTCCTCCTGGCACAACCTCAAGCAGAAAGGAGAAGTGGCAAGGCCGGGTGCTCCCACCCTCAGGCTGTCTGGTGGTCCGGGAGCTCAGCCTGGAGGCCCCTAACTTATTTGGTACTTGACCATCCTACCCACACTGGGGCAGGCGGGACTCCCTCTGTGGGCACAGCCCCAGCCACTGATTGAGGCTGATCATTTCTCCTGTTGGCCTTGCTTGACTTCTTGCCTTTCAAACAGAGGCTGTTCATCCCCCATCTGTCTACCTCCTAGGGCTGTCCTAGGTATTAAATAATATCATTAGAAAAAAAGTGTTTTCTCAAATTTAAAGTGCCCACACGCATGTTTGTTGTTAGGATGGCTGCTGATTATTGTTGCTGTTATTGTTATTATTCTTTTCTTTTCTGAATTCTTCACCTCTGGCCTCAGCTGGACTGGACCAGCAGGAAGAAAGGGTTGACAGGCTCCACCAGCAACAAGGAACACTTCCAAAGCACTTTTACTTAATGCATCTTGTTTAATCCTGACATCAATGCTTTGAGGGAGATGTTATTGTACCCTTTCACAAACAAGAAAACTGAGGTTCAGAAAGGTTAGATAACTTGCCCAAGGTCACACAGCTAAAGAGTGGCGGAGCTTAGCTTTGAACCCATTTCGGTCTCAACTGCAAACCCGGTGCCCTTTGAATGAGCTCATTTAGTGGGCCTGGACCTTGCTAGACTGGACAGACAGGGAGTCCCCACAGTGGAGCCTCAAGATGTTGGACATCCAAATGGGTCCCGACCACAGGGTGTGGGCTCTAACCTGAGAGCCATGGAACTGAGTCGCTGTTGAGGGTGAGCTGGGCACTGCTGGGACACACCATGCGCCGAGGCCTGTAATCTGATTAAGCCATTAGAGACGCTGCCCCAAGCACGTGCTGCCGGGCCGCCAAGTCCCTCAATTAATCCCCAGATTAATCTGCTCCTTCTCCCTGTCCCCTCCCCTCCAACCCCCACTCCCAGTCCCAGGAAGTTCCTTTAGGCCTGGAGAGGGAGGCAAGCCAGACCCTTGGCCTTGTGGAGCTACATCAAGGGCTCCTGACAACTCCCTGGGATGCCATCACCGCTGCCCCTTGGAGAAGGGGGCCCAGGCTGCTCTGGCCACCTTATCTTGGATCTGTCTCCCTGTCAACACCTAGACCCTCTACTCTTTAAAGGGCTGTATTCATTCAACAATTTATTGAGCACTTAGTACATGTCAGGCACTGATCTGGGGATCTAGTGGTGAACAAGATGGACAAGGCCCTACGGAGCTCCCATTGCGGAAAAGAGGGATAAATGCAGAAGTAATGCCAGTTCGGTGTGATCAGTGGGTGCTACAGCATGAGGCTACCAGTTGTCGAAGGAGGTCAGAGAAAAAGATTATTCCAAATCAGAGGGAATGTGTGCAAAAAAAGCACGACGATGTAATGTGAAACAGCCTATTTGAAGAAGGTGGCTTGGTCGGGGTGGGGAAGGAGAGAAGCCGAGGCTGGTGGAAGATGAAGCTTGGGAGTGAGCTGTGGCCCGTGGTAAAGGCTCTGCATGGTGTATGATAGTGGGAGTGATGCATTCATGCCTGTGTGTGCACATGCTTGTAGGTGTGAGTTGGCATGTCAGCTCATGTGCATGTGCAGTGATGGTCACTTTTGTGATGGGCATTTGGATCTGAATGTGTGCTTCCAGGTGTGTTCTCCTGAACCATCTCCAAAAGCCCTCCCCTACCCCCCCCCTTTTTTTTTTCCTATCCTCTCTGTTCCAGCAGACATCAGGGCTGGGGGTGGACTCTTCCTTAGCTTGTGTTGGGTCCCATCCCTATGTGTGTTGGGTCTCCTTGACCACACTGCCAGCACCCCAGGGGCCAGGATTCACATTGCCATTTCCTCTGTAAATTACTTGCCCACCAAGTGTCAAGGACCAAGCCCTATTCATGAGCAGCTTCCAAAAGAGCATCACTGCACATATCTCTCAATCAAATATGCCAGGTTCCTGATGAGCATGAACTCATAGAACTGGATTCCTATTCCCTTCTTAGACAGGGCCCTTCATGAACCCCAGCCCTCACGGATCCCAGCCAGAGACAAGCAAGCATGAGACGCTGGCAAGGACACATCCTTCAAACCACCTCTCCACTCTCCTCCTGGCTGAGCCCCCTTTGTGTCTCACCAGGATTGCTGCTCTCCAGCTCCTCCCTTCACCCCACCAAAGCCTATTCTCCAGGAAACAACCAGAGGGTTGCATTAAAACTCAGTTCAATCTTGTTTTTCCTCTGCTGCAAGCCCTGCCAGGGCTCCCATCTCACTTGGAGTAAATGCCACTGTCCATTCCATGGCTCTTATCACGGCCCTATCTGATGTGCCCTGCACCCCACTCCACCCCTGTCATTGCTTTTTTGCCCCCTGTCCCCTACTACTCTCCTCCTTGCCTGATGCACTGCAGCCAGGCAGGCCTCCTTGCTCTTCCCCCAGTGCACTAGGCACTATCTTGCCTCAGTGCCTTTGCACTTGCTACACCCTCTGCCTGCAGGGCTCTTCCTCCAGATAGACAGGAGGCTCGCTCCCTCTCCCCCTTCACCTTTTAACTCACATGTCTTCTGTCACTTTCTCAATGAGGCCCACCAGTACCACTCTATTAACAATGGCAGATCACCCACCCTGGGCCTCCATTTCCTCCCATACTCTGGTCCTTTCCTCTCCACAGCACTCACCATGCTTGAACACACTGTATGTGAGATTTGCTGTCTCCCCTCACTAGACGGTAGCTCCCCCAGGATCTCTGTGGAATCTAATCACTGATGGATCCCAGCTCCTAAAACACTTTCTGGCATCTTATAGACACACAATGAACATATGGCAAAAGAATGCAGCCAGGGGAAGAAGCCCCAGGGGCCAAGTTCTTTGGGACACAGGAGCAAGCTTTCAACAAGCTTTGGGGTACAAGAATTCCAGTCTCCATCCCTGATGGTACCATGCCACCTCTCCTCCCACCAAGATACTGTTAGGTTCCTCACAGCCCCAGTAGGTTTAGACTGACCATGTGCATGCATGCACATGCGCGCGCACACACGCACACACACACACACACACACTGCCCATATGTTGGCACTGGGGCCAGATTATTTGGCTCCATCACTGGCCCATGGCTCCAGAAAACACCCGGGCTCTGCCCTTCTCCTCCCTTCAGCTGCTGCCCTGTTCCCTCAATAACTCTCTTTTCCTCTCCAGGTCTCCTAGGCCCTGATTCTCTGCCCTCAGGGTCTTTTCTGGCCCTCCTGTGACCCTGGCCTACCTCAGTGTCCCCAAGCCTTGTCCCCTCCCCTCACCAGTTCCCCTGGTCCCTAGCCTTCTCCCCTTGATATCCCCAGATCTTGACCCTTCCCTTCCCAGGCCCCAAAATGCTATCCCTCTGCTCTGAAAGGCCTCTCTTTCCTCCTCCCTCTCTCTTTAGTGACCCCTGCCACCCCTGCCCCTCTCTGCTTGGTGCCCTCAGGTCCTATCCCTTTCCCTGTTATGGTCTCCCTGCCCCCGCCCCTTGCTGGCAAATGCCCAGGCTTCGGCTCTCACAGCCTCTATGAGTTTCTGCCTGGCCTTTGTGCCACCTGCGGGCCCAGTGTCCCCAAGGGCTCTCCACACAGCCACTCACTAATTAGGTCAATTATGAGGTCAATTATCTAATCCTCTCCAATCCAGCTCTGCATTGCTCCACACACTCGAGTCCTTAGGCACTTTCAGGTCCTCCAGGCAGCAGATGCTCTGGCCTTTGCTACTTCTTACACAGATGCCCCCAGCCTGGCCTCCTGGCATCCTGACCAAGCAACTTCTGCTCATCACAGAGAACTTTGAAAGGGGCAGAAACCACTGAGTGGCAGCTAGAAGGACAGTGATCCTTAAAGCAATGCATGGTGAGCACTTCCTACATGACACTAGTGTCACCCTCCCAGTGATGTCACATCACTGAGGTCAATCCCCAGTGTGTGTGTGTGTCAGGGAGGGACTGGGAGGTAGATCCAGCCTAGGGACAAGATGACCTCCTTCTTAATCTTTTTCTGAACTCATGAGCCCTTGAATATCTTGATGGAAGAAGTAGGCTGTGGCAACACACACCCACACTAGTTTACAATTCATTTTAAAGAATTGGTCTCCAAACCCCTGGAAGCTGTCCAGATATCCTGGCCATTAACTTGGATCCAGAACCTCTGATCCAATGGCTCTCTACTGCATGAAGCCACCCCCTCTTGGGAAATATCACCCCTTCAGGATGAACCCAAGAAATCCCCAACCTTCCCTGCCCTTTCCCCGAGCCTCAGTTTTTATTTCACGAGTTTTGTGCCTGCCTGCCCAGTTGCCTGACATCCAGTGCCAGGAAAGCCCAGTGCCACTGTAGCTGCTGGGGCAACTAGAGCTGTCCTGGGGCTCTGGTGTCCAGGTAGGTCTCTGCTGGAGTACCCGACCCCTGCCAGGCAGAGCTAATGTTCAACAGAGGGGTCAGATCAGCGAGCCAGCTGGGAAAGAGCAATGGCCCACTGGCTGTCTGGCCCACTAGGAGAGCCAAGGAGAGGAGGACTAGAGGAGGTACAGGAGAGGTGGGCAGAAGCCAGGAAATGAAAAAAGGGAGACAGGGAGCCCAGGGAAGGAAGGAGGTGAGGGTCAGAGAAGGGCACTGAAGAGAATGAAAGCAAAGAAATAACTCAGTGGGGACAGGGCCTACATTGCCATAGAAAGCCCACCAGCACCAAGTCCAATCTCCTCTATTGCACAGGTGGAGAGACTGAGGCCCCAGAGGGAGAAAGGGGCTTGTCCAAGATCCCGCTGCCTTTCCCTGGTAGAGTTTCCAACACACAGGGGGGGTCAACAGAGATAGGGCTGGCAACTTCCAAATCTCCATCTCACTGGCCAGAAAGATACTCATTACAACAATAATTATAATAGGGGAATTTTTAAAATGACAATAGAGGATCGAGTAAATAAATTCTACTTTGCCCGTAGCATTGAATACTTTATAACAAAAAGAACTTGTAGATTAAATTTAATGTCAGTAAATGATTACAATGCACATTAAAGACCTATTTATAAAACCAAAATAGTAAATATGTTCAGTGAAGAAAGACAACAAGGAGGAAATACACAAAAGTGTTAACACTTATTATCTCTGGCAAGAATATTGCAAATTATTGCTGTCTTCTTTCCGCATGTCTGTATTTTCCATCTTTTCTTTAATAAGCATGTATTGTTTTGTAATAAGAAAAAGCAGTAAAAAGTTATGTGTCAATTTTTTAAAACTCTGTCTCCAATTCAGACTTTTCTCCTGAGCCCCTGGCTCCAAAGCCCACTAGCCAGCCAGCCAGGCCCAGAGCCAGCAAACAGGGTCATAGGCTCCTTCCCTCTTCTGACTCCTGCAATTTTAATTCCACGGTGTCTTTGAATTCCAGGGCTTTCTCTCCTTCCCCATAGCCACACCCCAGCCTGGGCTACTGCTTGGTCTCAGGCCAGGGCCCTGCAGCCTGCCCGCTGTTCTCCCTGATACCTGGCCTGGCCCCTTCCACTCCACCTTCCTCATGTTGCAAGCTGAGCAACTTTTGTTACAAGTTTCATCCAAACATGTCTCTCCCACCTGCAAAATAAGTTGATGGTTCCCAAGTGCTCAGAGGAAAAACCCTATAGGCCTTCAAGCCTCTTTGCATATCTCATTTCGCAGATTCCCCTCTTTCAAGGAGGAGGAGGAACGTGTGCGCGCGCGCACGCGCGCACACACACACACACACACACACACACACTTCCCACCTTTGCTCCTACTTGGTAGAATCCCTAGCAGTTAAGACGCACCTCATGCCACCCTCCCCTCACGCATGCCCTTTATTCACACCGAAATTCGTTCCTCCTTGTCTCATTGGGTACTGGTTTCACCTTCTCCCCTGGCCGGTCAGAGGCTGATTCTTATGGTTTGTGTGTAGACTCCTGTAGAGCCCAGCCTTCTGATAGGGACAACTCCAAAAGGCAGCAGTGCAAGTCACAAAGCAGGGCCTGGGCGTGGGACTGCCTCGGGGGACTGGCAAGCTCAAAATGTGAGCACACACACAGCCCCTCCCTCAGCCCCCAGCACACTGCACAGGGTCTGCATCTGCCCCCTCTGTAGCTGACCCGAACTTCCCTCAGTCCACAACCCCCCACATCCTGCAGCAAAGGCACAATCCCACCCACATGCACATCCCAGCACAGAATGTGCAACCCTCACACTACTCTCCACTCCAGAAGGCTTCTTTCTGCCTGGCCCTGTAGTTTGGGACTTCAAGAATCAGAGTGCATGCCTGCAAACAAACACACACGCCCGTCACACCCCCAGGACATGGCCGCAACACAGTCATTGTATCTCACTGTGTAGCCAGGGACATTTCATGCGACAGTGGCATATGGACACCAGAGTCACACTGGCCATCTACACAGCCTGGCTCCAACTCACTCAAGCCGTGTGGCCTGGCCACAAGTCATCTCACCTCTCTGAGCGTCAGATTCCTCAATTGTAAAACTGGAGTAACAATAGTACCTACACCATAAGGCTGTTGTGAAGATGAAATAAGTTAATATATGTAAAGTGCTCAGAACAGTGCCTGGCACAGAGTAAGTACTAGAGCGTTTGTTGTTATTATTACAGGTCACAAAAATGTATACCTATATACACACAATTCAGTGACATATGTGTGTGTGCGAGTGTGTGCATGTGGTGTGTGTGTGACCTTATGAATAAATGATTACCTAAGTGGTATGATTTAGAGGGGACTACCCACACTTCCAACCATAATCAGCACCATTACCTGAAATTCCACCAATATAGCATATATTATTTGAGTCTTCAAGGCCATTCCTTTTCAGCAATCCCCTATTAAAATGCACATACCCCTTGGGAGTGTTAAGCCTTATCAACTAACACCTTAGTTGTCAGCTAACACCTTAGTTATCAGCTAACACCTTAGATATCACTTAACACTTTAGTTGACAACTAACACCTTAGTTGACAGCTAACACCTTAGTTGACAGCCAGCTGAGAGCAAGACCCTGCCTGACAGGCTTTTGGAAGGAGGAGGACAGGAATAGGAGAAATAGAGGGGCTTCAATAGGGTCAAGAGGCGGGCACCAGGGCCAAACCCCACCAATTTCCCAATGCCATCAAGCTACTGCTACCCTGAAGTGTATAGAAGGGATGGAGTCCTTCCTTCCAGCTGATGTCACCAGGTGTAGGTGGGAGTGAGGCAGAAGAAAAGGGAAATCACGTGCCAGGTGTTCCCCACAGCAGCTGGTAAGTGTTGGCACAGTCAGCCTGAGCCTGCCTGGGAAGGTGGATGGAGGTTGGGATCTGGAATCTCTGTACCCTGCCGCTTCTCCTGTAGTTTCTGCGACTCCTCTATCCAAGTCCTCCTTTCCCTACCAGCCAGGAGCTAAACTAATGGATTTTGGTGGAGGGAGTACAGGTAGATGGGTTTGGTGACCTCTCCACCTCCAATTTCCATCACCCAGAACTGCTGCTCTGAAAGCCTAGGGCTGGTCTCTGATTGGGCCCTAAGTGGCCACTTCCCTCCCATTGACCTTAGAGGTCAGTTCTGCCAGCTCCTGCTCAGAGCCATCCATGTCTCTGGCATTTATCATTTTATCCAAAGCCATTCGTGTTTCCTGCCTGGACCACTCCTGTGTGTAATGAAAGCCATAAGCTCATTAAGTTGGGGTGAAAAAGGACTTCCTTTGATTTGTCCTCAATTTACCTCCCTCACGCTTCAAAGAGGCCTCCCACATCCACAGAGCTGAAACTTTGATGACCAAAGTAGAGGCCCCTGTGTTCACAATGTTTGCAATTTAGAACATTTAAACCCAATTCATTTCTACCAACATTGGAGTTCAAGGATTCTTGGAATGTCAGAGCTAGAAGGATGGTCAGAGATCTAGTCCCACTACACCCTCCCCAACCCTTGCACATCATCCAAATGAGGAGACTGAGGCCCAACGACATTATTAATCCCTTATGTATGAACCCACTGACAGAGTGGATAAAGTTTTTTAGCATGTGTTCCTACATGGAATCCTAAGAACAATCCTGCAAGCAAGGGATGATTATTATCCCCAGTTTAGAGGGAGGAAATTGAGAGTCAGAACTGCTTGAGAACTTGCCCAAGGTCTCAGAGCAAAGAAGGGTAGACTCCAACCCAAGCCTTCTCTGGACAGCACTTTCTGGCATGAGGGAGTGGTTACAGCATGGACTTTGGAGCCAAATAGACCTGAGATTGAGTCCCAGTTACACCACTTCCTAGCTGTGTGGCCTTGGACTTTCAGCGAGCTCCTTAAGTCTCAGTTTCTTCCTCTGAAACCCAAGGATGACAACTACCACTCTCATGAGATTGTCAAGACGAAAGAAGCTGATGCATTGTAAAGTGCTTATTCATTCAGTCCACACATGTTCAGTGAGTATCTACTACGTGCCAGCCATTATCTAGCTCATTGAGATACAGCAGTGAACAAAATCAGGCAGCAACCCCTGCGTTCATGGAGCTTACAGGCCAGGAGAGTGGAGAAGCACATAAGTAAATAAGTGAGCAAGGTAAATAATTTTAGCTATGCATGAGTGGTGGGCAGGAAATAAAGCAGAGGTATGGGATAGAGCATGACTAGGTAGGTGGCAGGAGGTGACTTTAGATTGAGGTGATGTTTGAGCTGTGACCTGAATGAGGACAAGGAGTCCGACAGGTGAAGATAGGAAGTCAGAGTGTCAGGCAGAGGGAGGGGCAAGTTCAAAGGCTCCAAGGTGAAAACTCAGATGCCTTCCTTGTGTGTATCTCTTACTGTGACCATTCTACTGAGCTCCTGGCAACATGACACCGCTGCTTGGCTATCTAATGGGATCTTGAACTTAATGCGGCCAGAGCAGAGCTCTTGCTTTCCCCCTAAACCTTCCTTCCCCCAGTGTTCCCCAGTTCACTAAACGGCATCACTATCCACCCAGTTGCTCCAGCCACAAACCTAGGAGTTACCCTTGAATCTTTCTTTTTCTCACCTCCTGCATTCAATCCATCAGCAAGTCCAGCTCTAACCCTGAAATATATCCTAATCCATCCACCCCTCCCCACCTCCTCCTTCACCACCCTGGTTCAAGCTACCTTCTCTGTTCATCCAGATTATGGGAGGAGTCTGCCGACAGGCCTCCCCTCACCACCCCTTCCCCACAACCTATTCTCCGCACAGAGACCAGGGTGATTTTTCTTTTAAAAATGCAAATCAGTGTCTGTTGGCTGTATGAATGTCTTCTTTTGAGAAATGTCTGTTCATATCCTTTGCCCACTTTTTGATGGGGTTGTTTGTTTCTTTCTTGTAAATTTGTTTGAGTTCTTTGTAGGTTCTGGATATTAGCCCTTTGTCAGATGAGTAGATTGCAAAAATTTTCTCCCATTCTGTAGGTTGCCTGTTCACTCTGATGGTAGTTTCTTTTGCTGTGCAGAAGCTCTTTAGTTTAATGAGATCCCACTTGTCAATTTTGGCTTTTGCTGCCGTTGCTTTTGGTGTTTTAGACATGAAGTCTTTGCCCATGCCTATGTCCTGAATGGTACTACCTAGGTTTTCCTCTAGGATTTTTATGGTATTAGGTCTAACATTTAAGTCTCTAATCCATCTTGAATTAATTTTTGTATGAGGAGTAAGGAAAGGATCCAGTTTCAGCTTTCTACTTATGGCTAGCCAATTTTCCCAGCACCATTTATTAAATAGGGAATCCTTTCCCCATTTCTTGTTTCTCTCAGGTTTGTCAAAGATCAGATGGCTGAAGATGTGTGGTATTATTTCTGAGGACTCTGTTCTGTTCCATTGATGCTCATCATCACTGGCCATCAGAGAAATGCAAATCAAAACCACAATGAGATACCATCTCACACCAGTTAGAATGGCGATCATTAAAAAGTCAGGAAACAACAGGTGCTGGAGAGGATGTGGAGAAATAGGAACACTTTTACACTGTTGGTGGGATTGTAAACTAGTTCAACCATTATGGAAAACAGTATGGCGATTCCTCAAGGATCTAGAACTAGATGTACCATATGACCCAGCCATCCCATTACTGGGTATATACCCAAAGGATTATAAATTATGCTGCTATAAAGACACATGCACACGTATGTTTATTGCAGCACTATTCACAATAGCAAAGACTTGGAATCAACCCAAATGTCCATCAGTGACAGATTGGATTAAGAAAATGTGGCACATATACACCATGGAATACTATGCAGCCATCAAAAAGGATGAGTTTGTGTCCTTTGTAGGGACATGGATGCAGCTGGAAACCATCATTCTTAGCAAACTATCACAAGAACAGAAAACCAAACACCGCATGTTCTCACTCATAGGTGGGAACTGAACAATGAGATCACTTGGACTCAGGAAGGGGAACATCACACACCGGGGCCTATCATGGGGAGGGGGGAGGGGGGAGGGGGGAGGGGGGAGGGGGGAGGGATTGCATTGGGAGTTATACCTGATGTAAATGACGAGTTGATGGGTGCAGCACACCAACATGGCACAAGTATACATATGTAACAAACCTGCACATTATGCACATGTACCCTACAACTTAAAGTATAATAATAATAAATAAATTTTAAAAAAAAAGTAAAAAAAAATAAAAAAAAATAAAAAAAATAAAAATGCAAATCAGATCAAGTCAGCCTCTTGCTTAACCACCCCCTCCCGCCACTTGCCTCTAGTCTCACTTAGAACAAAACCACAAGTCCTTGCCATGGCTCCCAGGGCCCTGCCCTCCAACAGGACAGAGCCCATAGCATGCAGTAAGCTCTCAGAAAATGGTGGGTAAAAACAAGGGAGGGGAGGGCAGACAGGACGGGGAGGAGGGACTCTGGAAACTCACAGAGGTTGATTGCAGCCCCAGCCTATGGCCTGGAGGAGGTCTGAGGCAGCCTCCTCTTTAGCCCTCACCTCTCCTGACTGAAGGAAGAGGCCTCCCCTTCCTGGTCCAGCCTCACTCTTCCTCCACACCGGGAGAGAGAGCTGAGGCCACAGCAACAGGAGAGTTTGCTGACAGGAGATTTTGGAAGGGGAAGAGAAGGAATCCAAGGGAAACCGTGAGGAAGCCTGAGAAGAACTCGCAGAGAGGCAGGAGGACCAGGAAAGAGCACAGATCAGATGAAACCCAGGAAGGAGCCCAGCGACAAGAGGCCAGGCAAGTGTGTCAAGACACCAGGCGGGTGTTGTCAAGGCCCAAGGGTGGGGGGAGGAGATGACCTTCAGTCACCCAGACATCGCTGGTTTTCACAGTGACAGCAGGGAGTGGGAGGCCGGCCAGGCCAGGAGACAGTGAGCACAGCTGACTGTTTGAGTCTATTGGCCGTGAGACGGGAGGCCAGCAGGAGGGCGGGAGCTTGAGGGGGGCAACTGGGCGGAGGAGGGGAGTTTTTCAGATGGGAAAAACTGGAATGTATTTGCAGGCTGAGGGCAAGGAGCCAGGAGAGGGGAGATAATTACTGGAGTGTGGTCCTCTGGGGGATGGGCCAGTAGGACTTAGGCGGAGGAGGGCCACTCCTTCCTCTGTGGAGGGTGGGGGCGAGGAGGCAAGAGGGCAACTGAGAAGGGGAAGAAGGGAAAGGGCTGGAGCCTGTGGCTGCCAGCCTCCTAGTATACCCCTTCACTTCCCCTAGGCTTCACCCACAAAGGACTCTAGCTCTGCATTCTCGTTTAAGGAATGACTGGGGGTGGGTGCAGTGAAGTGGAGGTGCTACAGCCACCCTTTCCCCTGCCCTGGGCCTCTGGGAACCTTCCCAAATTTGGCTCAGGTGGCAGTGAGGAGATAAGTGGAACATGCCCCTGGGTGACCTCTCTCCCTGGCTCCCTTGCCGGATTTCCTCATAACCCCGACCAGCACCATGAACCACCAACCCCTATGCCCACCACCTTAACTCACACCCCTGCCTCAGTGTGCAAGGAAAATGAGCCTGGCCCTGGGACTGGGGTCACTGGTGGGGATACCACCAGTAACCCAAGCCTGATGGCTCCATGCTGCTCGAGGCCCAAAGGTTCTGTGCCAGGACTCATGCATACACAAGCATCCACAATTAATGCCCCCAAAGATCTTATGAGCAAGGCAGACTTCTGATGCCCTTTTTACAGTTTGTGAAACTAAGCTTAAATAGGTGCCATCAACCGCCTAAAGCCACCCAGTGCCATTGACCGAGGAAAAAAATTCCCCAGGAATTTTCAGTCCTAGATCTTAGAGCGTGTATCCAGAGATGACCGTCACTGAAGAAGAAAGGGCCCCCGGATCATATCTTGGTGCAACCCCTCCCAATACCAATGGGAAAACGGAGGGCCTGGCATGGAGAGTAACTTGCTGATGGTCACAGGTGAATGAAATTCAGGATCCTTGTCTCCTGACTCCCTGCCCTGTAGAGCTGCCACCTGCCTTACAGGGTCATGGAAGAGGCAGGAGGCATGTATGAAGCCACGGAGAAGAGCCAAGAATGCACTAGGCTCGGTGATCTTGGAGAACAAGACCATATCTGCTTGTTTATTGTTCTGATTAAAACCCTGCCGCAAGTAAATATGTATTGAATGGATGGATACAAAAATCGCTGGAGCCTTCATTGAAAGTCGATTCCCAGACTGGAAGAGACACTATCTATGAGCCTCTCAGCCTCCTCCCAGTGATCACTCTGGAACGTCCTCCAAGACCCCTCTTGACCATGCTGAGGAAGCAGAGGCCTCGCCATGTCACAAACACACACGCGTACACCCTACTGCCCTCCTCAGAAAGGCTAAAGAAGAAAATTCCTTCTTTCCTAGGGCCCACAGGGAACAGCTTTATGGCTGGGGCTGGCACATCCAGAGCTGCCTGTCTTCTAGGCCCTAGGACCTGCTCAGTTCTCTGGGGCCTGCCCTCCTTTCCTCTCTTCCCATTACCCTCTCACCCAACTTACCCATCCCACCCACCCTCTGCCATGTGCTTGGGGAGGGCCTCGTGTCTATTCAGATGCAGGAAACAGTAGAAACATTTACTGTCATACATGGGCACAAGCACACATCCTCCTGGCGCTCTCTCTCTCTCTCTCTCTCTCTCTCTCTCATTCCCCCCCCATACACACACACACACACACACACACTCCTGGCTATGCACACTCATGCATATGCCACTATATACACACACTGCCACATGTAGGCATGCATGCACCCAAACAGATCTGTGACAGAAACCCATTCAGTCAGACCTAAGTACACATCTCTCCTGCCAGAGTCAGTCTGCGGGGCATCTTTTTTCTAGATGGATCTGTCTTTGTTGGGGTGAGGGAGATAAGAAAGAATGGAGGCTGGGCAGGACAGTGAATGTAATTCTGTCTCTTGTGGTTGGAAAAGGCTCTAGGGTCCAAAGAACATGAGCCAGGGCTTGGACCTAATTCCTCTTGCTTCCTCATGCCCTGACCTCTCTGTTGGGCTCTTTCCAAAGCTCAGCCTCCTGCTCCGGGCCCAGCCTGGGGCTCTGGCCAGGCTCTGCTCCGCCTGGTCTTCGGGGTGCCAAACATGGGGCCAGGGCTCAAGTGACAGGCTCATCTTGCCCAGCTTCAGAAGCTGTTCTGATGTGGAGGCAGGTCCCCTAGGCCAGAGGTCACCTAGTGGCCATCTTCCTCTGAGGGAGTGCAGCCCTCATGCTCTGAGTCCTTCCCTGAAGAGAAGGCAGGAGATTTCCCCAAAGAGGAAGCTATGCTTCCCCACCTCACACCAACAGGCCCAGCCTGGATCCTGCTGACAGGAACTGAGAAAAGAAGAGGGCAATGGGGCCATTAGAGCTGTGGGTAAAACAAGTGCCTAAGTTTGTGCCTATCTGTACTGCCTGGCCCTTGCTGTACTGAACCCTCACTGCAGATTCCCCAAGACCCTCACTGCACCCCCCAACTTGTCTTCCCCAGCTTGCCTCTCCTCCCTTCACCATCCCTCTCCTGATCCTCTCATGAAAAATGGATGGAGCTTTTATTAAACTGTTTTCTCTTCAAAGGAGGTTTCAATTTTTAATGCCTTGCCAGGGTCGGGGAGACAGACTGGCCCAGACAGACCATGGGGGTGGGGGGCAGAAAGGTCTGAGGTGGCGGAGGGGGAAGGGAGAAGGGGGCCTCCTGGCCTGCCTGAGGGTCAGGGAAGCAGGAAGCAGAAGAAGAGATACCTGCCAAGATAGGTCTTTAGTCTTTGGGGGTGGAAATGCTTTTCTGGGCTGGACACAGCTCCTCCCTTCTCCCTCTGCTCTTCCCCTTGGACTGCAAGATCTTCAAGGGCAGTGGACCAGCTTGGGATGAACACCTACTGTGTGCTAGGCCCAGTACTGGCCTGGCATTCAATGTCTAGAAGCCGCATCAACTCATCGCACTAGCTCACCGATGGGAGGCCGTACCACAGAGTGAGAAACAAAGACTCTGGAGTCAGCCTGCCTGTCTTCCAATCCTGACCTCATTGTTTGCTTGCTGTGGGATGCTGAGCAAATCACTTAATCCCTCTGAGCCTCAGTTTCCCCACATGTGGAATGGGTCTAGCAGTACCTGCCTTGTAGTGCTGCTGTGAAGATGCAGTGAGACTGTGTATGTCAATTGCACATATATGTCTGACACTTAGTAAGCCCACAATACATCCTTATGGTGATGGTGTCATAATCAGTGTTCACATCTTATAGGTACATGATGAGGCTGAGTCTCCAGAAATTTAAGGGTTGAGGTTTAAAGTCACAGCCCTACTAAATAGTGGAGGCAGAATTTGGACTCTTTTTTTTTTTTTTTTTTGGCTCAAGTGCCTAAGTTTGTGCCTATCTGTCACACAGCCTCTCAAAGTGTAGAATTCTGCCTTTTTGTGAACACCCCCGGCAGCTGGCACATAGTTGACACTCAGAAAGCAAGCACTGAATAATTGTTCCTACTCTCTTAAGTTTTGCTGTCTTATCCAAACATAGTCTCAATTTACTATGTGTTCCCCTTAGACTAATCACTTTATTCCTCTGGTGACTGAGACTGGAATCTCCTACCTCCTTCCCTGGCTCCTCTGGCAGATGAAGCCAGTGTGGGAAAGAGGGACAGGGAGGAACCCAGTTATTGGCAGAGGTAATAATCCCCAAATAGAACCAGACAGCCCAAGACAGGGATCCACAGTCTCAGCTCAAAATGCCCATCACAATGTTAGGTACATGGTTTGGTTCTGCATTTTGAGTATGTGCTTTCATCCTGTCTATTGTGGGGTTTGTGTTAGCTAATTGCAAAAGTAACACATGATAATTGCAGAAAATTTGGCAAATACAGAGAAACACACAAAAGAAGAGGAACTCTGCTTTGAATCCACAATGGCCATAGGGTTGACGTGACCATGACTGGTCCACATGCGTCTTCTCTGAATTCTGAAGCCAGAGGCTCAAGTTCAAGACAAATACTGTGGTGTATGCATGTGAAGGAAGAAAGCATGAGGCCCAGCTGAATTAAAGTTCACCATGGAACCAGCAGTGGCCTAGGCATCTCCAGGGAGAAGGAGATGAGGACCTTCTCCCTGGAGATGTTCCAACGGATCTGGTCTTGCTCCAAGTGAAATAATGAAAGAAGAGTTGGTTCTAAATGATACACTGAAGAAAAATGAATACTCATGGTCACTGAGTTTTCAGGTATTGGTGATTTTCATGCACCATGAAGATGTTTTAGAAATTTTTTCATCAACTTCAAGCATTTTTAGTGCATTGTTTATGTTGAAAGGGGGAATTTGTTTTTTCATTTGGGAGGTTATCTCTAATTTATTGAAAAGCCTATTTTTCCTGTTCAGCTGCATTGGGGTAGTTGTTTCATTTCAGTGGAAGAATCAGTGTGTGCAAGGTCAGTGGGGAAACTACTCTGGGCCCAGAATCCAAACCACTGCCACCCAAGAGAGGCTCAAACCAGTTCTGGAAGGAGAACCAGGGCTGGAAGCACCAAGCTTCAGACAACACAAACACTGAAGCAGCAGTAGGTGGAGTGTAAGGAACAATACGCTCTGATTCTCTTCAATGACATCAGAGGCTTCTCTCTCTTCACACCCCACCTCGTGTCCCATGTGTGTGGTCATCATGCCAACTGGCATTTTCCTCACCAATATTTTCAAGCACCATTACACCAATGAAGCTCAGTCTAAGCTTGTCCCTGAAACTACAAATCACTTCAATTCTGACAGGAAGCGCCATCCCCAATGGTAGCAAGTGATTATCGTGGCACTGTTGAGAAGATGCTAAGCAAAAGCTGCTTACATCGAAAAGGAGTGTACATTAAAATTGATGAGGATGTGAGCTAAAGATAAAGTTGGCATCACTGGCAAAAAAAATTAATTTAATAAACTTAAAGGCAAATCACTTGAAAAGCAGATTGTATTGCATTTAGAGGTTGCATATTCATCCCAGCTTGCACAAACTTAGAGAAGCTGGAACCAGCAGATGGAAACATTTCAGTTTCAACCCACTTACTTTTTTAGACAATTTGCTTAGAATCACAGGTAAAATTTCAAAGTTCATGACAATATTGCTGAACAACCAGGACAGGAAGAATGAGTTGAAAATGAATTCCCAAATTATTCTCCCCCAAAATAAAGATTTTAAAATTCAGAAAACAGGCAAACATGCTCAAAGGCTACAAAAAAAAAAAAAAAAAAAAAAAACAAAAAAAAAAAACCTTCCCCATAGTACCTGGAAGTTACTATTGCATGGAAAAACATTGACTGCAAACATTTATTTTCAACCAATTTATAATTTCAACTGATTTGCTGTTGTCACTGATTTTTGACAAGTGTGTTTCTGACATATTACCAAATCCTCAAAGATCTCACTGTCTTGGGTCTTCGATGGGGCATGCTGGGGCTAATAAACAGATACTATATCAGGAAGCAGACAGAACACTTCCTAGCTTTCTACCCTGTGATCCAAATGCTCCTCCTCTTTGAGCCACAGTTTTCTCTTCTGTGAAATGGGGGAAATGACCATCCCTGTTATTATTTCCAGAGTTATTGAAATGAAGGAGTATTAAGAAAGTTTGCTCAGGAATCAAGAATCGGTATGCTTGGCTCTGCTGCCTAGAATTGGTTTACTTAACCTTCTCAGGCCTTATATTCCCCATGTACAAAATGTGACTGTACCTTCCTTGATGACATCTTGACATCATAGGCGCAAAGTAGCTGGCACACAATACATGTTAAATAAATGTTAGTTGTCATTATGGGAAATGTCCAATTTGGAGAATTGTGAAGCACTATTATTATTTTCATGACTGCTCCCCATTCCCTGACAGTCTAGGAGCTGGGCGAAGTCAGGGACTTAACGTTACCTGTCCATGTATATGTTACAGAACAAAACACGATAGTCACCATGACATGAAGCTTTTGATTCCTACTTTCCCATTTACCCTCTGGCTGAATTGTTCACTTTAGTTTTTTTCTTTCCATTTTACTTTTTAAATTTTTTACAGAGACAAGGTCTTGCTATGTTTTGGGAACATAGGCTGGTCTCAAACTCCTGGTCTCAAGCAATCCTCCCACTTCAGCCTTGCAAAGTGCTGAGATTATAGGTGTGAGCTATTGCACTGGGACTTGGATCTCTTTAAAAGATCCAAATGAGTCCATGCAGTCCCAATGAACAGAAAGAGAACCAACAAATTTGTAATGGAAACGTTTGAGACACACACCTCTGCCACCCCTACTGCTCCTGGCCTGGCCTGAGCCTTGCCCCTGCAGAGTGTGCCACGAAGAGCCCTGGGCCAGGCTGAAGGAGCCCAGCCTTCCAGTCTCAGCTCTGCTCTGGCTTGCTGGAAGACCTTGAGAAAGTATCTGGCCTTCTCTGGGCCTCCGTGTCCATGAGTGAAACATGAAGGGGCTGGGCTACATTAGTGCTTCTGAATATTGGGATGGAATACACAGACTTTCCGTTTTTAGGAAAAAATTTCAGCAGAACCACCCTCTGAGAAGGTATCAATGAACACCTCTAACTCCCCACCTCAGGTCTGCGTGTCCCCCAACTTGAGAACCTCCTTTACAACTGAATCCAGGCTATGAAAATGGCTTGCAATTGTGAATCATAGCTGTTTTCATAAGTGTAACAAAAATTGTGTTTAGCATCAAAATAAGACCATAAAAAAGTTCAATTCTCAGAGAACTTGTGGCCTCTGGGAATATATCAGTAGGCCCCGCTGCCCCCAAATTACACAAACCCCAGGTTGAGAATCACTGGACCAGATGTTTGCCAACATGCTCTGGGCTGAAGCCTACTTTTATGGTCTATTGACTGTGTCTACACATTACGTTTGGGGGATCCAGATATTCCCCCTCTTGCTGTCCCATCCTGTTACCCCACAGCCCCTCTGGCAGGCTAGAGAGAACAATCCCCTCACTTCCCTGCCAGGGACCCTGATGTAGGCAGGTGACCAGAGTGGAAAACAGGCCTGGGCAGGAGTCAACCTGAGGCCCCACCTTTCACCTTATACTGGGACTGGGGTCATGTCCCCTGGGTCAACCCCAGGGGGAGCCCCCATATCCAGCAGATGAAATGGAAAGGGGACTCTACATCTTAACCTTCTGCTGCCACTGAACCACCACTGAGTATCTCCTAGAAAATGAACATTGGATTCCTAGAGCCCCTCCACATTCCTGGGGCACCCTTCTCCTTCCTTGCCAAGTGAACTCACCTAAAGAACAGGGAACTTGTTCTGCAGGTGCTGCTGACAGAAGGGAGAGGATGAGGGGGGTGGGGATGAGCAGGAAGCCAAGGACAGCCATCTCTCTATCCCCTCTCTTTTCCCTGAGAGGCTGCTGTGGGCAGGGGGTGCCCTGAACTGGCACAGGGGACAGGGTAGAAGGATCTAAGAGAAGCACACATGTCAGAGAAGACCACCATGCTTGGCATCTGCCAGGGACGGACTACTGTATGACCTCACCTTCCTGGATGTCAGTTTACTCATTGAGAAGTGGGCGGAATCCTTGTTGTCGAGCAGCTAGGAGGAGATTATGGGTGAGAAGGCTCTTTGGAAACTGTAAAGCACTGTGCCCTGAACATATGTGTACACAAACATGGAAGTCTGCAAACTTCCATGCTGTGGGGCCTCTCCTCTACTGTATGTCCCTAATGCTCACACTTGAGCATGCAATGGAATTCCCTGGAGGGCTTGCTGAAACACAGATTGCTGGGCCTCACTCTGAGTCCCTGATCTAGTCTCACCTGGGTGGGGCGCAAGAAATTTCATTTCTGACAGGTTTCCAGGTGATGCTGATGCTGCTAGTTCAGTAAGCACAGTTGGGGAGCCACTGCCCTACAATGTGAAAGGGGTTTCACATCCACGGTGCTGTCTGTGTATGTTCTTGCAAGTTGTGTTGCTCTTCCTATGATGGGGCGGTAAGGGGATCTGGAGATGGAGTCGCAGTTATGCTGAACCACAAGCACCCTCCAGTCCCAAAGGGGCCTGGCAGGGAGATCTCTTAGTCAGCTGTTCCCCAGGCAGCCCCTGCGAAGAGCGTGAAACAGCAATTGGGAGTTGGCCAGGAACACTTCCCAACACACGCATTCAGCCACACTCACACAGACATTATGCACACACACATACTCATCTCACACCTATGTAACCTAGTGGCTAAATACAAAGATTTATGAGCAAAACTGCCAAAATTGGTCAGCTCCCCCGCTTCCTAAGGTGTGGCCTTGGAGAAGTCACTTAGCCTGTCTGTGCTTCAGTTTCCTCCTCAATGAAAATAGGGGAAATAATAATTACTTTGTGGGGTTTTTGAGAGACTCACGAGATAACAAATGGAAGTCTCTTGGAAGAATGCTAAATGTAGCTACTGTTGTAGTTTTTAGCAGTGGGCTCCAGACTGTCAAAGGAAGCCTCAGTAAGAAAAAAAGCCGGCCGGGTGCGGTGGCTCACGCCTGTAATCCCAGCACTTAGGAGGCCTAGGCGGGCGGATCACGAGGTCAGGAGATCGAGACCATCCTGGCTAACACGGTGAAACCCTGTCTCTACTAAAAATACAAAAAATT
Organism: Macaca mulatta; assembly: GCF_049350105.2. Taxonomy (NCBI): domain Eukaryota; kingdom Metazoa; phylum Chordata; class Mammalia; order Primates; family Cercopithecidae; genus Macaca; species Macaca mulatta. The sequence continues at coordinate 75,375,423 of NC_133426.1, read as the reverse complement.
AGCTGGGCGTGGTGGCGGGCGCCTGTAGTCCTAGCTACTCCGGAGGCTGAGGCAGGAGAATGGTGAGAACCCGGGAGGCAGAGCTTGCAGTGAGCCGAGATCGCGCCACTGCACTCCAGCCTGGGCGACAGAGCGAGACTCCCTCTCAAAAAAAAAAAAAAAAAAAAGAAAGAAAGAAAAAAAGCCAAGGCAGGGGCCGTAACTATTAATAAATTGACTCGGGTCAAAATAGCTTCCATGACCCACTTGGGAGGCAGGAGACCTAGACCCCGGTGTCAGATGTGTTTCTGACTCTCACTGTGTGCCCTTGGGCCAGTCCTTTGCCCTATTTGGGCCTCAGCATCCCCATTCAACCCACAGGGGCTTCTTCCCAGCTCTGCCACACTATGGGTTCATGCCCAGTCGTGCATGGCAGAGATGACAGCTATAATGCCACAGGTTGGCATCGTGAAGGATGTAAGGATGAAACTTGTGGCCCAGTTTCATCTTTACTGGAGCTCAGAGAAGCTGTTCACCCTCCCCTGAACGAGGCACTGTCAGCAACTCTCCCACTGCCTTCTCTTCAACTGGCTCCTCAGCCAGAGCCATGGGGCTGCTGGGGTAGGGGTGAGTGGCGGATGCCAGAGAGAAGATGTGTGACAACCCCTCTACCTCCAGGCCCCACCTGTCTAGCTACTAAGCACCATTGAGTCCATCATCTCACCACAGCCCCAGAAGTCAGGGAGTACAGGAGAAAATGGAGACTCTGGGAGGTGGTTTCTTGCTCAAGGTCCCAGGACTCAAATCAGGGACAGCCAGATCCCAAGTCCACTGCCCTGTGTGTGGGTCAGACATGGGAAGAGTCCCCACATCGCCGCTACTTTCTCTCTTCAAGCTTTTGTTTAAATGTCACCTTCTGATATGGTTTGGCTGTGTCCCCACCCACATCTCATCTCAAATTGTAGCTCTCATAATTCCCACGTGTTGTGGGAGGGATCATTGAATCATGGGGGCGGTTTTCCCCCATACTGTCCTCATGGTAGTGAATAAGTCTCATGAGGTCTGACACTTTTATAAGGGGAAACCCCTTTCGCTTGGTTCTTATTTTCTCTTGTCTGCTACCATGTAAGACATGGCTTTCGCCTTCTGCCATGATTGTGAGACCTCCCCAGTCAAGTGAAACTGTGAGTCCGTTAAACCTCTTGTTCTTTATAAATTACCCAGTCTTGGGTACGTCTTTATCAACATCATGAAAATGGACTAATATACCTTCTCAATAAGGTCTCATGCCAGCCCCACCCTCATAATCCCAATGCTCTTTATCATGCTCTATTTTCTCTTTTTCTATAGCTTTTATTGCTTTCTAACATGACATATAAATTTCTTGTTTGTTGCGTTTATTATTTATTGTGTGTCTCCCTCCACTAGCATGTAAGCTCTCTGCAAGGAGGGAGCTTTGTCCATGTTGTTTATTGCAGTATCTCCAGTGCCTAGAACAGTGCCTGATGCTTGATAGGCACTTGCTATGTGTGGCCTGAATGTTTGTGTCCTTCCAGAGTTCACATGTTGAAATCTTAACCTCCAAGGTGATGGTATTAGGGGGTGGGGACTTTGAAAGGTGATTAGGATTAGTGCCTTTATAAAAGATGACAGACTGAGAGAGACCCCCCTGCCCATGCAATCCCTTCTACCATGTGAGGATGCAGTGAGAAGGCACCACCTATGAACCAGGAAGTGGGCCGTCACCAGACTCAGAGTCTGCCAGTGCTTTGATCTCAGACTTCTAGTCTCCAGAACTGTGAGAAATAAATTTCCATTCCTTATAAATTACCCAGTCTCAGGTATTAGTAGACTAAGATGGTGCTCAACAGATATTTCTGAAATGAGCAACACATGGGATAGCAGCTCAGAACAGTGTGGTGGCATGATGGCAGTGAAAACTGTCTCTTAACTGGTCTCCCTCTATGCCTCCCTGAGTGTGTGGATAACTTTCCGAAATGCAAAGCTGACCGGGTGCCTCTCCTGCCTCAAACCTTTCCAGGGTTCCCCATCTGCCATATGAAAAACTCCAAACACCTTGGTCTTTCGTGACGTGGTCTCCTAGCCCCTCCAGCTTCATCTCTCAGGCCACCAACACACTCTCTACCCTCCAATCAAAAGAGGTCACTTGCAGCATTTCCAATATGCCCCATCTTTGTGCTTTTGTGACTGCCTTTGTACCTTTGCCCATGTGGTTCTATCTGCCCCTGGGACCTCTATCTGCAGACTAGCAAACTCCTAGTCATCCTCTATGCTTCACTCAACTCCCCATCTTGGAAGCCTTTCCTAATGAGATAATAACTTCAAGCATTCCCTGACTCTCTATGACCTGCTCCCCACCCCGACTGCCTTGGTGCCTCCCAAACCCCACAAAGAGGCCTCGGTTCCAGCGCATCTGTATCATGATCTGTAGCCTTCATGTATGTCTCACTCAGTGAGTTAGGAGCCCCTTGAGGGCAGAGACCCATCATGTCTTGGTGACCTTTTTGTCCCCAGTGCCCAGCCACATAGTGGTTGCATGATGGATGCACACATGAATGAATAGAGGTCCACAAAGGCATTAATGAACAGCCACGAGTATCTCCATTTTGAAAAGCCCTATGGGAGACTGATATACCTTTATGGTAGGATTGCACTGGCTAAGACGTTAAGTTCTTTTGCTTTGGGTTAGAATTGTATCACCTCGATGAGACAACCCTGGGTATCTTACAGAAAAAACAATCATATCTTCCATCTCACTGTCTGCCATCTATGCCTGTCATTCCCGCCTATGTCCATTTATCTCATCCATCATCGGTGCACACACATCCCCTAGATTCCTGCCTGTGTGCCTTCTTTCCATTGGTCCATCAGAGGCAGCACAGCCGAGCCAGGGTACAGCTCTGGATCAGACGGCACAGGTTCATTCCCAGACCTACCAAGCCGTACGATGGTGACTCTTCCAACAGTCATTTGTAGCACATGTTTTTATCAAAGAATTTGGGACAACTGAACAAAAACCATAAAATATAAAATAAAATATGTACTTGAGAGAAATCAAGATAAAGAAAAATAACATTAGGAAAATAATAAAGTCAGGATTAAGATTGGCACACACACCAAACGCCTTCCCTGACGTTCTACACTGTTACTAGAGCCTGTGTTTGGCTCTCAGCTCCCCTGGTAGCCACATAAAAGAAGGAAATGCCATCAATTATAAGCTTCACGGCGTCTGTAACATAAAAATAAACCAAGTATTCCAGAGAAGCATGGCTTTTACCAGTTGGAAAAGGAATCACATCTTTCCCTTGGCCCTTTACAAAGAGGGCCCTGGGAGAAGCGACCACATGATGTCTTCAACAACATCCCTGCAGTGAGTACCAGGTTGACATTGTCACAATGTTTCCTCCAACCATCTACTACAAGGACCTGCGGCAATTCTCCAAGAATAACAATAAATAATTATAGCCAGGCAGGGCGCGGTGGCTCAGGCCTTGTAATCCCAGCACATTGAGAGGCCAAGGCAGCCGGATCACCTGAGGTCAGGAGTTTGAGACCAGCCTGGCCAACATGGTAAAACCTTGTCTCTACTAAAAATACAAAAATTAGCCGGGTGTGGTGGTGGGCGCTTGTAATCCCAGCTACTCAGGAGGCTGAGGCAGGAGAATCACTTGAACCCGGGAGGCGGAGGTTGCCATGAGCCGAGATCATGCCATCACACTTCAGCCTAGGTGACACAGCAAGACTCTGTCTCAAAAATAACAATAATAATAATAGCCATTATTTACTACATGCTAGGCATTAAATCCCCCAAAAGGTAAACACTGTTACTATCCTCACTTTACAAAGAAGGAAACTGAGTCAGGTGAAATCACTTGCCCAAGAACACACAGGGAGGAAGTGGTGGGGCTGGAACCAAACCCAGGTCTGTCTGTTACCGAAGCCCAGATTCACAGTCCCTGTGCTCTCCTGCCTCCTGAAAGGCCACAGTACAGTGGTCTCAATACTCAGCCTTCCGATGAGCTGCCTTAAGCAAAGGAGAATATGAGACTCCAAGAGATAGGGTGGGCAGTCTGCGCTTCAGGCAGTCTGCCATAAATATGATCTCTGCCAACTTAGCTATCGGTAAGGCTAGGGCGACAGGAGCTTCAAGGCTGAATTATCTGGAGTGAGATCCTGGGCTGTCGCAGTTGTGAGTTACAGATGTATGGCAGAGTCCCAGGCTCAGCCAGAGAGCCAGGCACAGGGGAACGATCAAGAAGGCCTAGGGGTGATTCTCACAGAGGGGCCTGGAAGAGTATCCTCTGACGAGGGATATCATCTCGCTCCCTATGCCCCCTGCCCCCGCCCCCGCCCCAAACAGTTCTCAATCCCCTCCAATGTGCAAAGTTCTCCACCTTCGAACCAGGCCCACAGCCATTTCTGTCTGGAACGTTGTCAAAGCAGGCGTTACCAATTGCCACTGTGGCCATTTAAAAACTCTCAATAAAACACCCCTAGAACATCTAATTTAGGCAATATAACTTCCCAGTGAACCCTCCAAGATGGATCAGTCGCAAATTGCACCCCCAGGTAACTGAGTGATTTGACCTGCTGTATTAAATTGTTGGAGAGAAACCAATTGAATGCTGGGGGCCGCCTGCCAATGCTGATGATCTGACTTTTCGGGTAGTTGATCTTAAGTTGTGCTTTCTGACAATAATTGGGCAGTAGGATCAATTGTCTCTTGCAGTCAGTCCTAGAGCATGACAATAAAACCATATCAACAGTGGAGAGAAAAATGGTGATCTTTCTATTCTCACTTGCAGGGGGCCCAGCACAGGCATCCGGTTTGCCCAGAAGTCGCATGGAGTCATTCAAAAACTCAAGTTCAGAAGAAGCAGGGTTGGGAAAGAAGGCAAAATCCATACACCTCTCAAATGTGGTATCTGATTTCCCAGGAGACCGGCCTTTCCTGCTAACCCTGCTTTATATTTTTCCAATGCAAAGTGTTTGGTAGACAAGATCCATCAGAGCCTTGGTGTGAGGGCAGGGGAAGAAGAGGAATGGGAAGGAATCATTCAAAAGGATGGCTCTAGGTGGTCAACTGGTTAAGGACTACTGGCCCAGGGCACCTCTAAGGTCCCATCTGGCTCCATGAGGGTGATCACACCTGAAGTGACCCTCTAAACCCTGCCTACCAAAACCCCCAAACAGGCACACACAAACTCCACATCTTCAGGTGCTTACTCTAAACCCATTAGCTTTGGAAATTGGCTCAAAATAAACACTGGGAGAGGTGGGGTTTGTGTGCATATGTGAGGGTTTTAGGGGGATGGGAAGGGGTCATTCCAAGTGGAAGGAACTGCCTGAGCAGTGGCTTGTAAGCAGGTAAGTACCCTTGGTGTTCTGGAGACATTCAGTTCTCAGGGTGCATTGTAATGCCAGGAGGAGGGGTGGAAGGGCCTCGAATGGCAGCTTAAGGAATTTACACTTTGTCCTCTGGGTACTGAGGAGTCAGAGACTGTTCCTAGGGTGGCAAAAATGACAGATTGGTTAAGAGGTCAAATCTGGAGTCAGATTATCTGGGTTCAAAGGTTGGCTCTGAAGGTTACTAGCAATGTGAACTGCAACAAGTTGCATAATATTGCTGCGCCTCAGTACAGTTATCTGTGAAATGAGAATGACAGCAGTAATCCTCACCACATCGAAATATTGTGGAGCTGACCTAAACTAACACACATATAAGGTGCTTAGAGCAGTGCTTGGCACATAGTAACCGCTCACTTGGTGTTAGCCTGTTTCATTATTAGCAGTTTAGATGATGATACTGAGCACTTACTCTACTCTAGGCATGGGTGTAAATGCTTTACATGTGTGTTCTCAGTTAATCCTTACAACCCTATGAGATAGGTATTTTTCTTGTCCCCACTTTACAGATAAGGAAACTGAGGCACACAGAAGTTAAGTAATTAACCTGGATCTGGAGTTTAAGAAGGTAGCTTCAGGTGTAGAACATGAGAGTGGCGACTGGAAGGCAGAGTAAAACTGGGGGGAGGTAGAGGCAGAGATTGGAGTGCGAGGCTGTGGGGGCTTGGACAATAAAAGCAGTGGCTGGAAGAAAGCAAGGCAGAAGGGAAGGGAAAGACCTGGGTCTCAGCTCTCCCATGCAGGGCTCAGGATCTTACAAGGCCTGTCTGGGGCTCCGTTAATCTCAGGGTAGTTGTGCCCCAGAAGCCTCATGGATACCTACAAAACACAGTGGATATCTCAGACCCCACCAATGGGTAGGCCATGAGGACTGAACAGCTCCGTGTTTTAGTCCTCTAGCCAGGACAGTCCCAGCCAGCAGACGGAGCAGATGGGAAGTATGGTTGGAGCCAGGGGCCACTGACTGAGTCAAAGACTCAGTTAGCCTCCTCATCCAGGGCCCCCAGTTTACCTAGGTATGAATTCGGGAGATGGCTCCAGGGTGTTTCTGATTAGAGTTGAGCAAAGGAGCTCCCTGAGGGAGATAGGAGCAAGGTGAGAGCCCAAGGCAAGAGCCAGGTAGGAGAGTCAGAGGTGGAGAGAAACATTTCACTGCCCTGCCCCTCCTCAGCAAATCCAAGTTGGTGTCCCACTCTCAGACATCCGATAGTGTGATGGGGAGAGAGCAGTGGAGGATTTTTTGTGCCCCTGAAACTCAAGAGTCTGCCCTCCTCCTGACTGGTGAGATGCATGGTGAGTCAGGACGGAGCTCGACCCCAGGGCCAAGAGCCATAGCCTAGGATTGGCTGAAGGCAAATCTTTTCTGGCCGCCAGCAGCAGCCACAACCCCTTCCCCTGCCATCCCCACCTCTACCCTAAGCAGAGACCACGTTCTGCCCAGGCTCCTTGGTGAAGACTGAACAAACACAAGCAGCGGGGCCCTGTCTGGGGTGTCTTTGGGTTAAATCAGGACAGGGGGTGTCTGGCAGTCCCTTACCTGCAGGTGTGACAAGAAACCTTTCTCATTCAGGGTCGTCCACATGATGGCAAATCGAAGTTTTCATCTGAGTGTCAGAAGATCTGGGGCTGAGAACCATATTTTTGACCACCTTGCCATATGAACATGGGAAAGTCTTTTCTACTCTCTGGGCTGTAGGATTGCATTAAAAGTTCTTGACGCATTTGCCTGAAAACCCATCTCAAATCCAATGGAAGCCGGGGAGTCTGGGTTTCATGGGCACTTGCTCTCTGACATATCAGCGGGTCCCATCTTAATCCAAGCATCCAGGGACTGAAACCGTCCTCAGCAGATCAGGGTGGGGTGTGGGGAGAAGAGAAGCCTTGGAAGCAGAAAGTCTTGGGCTTGAAATCCCAGCTCTGTCACTGGAAGACTGTGTGATGCTAGGCAAGTCTTGTGGCTTCTAGGCGCACTGTGCCCCTGTCAACAAACAGTGATAATACTTCCTCCCTTGTAGGAGGATAGTGAGGAGGATTTCATGAGATGATACATTTAAAGTACCCACAATCACTCAGAAATCAGCCTCCCTACGCAGCCCACCATGTCCCAGCAAAAAAATGTTCCCACACCAAAGATCAGCCAGGCAAAGAAGGGGACAACAATGGCCAGAGGGCTGACCAAGATTGGAGAGTCGGCTTCCACCTCAAAAGAGGGTAGAGTGCAACACAGAGGCCTTGGATGGGGTGGAGGGGGACAGATGGAGAGCTGGGGAAGGGAAGGTGGAGGAAAAGGGGACCTCTGAATGGAAAGGAAGGGAAAGGGGGCAGGAGAAAGAAGTTTATTATTCTTCCTGCAGACCAATCATGGGGCTCCTGGAGTGTCGAATTCCAGCTCCTGCAGCCAGATGTGACCTGTTCCTGTTATCATGGAATATTAATCAGAGGGGCCCTTGGGTAATTGGGGAGTTTTGATTAGAGAAATAGCCCTTATAATAATAAGCAGGCAAGAGCCTGGGGAAACCCACCCCCAACCCTGGCCGCCCACCTCTTAGGCTCCGTACTTCTGAAGCCCAGGGACCTGGACCTAGGAGGTGGAGGGTATGGAGAGGGGGATGGTACCATAGCTAGGGTGGGGACCAGGGTTGAACCTAGAGTGGGGAATGCAAGGATAGATAGGTAAGAGTGAGACTAGAGACTGGAGGTCCGAGGGCCCAGGGCTAGCCTGGCTTCACTCACCTCCCCATCAATCATCACATTAGCTGTTCCCTGGGCTTCCCCCTCGCCAGGCCCCCTCCCAGCCAGCCTTCTGCCGGCACTGCTGCCTCAGGCTCTGGCCCTGCTGGGACCCCAGCTCTGTTGCAGGCTGCACATGGCCCCTGGGCTCTGTATATTTAGACGGTTAATGAATCTTCCTGTTTGGCTGGGCTAGGCTAGAGCCAGAGATGGAGGGAATGAGGACAAGAATGAAGAGGGGGGGATCAGCACAACTGCCCCCGCCCCAGAGTCTCTCTGATCACAGGGATCTCAGACCCCCAAGTTCAGAGAGAGCCCAAGCAGTCCAACTCAAGGAATCCAGAAGCTTACTCACAATCCCACCCTCACCCTCAACTCCCCAGGGGACCACAGCTTAAAGACAGAAGACCTGGGTTCTAGTCTTAACTCTTTATTTGTCCTCTCTTGAGCCTCAGCTGCTTCTTTGTATTGAGGGCATAAGACTCAATTTATCCTTTTACCAAACTCACTCAGCACCCACCATATGTCAAGCTTTGTACTGGGCACTGGAGATTCAGAGAGAAAAAAAATAGAGCCTAGTCCCTACCATGGAAGAGATCACTGACTAATGATAGAGACAGACACTGTCTTGCATTGAGGTAATAATCACAATAATAAAGTTGATTGAGTGGTTATGACCTGCCGGGCACTCTGCTAAGGGCTTTATATTTATTATCTCATGGCATCTTCTCAATAGTCCAACATCATAGGCAATATCAGCTTCCCCATTTTACAGATGAGGAAACTGAGTTACTGAGAGTTGAAGACTCCAGTGGTTGCAATCCAATGTGCTGGAGTCAAGAGAGACATATGCAGAACTCAGGAGGGGAACTAGGAAAGTTTTTCAAAGGAGAAGACAGTTAATATACACTGTACAGAAAATTTTTCATTGTTACTGGAGGCGTATGTTTGTGTATGTGTGTGTGCATGTGCGTGCATGCATGTGTGTGTGTGTATAGATTAAGAAAACTACCCAGATGTAGCCAGGGGTGGTGGCCTGTGCTTGTAGTACCAGCTACTTGGGAGGCTGAGGTGGGAGGATCACTTGGGCCCAGGAGTTTGATTCCAGCCTGGGCAACATAATGAGACCTATCTTAAAAAAAAAAAAAAAAAAAAAAAGAAATCACAAAAGCCCAAAACCACCCAGAGGAGATGGCTTTTGAAGTATTCTCCAATTTTTTTATATTAGAAAACCACTGCAAATACATAAGATTGTGATGAAAATCGCTTACACAGAGTCTTCATCCACATTGGAATCGCTGGGTCAGAGCGCCTCCACATTTTTAGGTTTTTGATGTGTATTGTTACTTAAGTGGCTCCAAGACAGGCTGTACCTGCTAAAACTTCACCAGCAGAAAAGAGTGTAGAAGGGGGCCATTTAGTGTAGCAGTGTCCTTCTTTCAAAAGTGCCTGCAGCTCTAGTGACCCTGTTGAGGATGGGAACAAAATAGTCCCTGGATCTGAGGTTCTGAGGGTGTGGTGCATGGACTTCTCCTAAACATGGCAACACATCCTTCTCAACTTCCCCAGAGGATTCTAGGCCATTATTAGAGTGAGTGTCCCTGCTTCAGAATTGGATCTCTGGCTGCTAGATTCTGGCTGGGGAGGAGCATGGATTCTGAGTGGGAGAAACACTCATTCATTATTCATTTTCTCTTTACTGAGGCCCAGGTTCACTGCCCCGAAGGAACACACATTCTGATGGGAAGTGGTGGCTCCTTACATCAAAGTATATGTGTTTTTTTTCACAAAGCAGTTTTGCTTACATCATCCCATTTACATTCAACAGATGAAGAAGATACCCAGGCCTCAAGAGAAGACATGACACATACGACTAAGGGGCAGAGTCAGGCCTCAAATGCAAGTCTCCCCATCCTGACTCCAGGATCCTTGTAGGGGTCACAGCAGCCTGGGTGTTCCTCCCCTTGGGCCCTCAGGAGTCAAGCCTAGGACAGCTAAGCCCTGGGACTGGGGCCTGGAGGAGCTTGCAGCCCACCACCCATTGCACCCTCACTGGGGACATAGCAACCCAGGCTGAGACCAGGGACTCTTAGCGGCTGAACCTTCTGATTCAAGTGGCCAAGCAGAGGACTCAGGCTGCCTAAGGCTGAGTGACAGGAACCAAAGGCTGCCTCGGGATTCAAAGGGTAGTAAATGGCGTTTACGAAGCAATTACCAGCGCTGGGCACTGTTGTAAGGGCTGGATGTGTGTTTATTCACTTAATCCTCACTACAGTCTCATGAGATGGCTGCTACTCTCAGTCTCATCTTTTGGATGATAAAACAGAAGCACGGAGGGGTTTGAGTAAATGGCTCAAGAATTCACAACTAGAAAGTGGTAAAGCTGGAATGTAAACCCTGGCAGACTGACTCCAGAATCTGGGCTCTTAACTACCACACTAGACGGCCTCTGAAGTCACGTGGCCAGCATCAAGGGGTACAGGCCGAAGGGCCCAGATGCCTTCTTTCCCCAAGCTGCCATCATCACTTTGCCTTACTAATGTGGTGAAGCACCTAAGCACTTGGACTCCGCATTCTGGCTTCCAAGTTCAAGTCATTACGTACAACTTCCTAGCCATGTGCCTGTGGGCAAGGCACTTTCCCTCTTAGAGCCTCCATTTCCTCATCTGTAAAACTGAGATAATCACAGTCCTACCTCAGATAGGGACCTCTCTGAGACATCACTGCAGCAGAAGATGTCAATGAAGTAATGCACATGAAGTATGCAGCATGGTGCCTGGCCCACAATAAGTACTCAGTAAATGTTAGCGTTTATTGTAGGGGAATATAATAAGATGTTGACTCTCCAGATTGACTGGATGGTAAAGTGAGCAGTGGAGGGCAGGGATAGAGCCCTGGGGTGACCGTCCCAGCCCAGCGAAGCCCATTCAAGTCGACAAACATTTCAAAGGTTTATTGATATTGCCTCTGTGCTAAACTCTGTGCTGGGCATCATTCCAGGTGAGATGCAGACATGAAACACTGGCTCTGCCCTCTAGAAGCTCACAATCTACTGGGGGAGACAAACATTGGCAGGGTGAGCAGAAGCGCTGTGAGGGCTGAGAAGAGAACACAAACTTGGCCTGGCTTGGGGGTCAGAAATGTCCATGAAGGATAGGCTCAATAGGAGTTTGCCAGACTACGGGCAAGGGGACAGGCATTTCTGACTGATGGGAGCACATACAGAAAGGCACAGAGGCTTGAGGGTGCCTGTTCTCGTCAGGTGCCAGGGAGTAGCTTTGCGTTGCTGGGGTGTAAGGTGTGCGTGGTGGGGAGGGGTAGAGGTGAGAGACTAAGGAGATGGGCAAGGACCAGATCATCCACGATCCTGAAAGCCATGCTGAGGAGTTGGGGAACGATGGACAAATATAAAAGGTAGGCAGCGATGGGCAAGATCAGGATTGAGTTTTGGAAAGATGGCCCTGGCTGCTGTTTTGCAAGAGAGGAGTAGAATGGAAGCAGGGAGACCAGTCAGAAGGCTATTGCCATCGTTCAGGCAAGAGATAAAGGTAGTACAAACCAGAGTGGCTGGTGGCATTAGGGGTGCTCAGAAATGGGCAGAGTCAAGTTCAGTTCAGAGGCAGAACTGAAGGCAGATTTCAAGGATAACCCGGAAGTTTCTAGCTTGGGTCTATCTGTGCTAAGACCTCAGCTGAGCTGGGAGCAGACACCTGTGCTCTGTAAACTTGTCTCTTTTTCCCTTTCGGTGTTTATTTTCATTTCCTTTCGGTTTCCTTGTAAAGTTCATTTCAGAAAATTCCCATCTTGTTTCAGCTGAACTGAAGGGAAGGGAAATGTTCCCATACTCCAGCTGGGACCAGGGTTCCCAGGGCCTCCCAGGGCCCAAGCTTTGCTGGTGACCTCTCCAGCAGAGTGATGATGCACAAACCTGGAAAGATCTGGTGGGACTAGGGCCCAGGAGAAGGTTTGGCATAGCTTGGCAGGCCTGCTGGGTGGGCGGGGGTGGGGGCGGTTTGGCCGGTATCAGAGGATGGCAGCGCAGAGAGAGAAGTGAGCAAATCCTCTTTTGCCTGTTTCAAAGGAGAATGGCTCCCTTCCCCGGGCAAGGCCCCTAAGTCATGGCTATCTCTGGTCTTTTCTTCTCTGGATTTCACACCCCCAGGCCCCACTGAGGGGTGTCTCTCAGGAGCATCTGTGCCAGAGGGAGGGATCCCAGAGTCCACAGTAAACACCCCATGATGGGGGGTGGGTTGGGGGACGAGAGGGATTAGGAGGCTGTGTGGTGGTTTGAAGAGGCAGTGGGCTGGAAGTCAGAAGACCTGGGTGAGGGCCAGTCCCGGTGAACTCTCTGTGTGACTGTGGGCAGTTCCTTCTTCCCCTCTTTGGGCCTCAGTTTTCCCATCCATCCAACAAGGGGGCTGGACTCGAAGGTCTCTAGACGCCCTAACAGCTTGAAAGATTCCATTCTCTTCTCTGAATCTGCCCAGGGGGAGGCCTTGGGGGCTGGGGCACCGGCAGGGGCTGAGAATTCCATAGCAATTTGCATGTGAAAGCATGTTACTGCCATGGCTATTAGTGTGTGCAGGGGGGCTGAACACAGGGCTAGGACAGCTAACTGTCAGGCTGGCCGGAAAGGCCCAGGCAGCCTGGGTGGGGGAGGGAAGAAGGCCTGCCCTGAGGTATGTGTGCACAGGCTGGCCAGCCACACTCAGTATCCAGAGAAGGGTGAAACCGCTGGATCTATAAGGCTCTGCCCAGCCTTGAGATGCCCAGTTCTGGGTCTGGGCTGTGAACCAGTGGGTCTGGCCCCTACGGATACCTCCAAGCTATTTTGCTGGTGAGTGACTTCAGAGCTGTATAAGGTGCCACAGGAGAGGGACCCCCAGAGAGGGGGGCAGACTATGAGTACATTTTCGTAGTCTGCTCCGAACCAGGCCTAAACCTCCCAGGACCATATTTTTCTCAGGGTTATAATGTGTCATTTTGGTAATTGCCTTGTGTAAACTTACACAGTTGGTCAATATAAATACTGTGTATATATGGGTTTGTTTGGCACGCGCGCACATGCGCGCGCGCACACACACACACACACACACACACACTCATAGGGATTCTGAGAGAACAAGGCCACACAGTATGCAAGAAGGGCAACCGGCTCTGCCCTGTGAGGCAAGGAAGCTGGGTCCAAGGCTTGGCTCTGCCAGCACTCCCTGTGTGCCCTTGGATAAGTCCCTTCCCATCTCTGGGCCTCAGTTTTCTTATGAGGGGTTTGGTCTGGAAAAGAGCTCTCAGAAAAGTCCTAGCTCTACTGTTTCCTGGCCCCTGACTTCTTAGATTCTACCTGAACCAGCATGAGGGCAGCCAGTGAGGCCGCTAGCCAGTTCCTCTGACAGCAAGGGTTCTACCCAGGAAAATCCAGCCAGTGTGGAGTCTCTGGTGTGGGGGTGGATTCTAGGGTCTCCCTTGGTTTCCCCTGGTGCCCTGGAACTGAATGATCCACATGGAGTTTTTCCCTAGGGACCTGGCCAGAGAAAGGGGGCAAGCTCTTCTCTTAGAAGCCAGCTCCTCACCCACCACCACTAGAGAGGCTGGGAGGGACCAGCCATAGGACAACAGTGATAGGCAAAGGCTGAGGACACCTCTTCTAGTTTGGGCAGCTTCTGCCTACGGGCCTTGGGAAGTGTTTATCATGGGTATGTTTTGCTCAGGTACCTGGCCACGGGCTAGAGGAAGCAAGCTGGCATTAGAACCACAGGATAACTTCTTTTTTTTTTTTTTTCCTGAGACGGAGTCTCGCTCTGTCGCCCAGGCTGGAGTGCAGTGGCCGGATCTCAGCTCACTGCAAGCTCCGCCTCCTGGGTTTACGCCATTCTCCTGCCTCAGCCTTCGGAGTAGCTGGGACTACAGGCATCCGCCACATCGCCTGGCTAGTTTTTTGTATTTTTTAGTAGAGACGGGGTTTCACCGTGTTAGCCAGGATGGTCTCGATCTCCTGACCTTGTGATCCGCCCGTCTCGGCCTCCAAAAGTGCTGGGATTACAGGCTTGAGCCACCACGCCCGGCCTAGGATAACTTCTTAGGATGCTTAACAACCTTGCAAAAGGCTGACTTTGGTGGATGATGACAGCAACAGCCAGGTCGTAGGGTCCGCTCTCAAAGCAGGAAGAGTCCTCTAGAAGCTCAGCCCCAGAGCCAAATTGTCTACTCCGTCTCTCATGGGAGAAGCAACAGCTACCATTTATTGGTACTTGCTATGTGCCATGCGTTCAATATTTATTAAAAAAAAAAATGAATACGTGAATGAATGAAAGACTCACTTTAGAACCCAAGTTTTAAATCAGTGTATTCTCCATTCTACCTCTCACATTCTTGTGACTCAGTCACCAATACAAAACAGAATCAAGAGTTACCTGGGCACTGAAAGACTTTTCTAGAATGTGAGGTCTCTGGGAGAAGGGACCTCGTCTATCCTGCTTTTCACTGTACTCCAGTGCCCAGACCATTGACTGGCATATAGTAGGTACTCGGTAAATATTTTCTGAATAAATGAATAAAGTTAGTACCACTCCTTCATTACCCAGACAGGGATCTGCCTGCCCCTGGTCAAAAAGGGAGTTATGGCAAAGCAGAGACAGGCCCTCAGGTCTCCAGCCTCTTGTTCCAGGGCTCTATCACCTGGAATAATGGGCCCCATGGCAAACTCCTCCCACCCTCCCATATCCCTTCATCCTTATTCCCCCAACCCCCAGCTTTCCCTTTTTTCCTTTCTCTTTGCCAGCTGAATAATTAACCATTGAAAACAGAAACTATAATTACTCTCTCCCCAATGCCTTTAAATTGCTTTCATTTTGGGTTCTATGACCCCTGTCCTGGGTGGGGGCTGGTCTCCCCCTCAGCAGCCTCCCAAAGGGGAAGCCAACCTAACAAGTGCCAGCTGGGGCCCCAGCCCCCCAGATCCAATGTCCAACTGTACAGGAGGCCAGCAGCAGATGGGTGAGGAGGGTCCCAGGCAGGCTGGGGCTGACTCAGCTGGGGTATCAGTGGGACTGTGACGTGCCCAGGCAGGACAGGAGGCCAGGTAGGCAGGCGGGTTGGATTTCCGAGAGTGATTGATGCCAGGTGGCCAGAGGGCCGCTTGCTCAGCAGGGTCCAACCTAGGATGGCCCCAGTGGGGCCTGGGTCTTTCCATAGGTTGCTTAGCCCAGCTTCGTGCCCCTGCCTAGTGGATACCAGGCCATTCATGTCACTGGTTCCTCAGGGAGGCCACCTGGGAGTTTAAAATCAACCAGTGCAATAAGGTCACAAGAGCCTTGGCCTTCCAGCTCCACAAGGCCGTATCTTTCAGGGAAACTGAGGCCTGGTTAGCACCTGCTCAGCTCGGCTTTATTGGTGAACTGGGCTCAGCCTGCGGAGAAAGCCAGGCAGCCCCACCCTCACCTGGGAAGCATCCTGTATCCCTGACTCACCAGGAGCTTAGGCCCAGCTGGGACAGGAAGGAGAGTCAAGGGTGGGGCAGTCTGGGGCCCTACCACTGGAGGCTCACACCTCCTGCCTCCAGCTAGCTGAGCTTGGTCCCTCCCTGACCAAGACACATGGAAAGGGAATGGGGAGTGGAGGTGGGGAGGGCTCCTGTTTTTTAAGATCCCCAAGGAAGCATGCTTGCTCAGACAAAGGCAAGAAGTGGGAAGTCATACCCCTCGCTCTCAAGGAATATATCTTATTTGCTTATGGTGTAATAAAAGGCGTGCACTTGTATCCTAGAGCTCCTGTTTACCTGATGTGTGTCCTTGGGCAAGTTACAGCCCCCCCATAGGGTCTTGGTTTCCTCATCTCAAATATAAGTCAGGTAATTCCCCACCTACCACCCTCACAGGGCAGTTTATGAGACTCAATGAAACAAAGTGTGTAAAAGCATTTGAACAAACTGGCAGGTGCTGTCCAGGTGAAGGACACAAGGAACTACTAAGCACACCGTGTGGTCAACAGTGTGAGCACCAAGTTCAAACCAGCCAGCCATGGCACCCATGCTAGGGCAAGGGAACAGTCAGTTGCGAAGCCTCTGGGCTACCCAGCAGATTGCCCCACTCTCCTTTGTAAAATCTCCCTTGGATTTTACTTCACACTCCCACAGCTGCTCCCAGAGGGCCCCCAGGGCTTCATCCCCCACTGGGAGAGTTTAAGGCAGCTGGTATCCTGGACTGGGTGGGGGACTACTGGAGGACACTCAGTTGGAGAAGTGTGGGAAGTGCTCACTCAACCTGAGTCAGGCTCTACCCCAGTGAGCGACACCAATCTGGCCTGAACCAACCCTGATGAGAGACCCCCAGCCCAGGCCAGGCCCCACTCTGGGCAGGCAGTCAAGCAGCAGAGGCTCCATCTGATCCAGGCACTTCCTTTGGTTAATGAGAAACCAAATAAACAGCCTCTGCCCCAGCTGGCTCTGGGAGCACCCCAGCCAGGCCCAGCCCTACACTAGCCCAACCTTCCTTCCCTCCGCCCACAGACCCTGTGGCTCTCCGCCCCCTTCCTTCTCCGCCAGCTCCCCACTTCCCTCATAGCCCGGGTGGCTCCTTGGCTAGTTCTCTGGGGCTTCCTGCTCTGGATCACTCTCTCTCTCCTTCTTCCTCCTCTTTCCTCTGCTGCCTTCTTCCCCATTTTTAGCTGCTGGATCTCACTTGTCCTCATACCCTGACATCTGTCTTAGCCGTCTCCATAGGGAGTCCCCCCACAAGACCAGCAGGCTGCTCCAGGCCCTGCCAGTCTGCCTCTCCACTGTGGGATGGAGGCCAAACCCTCTTCAGGGCCCTCACCACACTCTTTGACTTGAGCAGGTTACTCATCAGCCTGTGGGAGGTAGACCGGGTGCCCAAGGCTGCTCCAGCTTGAGGGTATCGACTGCCGGCCAGAAGCCCCCAACTATGCCATGGTGGTGGCTGTGGTGTGGCCCAGCTCAGAAGCAAGATTCTTCTGGCTGAGAGGTGAACTGGGCAGCCTGAAGCGGGCCCAATACCCAGTAGGCCGCAGCTGAAGCTCAGATCTTGGGAAGTTATTTCTATCCACCTCCAGGCGTCCTGAGGCAGGGCAGGGCTGGGCCTGCCAGCAGGTCCCAGATCTAGCCCCAGCTAGGTGGTGGCAGTACTTGTGGACACACCCAGGTCCCCATGGGAACATCCCCTCCTCCATCAACCATCTCTAACTGGGCCTGTGCCAGACTGGGCAGATGCCCATGGCCTATGCCACAGAGATGACAGGATGAACAGGGGAAATGGTCTCAGGCTCCATGACGGCAGAACAAGAGAGCAGAAAAACGTGGGGTGAGGGGAGTGGCAGGAGGGGCACAGGGCATTAAAACATCTTGCTCCACTAGGATAGCCACTCTCTTCCCATACTTGCCCCAGTCACCAGTGGTTTGGGCACAGGAAAGCGCACACATGCACATATCCCCACTACACACACACACACACACACACACACACACACACACACACACACGACTCTCACTCTCCATTTCCCAACATCATGACACCATTTTATACCCATTTCTCCATGTGGTTAATTTTTTTTTTTTTAGTTCTCATTTTTTTTTCTAAGAAAAAAGCAACAAGAAAATAATTCAGAGTTTATACAAAACATCTTTACATTATTTTTTTCCAAAAAGACTAGTATTTACACAAATGGCAACAGAAACAAAAACAAAAACCCTTCCGACTGCCACCTGGAAGGGGCTGGCTGTTCTGCTCCCTCTCCCACCTGGCACTGGGGTGGGCAGCTGGCCAGGAGGCAGTGTGGAGGTGGATGGTGTGAGGCCCAGCTCCTTCCATGGCTGCTCTGGGAGTGCCTGCAAGGCACACTCAAGTGGCAGTCTGTTAGCAGCCGTGCTGGCAAGGAACTGGGGTCAAAGTGCACAGCGGGCTGGCCCAGCCCCAGGCAGCCTCTTCCTCTTTCCAGGCCCCAGCCCAAGACTGGGACAGCAGCAGGAGCTGGGTTGGGTGGGGGTCACCCACCTGTGCCAGGGCCCAGAAAAGGGGCAGGCCACCTGGTCTTATACCCGCTTAGGTCTCCACCCTGGGCCTCTGTTTCCCCACCAGGCCAAAGGATGCCAAAGGTAAGGAGAGAACAGGGCGGGGGGTGGGGGGGAAACTCCCAGCTCTGCAGGGCAAATAGCCACCTGGGCACCTCACCTCCCTCCACCCCCCATGAGGTCATCTGCCTGCAGCAGCTCTCCTGTTCCCCAGGCAACAGCCAATTAAGACATTAATTACCGTGAGAGTGAGGGAGGCAGGAGATGCCCAAGAATCCCACAAGGAAGGGATTTTTTTTTTTTTTTTGATGGAAGGGTGGCAGTGACTACCCCATTGCCAGGATAAGCCTCGTAGAAGGAGGGTCAGGAGGGGAGGGTGGGACACCTTGCCCAGTAGCACTTTCCTCTTCCATCATGGGCAGGAACAGCCCTGGCCTGCCCCTTACCCTACCAGAAATACCGAGGAGTCTATAAAAGAAATGGCATCGTATGCTTCCTGGCTGACCACATCGTGCCCCAGGCCCTCTTATACTGGCTCGGGCCAGGCTCACAAAGCCTGGGGAGGGGCCGCCTTTTACATTTTTCCATTTTTCTTCAAAAAACAGATGAAAATGAGTTGACAGCTAAAAAATGAACACAAAAGCATTAAAAACAGTGATGATAGCGGACAAGCAGTCCTGGGAAGGTGGCAAGGGGGGCGAGGGAGGGGCAGGGCCAGGGGACTGCCTCCCTGCCTGCTGTCCATCAGCGTCCAGCCCTGCCCTCCAAGAAGGGGCGCCCCCACGGAGCCCAGAGGCCTGGCCAGAGGGGGAAGGCACAAGAGCATGGGGGTTAGGGGCACAAGCACCCCCCTCCGAAGCCCAGGGGGCAGGGAAAAAGGGGGATTATAAAAGCCAAGAAACTACAAAACTAAATACAAAGGTGGGCACAACTGGCGAAGGGAGGGGGCGTGGGGGCGAAAGGAGAGGTCCGGTCCAGGCCGACTGTCCCTCAGGGGCCTGAGGCCGTACTGGGCACTCAGACCTTGTAGTAGATGTTCGCCGGGCTCTGGGGCGGCATCTCCTGGACGATGTAGACGGGGTGCCCGTAGTCCCCACTCACCTTCTCATAGTGGGGGCAGTAGTTGTTCTCTGTAGTCCGTAAGGGAATGATGATGTCGCTGGGCTCGGTGCCCGCTGTGCCACTGCCCCCCTTGGGACTGGCCAGGGTACTGAGCGAGAGGGCAGCCGCCCGCTGCTGCGTGTGCTTGCGGTGCCGCTTGCGTAGCTTCAGTAGTAGGACCGTCAGGAAGATGATGATGAGCA
Source organism: Macaca mulatta (assembly GCF_049350105.2). NCBI lineage: Eukaryota > Metazoa > Chordata > Mammalia > Primates > Cercopithecidae > Macaca > Macaca mulatta. The sequence goes on along the minus strand of NC_133426.1, from coordinate 75,355,962 downwards.
GGAAGATGACGCAACCGGCACCGACAGCCGCAAACAATGCCACCTTTGAGTTGAAGAAGCCATCAGGGTCCCCGCTGCTGCCCCCACTTGCACCTGGGCCACTCTTCTCTTCCTGGTTCACAGTCTCTGAGGAAGGGAAGTGGGGAGGAACAGTCAGCCAGGGGTCCCAGGGACACACAGCAGATTTCAGGCCAGGTCCAGCTTGCATTTCTTCAGAGACAGGGCCTAACAAGGTGACAGAGCAATGGCTCCTGACCTCTGGGAAATACATATACACTTACCATGCTTGCTATAAGAGTCACCCGGGGAGCCCTGACTACCAGGGGCCTGTGTGGCCATCTTGACAGTATTGTCTGCCTCCTTGCTGGGCCTGCTGGTAGTCAGCTGCTCAGGCGTCACAGCATTAGGATCTAAGAATGGAGAGAGAACAGGTGAGAGGGAGGGACCCGGCCAGCATAGGTGCCCTCAGTCATCAAGGGTGGGCCAAGAATGGCCTGGATACTGTAACCCTACGCCCCCTACTCCTAATACACATGCACCCAGCCAGGAACATCTGTTCCAAAGGTCAAACGGGGTAGGGTGAGGGGACCCTCAGACTAGGCACTCACCTTGGCCAACCTTCATGACGATCTTCATGGTGCGTGTGCGGCACACACCCCCCTCCCGGTTTTCCAGCCCCTCCAGGCTTCCATTGGATGTTGCTGCAGGAAGAGGCCAGAGAAGTCAGAGAAGTCAGGAGGAGAGAAAGGTCTACCAGCATTACCCAGAAACTCCCATTCTGCCTCAGCCAACAGGGAGATAAACTGCAGTTGGGAGAAGCAAGCGGCTCCCATCTACCAGTGAACCTTTTCATTTTCTTCCCTCCCACTAGGAACAGAGTGGCCTAGTCCAGCCCAGGCCAAGAACAAGCCCCACCCCCGGGGGCACTGCTCCCCTATCACGAGCAGGCCATGGTCCCTCAGTAAGGTCTGCCTTTTCACTGGGATCATAATGGGGGCTTCTACATAGACTGAAAGGAATTCTGGAGTAGGAATCAGGAGAACTGGGTTGGAGTCCTGACCCTATCTCTAACTCACTGTGTGATCTAAGGCAAGAAGCCCCTCCACCTTTTGGGGCCTTGGTTTCCCCTGAAGAAAAAGGCTGAATAGCTGGCTGATCCCAAAGGGCCCAGCAAATGCTACCATTCCCAATATAAGAACTTAGGTGGGCAAAGAAAATAAGAGAGAAGCAACATGAATTGGAGACCTCTCCTGCCCAACCCCTGGAGCCAAGGTGAACTTGGTAAATGTTGGGGCCAGAATTCCAAGGCCAGGCTAGGAGGAGAACATGCCAGTCTTCAAAGGGTTTCAGATCCGGCAGGGCCTTAACTACATGCAATAGCATTGTACCACTTAGAAGCTCCCACTACTACAGGAGAGGAAAGAGTTAAGCCCAGGGAGAGAGCCAGAGGATGGGATGGGCAGGACTCACAGGTAATGTAGTAATCATGGTGCTTCTTGAACTCCAGACCCATGTAGTTGGGGCTGAACTCCTGGAACTTGATGGTAAAGCGTATTTCCTGCTCTGGCCTATTGCAGGTGACCAACACGTTGGGGTCGAGCACTGTGCTACAGGTATCCGCCTGCTCACGCCGCACCAGGTACAGCTTGTAGTACTCATAGGGCCGCCCTGCTTCTGCTCGGGGGCAGATGATGTCCAGCTTGTCTCCAATTTTCGGATAGATCACCAAGCCCTTCCCACTCAGGAACCTGCCCAGAAGGAAGAAGACGGTCAGCCTCGGGGTTGGGGGTGGCCCCAGGCCATTCCAGAACCAGGGAAGTGGACAAGAACCAGGCTGGGCCTACTGGGTGGAGACGGCAAGAGCAAGCCTTCTGCCCTTCCTCCATCCTCAGGCTGGGGGTGGGGAGAGAGAACCACACTACCAGGAGGGTGTGGAAGGGGTGGCCCATGGGCAAGGCTGCCAGGCTCTGACTGCTCGGCAGGGTGGAGCACTGCCTGGCTGGGGGAGCCCTTTGTCCTAATGTGGCATTTCCACAGGGGGCTGACGTGGCCAATGGGCTGGGTACCAAGGTGTCAGGCCCATGCTACCTGGAGGTGGCAGTCTTAAATACCCCCACCCCCAACAAACATTCCTTCATGACCGCTGCTACTGCCTCTCCCATACCCATACGCATGCGCACACGCGCATGCGCGCGCACACACACACACATATACACACACAGCAAGCCCACACATGTCTTAGTCAGCACCCCCCCGCAGCTCCCAGCCAAAGGCTGGGGAAGCTCAATCTGTCTGGGACCCATGTCCTCTCCCCCATCCTTACTAATCTTGGGCATGATGGAAAGATAGGAACAGGCATTGCCTGGAACAAAGGGATGATGGCCACAGTCTCTGGCCAGGTGCAGCTCTGCTCACTTCCACCGCCCATTGTCCTACTGGCAATTCGTCCCACCCTCAAAATGGAAGAGGCTGAACCCCTAAACTTGATTCTTCTCATTCCTAAAAATAACAGAGGAGAGGAGAAGGGGCTCAACCAGAGACAACAGATCATAGGAGATAGGGCCTCAGTAACCCCACTCATCTGTATCCTAACCCCTCACCTCTGTGTTGCTCCTACTCCAGCTCCTGAGAGGAGATGGACAAATGCCTTTTGAGCCAGGTTCATATTCTAATCCAGAAGGCCAGGCACTGGGGGACAGCAGGGAGGGTCAGCTGCCCAGGACCACCTATCCATAGGACTCTGTCCTTGCCTAAGCACACAGAAAGAAAATGGTGCTTTGTTGGCCATTTCTGAGCCTGGATGGGCTGGTGCTGAGAGCAAGGCAGAACCATGTAGGAGAAAGAACACAGACTTTAGAATCAGATTCCCAAGCTAAGCCCTTACTAAATATGTGACCTCCAATGCCCGATCTGAGCTTCAGTTTCTTCTCTTGTAAAGTGGGGGTGGCAAGAGCCCCTACCTTCCAATACTGTGGTGGGAAGACGAGGCAGCCCATGGAGAACACCTAGCACACAATAGGTGTTCAACGTGTTTGACTGCCTCTTAGAAGCAGTCTCCCAAGAGGCAGGAGGTCAGATACTAAGACTAAGTACCTATGAGCTCACTCTCATATTTTGGAGGGGAAACAGGAAGAGAAGATATGGCTCCATTATCAAGGACTTTACTGTCCAGTTTGGGTCGGAAAAGTAAATAACCCACACTCGAGTGACAGACAACACCAGGCTATCTGTAGGTATGTGTGAGGATGATGATTCAAGCAGCAAGGGCTGGAGGCAGGGAGAGGAAGGAGATAGCTCATCTGGCCAGGATGGTCAGAGATGGATCTACAGGAAAGGCAGGATGAAAGTGAGTCCTGGGTGAGGAATAAGAAGTCAACACACTGCGAGAGTAGACGGCAGTGGCTAGGACACAAAGCTCGGGCCAGTGATTGGTCCAGCTTGGCTGGGAGTGAGGAGAGAGAAATAGAAGAAGAGGTGGAAAAGTTCACCTGGGGCCAAACTGAAAGGCCTCAAGTGTCACAGCAAGCAGGGTGGGTTTCATCCCATTGGAGAGAGGCTCTCGGAGCTGGAAGGACAATGGAAGGCTTCAGGCAGTGCTTAAAGAGAATGAAGCTGACAGTGTCATGCACCAGTTCACAGGCTACCACAATCATCTGAGAAAAGAGTGGTTCCATTTCCTGAGGGCCCCTTACACCAAAGGGACAACAAGCAATACGGGCCTACTGGGAGCTCTGGGCAAATGCCTTTGCAATGCCAAACCTGTGTCCTCATCTGAGGGAGGAAAATGATACCCAACTAGGCAAAGAGGGAAACTGACCACATGGATGAAGTGGATGAAGAAAAGCAGCCTTTCCTCCATGTCGAGTGAGGCTCCACCAAATTGGGAGCTGCCATCTTGATGTGTAGGAGGGTAACAGCCAGAATGAGATGGCCTCCCCACTGGTACCTAACTACAGAGGACCCAGAAAGGAAGTAGGCATGGGATGGAAGCCTGGATAAACATTTCAGATGGAACACCCCGTCCCATGCACCATACAAAGCCAACAAGTTTCCCCAAAGCCTCTAGAATTCTCCAGGCATTTTTTCCCTTTCCAGTGCTCACAATGGTTCCATCCAGATGGCAGGATTAGACAACTGCTCACATCTTAGAGCTAGCAGGAAGCTTGGAGTCCAGGTCCTTGATGTGAGGGAATGAGTGATCAGATGAACGTTCCCATTGAAAAGAGGGGTCTAAACCTACCTAGGACAGTAACCCGATGGGTCTAAGAGGTCCTAAAACATTGCCTGAATCGTTATACTGTTGCATCTCAAGAACACATATATATGCAGCCACAGAGAGGGCACGGAAAGGGAGACAGGCCAGCTCAGCTTTCTAACCACTCAGTTCTGGCTTACTCACCAGGGAGTCCTGTCTACCCCAAGTGCAGTCTCCCATTGCCACCCAGGTTCCAGAGCCCTGGAACAGGGCTTCTAGCTAATTGGGGTTCTACCTTGAAGCCAGAGGCATTGAGGAAACAGATGTCTACATGATGGAGGAGGGGGGAGAAGAGAGAACTATTGCCCCCAAAACCCCTCAGAGTCTCTTCAACCTCAGTGAACAGACTTCATAAATATTCATTAGTTCATTTGCATAGCAGCTGGCAGAGGGAAACTCACCTTCCCCTAAAGTGCAGAAGGGAGCGGAGCCTGATGAGACCCGCCTTCCCTGACCCTGATCCCCCATACTGGTAACCTTCTTAGCATCTTCCCTACCACTGGGCAAACCTCATCTTGACATGTCAGAAGCTCAAGAGAGTGGTAAGGGACCATAAGGGATGGGTGTGTAGCCAGTGAGAGTGAAGCCCAAAGCTAGGTAGAACACTAGTCATACTTTGAAGGGGGACCCTACAGTTCTCCCCTCTTACCAGATTAGGAGTAGGAATAAGGGAAGAGAAGGAAGAGATGTCCCCAAGTGAAAATCTTTACCCCCCACCTTACTTCCCCCTACCCCATGACCAAGCCAAGCTTTCCTGCCTGGGGCCACCCCCAGACAAAGCCCTTTCTGAAAAATAAAGGGATTGACATGGCTCAGCAGGAAGCCTGAAGCAGGTCGCCATGGTAACCCCTGAGGCCTTCCCTCTCCAGCCTCTGATAGCCCTGGGACCCCAGGGCGCCACCCCAGGGAGTAAAAGGACTTGGGGGAGGCGGCCTAAGTTATTCCAGCTCTTGCCCTCCACCTAGCTCAAGTTCTACCTTCAGCCTTTCTACCTAGCTTAGAAACACTACCATGCCATCACTGCCACAAAGAATCCTGGGATATGAAAAACCTGAAGGGGCTGGGGATAGTAGCCTCCAAGGCCCTGGACTGGCCAGAAACCAAGTAACCAACAGCCCCCTCCTTGTTTTCTCCAGATAAGCCCTTCTCCACCCATGTGAATACAATTTACAGGGGGCAGGGAGAGCTTGCAGCTAGGAGGGTCTTGCCCAGAAAGCTGCCCACATCCCACCAGCTCTATACTTCTTTCCCTGTCACCCTGCTCTCAGGATCTAGCAACTTGTGGTCAGAGAATGGCCAAAGGGGGAGCCTGGTTCTAGGCCATGCAAGTCCAAGTCCGATAGAAGACTCTAGCCTCAACCTCGATTCAGTGACCCCACCACCACTGCACCTGTACCCGCCAGGGTGGCAAGACCAGTGGAGGACAGACCCCAAGCCAGAGCTCAAGTCTGTTCTCATCCCAGCTAGGGTGGGGAGCCCCCAAATTAAAGGCTCCTCTTTAACTCCCCCAGCTCCACCCAGCGCCCGAGGCTGGCAGGAGCAGGCCTGGCGTGTCCCAGCAGTGCCCGCCCAGGCGTGGGTGGGCAGGAACAGCAGCTGGGTCCTGGCACACATAGCTCTGTCGGAGGCAGGGAAGCCAGGAGAGTCCTGGAGGAAGTCACCCTCCCCACCTACAGTGAACTATGCCCTTCCCTCTGCCCCACCTGGCTAAAGCTAGTGTCCATTATGAATTTAACACCCCCCTCCACAATGTCGACGTCTGCTTTCTGTGGGGTCCCTGAGAAGAGAGATTCTTGGCTCAGAGAGGAACCAAAGGTGCCACTCAGAGCTCTGCAGGGAGTGTGCCAGGCAGTGAGTTGGCTGCCTTTAGTTCAGGTCACCCAAGCAGTCAGCGCTGGGAGGTAGGCCTAGCAAAGTCAAATGAGGAAGTTGGAGCACAGCTCGCCCCACACAGACAGGGCCTGAGTCACAAGGACAGATGCTTGCACACCTGCGAGGTAAGAGGGGAACTCAGGGGCAGGGAGCCAGGGCCTCTTCCCAAACCCCACCTTGAATTCCTGTCTCTCCTACATTTCAAGGCAGCAGGAATGAATGGCACACAACACAGCTCTGCCTCCATAGGCAAGTCATTGACTGGCCTGAGATAAGTCACTTCCCTTGTCCGGGCATATGCCTTCTTATCTGGAAAATGGGGCCAATACCTACTTCCCAGGGCTGTTGGGAGCATCCGATGAGATCATATATGAGAGTGCATTGTAAGTAGCAAGGTGCCGCCTGCCTATTAGTTAGGATGCCAAACACAGCATTATTTAGAAGTAAAAAGCTGAAGGAGCTTACATTCCTGGCTGCTAGCACCCTGACCCAAAACAATGACCGTGAAACACACCCAAGAGGGGCTGCTATGGTCTGCGGGGCAAGGAACCCAGAATGTGGCTGGTGAGCACCCCTGTATCTCAGCTCCTCTAATAATCACAAAGTGGAATCTCCCCCAAACCTGGTGTTCCCATGGCAACTAGCAGCCTCCTGGCTGGCCCACTCTCTCTCCTTTAGTCCCTAACCCCAGAAAACAGTGATGCACCATAGTATCCAGGGCCCACCCATCCCCATTCACCTGGGCAGATGAGACAACAGAGATCCCAAGAGAAGAAAGGGAACCCTTGATTCAGTCCCTACCCCAGCCTCACAGGTCCTTCTGGCCCTTGCCTGGCTGCCCTGTGTGGGAGTGGGGAGGCAGGGGAACAGGGGACTTTAGGAGCTGCTGGATTCCCATCACTCTCAGGCCCTCACCTGTGGCCAATCAGCCACAGAGTAGAAGAGGTCAGGTCCCTAACCACCCCGGAAAAGGGCCCCCTGAGCTGGCCTCCCCAGGACTGTGAGCTGGAACAGCTGTGTGGGGCTGGGGCCAACACTTTGGCTTGGAGCAGGCAAGCATGGGTTGGGGTCTGCAGCTGCCCCCAACCATGCTGGAGTCAAGGGTCCCGGATGCCAGGCCAAACCCCCCCACCCCCGCCCCCTTGTAGGGAACGTTTGTAATGTGATCTCAGGCATATTCTGACTCCCTGGAGGTGGGGGAACCTGAGTGGGGGGCAGGAAGGGGTCAGGACGGGACTGAGAGACTGAACTGCAGCAGCTGGACTTGGCTGAGGACTCAAGTGTGAGGCCTGCCGGCTGCCCCAAGCTCCCAGGGGAAGAGGCTGCGGGAGGGGTCTTCTACGACCATTTAGATAACAGCCCCCCAACTCAGACACACACACACACACACACAGAGGTTCCTAAAATAAAAAAACTCTAGCAGGACCAAACCCATCCCCCCACCTTGCGGCTCATGGGGCAAATCTGACAGGAGGGGCCAAGGAGGCAGAAGCTCCTGCCACTCAGGGACTAGCACCCCAGAAGGCTCCAGCACCAATTTGGGAAAGAGACTTGGGAGTCTTGGGCCAGCCCTTCCAGCTTCCCCTCTCAGTCAGGGCTGGGGCCCGGCTGCAAGCACCTTGGAACCTGGAAGCAGACCCCCAACCCCACCACTTCTTTATTTTGATTTTTTTTTTTTTTCCCAAGGAGGAAGCAATTAAGCAGGGTTTATAGGCACTGGGAGATTTTCTTTTTTGGGAGGGGGGTTGCCAGATTCTGACAGGGCTAAGGAGAGAGACCAAAAGCCGGGAGAGGAAGAGGGGAGGGAAGAGAGAAAATGAGCCTGAGAGAGAGAGCACGGGCATGTGCGAGAAACAAAAGGACTTGAGAAAAAGAGGCAGAGAGTGACTAAGAGTGAGAGGGAGTGTGAGAGCGAGGCAGAACAGGCGAGCCTAGCTGGAGAGGGGAGGTGAGCGCTGCTCACGGAGGGTGTGAGAGGGCGAACCGACACGGGCCTGAGAGGAGAACTCGGGCAGGAGGCAGAGAGGGAGGGAGACAGAGAGGGACTGTTTATTTGAAAGGCTGTGGCAGCCTGAGGGTTGGGCGCGGTGGCAGAAGCAGCCCCCAGAGCTCTAGGAGAGCTGAGGGCAGTGCCTCCTTCCTGTCCTCTGGCCCCCATCACCCGGAGCCAATACATGCAGACAGTGGCTGCATTCCAGACCCCTGAGCTTGGATGGAAGGGGGGTGCACCAGGATCAGTCCCTCACCCTTCCCAGGATCTACCCAATTACAGAATGGAATTCGGACAGGTTCTAGAGAGTCTTCAGCCACCCCCCATCCCCACCCCACAATGCCTGCCCTCAGCTTGAGGTGGATGGGGAGGGGGGTCAGAGAGGAGACCACCCCCCAAAACCTGTAAACCAGTCCAGAGCACTAAAGGCTCTGAGTACAAACGGGGGGGAGCACAGACAGATCGTGTTTCTTCCAGCACCCCCAACTCTGCAGGAGGGCTCCTTTCCAGCTGTGGAGCTGCATGCTATCTCTGGTTAGAGACCCGAGAGAGCAATTAGGTCACTCCCATGAGCCCCTGTGATGGGCTACCCCAGGGGGATTTCAACTCTCCTGGCTCAAGAGAGAGCATTTCCAGCCTCCACCCTTACCGGGGAAACTGAACACTTCACAACCTTCCCCCCGGGCTCAAGTAGCCCAGGGCTCCCAGAACATTTTGAGCCCCTGCTGTTAGGAGAGCGTTGTACCCCATTTGGCTTCTGGGTAGGAAAGAAATTCTTGCCAATCCCTTTCCTTGTACCCAGGCAGAGCCCTCCACCCCGGCCCTGGTTTAGCCATCCCACCAACCAGTAATAGGACTCTACCTTAATCGAGGAGAAGAAAACTAAAACTGCCTTCTCCCACTCCAGGGCTGAGAGATCAAAAGTCCCTGGGACCCAAGAGGCCAAGGTAGGCAGTAGCCTGGGAAGTTACCGGGGGCGGGGGCGCAGCAAGAGTGGACAGGAAGAAATTTGAGATACAGGAATCAGTGATCACGGATGGGGCAGGTCAAAGCTCCCCAGTTTCCTGCTAAGTGGGGTTGTTCGCACATTGCTGAGACCTCCAGAAAACTGAGAGAAAGAGCAATTTTGACCCTGGGTTCCAACCTGAGTCCTGGATGCCAAAAGAGAAGAAGGTCCAGAGGTCACTACAACAGCCCCAGCGACTTCCCACTAAAAGCCCAGAAACCACTGAGCCACCGCCCTGAAAGGTGTGCGTGTTGTTTGGAGGGGTTGTGTGTGTAGTGGTGGTGGGGTAGTTGTGCAGGGAAAGGAGAAGAAAGAAAAGAAAGGATGTCCTTTATATAGCTGCCCACCCCCCACCCCAACCCCTTGGGGAAAGCTAAGCACAGCTCCCCAATCTAGGGGACAGACTCGGGGGCCAAGGGGACCTGCCTGGGCAGAAATCGCTCCTTCCCCACCCACCTCCCTCGCCAGCTCGGCCGCCACTCTCCGCCCTGGCTGGCCCTTGAAGCTCTGTTACCGGCTCCATTGGACCCCCGACGGGCGCTGGTTCGAACCCCCACCACCCAACAACCACTCTCCCACTCCGCCCCTCTCCACCCGCTGCCTTTGTGAGCCTGGGAGCAGCGCCCGCCTTTCTACCGCTCCGGCAGGGAGAAAGGAGGGGCGGGGGGCAAGAAGAGACAGCAAAGCAAAAAGCCAGGGTGGCAAACAAGGAAGAAAGAAAAATGAAAATGGGAGAAGCCCGAGTGGGGATGTTGGCGCTGCCACCCGCCCCAAGCGCCGGGTCCCGCTCTGTGTTCCCTCCACAGCTAAGCAAACGAGGAACCCGTGTTCTGGCCTTGTCCCTCGCCCGAGTCAAGCTCACTCCTGGAGCGGCTCTCGGCGAAAATCACCACGTTCCCAGGGGCCCCGGAGGAAGCTGCGTTCTCGCCTCCACTCAGCTCTCCGGTGCGCTCTCGGGCGCCCGGACTCCCCAGCTCTGCCTGGTGCGACCATCTCCACTTGATCCAGGACGTGCGGAGGCAAGGGCTGGGAAGCCCAGGGGGTCACAACCCAGCCAAGTCCCCCTACCCCACCCCGCCGCACCCTGCTCCGCCCGCCTGCCCGCCCGCCCGCCCGCAAGAAAACACTCGAGAAAGCGGAGACAAAATGAGGCGCCGCTCCTCCTCCAAAGACCGCCCCACATGCACTCCGGGGCGTGCGGCCTCACCCTGAAGGAGTGCCTCCCACCCCAGGGTCCAGAGGAGATAAGTTACTCACTTGGGGTTGAGGGAGCTCCAGGATACGGGTTCCAGGTTCTTGGCCAGCGGTGTGGCGAGCCGGCACAGCGCCCACACGACCATCGCCACAAGCCACTTGCCGAGCCAACGCTGCCCAGGCCGAGCCATCTTCCCGGGGGCAGGCTGCACTTCGGGATCCTTTGGCGCCTCCTCAGCAAAGCTCGCCTCGCCTTCCTCTGCCGCGCTGCGCTCGGAGCCGCTCAGGCGCCCATCCTCCGCAGCCGCCGGCTTTGAAGTGCTCCCCTCCCGCCGGCTTCGGTGTCGCTCTTCTCCGCCCGGCCGGCCAGGAGGACTCACTGGGCAGCCGCCCCCAACCCGGGCATGGGCTTCGGCCTCCGAGGGCTCGTTCTCCTGGGCACTCCGCTGCCGCACGAGGCACGACGGGGGCTCTGCGCCCCCGGGTGATCCCGCCCGATTCCGCTCGACTCCCCGAGACGGTTCGGGGCTGCGAGCCCTCTCCCCGACGGGGTCTTCCCGCAGAGGGCTCGGTGGCCGCCCCGACGCCTTGACCGTCCCGGGATCGCTGTCCCTTGGAAGAAGTGGGGGTTTCCCCACAAAACAAGCTCGGTCCCCGGGCTCCCGACTGGGCCGCCCTGGCACGGGCTCCGTTCCTCCGGGCCACACTGGGACTCCGGGCTACGCGCCCCCGGACAGCTTCTACTTCAACGCGGGCCCTGCTCAGTGTACTTAGAAGAGCGGGGAGACGCTGCCGAGCGAGCCAGTCCCATTAGTTTGCGCCTCCGATGCCTCGGCCGGGTAGCCCGGCAGCCTCGCGTCGCCGAGTCCTTGCTCCCGGGCGATCGAGCCCGAGGGTCTGCGGCCAGTGCGAGCTTCACACACCTCCCACTGCTGTCCAGCTCGCATAGGCTTCCTTCGCTGCCGCTGTGCTGTCTACTCCCTTGCTCAGGCGAACGCAAGGCCAACCCTGCTCTCTTAGCCAATAGCAAGCTCAGTGGCGGGGTCCTTGCCCCATACCACGCCCCTAGAGCAGGAAGGGGGCGGGGTTTCAGGGAGCTCTTAAGGACGCCGCGCGGCCGATGGCACCAATCTGAGTGTGCGGCTCGTGTGGTTAGGGTTGGGTCCCGCTCAGTCCTGTTCCCAGAGCGCTCAACCCGTGGGAAGTTGGCACTCTAAAGAGCCGCCGGCCTGCTCTCCTCCCCACGCGTCTGGTCAACACCCCAGCCCACTGACCCTGTCCCATGTACCCCAGGAAAGTATTTCCACTCTCTTTTTACACACAGGACCCCTGAAGTCCTGCTCTGTGCCCACCTCCGTGTCAAGGACAGCCTGTCTGCTCCCCGTCCAGTCCAACGTAAGGCTTTGGTGGGCTTTCCTCCTCTCGCCCTCAAAATGCACTGTCTGCTTGCACTTGGACCCAGAGTCGGGAACATAAAAGTGAGAACAGTGGGAGGGGGAGACTTGGGAGGGTCCAGTACCTGACCGGGGTTGGAGGTGGGGCGGGGGGCAGGGTGGGGTTTGGTGGGGAGGGAAGGCATGTTCATTGCCCCTGGGGACCAGACCTTCGGAATTTCAGCTTTCTGGGGGAGGCTTGTGGGACCTCTGGAGCCAAGATTTAGTCTTGTCCTGTCCGAAGGCGCGGGCAAGGTCCCGGGATAGGCAAGCGGGGATGAGAGGGCACGTCGATAAAGAAAGACACCTCGAGGGCAAAGAGGAAAAAGCACAGGACACGAGACTTTTGAAAAAGCAAAAGCGGGCATCCTGGCCCTGAGAAGCCGGACTCCAGCCTGTCCCGGCCTCGCCATCTGGGTCTTTGTCTCCCAGCCCTGGCCCATTCTCCCCGCCCCGCCTTGCCTCTTTGCTTATAACTTGGCTCGATCCCATAGCTCAGACCCTCCCGGTCCGACCCACTCTCCCTGGTCGGACCCCAGAGGACGTACCCACGTGCTAATGTCTCCCCCTGCTGGACTTCCGTAGCACTGCGGGCGCCAGCGATAAACCTGGAGCTCCCACCGGGAGCGTGGCATACCCAAGCCTGGCACACGCACTTGAACACAAGACCTGGGACAGGTGTGGCCTTGGCAAAAACCGCCACCCTGTATGGGGAGGAAGGGAAAGAACTAGTAGAAATACCTGAGTTTGGGGTAGGCTTTGGGACTGCCAAGAATATAAGGTCTCCCCACTGCTTCTTTATGGAGATAATTAGATGAGCAACATTCCCAAAGTGCTCCACTATTCGCACACAGTTTCATGTCCATCATCTCGCTTAATAGGTGACTGAGCTACAGCGTTTCTCAGTGGATCCTCTGGTGATCTTTGTGGCTGTGGAGGTGGAAAGAGCCCAGATTTTGTCTTTTTATTTTCTCCCAAATAGAGGAGAAAATAGGTACAATCTGGGCACTTCCCACCTCCAGGGGCAGGCCCTTGAGGGTGAAGTGGCTCTGGGTAGATAGGGGAACGAAGGAGCTGTTTGGGGTCTCTGAGCTCCCAGCTGGACCCTGCATTGGGGTGTAAGGAAGGAGAGATGAGAAGAACAGGGTATAGGGACATACCAATAGTCTAGCTGGGAGACTGAGATCCCTGGAATGCATGCTAGGACATCAAAACCTGAATACAGAAAGCAGCCTGCTGCTTACTGAGTGCCTGCTATTGTCAAGAGCCATGTTAGATGCTTTTCCTTTCATAACCTTTTGAGATGAGTTTCAGTATCCCCATTTTACCTACAGGGAAAAGTAAGGCTTAGAGAGAAGTGACCCATCTGAGATCACCAAGCTGATCAGTGGTGAAAGCAAGATTTGACTCCTGCAACATCCGTCTCCAAAGCCTATGGCCATTCCCCTGTACCATACTGGCTCAGATTCCCAGCCAATCCGTGCTTCTTTGCTTCTTTGGTTCATTCCTGGTTAAGCCTGGGTCATGTATGGACAGCAGCAGCCTGGGGCTGGCCAGGACTCTTCCCTCACAATCCTTCAAGAGGTTGCCAGGCCTGGAAAGTTCATCTATGTTCCTGGCCATAGCCCAGAGTTCTTCTCATCTAAGACCACCACTGCCAACCCTAGAGCCAGCCTCGATTCTTCCTCCCCACAGCCAGCATGCCCGGTGCCTCACAGGAGGAGAGCCCAAGGCCAGGTGGGGGATGGGGAGATTAGGCTATGCAGCCAGTCTTGGGAAACATGGGAAGACAGCAGCAGTTCCTGAGTGTGCCAGCACCTAATCCCGGTGGGCAGGGTGGCAGAGGAAATGAGAAGACTCTTTATGTCCAGACCTGCTCCACATGATAGTTATCCCTGCTCACAGCACAGCCTTTCTGCCTCAACCTGCCCACGCCAGCTACAGGGGCCTCAGGAGCAGAGCTGAGCCTACTCCCTGCCATGGCCAGGCCAGTGATTCCAGGTTCCCACCTCCTGCCCCACCCTGGCGGGACCTCAGATGTAATGATTCAGCCCCCCGAGGTAGGGAAAAATTACTCTCAAGGGAGCCTGAGAGGAAGTCAGGATCTGTGAGCAATGGGGGCCCTCTCGTCCAAGCCCTCCCTATACCACTGGCAGTCACTCCTCACCCATGCCTCCCAGGTTATTGTGTCATTACAGACGCGTCCACCCATGCGCTCACGCACACACACACAACTATCAGGTTTCAAGTCCACCAGCATTTCCTGAGCGGTGCCTCTGTGCTGACCTCTGAGCTGGGCCAGCCCTGTTGACACAAAGAGCAGCTCCAACAAGCCCTGCCCACAAGGAACACCAAACACCGATACCTGTATATGGGGGATCCTGGACTCAGAGATGCGGGAGAACATCTGGCAGCTGCAGGAAGCCTCGGGCATCGTGCAGCCCTGGGAGAGCAGAGCTACTCCTTCTGAGCTCAGCTTCCCGCACCCATGAGCAGCAGGGAGGTATAAACTTCAGAGCCACAGAGTTCCCTCCTTATGAACTGTGTCTCCTCGGGCAAGTCAGTTCACCTCTGTGTGCCTCAGTTACTTGTCTGTAACCCAGAGGTCATCCCTCATTCACATAGCCGTGGTGAGGGGTGAATGAGATAATGCATGTGAAGGGCTTAGTATCATGCCTGGCCCACTGTGGTGCTTACTAAATGGAAACTCTTATTCTTCTGCAGAGCCTCCCACAGAGACACTCTCATCCCCAGTCACACACGTTCTCACCTGTTCACACATGCTTTGTGTGGCACATGCACATTTTTTATCTCCTCTCATATTCTCACACACTTGTACATATACGCATACAAATTCATTCTTTCTCACCTATCCATTTATTTAGCAGAAGGTGGCAGGACTGGGTCCTGTCCTTGTGGAATTTAAAATATAGCCCCCACAGGATCTCATGTTCACTATCATCCACACACATGTATGAACATACACACACCTCCTTTCTATTTCTGTGGACCTTGTCCTTGACTTCTCCCTGCCTGCCTTGTATTCTGAGACACAGAGAGGTGAAGTAACTCACCTAAGGCCACTCAGCCAGGAAGTGGAAAAGTCAGGATGTAAACCTAGGCCACACTCATATCCCAAGGCTGTGGAAAGGAGTGTGTGCCAAGGTGTGGGCCTTGGAGAGCCAGCAGGCCCAGCCAGAGCTAACAGTTAGAAAAGCAGACTGAAGGGTCAGGGAGCAAGGATCCTAACTCGAGGCCCAGGGCATTGCCAACTGGGACAACCCGGTGGGACTAGCAACCCTCTCTCTTGTCTGCAGTCATCTCTAGCCTGCCCCATGCCTCCTGTCTTCCTCCTAGAAGACCTACTGCCTGTGCCTGCACATCTCACAGACACTGGCACCTATTCCCTACAAGGAGAGGGAGAGCTATCATTTATTAAACACCTACTGCATGCTAGGCAGTGTGGCTGGGTGCTTTCACCTGGTGCTCTATTATCTTTGTTTAATCTTCACAACATTCCTGAGGTTGATATTGATAGACCTGTTTAGAGATGAGAAAACTGAGGCTCCAGGCTCAATCTGCCTGCATCCCCTGCTCCACCAACCTCAGTCTGCAAAGTGCTCTTTTATTCAGTCAGCTTATTCCCACCACCCCCTTCTCTGCTGTCCTTCCCTCTGCCCACACCTGCCTCCTAGCTGAGACCAGCTGGGGTCTATGCTGATCTTGGGTTGCCCTTTTGCTTCAGTGAATACTTTGCTTTTTTCCAATTCACTCTATCTGTAGGTCAGTCTCAGGGCAAGCCTGGGGTGGGGCCTGAGCCTTCCCACTCTTCCTCCTCTCCCCACCTGGCTGCACCATACCCCAGGGCTAGGTGAGATCTAGCCCCAGGCGGGTAAGATCTGGAAGTCTGTTTTCACTGCACCCATGAGAGTTCCCAGTGACTGGGGAAGAAGAGGGTGGTCCCAAAGGCCAAAGGTTCAACCAGACTCTCTCTCCCCAGCCCCTCCCTGTCCCCGCCCCAGCTACGTGCCTGGTTTATGGATGTTTGCATTAAGATCATCTTGATCTGCCAGATGCTAGCCTGTGTTAGGTTGATGGCAGAATGACACCAGGGACGGGAGGAGCCCCTCTCTCCCTGAGATGGGTCTGGTCCCGCTCCCTCCTTCTCTCTTTATCTCCTCCTCATACCCCTTACCCCTACCCTGGACTCCTAGACATCTGTCCCAAAGCCTCAAGCTCCATACAGGCAAATGACCTGCCCCCTGTCCCTGCAAGAGCCTGAAATAGGGCATCTGAGAGCCAGAGCATGACTTAGTGTGCATAACAGGTGGACAAGGCTCTGAAGGGCAGATGGGACCCTGGGCCCTCAGAGGCCTCATCTTTGGAAACCCCTGCCTGCTGGATTTCACTGATCTGGGCTCAGTTTCCTCCAGTAGTGCCCCTGTTCTCTGCTCTCCAGCCCAGCAGGAGGCAACCTAGGTAAGGGTAAGCCTGTTACTCTCTTGCTCTGGTTACCTGGCGAATGTGTAAGGCTAGGCTGGGCCATTCATCACTGTCAGGGGCACAGGAATTCGAGGGAAGGAGCAGCACCTGTCCTCACCTGTCACTGACCCCAGCCTAGCTCCTCATCTCAGAGGGCCAGGGGGCCTGGGGGAGGGCGATGGGATGCATCTTTGCCAGATCCTCCTCCTGGTTCCTGAGTGAACACACTAGACATGTCAGGCCCCACAAACACCAGGAATAAAGTTCCTATGGAGGAACACCCCAAGCCGAGAGTGCATTTGGGCAACCGAGGAGCAGAGGGAAGGACAAGCTGTTTCCTCAGTGCTCCAGCCCCCTAGCTCTGAGCGCTCGCTGGACTCCGAGCTAGCATCCTGCCTCCTACCCAACCGTGGAGGCTAAAGGGTCAGGTTCTGGGCTTTCTTGGCTGATAACCCCAGGCCTACCAGAGAGAGGCCATGCAGCCTCTTGGGGCATCCTGAGGACAGAACAGGGGCTGGACCCAGCTGGCCAGATAACCACTGGCAGATATATGGCACCCAGGCCCACCACCCTCCAGCTGCCCCTCAGCCAATCCAGCCAGGATCTCTGACATTGACACCTCCCCTCCCCACTCACAATTTAGTCTATCTTGGTTTAGAGACCTTCCTTCCCACCTTTAGTCAGGAAGGTCCCAGTAAGGGCCCAGTCTCTAAGCCTTTAGTTTCTCAACCAAGCCTTCCCCGCCCCACCCCCACCAGACCTCCACCTCTCCAGGGCTGCCCCAAGAAGTGTTGGGGTGAGGCTGAGGCCCTGACAAACCTCGATTGACAAACCACCCAGCATCTTCCTCGCCAGGAAGCCAGCCCCTCAGAGGAACATCACTCTCCCTGGCCTGGCTTGTTTTTCTTCCACAGCCTCTCTCTCTAGGACACAAAGCAGGGCCTAGGCAGCCCCTGCCTTAACTGGGACGGGTGGGGTGTGGAGAGGGAGGGAACTTTCCTCCTAGGATCGGTGTCCCTGGCAGAGGTGCAGAATGCAGGAAGTTTGGGAGCTTCTGCACTAACAATGCCTGAAGGAATTAGGGCTCCAAAGACCAGGGAGAGAGAGAGGGTGTGATCTTAGAGGTCAGGAAAAGAGGCAGTAGACAGGTTATTGAATCAAAGTGGTGGAGTCCCCAAGCAATCTTTTCCTCGCCTCTAGTAGCCTGCCTATTTCTCAAACTCTGTCGACCTCTAGTGGCCAGCAAAGTATTTGCATCCCTAAAGCTGAGCCAGCACTGAGCCTCACCCACAACAGCCAAACAGAAGACCGGGACACTGCCAGCTTCCGGTGCTGGCCTGGGCTGAGCTAAGCCAGGAACGCCCTTCCTTCTCCCTATCTTCCCTCCAGACACTGGAAATCTAGTCTATTCAGGCCTGCCTGAACACTCACCTCCTCTGGACAGCCTTCCTGGAAGGCACTAACCCATAGGAACAGTCGTTCCTCTCTTTGAGCTCCGTATTCTGACTGTACTACCTGAGATCGCCACTTGGATTTTCATTATTTGTGCACATCTTAGCTCTCCCACTAGATACTAACCTGGGGCAGAAACCACTAACTGCTTCTCCTTTGTCTTTCTGCATCAAGGCCAAGCATAGGGATGGGCATACAGGAGGCACTCAACAGGTGCTAATGGTGATGGTGATGATGGCAGCGGTAGTGGTAGTGACAGCCACTATTTATTGAGCACCTACCACATTCCAGATTGTTTGTATCTGTTTTCTCGTAAGAAACTCATTCTATATACAGACGAGGAAACTGGTGCACTCAGAAGCCAAGTGACTTAAATAGTGTCTCACATCCAGTAAGCAACAAAACCCAAAGTTTTATGCAGGACTGTCTGGCTCCAAGCCACAAGTATCTCCATCAGCCACATGCCAGACACGGCCTTTATTCCTGGAAGGGACACAGAGATGACTGCAGCTCAGCCCCTGATGTCAAGGAATGATGTCAAGGCCACAGCAAAGACTTGTTTGCTCCATGGAACATGGAGGGACTAGCTCTGTATCCTTCCTCCTGCTCCTCTATCCTCATCTCAGGGAAAGTCTTCTCTGGTTTCACCATTTGACAGAAGGACAGATTGCCCAGGCCAGATGAGCAGTCTCCCAGATCCTGTCACACGCAGAGGCTATAGCTAACTAGGACACTCCTACAGACATCAGATGCCTGAAAAAGTCAAGAATCCAGGACCGAAGAGGGAGATTCCATCAGAGATCCTGCCAGTCTCTCCCAGGAATCAGCATAGGTGAGTCCAGTTCACAAACACTGCTGGGCCTCCCCTGAGTCTGGCAGGTGCCAGGACCTGAGACTTAAAGAGATGAGAGAGACGCCCGAGTCACTTCCCCTCACCACATGCCATGTCCAGTTAGCCACCAATCCCAAACCAACAAGCACGTTTGAGTAGAGGGCTCACCAACACAACCCTCACTGTTGTCCATGGCTCCTTGAGACATTTTGTCTCTCTCCAACCTGGTGATCTTGGAGGAAACTGAGGCAGATTGCCCTTACCTTCTCTCCTCCCCATGGAAGTCACTTACCTGAGACTCTCTTTCAGTCACTCAGTTCTTAGTAGTCGTTGGTGTAACGAGTCTGCTCGGGCTAGTAAGGAAAAGAGCCCACTGTGGGGTCTGAGGTGGTCCAACCCTCCTCTCCTTCCCTTACCTTCTCCTACCACTCGTGTTTTAATGAGGCCCTGGCTTGGAGTTGATAACCCTGAAAAGCAGGCAGCCCAATCAGGTTCCCAGGCCTATTCTGCCAGGACCCGAGCTTGCAGGTTTCAGGATGGACTTTCCACGGACATTTCATTAAGGGGTTTTATGTCCAAAGGGGATGATTGGTAACACCTGCTTTTTAAAATGTCCAGGCTGAAATTACTACAGCTAGGCAATAAGGTCCAGGAGTCTGTGACTGTGCTTACCCATTTTTCCTCCAGTTGGTGCAGTACAGAATAGCTTCCTGCAGGAAATCTCAGCCCTGCCAGCAGGGACTTCCAGGGTCCACTGCTGGGCATGAGCACAGTGGTCTTCCTCACAGGGGTGTGCGTGCCCTCGCTGGGCAACTCAGCTTCCATCAGCAGCTGACAACTTCCCTATCAGCCTGGCTGATTGCTAAGGCTGATGGGTGTGCACGTATTGCACGTAGCCTGCCACACAGAATATTTGCACTCCAGGAGCTCATTAGGGAAGATGGGCTCAGGTGGTGCCACCTAGTATATAGCAAAACTCCCGCTTACGGAAAGAATGTTTCCAGGAGTCTTGCCTGAAAGTGTGCAGTCCAGTGAATTCTCTTGACACCGTCAATGACCCTTTGGATTAAGTCAGACCACTGGAGTCAATGGTGCCCAGATGGGCATTGTGGGGGCATACTCCACCACTGCAGGTCAGGAAAAAACCGTAAGTGGGACAAGGTGACACACAGTCCTCAGTAGCCTGTAGCATTCTCTGCAAGAAACTGAGAGCCTAATTCATAGGGTGGTGTGAGGGTTAAATAAGTGAGACATTTATATAGCAAGCAACATGGAGGTCATAGCCCTTATTCACTGTCTTTTTTCTCTCTTCACATATTTATTAGCCATTTGTGTCTAGTCTCATCTTTGGGTATTTGTCTCCTTTGCTTTTTTGATTTTTAAAATTAACTTGTAAGAACAATTTACATATTAAGAATGTTCATTTTTGTTGGAACTTTCTGAGGTTTAGAGCCCAAATAATAATAATAATTATTATTTTTATTATTATTATTATTTGAGATGGATTCTCCCTCTGTTGCCTAGGCTGGAGTGCAGTGGTGCCATCTCAGCTCACTACAACCTCTGTCTCCCGGGTTCAAGTGATTCTCCTGCCTCAGCCTCTTGAGTAGCTGGGATTACAGGCATGCACCACTCCCGGCTAATTTTGTATTTTTAGTGGAGACGGGTTTTCTCCATTTTGGTCAGGCTGATCTCAAACTCCCGACCTCGGGTGATCCGCCCTCCTTGGCTTCCCGAAGCACGGGGATTACAGGCGTGAGCCACCGTACCCGGCCATTATTTTTATTATGTTACTGTTTTTCAGATTGTTCATTTTCGTTGGTGGTGGTGGGTTTTTTTATTTTTTATTTTTTATTTTTTTGAGATGGAGTCTTGCTCTGTAGCCCAGGCTGGAATGCAGTGGCACAATCTCGGCTCACTGCAACCTCCACCTCCTGGGTTCAAGCAATTCTCCTGCCTCAGACTCCCAAGTAGCTGGAGTTACAGGCACATACCACCACGCCCGGCTAATTTTTGTATTTTCAGTCGAGACAGGGTTTCACCATGTTGGCCAGGCTGGTCTTGAACTCCTGACCTCAGGTTATCCATCTGCCTTGGCCTCCCAAAGTGCTGGGATTACAGGCATGAGCCATTGCACCCAGCCTGTTTGTTGCTTTATAACAGTTTTATTGCAATGTAATTTATATACCATAAAATTTGCCCCCTTTCTTGGAGACAGAGTCTTAGCTCTGTCATTCAAGCTAGCATGCAGTGTCGTGATCACAGTTCACTGCAGCCTCCATATCCTGGGTTCAAGTGATCCTCCCACCCCAGCCTCCTGAGCAGCTGGAACTACAGGTGTGCACCACCATGTCTAGCTTTTTTTTTTTTTTTTTGCTTTAACACAGCAGACATCTATTACATCACACAGTTTCTGAGGAGCAGGAATCTAGTAGTGGCTTTGCTGAGAGGTTCTGGTTCCAACTCTCTCATGAGGTTTTGGTCAAACTTGGCTGAGGATATAGCCATCTGAAGGCTTGAGTGAGACTGGGGGATTCCAAGCCCACTCACATGGTTGTTGGGAAGAGACCTCAGTACCTTGCCACATATGGATCTCCCAAGAGTTACTCATGATGTGGTAGCTGGCACGAAACAGAGTGATCAAGAAGTATTTTATAGTCTCCTCTTGCAAGTAATATTGATAATGTAAAAAATCAGTTATTCATATATGTGTGGGTCTGTTTCTGGACTCTATTCTGTTCCATTGCTCTATTTTTCTGTCTTTATACTGATACCACATTGTCTTTTTGTTTTTCTTTTCTCTTTCATTTTAGAATCAAGGGGTACATGTGTAGGTTTGTTACAAAGGAATACTGCATGATACTGAGGTTTGGGGTATGATTGAACCCATCACAGGTAGTGAGCACAGTACCCTACAGGTAGCTTTTCAACCCTTGCCCCCTCCTTTCTCCCCACCTCTAGTAGACCCCAGTGTCTGTTGTTCCCATTTTTTTTTTATTTCAATAGGTTTTTGGGGAACAGGTGGTGTTTGGTTACATGAAAACAGTTTAATAACTTTAATGGAGATTTCTGAGATTTTGGTGTGCCCATCACCCAAACAGTGTACACTGTACCCAATATTTCTTCCTTTATACCTCTTTCCCTGAGTCCCCAAAGTCTTATCATTGTTAGGCCTTTGCATCCTAATAGCTTAGCTCACACTTATGAGTGAGAACATACGATGTTTGTTTTTCTATTCCTGAGCTACTTCACTTAGAATAATGGTCTCCAACTCCATCCAGGTTGCTGCGAATGCCATTATTTTGTTCCTTTATATGGCTAAGTAGTATTCCATAGTGTGTGTGTGTGTATGTGTATGTATACATATATATATATATCACATTTTCTTTATCCACTTGTTGGTTGATAGGCATTTACGCTGGCTCCATATTTTTGCAATTGTGAATTGTGCTGCTATAAACATGCATGTGTAAGAGTCTTTTTCATATAATGGCTTCTTTTCCTCTGGATAGATACCCAGTAGTGGGATTGCTGGATTAAATGGTAGTTATACTTTTAGTTCTTTAAGGAATCTCCACACTGTTTACCGTAATGGCTGTACTAGTTTACATTCCCACCAGCAGTGTAAAAGTGTTCCCTGTTCACTGCATCCACGCCAACTTCTCTTATTTTTTAATTTTTTGATTATGGCCATTCTTACAGGAATAAGGT
The DNA here is from genome assembly GCF_049350105.2 of Macaca mulatta. Lineage (NCBI taxonomy): Eukaryota > Metazoa > Chordata > Mammalia > Primates > Cercopithecidae > Macaca > Macaca mulatta. The sequence continues at coordinate 75,333,735 of NC_133426.1, read as the reverse complement.
GGTATTGCATTGCATTGTGGGTTTGATTTGTATTTCCCTGATTATTAGTGATGTTGAGCATTTTTTCATATGTTTGTTGGCTATTTGTATACCTTCTTTTGAGAATTGTCTATTCATGTCCTTAGCCCACTTTTTTGTGTGGTTGTTTGTTTTTTTCTTGCTGATTTATTTGAGTTCCTAGTAGATTCTGGATATTAGTCCTTTGTCAGATGCCTAGTTTGTGAAAATTTTCTCCCATTCTGTGGGCTGTCTGATTACTCTGCTGATTATTTATTTTGCTGTGTGGAAGCATTTTAGTTTAATTAAGTCCCATCTACTTATCTTTGGTTTTGTTGCATTTGCTTTTGGGTTCTTGGTCATGAAGTCTTTGCCTAAGCCAATGTCTAGAAGGGTTTTTCCAGTGCTGTCTTCTAGAATTTTTATGGTTTCAGGTCTTAGATTTAAGTCTTTGATCTATCTTGAGTTGATTTTTGTATAAGGTGAGAGACGAGGATCCAGTTTCATCCTTCTACATGTGGCTTGCCAATTATCCCAGCACTATTTGTTGAATAGGGTATCCTTTCCCCACTTTATATTTTTGTTTGCTTTGTCGAACATCAGTTGGCTGTAAGTATTTGACTTTGTTTTTGGGTTCTCTATTCTGATCCATTGGTCTAAGTGCCTATTTTTATACGAGTACCATGCTGATTTGGTGGCTATGGCCTTATAGTATAGTTTAAAGTCAGGTAATATGATACCTCCATATTTGTTCTTTTTGCTTAGTCTTGCTTTGGCTATGTGGACTCTTTTGGTTCCATATAAATTTTAGTGTTCTTTTTTCTAGTTCTGTGAAGAATGATGGTGGTATTTAATGGGAATTGCATTGAATTTGTAGATTACTTTTGGCATTATGATCATTTTCACAATATTGATTCTACCCATCCATGAGCATGGAATGTGTTTTCATTTGTTTGTGTCGGCTATGATTTCTTTCAGCAGTGTTATGTAGTTTTCCTTATAGAGGTCCTTCATCTCCTTGGTTAGGTGTATTCCTAAATATATATATATATTTTTACAGCTATTGTAAAAGGGATTGAGTTCCTGATTTTATTCTCAGCTTGGTCGCTGTTGGTGTATAGCAGACCTGCTGATTTGTAAACAATTTTGTATCCTGAAACTGCTGAATTCATTGTCAGTTCTGGGAGCTTTTTGGAGGAGTCTTTAGGTTTTCTAGGTAAACCATCATATTATCAGCAAACAGAGACAGTTTGACTTCCTCTTTACTGATTTGGATGCCCTTTATTTCTTTGTTTTGTCTGAATGCTCTGGCTAGGACTTCCAGTACTGTGTTGAATAGAAGTGGTGAGAGTGAGCATCCTTATCTTGTTCCAGTTCTCAAGAGGAAGGCTTTCAACTTTTCCCCATTCAGTATAATGTTGGCTGTGGGTTTGTGGTAGATGGCTTTTATTATCTTAAGTTAAGTCCCTTCTATGCCGATTTTCCTGAGGGTTTCTATCATAAAGTGATGCTGGATTTTGTCAGATGTGTTTTCTGCATCTATTAAGATGATTATGTGACTTTTATTTTTAATTCTGTTTATGTGGTGTATCACATTTATTGACTTGTGTATGTTAAACCATTCCTGCATCTTTGGTATGAAACACACTTGATCATGGTACATTATGTTTTTGATATGCTGTTGGATTAAGTTAGCTAGTATTTTGTTGAGAATTTTTACATCTGTGTTCATCAGGGATATTAGTCTGTAGTTTTCTTTTTTTGTTATGTCCTTCCCTGGTTTTGGTATCAGGGTGATACTGGCTTCATAGAATGATTTAGAGAGGATTCCCTCTCTCTATCTTTTGGAACAGTGTCAATAGGCTTGGTACCAATTCTTCTTTGAATGTCTCATAGAATTCAGCTGTGAATCTGTCTGGTCCTGGACCTTTTTTTGTTGGCAATTTTTCAAGTTACCATTTCAATCTCGCTGCTTGTTATTGGTCTGCTATTGTATTTCTTCCTGGTTTAATCTAGGAGGGTTGTATATTTCCAGGAATTTATCCATCTCCTCTAGGTTTTCTAGTGTATGCACATAAAGGTAACCTTGAATGATCTTTTGTATTTCTGTGGTATCGATTGTAGTATCTTCTGTGTTGTTTCTAATGAGCTTATTTGTATCTTCTCTCTTCTTTTCTTGGTTAATCTCACTAGTGGGCTATCAATTTCATTTATCTTTTCAAAGAACCAGCTTTTTGTTTCATTTATATTTTGGGTTTTTTGTTTGTTTGTTTGTTTCAATTTTATTTAATTCTGTTCTGATCTTTGTTATTTCTTGTCTTCTGCTAGGTTTGGGTTTGGTTTGTTCTTGTGTCTCTAGTTCCTTGAAGTGTGACCTTAGATTGTCTGTTGTGCTCTTTCAGACTTTTTGATGTAGGCATTTAATGCTATGAACTTTCCTCTTAGCACTGTCTTCGCTATATCCTAGAGGTTTTGATAGGTTGTGTCACTATTATCATTCAGTTTAAATATTTTTTTTCATTTCCATCTTGATTTCATTTTTGACCTAATGATAATTCAGGAGCAGATTATTTAATTTCCATGCATTTTTATGGTTTTGAGGGTTCCTTTTGGAGGTGATTTCCAATTTTATTCCACTGTGGTCTGAGAGAGTACTTGATATAATTTCAATTTTCTTAAATTTACTGAGACTTGTTTTGTGGTCTATCACATAGTTTATCTTGGAGAATGTTCCATGTGTTGATGAATAGAATGTATATTCTGTAGCTGTTGGGTAGAATGTTCTGTAAATAGCTGTTAAGTCCATTTGTTGTCGGGTGTAGTTTCAGTCCATTGTTTCTTTGTTAACTTTCTGTCTTAATGACCTGTCTAGTGCTGTCAGTGGATTATTAAAGTCCCCCAGTATTACTGTGTTACTGTCTATTTCATTTCTTAGGCCTAGTAGTAATTGTTTTATAAATTTGGGAGCTCCAGTGTTAGGTGCATATATATTGAGGATTATGATATTTTCCTGTTGGACAAGTCCTTTTATCATTATATACTGTCCCTCTTTGTCTTTTTTAACTGCTGTTGCTTTAAAGTTTGTTTCGTATGATATGAGAATAGCCACCCCTACTCACTTTTGCTGTCTATTTGCATAGAATATCTTTTTCCACCCCTTTACCTTAAGTTTATGTGAGTCCTTATGTGTCAGGTGAGTCTCTTGGAGACAGTAGATACTTGGCTGGTGAATTCTTATTCATTCTGCCAGTCCATGTCTTTTAAGTAGAGCATTTAGGTCATTCACATTCAACGTTGGTATTGAGATGTGAGGTACTATTCTATTCATTGTGCTATTTGTTGCCTGAATAACTTGTTTTTACTTTTTTTCATTGTGTTTTTGTTTTACAGGTCCTGTTCGATTTATGCTTTTAAGGAGGTTCTATTTTGGTGTATTTCGAGGATTTGTTTCAAGATTTAGAGCTCCTTTTAGCAGTTCTTACAGTGCTGGTTTGGTAGTGGTGACTTCTCTCAGCATTTGTTTGTCTGAAAAAGAGGGCATCTTTCCTTCATTTATGAAGCCTAGTTTTGCTTGATACAAAGTTATTGGCTGATAATTATTTTGTTTAAAGGAGGCTAAAGATGGGGCCCCAATTCCTTCTAGCTTGTAGTGTTTCTGCTGAGAAATCTACAGTTAATCTGATTTTTTTTTTTTTTTTTTTGCCAGAGTCTCGCTCTGTCACCCTGGCTAGAGTGCAGTGGTGCAATCTCTGCTCACTGTAACCTCCGCCTCCCAGGTGCAAGTGATTCAGCCTCCCAAATAGGTGGGACTTCAGGCATGCACCACCACACCTGGCTAATTTTTGTACTTTAGTAGAGATGCGGTGTCACCATATTGGCCAGGCTGGTCTCGAACTCCTAACCTCATGATCTGCCCACCTCAGCCTCCCGAAGTGCTGGGATTACAGGTGTGAACCACCATGCCCAGCCAGTTTTCTTTTATAGGCTACCTGATGCTTTTGCCTCACAGCTCTTAAGATTCTTTCCTTTGTCTTGACTTTAGATAACCTGATGACTATGTTCCTGGGCAATGATCTTTTTGGGATAAATTTCCCAGGTGTTCTTTGAGCTTCTTGTATTTGGCTGTCTACATCTCTAGCAAGGCTGATGCCTGGCTAATTTTTAAATTTTTTTGTAGAGATGGAGTTTTGCCGTGTTGCCCAGGCTGGTCTTGAACTCCTAAGCTCAAGTGAACCTCCCACCTTGACCTCCCAAAGTGCCGAAATTACGAGCGTGAACCACTGTGCCCAGACTGCCCCCTTAAAAGTGTACAAGTCAGTAGGTTTTAGATGTGTATAGTTGTATAAACATCACTGTTATCTAATTTCAGAACCTTTCATCCTCCTCCAAAAAACTCCTATCCATTAGCAGTCACCAACCATTCCCATTCCTTTCTCTCCCTATCCTCTGGAAACTATTAATCTACTTTCTGTCTCAATAGATTTGCCTGTTCTGAACATTTTATATAAATGGAATAATACACTATGTGGTCTTTTGTGACAGGCTTATTTCACTTAGCATCTCATTTTTGAGGTTCATCCATGTTGTAGCATGTGTCAATAATTTGTTCCTTTTTATTGCCACATAATATTCCATTGCATGGATAGACCATATAATTTTTACTCATTAATCACTTGATGAACATCTGGATTGCTTCCACCTTTTGTCTATTATCAATTATGCTGCTATGAACGTATATGTACAATTTTTTGTGTGGACATATATGTTTATATTTCTCATGGTTATACACCTAGGAGTAGAATTGCTAGGTCATATGGCAATTCTATTTTTAACTTTTTGAGAAACCGTAAACTCCTTTGCAAAGTGAATGTACCATTTCACATTCCCACCAGCAATGTATGAGGGTCCCAATTTCTCCACATTCTCCCCCAACACTTGTTATTTTCTATCTTTTTTATTATAGTTATCCCAGTGGGTGTGAACTGGTATCTCATTGTGGTTTTGACTTGCATTTTCCTGATAATGACATTCAGAAAGTTTTCATGTACCTATTGGCCATTTTTATATCTTCCTTGGAGAAGTGTCTATGAAATATTTTACTGAATTATTAATTTAATACTCTTTTAATTTTTAACTCAGTTTTTACTTGTCGATTGTAAGTGTTCTTAATACATTATGGATGGAATTTCCTTATCAGGTATATTATTTGCAAATATTTTCTCCCTTTGTATGAGTTTTTCACTTGTTTAATAGTGTCCATTTAAAGCATGGAAATTTTAAATTTTGATGAAGTCGAATTTATCTATTTTCTTTTTTGTTTTTATGCTTTGGTATTATATATAATAATCCATTGCCAAATATGAGGTCATGCATATTTCCCCCTATATTTTCTTCTCAGAGTTTTATAGTTTTAGCTCTTACATTTAGGTCTTTGATCCATTTTGAGTTAATGTTTGTATGTAGTGTGAGGTAGAGATCCAACTTCATTTCTTTACATGTGGAAATCCAGATGTCCCAGCACCTTTGTTGGAAAGACTTTTCTTACTCCATTGAATTGTTTTAGCATCCTTGTTGAAAATCAATTGACCATAAGTATGAAGGTTTATTTCTGGACTCTCAATTGTATTCCACTTTACATCTATACATCTGTACTATATATCTATCTTTAAGTGTATATGATACTGTCTTGATTACTATGGCTTTGTAGTAAGTTTTGAAATAGGGGTATGAGAAGCCTCCAATTTTGTTTTTCTTTTTCAAGATTATTTTGCCTATTCAGGGTTCATTGCATTCCATATAAATTTTAGCTTATTAAATCTGCAAAACACAAGCAATCTGGGATTTTAATAGGGATTGCATTGAATCTGTAGTTCAATTTGGAGATTAAATTTAAAATATTAAGTTTTCCATTTTATGAATAATGGGGAAGACTTTCCATGTATTTAGATCTTCTTTAATTTTTGTTAATGTTTTGTAGTTTTCAGAGTATAAGTCTTGAACTTCTTTTATTAATTTTATTTTCAGTATTCTTTTTGCTGTTATCAATAAAATTGTTTTCTTAATTTCATTTCGGATTGTTCATTGCTAGTGTTTAAAATACACATATTTTTTGTACATTGATCTTGTATGCTACATCTTTGGCTAACTTGTTTCTCTTATTAGGTTTTAGTAAATTCCTTAGAATTGTTTATATGCTTATAACATATGCAAATAAAGATAAATATTTACTTCTTCCTTTGTTATCTAGATGCCTTTTATTTATTTTTCTTGCTTTATTGCCCTGGCTAGCTTCTCCAATAAAATATTGAATAGAAGTGGTGAGAGCCGCCATCCGTGTCTTGTTCCTGAACTTAGAGGAAAAGAACTGTCTTTCACAATTAAGTAGGATGTTAGCTGTGTTTTTTGTTGTTAGTTTGTTTGTTTTGTGTAGATGCTTTTTATCTGCTTGAGGAAATTCCCTTCTCACCCTAGTTAGTGGAGTTTTTTTAAAAAACATGAAAAGATGATGGATTTTATCAAATGCTTCTTCTGTGTGATTTTTGCCCTTTATTTTGTTAATGTAATTTATTACATTGATTGATTACTGGGTATTCAACAAACTTTGTATTATAGGGATAAATCTAATTTGTTCATGGCGTTTAATCCTTTTTCTGTGTTACTGGATACAGTTTGGTCTGTAGTTTTCTTTTCTTCTAATGTCTTTGTCTGGTTCCGCTATCAGGATAATACTTCGCAGAATGAATTGGGAAGCATTATTTCCTTGTATCCGTCAGGGTTCACCAGAGAAACAATTGGAGAGACAGCATGTGTGAAAGAGAGACTGATTTATTATAAGGAATCAGCTCATGTGATTAGGGTGCATGGTGAGTCCAAAATCTGCAGCACCAGTGTCCCAATTTGAGTCTTAAAGCCAGCAGACTGCTGCAGAACTAGGAAGAGCCAATGTCCCAGTTTGAAGACCATCAGGCAAGATAATTATCTGTTACTAAGAGGAGAGTCAGCCTTTTTTTCTATTTAGGCTTTCAGTCATTGAATGAGTCTCATCCACATTATGGAGGGCAATCTGCTTCACTGAGTCTACCTATTTAAGTGTTCATCTCATCCAAAGCACCCTTACAGACATACCCAGGATAATGTTTGACCAAGTATCTGGACAACCCATGGCCTAGTGAAGTGGACACATAAAATTAACAATCACAAGTCCACCCCTTGTCAACTTGGCACACATATACATCTCCTTAAATTGTACTTAATCTCCAAATAAATAAAATAACAATTCCACCTGACATGATACAATTATCCTGCATACAACCAAAAATGCACTAACCCCTTCTCCAGAAGAGGAGATAAAGTCCTTCTGTGATATTTACTCTTCTTCTAATATCCCGAAAATTAAATATTATGACGTAAAGTTAGTAATACGTAGATATGGCAGGGTGCAGTGGCTTGCACCTATAATCCCAGCACTTTGGAAGGCTGAGGCAGGAATACTGTTTGAGCTCAGGAGGTCGAGACCAGCACGGGCAACATAGCGACCACTGTCTCTACAAAAAATTTTTTTTAATTAGCCAGACATGGTGGCATGCACCTGTAGTCCCAGCTATTTGGCAGGCTGAGGTGGGAGGATCACATGAACATAGGAGGTTGAGGCTGCAGTGAGCTGTGATCGCAACACTATACTCCAGCCTGGGCAACAAGAGAGAGACTCTGTCTCAAAAAAAAAAAAAAAACAAAAAAACAAAAAAACCCCAAATCCGAAACAATACTTAGATACCGTGATACACAAATCTCCCTTTGCCTCTCTCTAACAATGACACTTGTCATTGGATTTAGGATGCACACAGATAACCTATGATGATCTCTTCATCTCAACATTATTAACTTAATCACATCCACAAAAATGCTTTTTCCAAATAAGCAAACACTCACAGGTTCCAGGATTCACATGTCCAGGATTTAGAACAACGCCATATATTTTTGGTGGCTACCATTCACCTCACTAGAATGGAGAAAGGGGTTGAGGATATGGGGTGAGTAGCAAGGGGCAGAGCAATTACTATGTGTCAAGCCCCATGCTAAACCCTTTATGTACACTATCTCATTAAAGTGGCCCAACCCTCTGAGTTGTTTACTATAAATACTATCACTTGTCAACAAAAAAGTTGTGGTACAGAGAGGTTAAGTAATTTGCCCACACTCACAGAGTTAGGGAGGTATGGTGCCTACTTACTAGCTCTCTAACTTGAAACCCAGTGTAGCTAATCACAACCCTCAGTTTTCCCCTCAGACAAACCTGGGGATTTAAGGAACCTCAGTAGTGTCAGAAGCATTCTAATATAGCTGTTGGGAGTCCTGGCTCTGAGGTCAAACTGACGTGGGTTTCTATTTTATGTCTGTCTCTTATTACCTGTGTGATTCTCCCTGAGCTTCTGTTTGCTCTGTGATGAACTGGGGAGATATCATTCATTCATTCATTAAGTGCCTACTATAGATCAAGAAAGTAACACTTACCTACCAGGGTGTTGTGCAGATTGAATGAGCTAATGCATATGAATCTCCTGACATTCAGGACAAAGAGTGGCTATTATCGTTGTATAGTTACAGGAGAGAGAGAGAGAGAGAGAGAGAGAGAGAGAGAGAGAGAGAGAATGGCCAGACCAAAAGGAGTTACTTTTGGAGTGAGACTGAGATAACGTTCCCAAGACCTAGGCTGATTCAAATGCCAGAGAGACGATGGCACAGGTAGAGGGAAAAGCTTATCCTTGGCCAGGTCATGGAGAAGGGTCCAACAGCAAGGCCATAGGCTCTAATTTTAGCCTGAATTTACACGATGTGAACACACGAGGGCATGCACCTCTCACAACAGGCTGCCTCAAAGAGTCCCAGAGAGGCCCAGGCCCCTCCTCTCTTGTTTCTACCTCTTGGCAGCGGGCTCAGGCCCTGTGACTGTGAAGGAGGCAGAGAGAGGGAGGAAGTATAGGAGATCTGCAGGATCTTCTCTGGGATATGAAAGAGTAAATACCTTGCGTTGGCCCACAGGAGAGATAAAACAGGAGGTGGAACAGGCGCAGCAGATTAGGTAGTAGATGGGGAAGAGAAAAGGTCACAATGCAGGGGACTGAAATGACCTCTTTGCCTGGGGACCAGGCGCGTGCACACACACACACACACACACGAAATAGGAGCGAGTCCAAATTTGGTGAAGGAAGCCTGAGTGAGGTATGGGAATGTCCAGCCAGGGGCATTTTGGGTCACACAAGATCGCAGTCCTCATGTTATGATCATGAAAAATAAAGACAGTGGAACTTCACATCTCTGTAGGGTCACTAGGTGGAATAGGCTGAGCTGATATCTCCAGTGAGAAAGGCCCAAGAAAACCAAGGCAGTTCTGAGGTTAGGAATCTCAAAGAACTTCTAAAGCCTGAACAGGGTAGTTTAAACTTCAGAATTAAGGGAGCAAAGAATGGTAGGAAGAGGCACCAGCTTTGGAGTCAGATAATTCACTACACTTTTGCTGGCAGCGTGGCCTTAGGTAAGTTATATAAACTCTCTGAGTTTGCCTTATCTTTCAGATGGGAATGATAATAGTACCACCAGATAAGGGTTAAGATACTGAATATAAAAGTTTCAGGCACACAGCAGGTGCCTGGAAAATGCTAGTTCTGCAGCTATCCATAAGGGAGTCTTGAGGACGTCCTCCAGTGGGAAACTTTGGCGACCTTGAGGCCGATTGTACCACTTGAGGGCAGTGTCCTACTGTTGGGAAATTAAACCTATGTAGGCTTGGACCTGGATTAGAAAACTTTTAAGGAACCTTCTATCCCTGAGACTCCATGCTCAACCAAGCAGCAAATATACAGTGTGTACCACATAGTGTATGCAAAGCATTGTGGGAGATATAGAAAGCTATTCATATCTCCTCATTCAGGTCTCAGTTCAATTACCACCTCCTCAGGGAACCTTCTCCAATCATCCAGGCTAACTTATTGCCACTCCCCCAACTCTAATCATGGTTTAGGCCATCTCTTGTTTTATTTTTGTCATAACACTTATCATAGTCTAAAGTTGCCATTTTCTTCATATGTTTACTCTCTGACACACACAAACAAGAAAAAAAATAAGCTCAGTAAAATGTATTGAAATGAAATATGAGAAACAGACCCTGGCATCAAAGAGCTTATCATCCAACTGGAAAGGTGAGAGAGATGTGGGAGTAGTTGAGGTGGGCTCATGTGCCAAGGTCAGGAGCTCACTTTGAGGCTAGAAGTTTGAGTTCTAGGCGTTGCTGGGTGTTGGGCTTTGAAGGATGAATGGCAGGCATTTGACAAAGTGGAGATAAGTGATGGGAGGGGAGTGGGTGAATGACAACAGCAACAGCTGTTCTCACTGTTTGAACACTACAATGTTGCCAGACGTTTTTCTCAGTCCTGCAATACAGCAGCAAACAAGCCAGAGAAGGTCCCGGCTGTATAAAGACACTCATGTCTCAGAGAGAGAAGACAGAAGAGAAATTAGTCAGTGATGAGAACACTTTCAGATAGTAGTAAATACTCTGCAGAGACTGACACAAGGTAATGAGATAGAAAAAGATGAAGACAGAGGTGAGTGGGGTTCCTTTAGAGACGGGCATGGAGGTGCCCTTGAAGAGGCCATGTCTGAGCGGAGGTCAAAATGATAAAGAGTCAGGCACCACTGCAAGTCCTCCCCGTCTACACTACAAGGCTAATTCTGCCTACTTTCAGCCATGGTCGCCTCTTCTCTTTCTACACCCTCCTCTAATCTTTCCCCAGATCCTTTCTTTTCTTCTTCTGGTCAGTCTACTTTTACGGCCAGTCCAGCCTTTCAAGGCCCCTTTCAATCTTCCCTTAGTCATTACCAGTAAAACAAATCTAAAGGCCCCAAATCAAGCAAGAAAACCCAAGAAGCTTCTCAGAAGCGGGAAGATAATGGAAGACAATGAATCCTCACATCTCATTCACACTGGTGAAGTTGAAATAAAAGCAGCAACCTGACATGAATGCTATAAGGATTCACACAGCTGGTACATACTAGGTACTCAGAATGTGTTAATTCTCCTCTCTCCTTTCTTCCTTCATATTTTAAAACATGAAGTGTCTGTTTTTAATAATACACATTCATCATAGAGTGTATTAGAAGACGCTATAAAGTAGAATAAAAGAAAAGAATAACAATCACCTTCACAAAACCCCACAAACCAAAGTTAGCCACTTGTCGACCTTTTGGTGTACTTCCTTCCAGGCTTTTTTCTAAGGGTTTTTCTTTTGTTCTTTCTTCTTTAAACAGCTATCTTGACATAAAATTTAAGCATCATGAAGTTCACCACTTTAAAGTGTACAATATGATGGTTTTTAGTATATTCACAAATTTGTGTGATCATCATCACTACCATGTTTGAGAGCATTTCATTGCCCCCAAAATAAATTTTGTACCCATTAGCAGTCACTCGCATTTGACCCCACTCCAACCCAAGCCCTATGTACCCATTAACCTACTTTCTGTCTTTATAAATTTGCCTATTCTGAACATTTCATTAAAATTAAGTAATACAATATGTGGCCTTTTGTGTCTGGCTTTACTTAGCAGAATTTCAAGGTTATCTATGTTGTAGCATGTATCAGTACTTCATTCCTTTTCCTGGCAAAATACTATTTCATTGTATGAATATACCACATGTTGTTTATTAGTTCCTCAATTAATGGACATTTGGGTTGTTTCCTTTGGATATTATGAAAAACCTTGCTATAAACATTTGTATACAAGCTTTCGTGTGGACGTGTATTTTTATTTCTGTTAGGTATAAACCTTGGAGTGGAATTACTAGATCATATGGTGACTCTGTGTTTAACATTTTGAGAAACAACCAAAATCATTTCTTTCTTCATAGTTTTGATGATGCTGTAATAAAATAAACTGTACTAACTTTCTGAGACTTTCTTATTTTTCCATAGTTTCTTAGTAAAGATTATTTTTTTCAATCAACCTTTCAAAAAATGAATTCAATTCAATAAGAAATGGGCTAAGCCTTGGGAATACAAACATGGATAAAAGCTGTTCATTGTCGTCAAAGCATTCACAATCCAGAAGGGAAAGCAGACACATCAAGTTAAATCCCATGTAATCTGAGCTATAGTAGAGGGGTATACAAAATGCTGAGAGAGGAGAGAGGAAAGAAGGCAAAACTCTTTCTTCAAGGGGGAAGAGAAGGCTTCCTGGGAGAGGTGACATTTGCAGAATCTGGAAGGACGAGCGTGGATTCATTAGGGAGATGAGAAAGAGAAGGAGAATGCCAGACAGAGGCAGCAAAATGTACGAAAGCAAGGAGGATGAAAGAGAGTGGCACCCCAGATGCTGCAAATAGATTGGTGTGGTCAGAGTCCTAAGTTCTTTAAGGAAAAGACTAGTTATAATGCTGGTAATGGAGGTTGGGGCCAGATTTTAAAGGACTTTGAATTACATATAAAAAGTTCAAAAGTTAACCTGTATCACTGGAGAGCTTTAGAAGGATTTAAGGCTAGGAGTGGATATGGTTAGAGCTACAGAATTTAATAAGTATTTTTGAAATCAAACAAATACATGTATATGATTAAAAATCAAAGAGTAGAAGTTTTTATTATAACAATAAACAGTCCTTTGCCCCACCTTTTCCCATGCCAGACCCTCTCCTCTTTTAGCTGTTTCTTCTGGTGATTAGTTCCTTCATTTATCCCTAACACTATACATAGCTGCTTTTTCTTAATCTATCAATTTAAGACACAACCTCTCCTACTCCTGTCTTCTCCATAAACACCTTATCTTTAGTTCCTTCCTTGATTTTCTATGTAGCTTTAGACAATTGCTTGCACCTATATTTCTTGCTTTATCAACTCTGCACAACATCTCTTGACTCCCCATTCTGTAAGATAAGATTATTAGTGGCCCTGCTTTCCTCTTCAGCTCTTCTCTTCCTTTCTACATCCATCTTTCATCACGTATACTTTTAATTTTACATTGTCAAGATTGATGACATTTCCATGAGCCTAATTAAGTCTTCTGTGGCTTCTCTATAGGTTGATTTTAAAAGCTGAAAACAAGCAATAATGGCATTATGGTGGCTATGTACATTGTGTTTCCTTCATATCCAAGTAGTTTGTGATGCAACTATTTCCCTTTCTTAGCCTTTTTTTTAGACAGCTTTTTGTTTTCCTGGAGCTTTCCTTTCTTTTCTTTTTTAAAATTAGGACAAAATACATAATATAAATTTACCATTTTAACCACTGTTAACATGTACAATTCATTGGCAACTAGTCCATTCACAGTTTTGTTCAACCATCACCACTATCTAGCTCCAGAACATTTTAATCTTCCTAATGGAAACCTTGTAACATTCCCCTCTCCCCCCAGCCCCTGGCAGCCCCTCTGCTTTCTGTCTGTGGATTTATCTATACTGGATATTTTCTATAAATGAAATAATATGATATGTGATCTTTTGTGCCTGCCTTGTTTCAAAGTTCACCCATGTTGTAGCATGTATCAGTACTTCATTTCATTTTGTGGCTAAAAAATATTCTATTTTATGGATATGCCACATTTTGTTTATCCATTGACAAACATTTGAGCTGTTTCCACCTTTTGGCTACTGTGAATAATGCTGCTATAAACATTCATTTACAAATTTTTATTTGAACATTTGTTTTTAATTCTTTAGAGTATATATCTAGGAGTAAGATTGCTTCGTCACATGGTAATTTTCTGCTTAATATATTGAATAGTCACCAAATTGTTTTTCACAGTGGGTGTACCATTTTACATTTACACCAGCAACGTACAGAGGTCTCAATTTCTTCACCTATCATTTTCTATTTTTTAAATTATGCCCAATCTAGTGGAAGTGAAATAAGCTCTTTAGCTTTGATTTGCATTTCCATAATGATTAGTGACATTGATAAAATTTTAACGTACATGTTGGCCATTTGTATGTCTTATTTGGAGAAATGTCTATTCAAGTGCTTTGTTGAATTGGGTTGTTTGTGTTCTTCATATACTCCAGATAGACCCTTACAGATACATGATTCACAGGTGTTTTCTCCCACTGTGTGGCATGTCTTTTTACTCTCTTGATAGTATTCCTTGATGCACAACAGTTTTTAATTTTGATGAAATTCTATTAATCTATTTTTTATTTTACTACTTGTGCTTTTAGTGTCACGTCTAAAAAATCATTGCCAAATCCAGTCATAAAAATTTACTTCTATGTTTTCTTCTGAGAGTTTTTAAAAATAATTTTCAATCTTATATTTAGGTATTTGATCCATTTTTAGTCAATTTTTGTATTTGGTATGAGGTAAGGGTCCAACTTCATTCTTTTGCATGTGGATATCTAGCTACCCCAGCACCATTTGCTGAAAAGACTCTTTCTTCCCTGTTGAGTAGTCTTGATACCTTTGTCAAAAATTAGCTGACCATAGGTATTTGGGTTTATTTCTGGACTTTAAATTTGATTCCAATCATCAATATATCTATCCTTAAGCCAGGACCAAACTGTTGTAAATACTGTAACTTTCTAGTAAGTTTTGAAAGGGTGTTGAATTTTGTCAAATTATTTTTCGACAAAAATTGAGATTAGAATGTGGATTTTCCCCCTTCATTCTATTAATACGGTATATTACAAATTGGTTGTTTTTTGTACATTGAAAGATACTTGCATTCCTGGGATAAATCACCCTTGGTAACATGTATAAAGCTTTTAATATGCTGCTGAATTTAGCTTACTGTTAATGTGTTGAATCTTTTTCATCTATATTCACAAGTGTTATTTATCTGTTTTTTTAACATGTTATTTTTGTCTGACTTTAGTATCAGAGTAATACAGACATAATTAAATTAGTTAGAAAGTGTTCCTTTATCCTCCATTTTTTGGAAGGTTTTGAGAAGAATTGGTGTTAATTATTTTAGTGAAGCCATTTGGTCCCAAGCTTTTGTTTGTTGGGAGTTATTTAATTACTGATTCAATCTCTTTACTTGTTATAGGTCTATTCAGATATTCATGAGGATATAGCAAAATGAACATATATGCACCCAACAAAAAGTCCATAAATATAAGAAGCAAAAATTGATAGAATTGACAGGAGGAACAGACAATTCTACAATAATAGTTTTAAACTCCAATCTTCTACCTTTTTTTGAAACAGGGTCTTGCTCTGTCATCCAGGCTGGAGTGCAGTGGCACAAACATGCCTCACTGCAACCTCAACTTTCTGGGCTTAAGCCATCCTCCTGTCTCAGCCTCTCAAGTGGACAGATTCTTAGGGAACCTCTAGTGATGGAAATGGGCATTCATATAGTGGTGCATCTCACAGCATCCCTGCAGGAAACAGATGATACACTCAAATTGGTTAATCTGAAGATAGCTTAACAAAGGGGTTCCTTACAAAAGTGTGGCCAAGAAATAAGGAAACTACAAGAAATTGTGCAGAGAGGCCTGGAGGGATGGAGAAGGGAAAAGTTAGCAGAGTCTGGAAAGAGAAAGTGTGAGAAGAGCAGCAAGAGACACAGGCCTGCACATGGTGACCCCACAGGAAGGAAACCAAGAAATATGTGCCCTCACATCATTCTCCTCCATCTAGCTGATCTCTGGCCAGACTTCTCCACTGGCTGCACTCGTGGGACCCAAAGGAGAGGTAGCACTGTAGATATAATCCATATAAGTTGGCCTTATGGAACACAGTGCACGGAGGGAAGGAGTAGCAACTGGATCCAGATGGGCAAACAGAAGATGCCCAGCACAACTGGTGACAGCATAAACCGGTGCAAACTTGGAATTGTACCAAAATATTAAACAGGAGTTGTCATTGCATTGTAGCATTATTGATTATTTCTTTTCTTTTACTTTCTACCTTACTAATTTTTGGAAATGAGTCTATGTGCTGCATATTATGGACTGGCTTCCTTGACATCCATTTCAGCATCCTTTTTATATGACTTTCAATATTGTTGAGTGAAAAACTAAAATCTGCATTTTCCAGACCCCTTTGCAGCTGGAGTTCCAGAGGTGATTCCATTCTTATAATGAATTGCAATCAAATTTGGAACTGAGTTTTGCTGATGTTGCTGGTGAAAGAGACAGTGTGGTTCTGAAGGCTGGAAGTTGTTCCTGCAAGCTCAACCTAGAATTCGCTTCCAGCCATTCCAACAATTGTGAAAACCACCTACTATCTGGTAATGAACCTCTTTCTTCTCAAAGCAGCTAGAGTGATTTCTGCTGTCTGTGACTAAATCCTAACTGATATAGCATTAGTTTCATAACCTAAATAAAATAATCACTTAAATTTAACACAAAGGCTTGGAGACAAGGAACTAGGCTGGGAAAAGGGCTGTAGAGAGACTTCTAGCCCCTTGAGCCCTCCTCCTGCCTGGATAAGGACTCCAGAGCTTCATATACCTGGCTGTGGCCATGAATGCCCCACTGCTCAGGGGATGCCTGGCACGTTCTGCCCAAAAAGGAAATTTTTATCTCCCTCCCCCAACCTTACTGCATCTCATCAGGCTCAATGACTTCTTCTCCTCTCCCTTCTCACCACACCACTCTGAGCCTCTCTACTATAGCCATGAGCCTGTTGGATTTTGGCCAGTTAGCGTACATTTATTTCCCAAAAACCAAGCCTAATCCTCTGCATTCTGCAGGGCATCTGGCACATTGTCAGGCACAACATAGGTATTAAGGAAAAATGAATTGAACGATAATGATAATAGCATTTATCAAGTATTTACAATGTGGCAGGCAGCACGTCTTTCCTTTAATTTTCACATATACCCTATGGAGTGGATACTATCATTACCGCCATAATACTGATAAGGACCCTATGGTTTTATAGAAGTTAGGTGGCTTGCCCAAGATCACACAGCTAGTAAGTAGCAAGGCAGCCTGGCTCTCGGGAATTTGCAAATTACACAAAACCCCAAAAACTGGAATGACAGTGAATCAAGCTTCAGAGTTCAGAGGCTGAAATGGATAAGTTGAAATGCTACAGCACTAAATGGGAACCTGATCTAGCCCTACCCCCACTCCCAATCCAACTGCACAAGTATAAGAAAGGGGAAGATGGTGTTTATTAGCAGGAAATTTAGAAACCCCTTTCCCTCACTCCTATAATCAATCATTTTCCAGGTGAGGTGGCAGTCACTTTGGTGATATCTTTTCCACCCACCCCCTCCTCTCCATTCTCACTGACTGCCCTGAACTGAGGTATCAGCATCCCTTCCCTAGACCACAGCAAAAGTCTCATAGGTGACCTTGCTTCCAACCACCCCTTTCTCCACACCTAGACTGATTATTCTAAAACCCTTCTTGGTGTAATTCCCCTTCTCCATCAAAGACTCCCTGTCTCCTTAGCTTGGTATTCAAAGCCCTACCCAGTCACGTCTTAGCCCTCGTTTCTCAGCCTCATCTTTTATTCCCCACTTCCTCTCACTCGAAGCACACTCTACTACTGGCTAGTTCCCTGAAGTGTCCTGTGTTGTTGCTCATGCTATCGTCTCTGAAAGTCAAAAAGTTACCCATCTTTCAAGGTTCAACTACTCTTTGAGGCCTTGTTAGGCTTTTTGTTTATTTGTTTTTGAGACAGGATCTCACTCTGTCACCCAGGATGGAGTGCAGTGGTGTGTTCATAGCTCACTGTAACCTTGAACTTCTGGGTTCCGGGGATCCTCTTGCCTCAGTCTCTGGGGTAGTTGGGACTACAGGTTTGCACCACCACGTCTGGTTAATTTTTCAATTTTTTCAGAGACAAAATCTTGCTATTTTGTCCAGGCTGTTCTTGAACCCTTGGGCTCAAGCAGTCCTCCTGCCTCAGCCTCCCAAAATGCAGGGATTACAGGCAAGAGCCACCGTGCCCAGCCTAGATTTTATCCATTGAAATCAAGCTTTCCTTCTCCTCCTCCTACTGCATTCAGTTGGTGTCTTGAATTAGAACTAGTTTCATAGATATCTCCCCTCTTACTAAACTGTGTGCCCCTGAGGTGGAGACCTGACCTTGTTTATCTTTGTATTTCTCCCACCCAATGCTAAAACACACACACACACACACACACACACACACGTCACACATGTACGTGCTTAGTTCAGTGCCTGGTATGATGAATGCCTCCTAAATTTCCTGAGTCTACTCCAAGAGAATAGATTCGGATTTCTTCACAGAGGATGGTAAGCAAGTGAGGAAAAGGGCCTGCACCCCAGTTCCATATCTGTAGTCTACCGTGCCCCTGATGAGACAGTATCCTTGCCCTGGATCTGTAGCAGCTCTCTCTGACAGACGGAGATCAAACTGATGAGTTCAGTGACACCAGCCAGAGGTTTATCAAAAGACCAGGCACAGGCAGATGTCTAGAGGAGCTATGCCATCTCCACCTTTCAGAAAAGACCACACTAGGGTGGCATCCCCCAAGGGCCTTTGTATCCCACTCTAACTTTTTCACATAATTTTTATCCTCATGTGCCCTATAAGGGAGGTAGGGCAGGGGCTTTATATTACAAATGGGGAAACTGAGGGTCAGACAGGGAACAGGAACTTCCCAGAGTCAGTGAGGTTGCACATAAAATCCCAGTGCCAACAGGCACACCCAGTACCTGAAGCACTTTGGATCCGTTATGGTGGTATTTCATTCACACTCATTCCTGCCATCCTGATAAATGCAGGAACCTGAGATAGCAAATACCAATCTGCCATGGTTAATCAGGCTTGTCAGTCATACCCAGGAATGAACATCAGTCTCAGCTAAAGTGAAGTAGGATGAGGCATGACACATCAGCCACTCAGAAGCAGTTCTGGACCGATGGGTTGATGCGCTATCTTATTGTGTCTGTGTGGTGAGGGTGGGGGCTGGAGTGGGAATGGGAAGACTTGGGACTATAGCTGTGATGAAATTCCAGGACCAGCCCAGTCTCCAGGGTGCCTGTTTAGGTTACCGACTCCTCATTCATGGTAGCCTTCACCTTCAGGCCTGGCAGGGGACCTCTCACTTCCTGACTCTGTCAATCTTTACAACATCTACTGCAGGAGTTGATTCTCATTTCCTGTAAGCCTGTGCTTAAATGTCACCTTTTCAGGAATGCCTTCCTTGACCTCCCTACTGATCATCGAAACACATGCCCCCTTAGCAAGTTCTTAGCTCCCTTCCATACTTAATGATTTTCCATGGATTTATAACCACCTAACATTCTAGATATTTTATTTACATTCTCAGTTGTCTGTCTCCCTCCACTGGAATATAAGCTGTATGAGGGAAGGGATTTTTGTACATTTTAGCCTCTTATATTCACTGCTATGCTCCTCGGTGTCTAGAACAGTGCCTGGAACATCATGAGTGCTCAACAAATATTTTGGGGAGTGAATGGGGTCTCACAGTCAACTTCACTCTCTGCCAGTGGGTGGCAAACACCACAGTGGGTACAAACATGCTGCTAGCCCCATGTAGCGCAGGAGGGATGAGCAGATTTTAAGCGTGGTTGCAGGGGACTGCCTGGTGCACTGGGAGCACTAAAGCTATCTTTCCTTTGGGTTTCCATATAATGACATACACCCCACCTTCCTAAAGGTGTCTTTCCTTAGGGTTTCCATACAATGACATACACCACCACCTCCACCCTCTCCTGCAGGCCAACCAGGCTTCTCCTTCTCTCAACTCATATAGTCTTTCCTAGCAGAAACTTCAGATTCCAGCTAAAATTGTGCTCCACTACCTTAACCTCTTTCCCAATACTACCCCCCCATTTCATTGATAACTCTGCCTACTGGAGATAACAGTGAAATGAGGGTAGGATTGAAATACCCGATTTCTTTACTGGATATTAATTCCATCCAATCAACGTTGGCTTACTGTGCTCAAAGTACCAAGCTGTGTCCAGAGTTTTCATTCAACACACAAGCATTAAGCACCCACAAGATGCTATCCAAGGACAAAAAAGGCATGATTCTTGTTGTCCTCAAGGAGCTCCCAGTCTCATGAGAGGGTCTAGAACATAACTGGATAAATACTAGAACAGTGTATTCTAGTACTAGCCAGTATGATCAGGTCTGTGATAAAGAGAAGCACAGGGGTGTGGAACCTCCCCAACCCAGACTGGCTCCCTGAAGAAAAGGCTGTGTAAGCTGAGGCTCAGGGGATGAGAAGGAATTTGCCAAATGATGAAGTAGAAATAAGGGAAGCCATTTTGGGCAGAGAAGCTAGCATGTGCCAAAGTCTGAAGATGGGCAAGAGTCATTATGTGAGAGGGAAGTGGGACCATCCACCCAAAAGTGGCAGAGTGGAGGCTGAGGAAGGACCTGAGAGTCAGAACATGCAGGGCCTGGCCGACCATAACTTGGTTTCATTGGAAGAGTGATGGGAGCCATGGAAGGGTATTTCAGAGGTGTGGAGCATGGATTGGAAGGTCAAGAATGACCTCGGGGAAACCAATGAGGAGGCAGTATGTTTTTCCAAGTGAGTGGTGAAAGATGATGATGGCCTAGTAGTGGCAGTGTGGATATGAAGGAGGGGACAAACTCGAGAGATAATGAGGACAGAAAAGCCACTGGATGTGGGGATCTGGGTCAGGAGAGAAGAGATGCTGAGTTCAGTTGGAGACATAGTGGCTTTGAGATGTTGGGGGTGACATCCAAGGGGAGATTTTTAGCAGTCCAGTGGACTCTCGAATGCTAACATTTCCTTCAAGTAGCTCAGTCCTATCCATCTTTGTCCAACTGAATATCTCCAGGTATACAGCTGCATATTTCCAACTGAGATATTATTCTCTTTCCTGTTAGTCAATCTCTTCCCCATAGTGAATCTTTAATTTCAGATATGCACATTAACTCTTTATGTAGCATCATCTGAACAGAGGCTTTTTAAAAGACTAGTCAAGTGCAGTAGTGAGGAAGTAGAGGTTTCTTGAGCTATTAAATGGGAGGGCCCTTACAATGTGAGACCCAGAGAGGGGAACTGAGTTGCCAAGGTCACACCATGAGTTAATAGCTGTGAGGGGACTAGAACCTGGTTTTCCAGGCTGGTGCTCAAGTCCATGCAGTGGGTTCTTCCTAGCACAAAAAGGAGTGCTTGAGATATGGAGCAAACAGAGAAGGTGGCCATGTGCCATGAAGACATAAAGAGAAGCCAGGAAATCTTTTCCAAACTCCTTCAGCAGAGAGTGGCCGTGCAGTTGACTCTGGCTCTTCAGCTTTGAGGTAAGGGTTGTACTAGACAGGGGCTGACCTCTGCCCTCTTTGCATTATCACTGGAGCAAATATCACCTCACATTAGTAAGATTTTCACTTTTACTGAAGTTATTGAGTGGGTCCAGCCCATGGGAGCAGAATGGAGACAGATGCTGTATCAGTCTGTTTCCACACTGCTGATAAAGACATACCCGAGACTGGGAAGAAAAAGACATTTAATTGGACTTACAGTTCCATACGGCTGGGAGACTTCAGAACCATGGTAGGAGGTGAAAGGCACTTCTTACATGGCAGCAGCAAGAGAAAATGAGGAAGATGCAAATCTGAAACCCCTGATAAAACCATCAGATCCCAAGAGACTTATTCACTGCCATGAGAACAGTGTGGGGGAAACCGCCCCCATGATTCAAATTATCTCACACTTGGTCCCTCCCAGTGTATTATGGGAGCACCATTCAAGATGAGATTTGGGTGGTGACACAGAGCCAAACCATATCATTCTGCCCCTGGTCCCTCAAAATCTCATGTCTTCTCATTTAAAAATTAATAATGCATTCTCAACAGTACCCCAAAGTTTTGACTCATTTCAGCATCAACCCAAAAGTCCACAGTCCAAAGTCTCATCTTAGACAAGGCAAGTCCCTTCCATCTATGAATCTGTAAAATCAAAAGCAAGCTAATTACTTCCTAGATACAATGGGAGGACAGGTATTGGGTAAATACAGGCCTTCCAAATAGGAGAAATTGGCTGAAACAAAGGGGTTATAGGGCCCATGCAAGTCTGAAATCCAGCGGGGCAGTCAAATTTTTAAACTCCAAAATGATCTCCCTTGACTCCAGGTCATGCTGATGCAAGAGGTGGGTTCCCATGTCTTGGGCAGCTCTGCCCCTGTGGCTTTGCAGGGTACAGCCTCCCTCCTGGCTGCTTTCACAGGCTGGTGTTGAGTGTCTGTGACTTTTCCAGGTGCATAGTGCAAGCTATACGTGGATCTACCAGTCTGGGGCCTGGAGGATGGTGGCCCTCTTCTCACAGCACCATTAGGCAGTATCCCAGTAGGGACTGTGTGTGGGGGCCCAACTCCACATTTCCCTTCTCTACTGCCCTAGCTGAGGTTCTTCATGAGAGCTCTGCCTCTGCAGCAAACTTCTGCCTGGACATCCAGGCGTTTCCGTACATCTTCTGAAATCTAGGAAGAAGTTTCTAAACCCCAATTATTGACTTCTGTGCACCTGAGGCTCAACACCATGTGGAAGCTGCCACAGGTTGGGCTTGCACCCTCTGAAACCACAACCTGAGCTCTACGTTGACCCCTTTCAATCATGGCTGGAGTGGCTGGTACATGGCACCAAGTCCCTAGACTGCACACAGCATGGGGACCCTGGGACCTGCCCATGAAACCATTTTTTCCTCCTAGACCTCTGGGTCTGTGATGGGAGAGGCTGCTGCAAAGGTCTTTGACATGCCTTGGAGACATTTTCCCCATTGTCTTGAGGATTAACTTTCAGCTTACTTACATACTTATGCAAATATCTGCAGCCAGCTTGAATTTCTCCTCAGAAAATGGGATGCTCTTCCCGTTACTGGGTGTATATCCAAAGGATTATAAATCATGCTGCTATAAAGACACATGCACACATATGTTTATTGTGGCACTATTCACAATAGAAGAGACTTGGAACCAACCCAAATGTCCATCAATGATAGACTGGATTAAGAAAATGTGGCACATATACACCATGGAATACTATGTAGCCATAAAAAAGTATGAGTTCATGTCCTTTGTAGGGACATGGATGAAGCTGGAAACCATCATACTCAGCAAACTATCTCAAGGACAAAAAAACCAAACACCGCGTGTTCTCACTCATAGGTGGAAATTGAACAATGAGAACACTTGGACACAGGAAGGGGAACATCACACATCAGGGCCTGTTGGGGGTGGGGGGAGGGGGAGGGGTAGCATTAGGAGATATACCTAAAGTAAATGACAAGTTAATGGGTGCAGAACACCAACATGGCACATGTATACATATGTAACAAACCTGCATGTTGTGCACATGTACCCTCAAACTTAATGTATTAAAAAAAAAGAAAAGACTTGAAAAAAAAAAGAAAATGGGATGTTCTTTTCTATCATATTGTCAGGTTGCAAATTTTTCAAACTTTTATGCTCTGCTTCCCTTTTAAAACTGAATGCCTTTAACAGCACCCAAGTCACATCTTGAATGCTTTGCCACTTACAAGTTTCTTCTGCAAGATACCCTAAATCATCTCTCTCAAGTTCATAGTTACACAAATCTCTGGGGCAGGGGCAAAATGCTGCCAGTCTCTTGCTAAAACATAACAAGAGTCACTTTTGCTCCAGTTCCCAACAAGTTCCTCATCTCCATCTGAGACCACCTCAGCCTGGATTTCACTTTCCATATCATTATCAGCATTTTTGTCAAAGCCATTCAATAAGTGTCTAGGAAGCTCCAAACTCCCACATTTTCCTGTCTTCTTCTGAACCCTCCAAACTGTTCCAACCTCTGCCTGTTACCAAGTTCCAGTTCTTCCACACTTTGGGGTATCTTTTCAGCAATGCCCCACTCTACTGATACCAATTTACTGTATTAGTCTGTTTCCATGCTGCTGATAAAGACATACCTAAGACTGGGAAGAAAAAGATGTTAATTGTACTTACAGTTCCACATGGCTGGGAGGCTCAGAATCATGGCGGGAGGTAAAAGGCACTTCTTACATGGTGGTGGAAAGATAAAATGAAGAAGATGCAGAAGCAGAAACCCCTGATGAAACCATGAGATCCCATGAGACTTATTCACTACCATGAGAACAGTGTGGGGAAAACTGTCTCTATGATTCGAATTATCTCCCACTGGGTCCCTCCCACAACACGTGGGAATTATGGGAGTACAATTCAAGATGAGACTTGGGTAGGGACACAGAGCCAAACCATATCAGATGCCTCCCACCCAAAAAGTCTTCCATTCTAGCTGAGGTGTGGGTGCCTCATCAGCCAGTCCAGAGAGCTTCCAGGATGACATCCTTGTTCAAACAGTGGTTGCTGATGGCTAAGAGTCCAGTGGAGAGCAATAAAAGTTAATTACCTGCAAGGATCAGCATTTGTTTTCTCTAGATCCTCCCCAGGGAGAAACAAGGTATCATAATGTAGGTTGAGGACCTTCTGGGGCCTCCAGCCCACTTGGTGCCCTCTTGAAGACCTGGAATCTGTGCCAGGTTTCACCTAACTGATAACAGAATCAACCATAACTATCACAGGGGCAGGAAGCCTAGAGTCAAAGCTCTCCTCCAGTACTACTTAGTAGCTGTGTGATCTTGAGCACGTTGCTTAACCTGTCTGATCCCCAGTTTCCAATTCTGTCAAACAGAAGTAATGAGTATATTTACCTCACAATGTTATGGGAGGTTTAATGAAGGGTGTGAATACAAAAGAGCTATATAAACTGTCAACCGCTGCACAAATTGGAAGAAGTTCTATTGCCAGGAATTCTTCCGACTGTCTGACCAGCAGTCCTCCCTCTACCCATGGACTCCTCTAGCTGTAGTTTCCACCCATACCCTCTTGTTCTTCAAGGCAGGCTGAGTTGTCCTCCAAACATTACAACTGCCTTCCTGAATCTTGTGGTACCCCCATTCTCTTTTTAATTAAAAATAGAGACTCAAGGGGATGCAGTCTATGATGTCAGACCTTGGAGGTGTTGTCATAGGGTGGAGGTTGTAGGTAAGATCTGGGTGACCTTTTGGTGGAGAGGGTGAAGGAGTAAGGACCTGTGCTCAAATGTGTTTCTTCCCTTCCTCCCAGCAGCCATTCTTCCAATAACAGATGACCAGCTCCATAAAGCCACCTCAGAAATCTGCATTTTAAACATGCACCCCAGATGATTCCAATGAGGAGTTCCTTAGACCAGACTTCGAGAACACCTGCTCCAATCATCTATATGGCCAGGGATAATAGCTTTGCTGTGTTATTTGCAGTTTAACACAAGGCAATATCCTATCCCAAATGGTGGAAGTCAACACACTGTGACTGACAGGTGGGACTAACATTTGGGATGCAGGCTCTCCACTTCTCAGATGGTACCTCATGTGTGTGACCACAGGGGCTCCCAACGTGCAAATTCATTTCCATCTGCCAGCGTTTGAGCCAAGTGAGCTTTGTTTGCCAACAGCCTCTGCTACAATCCTTCCGTGGGTTCAGGGGCAGGGAAGCTGTGACCACCAAGAGAGGTACACATCATGGAAAGGCAAGGAGCCAATGTTCAGGAGCCCGGGAAGAATATATATAGCGGCTTGATAGAGGAAGACAGCAGGGCGCCCCTTTCAGAAATAATTTAATGGAAGGAAAGGAGATGGAGCGACTGAGGGAGATGGTCAAAGGGTTCTGAGCCCAGGAAACGTGTTCAGGGAGGTCTCTTTCAGGGACACTGGTAGGAGCCCAGGGCAGAGGAGTCAGTGTGGGTAGGAGATGACATTATTTCCAAGTAGCTCGAGAGGAAGGGCACCCAGTTCCTTTTCTCAGTGACTGTGTCAGTGACAGCAGAAACTGGTGTGCTGCACAGTGTCAATGTCACCGGTTTCATGCCAGACCAGGAGGCAGGAATCCCAGGTTTGAGTCCCACTCCAATTATAGATGCTGGGGGTAGGGAGAGGGAAGTTCTCTGTGAACAGGTTGCAGCTCTGCCTTTGGAACCAGTGCTAAGACCTGCAGAAGAGCTGGATACTACTTGGCAGGGATGCTGCATAGAAAGTCCAGACAAGAAATGAGTGGAACCAGAAGACTTTACAGTCTCTCTCATGCCTATGTGTCTGTTTCTTTATTTTTCTGGTTAATCCAAAGAAGTTTGAGGAGATTTGCCTGGTAGGGAGGAGGAGGATACTTCTAACATTGATTGAGTGCTTTATTGTATACTTCAGATTGTTCTAAGCCCCTTATGTATTGACTCATTTCATCTTTATATTCATAGGAAGTTGGTACTTTTATGACCCCAGATCTACAGATGAGGAAACTGAGGCACAGGGGTTAAGTAACTGACCTAGGATTCCTGTTTTAGAGTAGGCCAGGTTATGCTGCAGTGATAGACATCACCCAAACATCGGTGACTTAAAAAGAGAGTTTTTTCTCACTCATATTATATGTCCCTTGTGGGTCGACAGGAGGGTTCTAGCACCCAGGCTGGAGGAGGAGCCATCATCTTGTGACTTTGACATCACCATCTCAACATGGCCTTCCACCATCTCAACATGGCCTTTCACCATCACCAAAACTGTGCAAGAGAAAGCCGTGGAGTAAAGGACCTGCAATTAGATGCTTAGACCCACATATGACCCCTGTCACTTCTGCCCTCAGTTCCTTAACCAGAACTAGTCACATGGTCACATGTAACTTCAAAGAAGTGGAAATGTATAAGCCTCTGAACACTTGGCAATGAAAAGACCCTCATATTGAGGAGCACTGGCAATACCTATCACAATTCTGCAACTGGTAAAGAGTCAACCTTAAGCTACTGGGTTCCCAAACCTACGCTCCGTGTCACTGTGCCTGCTGTCTTCCCATGCCCCCCAAAAGGAAGGGCTGGACCTCTACCGTGTGACATGGCTAGTGATTGGCATGGCTTGGGGAGGGTAGAAGAAGTGGGAATTGGGGTTTCTTCCTGATGTCTGGCATCTCTCCTGCGACTCTAGCTAGCTAATCCCCCAGGTCCCAGGTGCTTTCTATCCCTATTTCTGAAATCAGTCCAAGTCCAGTGTCCTCTTCTATTCTGTGATCTCAGAGTGGTTGGAATACAGAAGCTTTCAGTGAGCCCTACCTCAGCCCAGCCCTGCCACTAGCTTATGTAAATATTTTTCTGTTGAGTTTTGAGTGCTGGGAGATAAAATAGTGGAGACAGAAAAGCTAAAGGGAAATTGGAAGTCCCTGGTCTTCGTGAGCAGAACATTATCAGGAGTCTGACTTGATGTCTGAAGCGCCTACAATAGACCTACCAAGGTGATATCAGGAAACCAAGGAAGGACTGGTGGGAATGAGCCTGGGGTGACATCACCCTGAACTGCAGCAGGAGAGATGAAAGCTAGATGCTGAGGTCCTCCCAATGCTAAAGGTGGTCATTGTCTCTGTATGCCTCCACCACTGGACGGTGAGCTCATTGAGGGAGAAATGTCAAATTCATGTCTATATCCTCGGCACCCAGCACAGGCTTGGCACAGAACAGGCACTCAGAAGATACTTAGAGAAGGGGACACTAGAAACAGGTTTTTAAGAACACAGTGGAGATAGCCAGGCTGGCTTAGGCCCCTCCCAGGTTCCAGAACCTCTCACTGAGTGTTCCTGTACTATGGTGGGCTGCTGGAGGAAAGAGAGAGCTGGGCTCAGGGCTGGGGAAGCCGGGCAGCCTGTGGTTTCCTCAGCAGCCTCCCCCTTTCCTCTCTCTCCCCCTTTCAAAAACGGGACAAAGTCCCTGACCCTTGGTTACCTGGAAGGGAATTAGGAAGGAACAAACCCTATGTGGTGACTCAATTTCTTTGCCTCAATCACACCAGTTTCCTTTCAATTCTTTAAGCATTCTAATCTCTTCCCTACCCCAAGGCTCTAGCTTTAAAATTTCCCTTTATCTGGAACATTTTTCCCTTTACTCTTGCTTTGGCTAACTTCTACTCATGCTGTCCGTTCCTTCCTTTTCCTCATAGAGGATTTCCTTGACATTCCCCTGCCCCACGGTCTGAATCAGGCTCCCCTTACTATACACTCTCAATGCCTCTATTTTTTTTCCGGAGCATTTATCACATTTTGTAATTAGGGATAATTTTGAGGAATTCTTTGCTTAATGTCTGTCTTTCCTAGTAGACTGTAATTTAATTTCATGGGGTTAGAAATTTCACTGTCGTGTCCCCAGTATCTAGCACAATGCCTGACACATAGTAGGCTCAATAAATATTTACTTAATAAATGGATACAATTATGAGTGAGTGAATGAGTGTCTAACTCTAAAGCCTTTCCCTATTAACCCATTCTTCCACTGGTGCTTAATATGGTACCTGGCATATAAATAAAGCTCAACAAAAGTTAGTTCATTCCCTCCCTCCCTCCCTTCCTCTATCCCTCTCTTCCTCTCTCCCCAACTTCCCTGGGAAACTCCTGCCTACATATGCATTTCTAGTGAGACCTGCAGACATGAAGACTCCAGATAAGTTAGCAAAATGGAAGAGCATAGTTGGGTCCATGCCATGCTTGGAGTAGACCTGCCTTAGGAGGCAGACAACTTGCTACCTGAGCCCCAGTATCTCCCACGTCTGTCACCTCAACTGTAAGTCTTGACACATGCCAAAGCACAGTGGGCTGGCTTGAGTGTCCAAACCCCATCCTTCATTGAGCAACCAGGGCCACATCAAGGGTGGGGAACCTGAATGTGTGAGGCAGGTAGGTAGAATGACAACGATATCAAGGGGTCTCTGAGACCACTCACTAGCCCCAGGGGAACCATGTTGACCTGGCTGGGGACCTGTCCCCCACTGTCTGTCTATGGGGGAACTCTGGAATCATCTCTGGAAAACAACTGGGCACAATGTCCAAATACTAGCTCTCAAAAAAGGAAAGGATATGGATTTATCTATTTCCACTCCATGTCCATTACCACCAGCATCTGATAACCCAAGCCCCTTTGCAGCATCCCCAGCAATTGTTCTCACAGCCTCTGATTGCACACCTCCAACCACAGACACACACTACTCCTGAAGAAGGAAAAGCTTGAACCCTATCCTATATCATTTGGGTATTTCTTTCCCCTAAACTGTGTTGTCAAAGTTCAGGTGCCATCTCAGGGGAGTGGCATTGTTTCAGGGGAATGGTCTGTCCCTCAGTGGCTCCAGCTGAATCAGGAAAGGGGATATAAAGGTGTGAAGATGTAACCACCTATTGGGTTCTCCTTGCCTGCTGTCTAGACAGAGCCAATTTATCAAGATGGGGGAATTGCAATAGAGGAGGAGATTAATTCATTCAGAGCCAGCTGTATGGGAGATGGGAGGTTTATTATTACTCAAATCAGTTACCTCAAAAATTCAGGGATCGGTGTTTTTAAGGATAAATTGGTGGATGGGGGTCAGAAAGTGAGGAGTGTTGATTGGTCGGTTCAAAGATGAAATCATAGGGAGTTGAAGCTGACCTTTCGTGCTGAGCTAGTTCCTGGGTGGGGGCCAAAAGACCAGATAAGCCCGTTTTTCAGTCTTGGTGGCATCACCTTGTGCATCAGAATACAGGATCTGCACAGTATCTCAAGCACTGATCTCAAGTTTTACCACAGTGACTCCTAAACCATAATTTATAATCTTGAGGCTAATTTGTTAGTCTTGCAAAGGCAGTTTAGTTCCCACACGAGAAAGGGGCTTGTTTTGAGAAAGGGCAGCTATCACCTAAATCAACATTAAACTATAAACTAAGTTCCTCCAAAAGTTGTTTGGCCTACACCCAGGAATGAACAAGAACATCTTGGAGGTTAGAAGCAAGATGGAGTTGGTTAGGTCAGATCTCTTTCACTGTAATAATTTCCTGTTGTTTTTGCACAGGCAGTTTCAGAGAGCTCAAGCAGATATTGTAGAGTTCACTGAAAAATCAATTCACAAAAGGCAGGCTAACTGGTGGAGGGGGGAAGGCATACGATTTATTCATGTGCACACGGGGAGCATCGCAGATGATTACCCAATCCCACAATGGGGTGCAGAAGCTTATATACTATCTTGAGGTTACAGAAAGAATGGGAGCTCCCTTGAGGCATGGCTAAAAACAAGTCATGGTGGTAAATCAGGTTATGGTGGCAGGACAGGTTATGGGAGGGGAAGAAGAGGAGGCCTGAGGAGCAAAGGTGGTCTCCTTAGGTAGATGAACCCTAACAGGTAGCAGCCCTCAGAAAGAATAAACAGTGAATGTTTCTTTCAGATCTTTAAGGTGTGAGACTCTTGGTTCATCTTTCCCAGATCCTGACAAGGGGAGGCCTGGCTGCATCAATGCAGATTCTCCACAGATGCAAATTGTCCCCACAAAAGGCAGCTTTGCAGGGACGCTTCTGTTTGCCGGGTCCCTGACAGCCTTCTCAAAATATGTCAAAGAAATGTATTTTGGGATATAATACTTTGATTCCCCTCAATCTCAATAAAGCTGTTATTGTTAAAGTAACATCTTACTTTTAAAAATATATGTTGCTTTCATAATCTGAAAAATATACAATGAAAAATTTTTTAAAAATAAAAAGAAGGAAGAGGAGAAAGGGAGAGGAGGATGGAGAGGAGGAGATGGTAAAGAGGAGAATGAGGGAGAGGAAGAAAAAGAAGAGAGTACCTTGGAGGTAAGAGTTCTTTTCCCAGGTCTCCCTGCTATCCGCCGCTGTGCAGGCTCCCTCTCTCTCTCTACCCATGCTCTGCAGAGCTGACACCCTCACACGGTTACACAGTTGGACTACCGCCACCTTGCCCACAGGCCCTGAGACAAGCCCACACTTCATAAACTCAATCAGAAACCAGCTCTGAGCGCTGCTCAGGACCTAAGATTCTTGTCCCTGCTCACTCACTCATTCCTGGGTCACCCTGATGGAAGAAGTGTCATGCGGTGAGGGTGCTCTTGGCTTGGAGGCTGGTTCTGCCCGTGACTTGCTGCATTACTGTCGTGCTGGATCCCTATTGACTTCAACAGAGATGCCACCATGTCTGAGAGGCCAAAGAAGAGACTAGGAGGCAGCGAACAAGGCATAGAGTTTATTGGGGGGACTTACAGAGATGGTTCAGTGGTAGAGGACTAGACAGGGAAACCACTGTCATTTGCAAAAAGGATGCAATTTATACAGCATTTTTACTTAGCACTCTTCCCCTAGCAACCTCCATTTAACCCAAAACAAAGGGCCTCAGTTCCTTTCATGTCCTGTGTTCCAAGGAATGAGCCAAGGCTTCAGATGTTCCTCAAAGATAAGGAATGAATCTCCGGGTTGGCCCCTCCTGGATTCCTTAGCTTGGAACTCTGAGCACACATTCTTCTTAGACCATCGGGTCATTTGCAGGGTACGCTTAAGTTATTGCTGTCAGGCACATCTGCCATACAGTTACCTTGGACAATAATAATAGTGAACATCTATTGGTCATTAACAATGAGCCAGACACTCTTCTAAGCTTTTTCTATGCATTCACTTGTATCCTCATAACCTTACAAGGTAGGTGCTAGTTATAGCTGTATTTTGCAGATAGAGAAACGGGGGCACTGCCTGGTAACTTGCCTAAGTTTAAACAGTGGCAGAGTCAGGATGTAAATGTTAGCTGCCTCCTTCAAGAGCCCATGCTATCAGCCACCATTAGCTGCGCTCCTTACTGAGTCTGTTTCCACCTCCAGAAACTTGGTGAGACAGAGTTGCTAGAAGTTGGTGTGAAGAATTTATCTCATTGAAGTCTCACAAGCCTACTAGTCACCCTGATGGAAGAAATGCCACGCAGTGAGGGAGCTCTTGGCCTGGAGGCCAGATCTGCCCCTTGCTTGATATGTTACTATGATAGATGTCTAGTTAGCTCCATTTGCCAAATGAGGGAAGAATTTGAGGCTCAAAGAAGAGAAGTGGATTTCCCTAAACTACAAAGCAAAAGCTCAGCAAATATTGATTAAATGCCTAGGACCGAAGTCAATTCCAAGTCTAGGGCTTCACAGTGGAGCTTGGCAGGTGGAAAGCCTATTGGGCAGAGGAATGAGCCCAGTCCCAGCTCTTCTGGGCGACCTCAGGGGCAAACCACTTGGAGACCCAAAACTCTCAGAGCTGGAATGGGCTCATAAATACCCTGTAGCCCAAAGACAGCAAAAGGGAGACTAAAAAAAGGGAGCACCTGTGCTAATACTCCCCTCCTAATCTATCCCAGTGAAACCATCTCCACAGGGTTGATGAGAATTACATGCCGGCTTGTGGACAGAAATATATTTATAATAAAGCATGAATCTGGCTGTACTTTGGCCCACTCCCTTATTGCTGAAAGTCAGGTGGCACTAGATTCTATTTGCATCCCCACTGTTCCTATAGACAGGCTCTCTGACATTAGAATCATAAGGCTTTTGTTTAAGGATTAAGATGTTTTTCAGACCCCAAATTTCAGCAACCAGTTTGAAGGACCCCCACAGAGAAATGAAATCAGCATGAGAATAACAGCTTCTTCATCCCCTTTTTCATGACTTCACACTGCACTCTTCAACTAGTCAAGGATCTCCACACTTTGGCCCACTTCAAATCCGTTAAAATTCCTAGCCTCAACCATTTTCCATGAGAAAGATTTGACACTTCCTCCCATCTCCTCATTCAGTGACTCTATGATTAAACCTCTTTTTCCACTGCAACCCAATGTCTTGGCATATTGACTTGCTGTGTGTGTTGGGTAATGAACCTATTATGGTTATACTGGAATTCCTCCTTAGCCCAGATGTGCCTCAGAATCTGTCTCCAGGCAGTGCTCCAGATAGTTATCACCCATTGTTTAAAGTTTCATCCATGATCTGATTTAATTCCCTCATTTTATAGTTAAGGAAACTGAGGCACAGAGCAGGGGAATAAGTTTTTCAAGGCCATGGAATGAATAAGTAGCCATGCCAGGACTTCTACCTAGGACTCCTGCATCCCTCTCCAGTGTGTGCTCCACTTACCATCTCCCTCTCATGTTACCTCTCAGAATATCAGTTTCCTCATCTGTCAAATAGACATATTAAGAACTCTTTGGTAGGACTCTGGGGTTGGTGGTCAGATAAGATAATTTATGTGAAAACACTGCACAAACTGTTAAATGTAGTCTCTCTCTCTCTCTCTCTCTCTCTCTCTCTCTATATATATATATATATATATATATATATGAGAAAAGAATATATATATATTATTAGAGAAATCAGGTCGTTTATCGTATGTACTTATTTCAAGTGCCCAGCTTGTGTGAGGCTTCTTGGAGAAAAAGAGAAGTACACAGAAGGAGCTAGTGAGCAGAGGTGGCTAGTTAGAACAGATTCCAGACATGCAAATAAATACCAACCCACATATCCAGGATCTGAAAGAAAATTGTGCATAGGCATTTGCTTTTCTCTACTTGATTTCTTCTTTGCTTTCTGTCTCAGCTTTTTATGGTTATGGCTGCCACAGCCTAGGGCCAGGCTAGAGCTCTGGGAGTATCTGCTAGAGGAAATATAAAATTATAAATTATGTATAAAATATGAATTAAGGTATGTAGATAGGAACAAAGAGATGAATATCTGGCCTAAGAATGTGCCATCAGTCTTGGATAGCTTCCATTCTGGGCCCTATACCCAAAGTCAACCCCGTTTATCCAAAGCAGGCTGTACTATTCTTTTATAAATTGCTTTGAAACATCTTTATAAAGGTTTGTGCATATTTGTCTGCTTGGGGAGCTTCAGTGACATCATCCTGGTGATCTCCTCTTGGAAGGGCTTGGTAAGCGGTTGAATCCTAAGGCATGCTTCTAAGGCACATACACCTTTTAGGACAAGGCTCAGCAAACATAGTGGGCATTCCCACCCATGGCTGGGAGAAGGTGCCTCTTCTAGACCAAGAATCTAGAAGGTAGGCAGGACTGGGCCTTTCTGTGGCAGTAGAACAGTTTTCTCCACAATGAGTTGACATCTTTCCCCAGATGAAACTCAGGCTGGCCCCTGTTTTTTACCCTCACTTCCTGTTATATGGCCTTGGAGTTCTCATTTGTGACATGGGGTAATGAAAATGCCTTACCTGGTAGTTGTCAAGGTCAATAAGAGAAGATATCTAGAGCACAGGGCACAGGGCTATATCTGCAGGAGGGCCTCACTAATGGACCATTTCCCTTCTTTTCTTCAGGAAAAGAGCGATTCAAGGGTCTTTGCCTCCCTAACCTACAGTCTAACTCTCTGAGGAGAGCAGACCAATGGAATGGATGAGGACACCAGCAAATCAGAGGCTGCTCTTACTCAGGAGAATCTAATTCCACTGCTAGAGGCCTCGTTCTTAACCATTGCCTTATCTTTCCAGCCACCTTGGAGGAAGATGTTATCATTAGCTCTACATTATGGGTGAGAAATCTGAGCTGGACGCAGTGATTCATGCCTGTAATCCCAGCACTTCGCGAGGCCAAGGTAAGCGAATCGTTTGAGCCCAGGGGATCAAGACCAGCCTGGGCAACATGGTGAAACCTGATCACTACAAAAAACACAAAAAATTAGCCAAGCATGGTGGTGTGTGTCTGTGGTCCCAGCTACTCAGAAAGCTGAGCTGAGAGGATCACCTGAGCCTGGGAGGTCGAGGCAACCGTGAGCCATGATCACATCAGTGCACTCCAGCGAGGGCAACAGAGCAAGGCCCTGTCTCAAAAAAAAAAAAAAAAAAAAGGTTTTGGGAAGGGAAGGGGAGGGGAGGGGAGTGGAGGAGAGGGGAAGGAATAAATCTGAAGTAGCTCAGCAAGGTGAAGTGACTTGCCTAAGGTCATATGGCCAGCAGGTGGTGGAGACAGCATTCATAGGGAGGTCTGTGTCTTGGAAGGCCAGTGAAGGAAATCCAAGTGTTTTACCCCCAAATAGATTTCTTCGACATATTTTGAGATGGCTGTCAGGAGCCCAGCAAACAGAAGCGTCCCTGCATAGCTGCCTTTTGTGGGGACAATTTGCATCTGTGGAGAATCTGCATTGATGCAGCCAGGCCTTCCCTTGTCAGGATCTGGGAAAGATGAACCAAGAGTCTCACACCTTAAAGATCTGAAAGAAATCTTCACCTTCTATTCTTTCTGAGGGCTGCTTCCTGTGAGGGTTCATCTATCTAAGGAGACCACCTTTGCTCCTCAGGCCTCCTCTTCTTCCCCTCCCATAACCTGTCCTGCCACCATAACCTGATTTACCACCATGACCTGTTTTTGGCTACGCCTCAAGGGAGCTCCCATTCTTTCTGTAACCTCAAGATAGTATATAAGCTTCTGCACCCCGTCATTGGGTAGGGCCTCCATTCTGAAGGCTCCCATGTATATGCTTTAAATAAATTTGTGTGCCTTTTCTCAAATTAATCGGCCTTTTGTAGGTTGATTTTTTTTTTCTTTTTTTAAATATACTTTAAGTTCTAGGGTACATGTGCACAACATGCAGGTTTGTTACATAGGTATACATATGCCATGTTGGTTTGCTGCACCCATCAACTCATCATTTACATTAGGTATTTCTCCTAATGCTTTCCCTCCCCAAGCCCCCCACTGACTGACAGGCCCTAGTGTATGATGTTCCCTGCCCTGTGTCCATGTGTTCTCATTGTTCAGTTCCCACCTATGAGTGAGAACATGCAGTGTTTAGTTTTCTGTCCTTGTGATAGTTGCTTGGAATGATGGTTTGCAGCTTCATCCATGTCCCTGCAAAGGACATGAACTCATCCATTTTTATGGCTGCATAGTATTCCATGGTGTATATGTGCCACATTGTCTTAATCCAGTCTATCATTGATGGACATTTGGGTTGGTTCCAAGTCTTTGCTACTGTGAATGGTGCTGTAATAAACATGTGTGCATGTGTCTTTATAGTGCCATGATTTATAATCCTTTGGGTATATACCCAGAAATGGGATCGCTGGGTCAAATGGTATTTCTAGTTCCAGAGCCTTGAGGAATCACAACACTGTCTTCCACAATGATTGAACGAATTTACATTCCCACCAACAGTGTAAAAGCATTCCTATTTCTCCACATCCTCTCCAGCATCTATTGTTTCCTGACTTTTTAATGATTGCCATTCTAATTGGCATGAGATGGTATCTCATTGTGGTTTTGATTTGCATTTCTCTGATGACCAGTGATGGTAAGCATTTTTTCATATGTCTGTTGGCTGCATAAATTTCTCCTTTTGAGAAGTGTCTGTTCATATCCTTTGCCCACTTTTTGATGGGGTTGTTTTTTTCTTGTAAATTTGTTTAACTTCTTTGTAGATTCTGGATATTAGCCCTTTGTCAGATAGGTAGATTGCAAAAAATTTTCTCCCATTCTGTAGGTTGCCTGTTCACTCTGATGATAGTTTCTTTTGCTGCGCAGAAGCTCTTTAGTTTAATTATGTCCCATTTGACTATTTTGGCTTTTGCTGCAATTGCTTTTGGTGTTTTAGTCATGAAATCTTTGCCCATGCCTATGTCCTGAATGGTATTGCCTAGATTTTCTTCCAGGGTTTTTATGGTGTTAGGTCTTACATTTAAGTCTTTAATCCATCTTGAGTTAATTTTTATATACGGTGTAAGGAAGGGATACAGTTTCAGCTTTCCACATATGGCTAGCCAGTTTTCCCAGCACCATTTATTAAATAGGGAATCCTTTCCCCATTTCTTGTTTTTGTCAGGTTTGTCAAAGATCAGATGATTGCAGATGTGTGGTGTTATTTCTTAGGACTCTGTTCTGTTCCATAGGTCTATATATTTGTTTTGGTACCAGTACCATGCTGTTTTGGTTACTGTAGCCTTGTAGGATAGTTTAAAGTCAGGTAGTGTGATGCCTCCAGCTTTGTTCTTTTTGGCAATGCAGGCTCTTTATTGTTTCCGTGTGAACTTCAAAGTTGTTTTTTCCAATTCTGTGGAGAAAGTCAGCAGTAGCTTGATGAGGATAGCATTGAATCTATAAATTACCTTGGGCAGTATGGCCATTTTCGTGATATTGATTCTTTCTATCCATAAGCATGGAATGTTCTTCCATTTGTTTGTGTCCTCTTTTAGTTCATTGAGCAGTGGTTTGCAAGTCTCCTTGAAGAGGTCCTTCACATCCCTTGTAAGTTGGATTCCTAGGTATTTTATTCTCTTTGTAGTAATTGTGAATGGGAGTTCACTCATGATTTGCCTCTCTGTTTGTCTATTATTGGGGTGAAGGAATGCTTGTGATTTTTGCACATTGATTTTGTATCCTGAGACTTTGCTGAAGTTGCTTATCAGCTTAAGAAGACTTGGGGCTGAGATGATGGGGTTTTCTAAATACACAATCATGTCATCTCCAAACAGAGACAATTTGACTTTCTCTTTTCCTAATTGAATGCTCTTTATTTCTTTCTCTTGTCTGATTGCCCTAACCAGAACTTCCAACACTATGTTGAATAGGGGTGGTGAGAGAGGGCATCCTTGTCTTGTGGCAGTTTTCAAAGGGAATGCTTCCTGTTTTTGCCCAGTCAGTATGATACTGACTGTGGGTTTGTCATAAATAGCTCTTATTATTTATTTTGAGATAAGTTCCTTCAATACCTAGTTTATTGAGAGTTTTTAGCACGAAGGGCTGTTGCATTTTGTCGAAGGCCTTTTCTGCATCTATGGAGATAATCATGTGGTTTTTGTCATTGACTCTGTTTATGTGATGGATTACGTTTGTTGATTAGCATATGTTGAACCAGCTTTGCATCCCAGAGATGAAGCTGACTTGATGGTGGTGGATAAGCTTTTTGGTGTGCTGCTGGATTTGGTTTGCCAGTATTTTATTGAAGATTTTCACATCGATGTTCATCAGGGATATTGGTCTAAAATTCTCTTTTTTTGTTGTGTCTCTCCCAGGCTTTGGAATTAGGATGATGTTGGCCTCATAAAATGAGTTAGGGAGGATTCCCTCTTTTTCTAATGATTGAAATAGTTTCAGAAGGAATGGTACCAGCTTCTCTTTGTACCTCTGGTAGAATTCAGCTGTGAATCCATCTGGTCCTGGACTTTTTTTGGGTGGTAGACTATTAAATATTACCTCAATTTCAGAACTTGTTATTGGTCTATTCAGAGATTCAACTTCTTCCTGGTTTAGTCTTGGGTGGGAGTATATGTCCAGGAATTTATCCATTTCTTCTAGATTTTCTAGTTTATTTGCATAGAGGTGTTTATAGTATTGTCTGATGGTAGTTTCTATTTCTGTGGGGTTGGTGGTGAAATCCCCTTTATCATTTTTTATTGCATCTATTTGATTCTTCTCTCTTTTCTTCTTTATAGTCTTGCTATCAGTCTATCTATTTTGTTGATATTTTCAAAAAAACAACTCCTGGATTCATTGGTTTTTTTGAAGCATTTTTTGTGTCTCTATCTCCTTCAGTTCTGCTCTGATCTTAGTTATTTCTTGCCTTCTGCTAGCTTTTGAATATTTTGCTTATTTAGTTCTTTTAATTGTGATGTTAGGGTGTTGATTTCAGATCTTTCCTGCTTTCTGTCATGGGCATTTAGTGCCATAAATTTCCCTCTACACACTGCTTTAAATGTGTCCCAGAGATTCTGCTATGTTTTGTCTTTGTTCTCATTGGTTTCAAAGAATAGCTTTATTTCTGCCTTCATTTAGTTATTTACCCAGTAGTCATTCAGGAGCACGTTGTTCAGTTTCCATGTAGTTGAGCGGTTTTGAGTGAGTTTCTTAATCCTGAGTTCTAATTTGATTGTGCTGTGATCTGAGAGACAGTTTGTTGTGATTTCTATTCTTTTACATTTGCTGAGGAGTGTTTTACTTACAATTATGTGGTCAAATTTAGAATAAGTGTGATGTGGTGCTGAGAAGAATGCATATTCTGTTGATTTGGGGTGTAGAGTTCTGTAGAGGTCTATTAGGTCTGCTTGGTCCAGAGCTGAGTTCGAGTCCTGGATATACTTGTTAACCTTCTGTCTTGTTGATCTGTGTGTTATTGACAGTGGGGTGGTAAAGTCTCCCATTATTGTTGTGTGGGAGTCTAAGTCTCTTTGTAGGTCTCTAAGGACTTGCTTTATGAATTTGAATGCTTCTGTATTGGGTGCATATATATTTAGGATAGTTAGCTCTTCTTGTTGTATTGATCCCTTTACCATTATGCAGTGGCCTTCTTTGTCTCTTTTGATCTTTGTTGGTTTAAAGTCTGTTTAATCAGAGACTAGGATTGCAACCCCTGCTTTTTTTTTTTTTTTCTTTCTTTCCATTTGCTTGGTAGATCTTCCTCCATCCCTTTATTTTGAGCCTATGTGCATCTTTGCACATGAGATAGGTCTCCTGAATACAGCACACCGATGGGCCTTGACTGTTTATCCGATTTGCCAGTCTGTGTATTTTAATTGGGGCATTTAGCCCATTTACATTTAAGGTTAATATTGTTATGTTTGAATTTGATCCTGTGATTTTGATGTTAGATGGTTATTTTGCCCGTTAATTGATGCAGTTTCTTCATAACATTGATGGTCTTTACCATTTGGCATGTTTTTGCAGTGACTGGTACCAGTTGTTCCTTTCCATGTTTAGTGCTTCCTTCAGGAGCTCTTGTAAGGTAGGCCTGGTGATGACAAAATCTCTCAGCATTTGCTTGTCTGTAAAGGATTTTATTTCTCCTTCACTTATGAAGCTTAGTTTGGCTGGATATGAGATTCTTGGTTGAAAATTCTTTAGTCTAAGAATGTTGAATATTGGACCCCACTCTCTTCTGGCTTGTAGGGTTTCTGCCAAGAGATCCTCTGTTAGTCTGATGGACTTCCCTTTGTGGGTAACCTGACCTCTCTCTCTGGCTGCCCTTAACATTTTTTCCTTCACTTCAAACTTGGTTAATGTGGACAGTTATGTGTCTTGGGGTTGCTCATCTTGAGGAATATCTTTGTGGTGTTCTCTGTATTTCCTAAATTTGAATGTTGGCTTGCCTTGCTAGCTTAGGGAAATTCTCCTGGATAATATTCTGAAGAGTATTTTCTAACTTGGTTCCATTCTCCCCATCACTTTCCGGTACATCGGTCAATCGTGTATTTGGTCTTTTCACATAGTCCCATATTTCTTGGAGGCTTTGTTTGTTTCTTTTCATGCTTTTTTCTCTAGTCTTGTCTTCTTGCTTTATTTCATTAATTTGATCTTCAATCACTGATATTCTTTCTTCCACTTGATTTAATCGGCTACTGAAGCTTGTGCATGTGTCACAAAGTTCTTGTGTTGTTGTTTTCAGCTCCGTCAGGTCATTTAAGATATTCTCTACACCATTTATTCAAGTTAGCCATTCGTCTAACCTTTTTTTCAAGGTTTTTAGTTTCCTTGCAATGGGTTAGAACATGCTCCTTTAGCTCGGAGAAGTTTGTTATTACTGACCTTCCGAAGCCTACTTCTGTGAACTCATCAAACTCACTCTCCAGCCAGTTTTGTTCCCTTGATGGCAAGGAGCTGTGATCCTTTGGAGGAGAAGAGGTGCTCTGGTTTTTGGAATTTTCCTCTTTTCTGCTCTGGTTTCTCCCTATCTTTGTGGTTTTATCTACCTCTGTTCTTTGATGTTGGTGACCTACAGATGGGGTTTTGGTGTGGATGTCCTTTTTGTTGATGTTGATGCTATTCCTTTCTGTTTGTTAGTTTTCCTTCTAACAGTCAGGCCCCTCAGCTGCATGTCTGTTGCAGTTTGCTGGAGGTCCACTCCAGACCCTCTTTGCCTGGGTATCACCATTGGAAGCTGCAGAACAGCAAATATTGCTGCCTGATCCTTCCTCTGGAAGCTTCGTCCCAGAAGGGCACCCACCTGTTTGAGGTGTCTGCTGGCCCCTACTGGGAGGTGTCTCCCAGGCAGGCTACATGGGAATCAGGGACCTGCTTGAGGAGGCAGTCTGTCCATTCTTGGAGCTTGAATGCCATGCTGAGAGAATCACTGCTCTCTTCAGAGCTCAGTTGGAAATGCAGAAATCACCCATCTTCTGCATCAATATCAC
Organism: Macaca mulatta; assembly: GCF_049350105.2. Lineage (NCBI taxonomy): Eukaryota > Metazoa > Chordata > Mammalia > Primates > Cercopithecidae > Macaca > Macaca mulatta. Next base: position 75,292,870 of record NC_133426.1, on the reverse strand, counting down.
TGGGAGCTGCAGACTGGAGCTGTTCCTATTTGGCCATCTTGGAAGCGACTTCCTTTTTTTTTTTTTTTTCCAGGGTCTTGCCTTATTGTTTAGGCTGGAGTGCAGTGGCATGATTACGGCTCACTACAACCTCCACCTCCTGGGCTCAGGTGATCCTCCCACCTCAGCCTCTCAAGTAGCTGGAACTACAGGCACACACCACCACACCCTGCTAATTTTTTGTAGAGACAGTATCTCACTATGTTGCCCAGGCAGGTCTCAAACTCCTGGGCTCAAGCAGTCTGTCTGCTTCGACCTCCCAAAGTGCTGGGAATACAAGCATGAGCCACTGCACCTGGCCCTGTGAGTTTTCAGCAAACTTTCTGAAGGCAAAAGGGACAGGCCTTTCTACATGGGCATATAGCATTTTGGAGAAAGAGGAGATGCTGCCAGCATCAAGGGAAACCAGGAATTTAACACACCTTCATACGAACAGAGGGCACAGTCAATGCCTGATGTATGTGCTTTAGAAGTCATGGCAAACTGTCTTCTACACAACACACCCATCCCTTTCAGAGGGTTGAGGGATCCACGAGGCCTTCTCTGAAGTGGATTTGGGGAGGAGCACAGGGAGCAGAGTGCAGGCATGGGTCCCAGGCCATCTGAGTCTGGAGCTCCATCTGAGGGGGCTGGCAGTGTGCAGCTCCTTGATCTGGGTTGCAGTAAGGTAGGAATCGAGATTTTGTCCATACTGAAGATGGGGAGACTGAGACACAGCAAGGTGAAGAAACTTGCCAGAGGCCCATCAGCTGCTAGGCAACCCAAGTGGAACCAGAACCCAGGTGGTGTGGTTCCAGAGCTTGTGTACTTGCTGCTGTACCTTTTAATGTCACACTCCCAGAACACAATACAGCATGGTGGGGGCTCCTCAACCAAGAAGGAGCAAGCTTTACCACGTGTGAGGCAGAGTTCCTGCCCTGGTGGGCTTAGAGTCTAGTGCAGGGAGACAGAAGATAAACTAATAAATAAATAAACAGTACATTAGGTTGCAAGAACTAGTCAGGCACAGTAACTTCTGCCTATAATCCCAGCTACTCAGGAGGCTGAGGCAGGAAGATTGAGTCAAGGAGGTCGAGACCAATCTGGAGAACAAAGTGAGCTCCCCCCATCTCTAAAAAACTTTTTTTTTTTAAGTTGCAATAAATGCTTTGAAGAAAAACAAAGCAAGGTAGTGAGCTGAGAGTGGTGAGGGTTTATTTATTTATTTTGCATTTATTTATTTTTACTTAATTTGCATCTATTTATTTTGCATTTATTAATTGCATTTATTTATTTTTAAAATTGGGCTGGGCCTGGTAGCTGATGCCTGTAATCTCAGTACTTTCAAAGGCTGAGGCAGGAGGATCACTTGAGTCCAAGAGTTGAGGACCAGCCTCTGCAACATAGTGAGATCCCATTTCTACAAAAAATACAAAAATTAGCTGGCCATGGTGGTGTGTGCTTGTAGTCCCACCTATGCAGGAGGCTGAGGCAGGAGAATGGATTGAGTCTGGGAGGTCAAGGCTGCAGTGAGCCATGATCATGCCACTGCACTCCAGCCTGGGCAACAGAGCAAGACTTTGTGTCTATATATTTTTATTGTATATATTTATATATTTATGGTGTATAACATGATGTTTAGATTGGGTTGCTATTTTTAACAGAATGATCAGAGACAGCCTCATGAAGAGCTGCTTTTTTTTTTTTTTTTTTTTTTTCTTTTTTCCGGACAGGTCTTGTTCAGTCTCCCTGGCTGGAATGAAGTGGTGTGATCATGGCTCATTGAAGCCTGGACCTCCTGGACTCAGGTCTTCCTCCTGCCTCAGCCTTCTGAGTAGCAGGGACTACAGGCATGCACTACTACTCCCAGCTATTTTGTTTTATTTTTATTTTTATAGAGACAAGGTCTTACTATGTTGCTTGGGCTGGTCTTGAACTCCTGCAGCACAAGCAATCCTCCTGCCTCAGCCTCCCAAAGTGCTGTGATTACAGGTGTAAGCCACCATTCCTAGTCTATCCTTTTTATTTTTGAGGTATGATTTACATACAAAAAAGTGCACTAATATGAAGAGTACAGCTCAATTACTTGTTACATTTATAGACAGTGTATAAGCACCAGCCAAATTACAATTTAGAACATTTTCAGCACCAGGAAATTTCCTCTTTCCCAGTCTCCACCTGAGAGGTCACCACTATACTTATTGCTCTCACCCTCAATTACTTTTGCCATTATCTGGCTTTTCTTCACTAAACATAATGTCAGTGAGATTCAAACATGTGGTTGTGCATGTCAGTTCATTATTATTGTTGTGTATTTCTCCATGGATATTCCATGTTTGTTTATTCATTCTCCTTTTGATGGATGTGAGGGTCGATACCATTTTTGGCTATTATGAATAAAGCTGCTATAAACATTGATTTGTAGGAGTTCTTTATATATTCTGGATATGAGTTCCTTTTTCAGTTTTAATTTATTTTTATCACTCTTTCTTCATGATCCAGATATTTTAAAATGCAAAGAAAATCAACTTTCAGGCTGGGTGCAGTGGCTCACACCTGTAATCCCAGCACTTTGGGAGGCCAAGGCGGGCGGATCAGTGGAGGTCAGCAGTTCAAGACCAGCCTGGCCAACATGGAGAAATCTTGTCTCTACTAAAAACATAAAAATTAGCCAGGCATGGTGGCGGATGCCTGTAATCTCAGTTTCTTGAGAGGCTGAGGCAGGAGAGCCGCTTGAACCCAGGAGGCGGAGGTTGCAGTGAGCTGAGATTACACCACCGTACTCTATCCTAGGCGACAGAGCAAGACTCAGTCTCAAAAAAAAAAAAAAAAAAAAAAAGAAAAGAAAAAAAAGAAAAGAAAGAAAAAAGAAAAGAAAATTAACTTTCAATTATATCTTCAGGGACAGGCACTAAAAATCCTCAGACTGCAAATGAGTTATACAAATGAAAATATCAAATGGAGATCCAGTTGTCAAAGTGAAAGCACTCAGCATATTAAAAGTTCACAAGTATTTGTATAGAGCACATAAAAAAGTCAGCTTGCTAACTAACTGCTGTGATTTTAAAGAACTATTGCAGAGGTCTGAAGAAAATAGACTTATTAGTTAACTTATAAAGAGATGAAAGAACTTGAAACAAGCATTAAAAAGAAATTTGTGCCTTTATTAGAATGTTATTAGGCTTTAAATATGCCAATTTTGGTAATCAAATTATTGTTGTTCTTGTTGTTTTATAAGAAATGACACTACAGCCGGGCGCGGTGGCTCACGCCTGTAATCCCAGCACTTTGGGAGGCCGAGGCGGGCGGATCACAAGGTCAGGAGATCGAGACCACGGTGAAACCCCGTCTCTACTAAAAATACAAAAAAAAAAATTAGCCGGGCGCGGTTGTGGGCGCCTGTAGTCCCAGCTACTCGGGAGGCTGAGGCAGGAGAATGGCGTGAACCCGGGAGGCGGAGCTTGCAGTGAGCCGAGATCGCGCCACTGCACTCCAGCCTGGGCGACAGAGCGAGACTCCGTCTCAAAAAAAAAAAAAAAAAAAAAAAAAGAAATGACACTACAGAACTGCAATACTGGTTCAACACTCTTGTCTTTACTGTTTTTTTAAAAGTAAGAAACAGAATGTGAGTAATCAGAAAGCAGCAGCAGGCATCAGTTAATCCAAGATATTAGCTCTTAGTTTCAAAAGGACTTGCAAAGAAAACCTTTTGGGGAGAAGGAGTGGAGGGGTATGGAAGGACTCCACAATAACTGGAATCCCATTAGTGTGTATGTCAAGTCTCATGGGGCTATTTTTTAAATTTATCCTTTACTTGTTCATGATTTTTCTCTCAAACACAATTTTTCTTTGACTTTTTATCCTCAAAGTATAAAAAGTATGAAATATAAACAAGCTCTTGCATTGCACACTTAGAAGTGTACAGTTAAATCATTATAGAGCTATCTACACACTGATAATACATACTGATAAATCCCATCAAATCTTGGATAATACATTAACATACAAAATACCAGGGCATAGAAAGGACTAAAACCCACTTCTTTTGTTGCACATAAGATTCAAATATTCAATCTAAAAAAAATAGAATCACTTTCATTCTCTTCTACATTTGCATGTTGATACACTTATTAAAATATTCCTGTATAATCATGTTTTGTCTTACTATTTCAAGTCATGTTTAAAACCTCAAAACCAGCCATCCAGACAAAACGTAATGAGAAAGGTTATCTTTTCTCCACCTCCCTAACCCCAATAACTATGAAGTCATTTTTATGACATGACTCCAAACACCGGATTGTGACAGCAAATGCTAGATCCAATTTCTTCATAATCATTTTTAGTGTGGCATACTTGGTAGAACTCTGGTGTGGAAGTCAGCATTGATCCTCCAAACCAAACTGCATATGGCTGCATATGGTGTGTAATGACTTGTACATCAATAGATTTTGGCTTCAATCTACTGCCACTCAATTCCTTACTTAATTTAAGCCAGGCAACTACATACGGTTCTTTTCAAATCTCTTTGCAAGTGATATCCAAAGTCACTGAACATGGTTGAACCTACAGAGAGGACCATATTCTTATAGACAGGCCATCTGACATCAATAGGACAATTCTGAATTACTTCATCTACAACTTCTGAGATAGGTTATGTAAAGTCTGGATTGGCAAACTCTGGATGAATAGAAGATTTCAAACCCCAAAAATCTCTCAGAAAAAAACACCAATGGAAAATTCTTTCTTTGAGATAGCATTGATTCTGGTATACTGCTTAATCCATTTTGACCTATCAGCATCATACTTGTTAAATTCTTTTACTAAATCTGGGCAGACATAACTATAGTGCTCCTTTATTGTCTTAGCAGTTTCCAGGGATTGTTTTCGAAGGATTTCTACTTCTCAGCCTCTCAGCAGTTGCGGAATAAAATGTGTTACATCTCGTCCTGGGACTGGAATGTGTTTAATACAGCTGCCAATCAAATACCCTTCAGCCATAGCAATGACATGAGTGACACCATCTCCACTGTTTATTACTGTAGCAGTAAATGTCTGTCCTCCTACTTGTCTGGAGGTCCAAGATGCAGCTAAAGCAAGAACAGCATGCACAGCAATGTACAAGCCTGGAACATTGAAGGACTAAAATATTACTTCAGCAGTATATTCCCTGTTTTCTGGAGTATTAAGTCGAGGTTCAGACAAAATAAAACAATGGTCTTCAGTTTCCGCCCTTAAATATTTAGGATCACTTCCTCCATAAATCTTTTCGTCAAGTCCAACTTCAACTATACCATGGTGGATTGACCACTTTGTTGCATATGTAGGTTTTTTCTACTGCTTCATCACCAATGAAGAAGTCTTGGTCATCAACACCTTTCATCACCCTCCTTTGAGATTGATCAGCCACTTTTGCTGACTCCTTAGTAGTGATACAGGAAAGGATGATCAACTGTGGTTCTATATTTCTGGCATATCCTAGTTTTGTATACCCCATGCTACAGCCCACCACACGGGCCTACAGCCCTCCTACCATCTCCCTCCTTGCCTGCTTCTGCTGCCGCCGCTATCTGCTCCATGCTGCTAGGGGCCGGAGATTCGTGGTGGGAGACAGGGGCTATCCGAGTGACCATACACAGCCGGGCCGCCCTCACCATTGGGTAGGTAGCCAGGAAGCCCAAGCAGTAACAAGAAAGCAGCAAGCTCAGTTGGCAGCCATCACTTCCGCAACCCAGACAGGCAGGCAGTGCTCTTTTTTGGATATCTATATCTCAAATATTTTTGCCGAGTGCAGTTACCTTTTTATTCTCTTAATTCATTTTGATAAAGAGAAGTTCTTAAATTTAGTAGAGTCTAATTTATCAATCCTTTCCTTTATGGTTAGTGCTTTTACATCCTGTTTAAAAAATCTTTGCCCACCTGAAGGTCATGAATGCATCCTCCTGGCTTTTTATTTCCTAAAAGGTGTTTTACCTTTCATATTTAGGTCTATGATCCAACTGAAATTAATGTTTGTATGTGATGCAAGGCAGAAGATAAGGGTCATTGTTTTTCCCACGCAGGCAGCCAATTGCTCCTACCACTTACTGAAAAGATCGCCCTTTTCTATACTAAATCACAGCAACAGCCTTTGCTGTAGTTAGCCGACCTGTGAGTCTGTTTCTCGGTTGCAGTGATGTTTGAGCTGAAACATGAATGAAGTGAGTGAAGGAGGCAGCCATGGTGCTAAGGGAGACAGAATATTACAGGGCCTAGACTAGGGTGAGGCCTTTTCCTTGGGCAAAAATTTAAGGGGGCACCAAAAACCTCAGTAATTAAGGTAAAGAATATTTTAATGCACTATTAAAACATCAGAATAAATGTAGAAAATCCATAATAAACTATATATCAGAATTGTACATAAAGGCAGGATGGGTATTACTGACTTTTCCTTTTGTCTTGGGGGTCCCATATGGCTTGACAAGACACTGATGCATGGAGTGCTGAAGGTGAGATTGGGGAAGCAGCCAGGAAGAAGTGCCTAATCAGCTCTACCTGAAGTAAGGGAGGTGGGCATCAGAGAAAACTGCCCAGAGGAGGTGACGTTTGTCCTGGTCTCAAAAGAAGAGTAAGTGCTTTCCAGGCAGTGCCTGGGGTAGAAGGGCATCCCAGGCAGAACACACCATGAGCTCTGCCAACAGTGGGGAGGGAGAGATGGTGACGGAAGAGGCTGGAAAGATGGGCAGAAACCAGATGGCAAAGGGCCTGTCATTCCAGTCTGAAAAGTACGGGCTTTGTTTTGAAGGTGAAGGGAAGCTATGGATGCTTTTGGTAGTGGAATTAGTACATGTGGTGTTTAGGAAGAGGTTAACCTCAGCAGGCCTCCTCCCTCTGTCGTATCCCTGTCTGCTTGAGAAGTGGAATGGGAATTACTGTCAGAGTGCGACTTCCATGAAGGGTTGAGAGCTCCAAGGGAAGGAGCCCAGAGCCAAGGACCATGAGGCTTCTACACCAGCCTTTAGTTCCCATGGGGACCTTATCCAGGTCATTGGCTCCTGTAGCTCTTGGCCTTCCAGCTGGATATGGGACTTCTCCTTCTCCATCCTCTTGGCAGGTGACCAAACACTTCCATGCTTTCTCTACTTCCATGCCACCTTCCCTAAGAGGTGGGCTCCTCTCACCCCCCATTGTCCTCTCCCTGCCTACCTGCTGCCTTGACAGTCATAGTCTTTATGCCATGGAAATTTAGGACTGGAAAGAGGTTTGTTCACAGACCATCTATGGTAGTGACCCTCAACTCTGCCTATCGATTGGAATCAGCTGGAAAACTTTAAAAGTACTGTGATGCCTGGGTCCCACCCCCTGAAACTCTGGTGTCTGAGGGATCTGGGCTGCGGCTTGGACATCTGGGGATTTCAAAGTTCCTCAGGAAATTCTAATGTGCAGCCAAGGCCAAGGGCCTCTGATCCAGTGTTTCCCAAACATCACTAATAATGCCAATTCCCTGGGACACTTGTTAAACCTACCGGTTTTTGGGCTCCACCTCAGAAGGGCCAGGGACAGGCCTCTTTCTGACTGGACTTAGGAGTAGAGTTCACAGCAGCTGGGTCACTCCCTTTTCCTCTTCTTCCTCTTCCTCCTCCTCCTTCTCCCACTCCTCTTACTCCCAGCCATGAGCCTCTGAACAAGCCGTGTGTGTTTGCATGTGTGTGTGGTGCATGCTGTGGGTGGAGGAGCTATGGCTAGGGGCCCCTCACAGAGCAGTTTGCCCTGGATTCCATGCTGGGAAGTTTATTGGGCAACAGGCAGATACTTAAAGCTTCAACAAACAAGTGTAGATGAAGCCTCAGGCATGGGGGACACTGTCCTCTCCCCCTTTTTTAGCAACTGAAACCCTCCCACCCATGACTTGAGCCAAAACACAGGAGAATAGGGTTGAGATAGGGGTTTGCCCCCTCCCACAATCTAGCTTTTTCCTTCCTGTCTTGGAAAAGACAGTATTGGGCAGATAAGCAAGAAATTGGGTGTGGAGGTGGGTTGGGAATCAGGGACGAGGATGAGGGAAGAGAAAGGGGCCAGGCTCAAGGTGCTGTGTGGGTACTGGGGTGTGGCCCCATAGGGGGACATGAGAGACACAGAGCCAGAGGTACAAGTCCCAGTGACTGAAGCTATAACACATCCCTTTAATATCCTCTGCCACAGAGAACTGCCAAGCATCAACTTGAAGGCTAGCCATAGAAGTCTTTCAAAAATTTTTTGAGTAAATGAATATGTGGAGCTCCAGGGTTAGAAGGATATACTTCAGAGGCAGCTGTTGAGGGGCAGGCTGGTTGAGCTGACACCCCACCCTAAGCTGGTCTGCTTTTTGTTTCAGATATTTTTTTCTGTCAGCTTTCAGTTTAACGTAGGATTATTATTATTATTATTTAGGTATAGAAACCACAGATGTGTTCCAATGTTTTCATGTTACAGATGAAAGAAAACTGAGGCTCAGAAGAGAGAAGAGACTTGCCTCAGTCTCGCACAGTCAGTGACAGAACAGGAGCTTGGGCCATGTCTGTCTGAGGCCTAGAATTCAGGCTTCTTGAAACTGAGCATCATTTTCACCAGATCGGGCCTCCCTCACCCCAAACCTCTACTTCTCCATTTCCAGTCTACTTAGATGGCCTGGACGGGTGGGAAGAAAAAAGGAAGGAAGGAAGGAAGAGAAGGAGGGAAGGAGAAGAAAGAAAGGAAAGAAAGAGGGAGAAAGAGAAAAGAGGAAAGAAAGAGTTCACTACTGTGTGGACCAATAGGCCATTTGTATGTCCTGAAGAAGGGGGAATTTGGTGAGGGTATTAGAGAACCAGGATTTCCTTGAAGACTAGTGTTTCTCTGGGAGAAACTTTGCTGTACTAGAGACTGAAGCAAGGCAAGAGTTAGGGAAAAAATCAAACTTGTCCTGAAGCACCCCAGGCTGAACTCCATAAGAATTCAGGGTGCGTGGAGATGCCCCTCCTGTGATGTGTTGCAGTCAAGTTCTGACTCTGGCTACAGTATTCACTGGGCATCTGTGAACAAATTGCTAAGCTTCCAGAGCCTCAGTTGTCAAGTGGAGCTGGTAAGTTGTTCCCTGTTCCCTCCCAGGGCTATTGTGAAATTGACAGAAGATGCAGATTAGGAAAGTCCTTTGATTCTCAAACATCTCTGAGGGTGCTGTGAAATGCACAGCATCCCAGGCCTGTCCCTGGAGCTTCTGAAATGGAACCGAGAAGCAGGTATGTTTAACAAGTATCTCAGGGGATCCGTATCATCAGCAATGCTTGGGAAATGCTGGATCAAAAGTCCACAACCCTGGCTGCATATTAGAATTACCTGTGGAGCTTTGAAATCCCTAGAAACCCAGGCCACAGCCCAGACCAATGACATCAGAGTCTCTGGAGGTGGGACCCAGACATTGGTATTTTTAAAGTTTTCCAGGTGATTCCAATGCATAGGCAGAGTTGGGAGTCACTACCCTAGATGGTCTGTGAACAAACCCCCTTTCAGCCCTAAATTCCATGGCATAGGGACTATGGCTGCTAAGCCTATGAGTGGGCAGGAGAGGACCCTGGGGTAGGGAGAGGATCTGGCCTCTTGTTGAAGTGTAGAGAACACTAGGCTTGGAGTCAAGAGGTCCTCAGTCTTATCCCCCTACTTGCTAGCACTGTGAGCTTGGGTAGGTCACTTCCCTTTTCCAGAACCATGGAGTCTTGAGCAGTTAGACTGTGTGTGGTTGAAGGGAGGGGAATTGCCATATAGAGCTCCAAAGCTTATTATGAGAAACACTTGAGATAAGTCGTAGCAAAGTACTTTACAAAAGTCCAAGAGAAACACTCAAACGTTACTTAGACCAAAGAAAATAAGAAAAGAGTAGGGAGAGAAAACAGGAAAGAAAGCAAGAGCTCGTTGCTCTGTGTGGGCCAATGGGCCATTTGTGTGTCCTGAAAGATGGAGAATTTGGGGGCTTTGGGACCAGGGAGTATTAGAGAAGCAGGGTTTCTTTGAAGACCAGCGTTTCTAAGGTTCTTAGACCAATCGTAAGGGCTTATCTTTATCAGGATGCAATTAATTATCTCCATTGTTAATAATTCCTCCAACATGGCGGGGGCGGGGGGTGCGGGGAGCAGGTGGCCTTTTAGATCAATGCATCTAATTTGCCTCCCTAACTCCAGGAAGGAGTGAGACATAGACAGAATATAAAAAATAATGATTATGATAATGTTCCCTTACGTTTGTTTTTGGGCTTTGCATAAGCTAAGAGGAGTTACTATTTGTGGCTAACGGAAAAGAGAGAAGACAACCCTTTCATGTCTAGCTAGCCTCCCAGAATCCTCACAACAACCCTTCCAGATATATTGTTATTGTCTCCATCTTGTAGATGAGGCAACTGCAACTCAAAGAGGTAAAGGGCTTTATCTGAGATCACACAGCTAAAACGTGAGCAGCACAGAAAATCAGACCAAGATCAATGAGTCTCTTTTCTTTTTTTTTTTTTTTTTTTTTTTTTTTTTTGAGGCGGAGTCTCGCTCTGTCGCCCAGGCTGGCGTGCAGTGGCGCGATCTCGGCTCACTGCAAGCTCCGCCTCCCGGGTTCCCGCCATTCTCCTGCCTCAGCCTCCCGAGTAGCTGGGACTACAGGCGCCGCCACCACGCCTGGCTAATTTTTTTGTATTTTTAGTGGAGACGGGGTTTCATTGTGTTAGCCAGGATGGTCTCGATCTCCTGACCTCGTGATCCGCCCGTCTCGGCCTCCCAAAGTGCTGGGACTACAGGCTTGAGCCACCGCGCCCGGCCAATCAATGAGTCTCTAAACCATCAAAACAAATCATAGGAAACTCTTCAACAAATGATGCCAGGAAAACTGGATAACCACATGCAAAAAAAACTTTGCCTTCTACTTCACTGCAGATGCAAATATTAACTCAAAATGGTTCAAAATGGTTCAACAGCCCAAATATAAGATCTATATTACTTGGTGGCTCACACCTATAATCCCAACATTTTGGAAGGCCAAGGCAGGAGGATCACTTGAGGCCAGCAGTTTGAGGCCAGCAGTTTGAGGCCAGCCTGAGCAACATAGTGAGGCCCCATCTCTACAAAAACAAAACAAAACAAAACAAAACACATTACCGGGCATGGTGGCACGCACCTGTAGTCCCAGCTACTCAGGAGGATGAGCCCAGGAGGTCCAGGCTGTAGTGAGCTGAAATTGCACCACTGCATTCCAGCCTGGGTGACAGAGCAAGACTCTATTTCAATTTTAAAAAAAAAGAGCTAAAACTATTAGGCGAACACATAGGGGCATATCTTCATGAGCTCAGATTTGGCAAACAATTCTTAGATTTGGCACAAGAAAGCACGAGCAACAAAAGAAAACTATAGGCCAGGCGCAGTGGCTCACGCCTGTAATCCCAGCACTTTGGGAGGCTGAAGCAGGCAGATCACAAGGTCAGGAGTTCGAGATCAGGCTGACCAACAAAGAGAATTTCCGTCTCTACTAAAAATACAAAAATCAGCCAGGCATGGTGGCGCGCTCCTGTAATCCCAGCTACTCAGGAGGCTGAGGCAGGAGAATCACTTGAACTTGGAAGGTGGAGGTTGCAGTGAGCCAAGATCACGCCACTGCACTCCAGCCTGGCTGACAGAGCGAGACTCCATCTTAAAAAGAAAAATATATAAATTGCCCTTCATCCAAATTAACTTTTGTACATCAAAGCGCACCATTGTGTAAGTAAACAGACAACCTACAGAATGAGAAAATATTTGTGAGTCATATATTTGATAAAGATTTAGCATCCAGAACATATATAAAGAACTCTTATAATTCAACAACAAAAAGTCAAACCAATTCAAAACTAAGCAAAGGACTTCAATAGACATTTCTCTAAAGAAGCTATACAAATACCCAATAAGCACATGAAAAGGTGTTCAACATAATAGATCATTAAGGAAATGCAACTCAAAGCCACATTGAGAGATACAACTCCACACCCGCTAGGATGGCTATAATAATAAAAAAGGAAAATAACAAGTGTTGACAAGGATGTGGAGAAACAGGAATGCTTGTACGTGGCTTGTGGGAATGTAAAATGGTATAGCCACTGTGGAAAACACTTTGGTGGGACCTCAAAAAGTTAAACAAAGCCAAGTGAGGTGGCTCACACCTGTAAACCCAGCACTTTGGGAGGCCAAGGTGGGCAGATCACTTGAGGTCAGGAGTTTGAGACCAGCCTGGCCAACATGGTGAAACTCCATCTCTATTAAAAATACAAAAATTATCCAGGAGTGGTGGCCGGTGCCTTTAATCCCAGCTACTCAGGAGGCTGTGGCAGGAGAATCGATTGAACCTGGGAGGAAGAGGTTGCAGTGAGCCGAGATCGTGCCAATGCACTCCAGCTTGGGTGACAGAGTGAGACTCTGTCTCAAAAAAAAAAAAAAAGTTAAACATAGAATTACCATATGAGCCAGCAATTTCATTCCTAGGTATGTGCAATAAAGAATTAAAACAGGTACTCAAACAAGTACTTGTTCATAGCAGCACCATTCACAATAAACAAAAGGTGGAAACAACTCAAATGTCTATCAATGGATGAATGAATAAACTAGTGGTATAACCATACAGTGAAATATTATTGAATCATAAAAGGGGCATGAAGTACTGATACACACTATAACCTGGATGAACCTCAAAAATATTAAGTGAAAGTAACCAAACACAAAGAGCCATATATTATATGATTCCGTTTATATAAAATATTCAGAATAGGCAAATTCTAGGGACAGAAAACAGATTAGTGGCTTCCAGGGAATTGGGGGAGAAGGGAATGGGGAGTGACTGCTTAATGGACATAGGGTGTTCTTCTGGGGTGATGGAAAAATTTTGAAACTGGAGAAAGGTGGTGGTTGTACAACATTGTAAATGCACTAAATGCCACTCAATTATACACTTGAAAACGGTTAATTATATGTTATGTGAATTTCACCTTTAAAAAAATCAGGAGAGATCACAGCTGCCCATCTCTACATGAGGCATGCCACCTGAGTAGCCATCTGCTCAGATCTAGTCTCTGCTGCACAAGAACACATTTTCTATACGTTCAGAGCTTAGCTTGATAACCAATACCAGCACGAAGTGCAAATAGTGTCCTTTAGTTAATCAACTGGCTTATATTCAATTCACAGTAGGAAAACTAGGGAATCCCTCACTTCATGACTTTCACTTTCCTATTGGAACCCCAATTTTGTTGAGGTACCCACCCTCCTCTGCGTGGTCATGTGCTTCAAAGGTAGGTTCTGATTGTTCTAAGCCTACTGCAGAGGAGTAGGCTTAGAACAACCCCTGGCCTGTGATTGACTTCAGAGTGGGCATGCGACACATTTTAGGCTAATGAGCCAACAAAATGCTGATCCTTCTGCAGTAACAGCAGCCAGGCTTGAGTGGTGACAATTTTATTCTGCTTTGGGACTTGAACTGAAAACTCAGCTCTTCTCAGGGCTCAAGTCTGTTGGCTTTTAAACTGGAGCTTACACCATGGACTCTTCTATTTCTCAGGCCTTTGTACTTGGACTAGAACTACATATGAGCTCTCCTGGGCCTCCAGCTTGCCAACTGCAGATCTTGAGACTTCTCAGCCTCCATAATCATATGAACCAATTCCTTATAATAAATCTCTTTCTTTCTGTATGTACATCCTGTTGGTTCAGTTTTTCTGAAGAATCCTGAGTAATACACTTCGAGGACACTTATTTCTTCCAAGACATAGAGTTGCTTCCACCTTGGCAGTCTCAGGATTTAGAATCAGGAGACTTGGATTCAGATCCTGGCTCTGCCACCCTTCTGAGGTCTGGGCAAGTCATTTACTGTACATCACTAGCTTCAGTAGGTTGGTCCGTCCATAAAGAAAGAAATAACAATACCTGCCCTGAAATCTTGCTGGGTTGTCAATGTAGCCAGCTGTAAGATAACGGTAGACTCATAATAAAGGAAAGTTTCCACCTCTCCATACTCACCTTTTAATCAAGGGAGAAATTGTTTTTTCCTAGTAGAACAAAAGAAGCCTTGGAGCCTTGAAGCCAGATGCTGGAACCTGGCTCTTCCTCTATTACTATCTCAGTGAGTGGCCTTGGGCTGGGACATTCCCCACTCAGGGATTGTCTTGTGGATATAGTAGAGGGTGGTCAAGAAGAATTTGACCATTCTAGGAACCTAAGAGACATTGAATCACAGAAAGGGCAGAGCCATTTCCACAGTAGATTCCAAGATGCCTTTCATAGAACCATCTCCCAGGGACTTGGGCCCAGATCTCTTTAAGCTTCAGCTGCCAGAAGATTGTTTAGCTTTGGGTTTGGCAAGCAAGCAGCTCTGATCCTGTTTTCCAAATCTCTCTCTCTCTCTCTCTCTCTCTCTCTCTCTCTCTCTCTCTCTCTCTCCCCCCCTCCCTCTCTCTCCCCCCTCCCTCTCTCTCTCCCCCTCCCTCCCTCTCTCTCTCTCCCTCCCTCCCTCCCTCTCTCTCTCTCTCTCTCTCTCTCCCTCTCTCTCCCCCTCTTCAGAAAGCACATTTGCTCAGCCCTGCTATTCAGAAAGAGCCAGGCAGTTCAGTCTTTTGACTTGCAAACCTGTGAATGCAGAATATTTCAGGCAGCCTATTTGTTGATAGTCCTTTGTGCAAGGTTGTTCTTAGCTTCTATTTGCCAAGATTTCTTATCTGGCTATTTCTTATTAAAGAGAATGTTAAACAGGCTGTTTAACATTCAGCAAGATCTGGCTCCCATGAGCCTTGAAGGTATTTCTAACACTCTGTTCTTCTCCTTCTCTTCCCCTCTATCTCTCTCTCCTTTTCTCTTCTTTCCCAGATTGAATGCAACTCAATAATCCCACCACTCATACCCACAGTGTATGTATTCAGTAGCAGAGAGAGATGTCCTTGCGTTTCTGTCCTTTCTTTCTCTCCTTTGTCCCTCTCTTCCCTGCTACTTCTTTCCCCAATCTTCATCCTTCTCTCCTTTCACAGCACAAGATCTTTTCTGCTTCTGGTTTCTGATGGCCTTCCCAATGCCAGGGTGCCAAAGTCTTCCCTAATGTTCTCTCCTGCCCTCAGTGGGTGGCCCAGGTGGGATGGTTGCATGCACCCCTTTTTCCAGGGCCACATTTCTGCCCTGCTTAGCTGATATTCCCAGT
Organism: Macaca mulatta; assembly: GCF_049350105.2. NCBI lineage: Eukaryota > Metazoa > Chordata > Mammalia > Primates > Cercopithecidae > Macaca > Macaca mulatta. The sequence goes on along the minus strand of NC_133426.1, from coordinate 75,277,678 downwards.
CATTCACTCAACAAGCATGGGCTGAACCCCTCTGGGGCCAGGCCCTGGCTAAATGCTGGAAACTCTGGGAGGAAGAAATTGTGGTTCCTACCTCCCAATGATACATAGTCAGTTGAGAAGACAGCCACAAAAATCAGTGATGAAAATGCAGTGATGTCAGTGCTATGTGAGGAAAGCACAGGGGCACCGACTACAGACTGAGACTGGGGAGGAAGATCAAGGAAAGTTTCCTGGAGGAATTGAGGTCTGCCTTGAGATCTGAAGGAGGATAAGAGCTAACCAACCAAAAAGGAAAGGAAAAGACATTCCAGGCAGAGGGACCTGCGTATTCAGAGTCTAGGAAGACAATGACATCATGAAACATTCCAGGAACTGCAAGAAGTCAAATCTGGCTGGAACAAATAATGTAAGGGAGTATAGTGACAGACAATGCAGCACAGGGGCAGGGGCAGGTGAATGTGAGATTTTATTCCTAAGACCTGAGGCAGCCTTTGAAGGGCCAACTTTGACCTTGGTCCCAAGACAGAGAGAGGAAATGGCCCTTGAGATTTGCACAGCCATCTCACATGGCAGCATGACCTAAAGATTAAATATTGGGGCTCTGCGGCCAGACTGCCTGCACCTAAAACCCTGTTCTGCCAGTTCATACGTGAGTGATCTTGGACAAATTCTTGAACCTCTCTAGGCCTCAGCTCCATTGTCTATAAAATAGGGATAAGTATAGTACCAACCTCAGAGGGCAGTTGTATTAAATGAAATAATATATGCAAAGCACCAGGGGTCTAGTAAATACTTGATATAAAATAGCTATTCTTTTTTATTTATTAAACACAGAAAGTGGGCCAGGTGCGGTGGCTCATGCCTATAGTCCCAGCACTTTGGGACGCCGAGGCAAGGAGGATCACTTGAGGTCAGAGGTTCAAGACCAACCTGGGCCAGAGAGCAAGACCTTGTCTCTACAAAAAAGTTTTTAAAAAACTTATCCAAGCATAGTGGCCTACTTGTAGTCCTAGCAACTTGGGAGGCTGAGGTGGAAAGATGGCTTGAGCCCACGAGCTCAAGGCTACAAGGAATTATGATGACACCACTGCACTCCAGCCTGGTCAATAGAGCTTAGATCCAGCCTGAAAAAAAAAGACCACGATAAAACCAACACACACACACACACACACACACACACACACACACACATACACACAGAGAGAGAGAGAGAGAGAGAAAGCTCTCACTATGTACCAGGCAGTGTTCTAATTGTTAACTACATATTAACTCATTTAATCCTCACAATTTCCCTATGATGTGAATGGTATTATTGACATCCCCATTTTACAGATGAGGAAATCGAGGCATGAGAGGTTAGGTAATTTGCCTCAAATCATGCACTAAGTGACAGAGACAGGATTCAAACCCAAAGAGCTGACCTCTAGAGGCTGAACCCATATCTACTAGATGATACAACCTGGTGTCATTATAATCATTATTATTTTTCTCCCTTGCTGCATCTTACTTTAAATCCATTCTCAGTGCCATCTAGGGAGCTCCGTAGAGATACTCACTTTTAGTTCTGTGTTTACCTAGCAGCCTGAAATACCATCTCCCCTCGGGAAGCAGAGCTTCCCAAGAAGAGCTAGACTAGTTTGCACTGGAGTATGGGTGAAGGCAGATCCAGTACTGAGCAATACTTCCTAAATGTTCAATTGATAACATGAGCAATCTGGATAACACATCAGGAAGAACTTCCTGACAGAGTTGTGAAAGACAAATGACACAAGCTCATCTGCCTGGAGACAGAAGGTTTGGGTTTTTTTTGAGCCCAACCATCGGAGGAGACACTAAATGGCCCCTAGAGGTGGCTTACTGGTCATTGGCAGCCGGGGGGCAGAATCTGGGAGCCTTCCTCTCTGACCTTAGGGTCTGTGCTCTCCTGCAACCTCTTAGGGTTACGTCTCTCCCACCCTAGCAGCAGCACTGGGGAGATCCTCTTGGCTGCTCTGCCCAGAGCCTCAGAAAGGTCCCTTGGGTCTCAGGCAATGTGACAGTTCTGAGAGTACCCGGACCCTGCAGAAGCTCCTGGGAAGTGGCAGACGGCTGGGTAGAAAAAGCTATCAAAGCCTCTGAGAAAAGAAGACTGAGAAGCACAGTGGTCAGCCTCCCCTCAGCAGAGTTCCCACAGGCATGGGAGGCCGGGGGTAGTGACACACTCCCTTGAGAACAGAAGAAGGTTCTGGTTGAATCAGTGGGGTGTGTGTGTGTGTGTGTGTGTGTGTGTGTGTGTGTGTGTGTGTGTGTTGGGGGAAATGGAGTGTAAATGAGAGACAGTGCCCTGTGCCAGGCCAATCTCCTCCAGCTGCAGAGCCAGCCTGGCTTGTGGGAGCCCATGACCCAGGAAAAACGAGAGGAGCTGTGGAAGGGTCTTGTGCAAAGACTTTTGAGCTCTGGCAAGAAGTCCCCTCTCCACATAAACTGGCAGGGCCTGGTCTGAATGAGGGAGGAATGTGCACCCCTAGCCCCATCCCCTCTCAAAGGGGTCGGTTAAGAAAGCCCAGCCTGGGGAGCTGTCTGGGCCAACACTTCATTTAAGCCTGGAGACCACTGCCCTCCCATCTCCTTCTCCTCTACAGCTGCCAGCAGATGGCATCTTCAGGGTAGGCTGACCACAGAACGGAGCTGGAGGACCAGGCTCCATCCCTTCCTGTCCCAGTCAAGCTGCCTTCTTCCATTACATGGCAAGTTCCTGAAGACAAAGACACTCCCAGGGCCATGCAGAGGACAGTGCCAGCCTACCATCTAGCCCCACATACACCCGGTTGCCCCTGCCTGTGGGGCTGACTGCCCCATGTAACTCAGCCCTGGGTGGTCAGTGGCTGGGCGCAGGCCCAGGTCTCCAGCACTCTTTCGCGCCCAACTCTAGGAATCTCTTGCAAGATCAGTACCCCCAACTCCCAGACAAGCAGTTCATCCCATCTCTTATTTTTTGTTTGTTTGTTTGTTTTCCTGGCTGGAATGCAGTGGCAGGATCACGGCTCACTGCAGCCTCAACCTCCTGGTCTCAAGTGATCTTCTGGGCTTAAGTGATCCTCCCACCTCAGCCTCCCAAGTAGCTGGGATCACATGTGTGTGCCACTGTGCCCGGCTAATTTTTATTTATTTATCGTTTTGTAGAAACAAGGTCTTGCTATGTTGCCTAGGCTGGTCTTGAACTCCTGGGCTCAAATGATCTTCCCATTTCAGCCTCCCAAAGCGTTGGGATTACAGGATTGAATCTATGCGCGCAACCTCATCCTGAATTTTGCAGGGCTGTAAATGCCAGGAGGCCTTTGCCCTTGCTCTGTGACTGGTGGGCCTACTACACAGCCAGATTCCAGCAGAGGCTGGGTCACCAGGATACCCCAACAGCCAGGGTTACACAGCCACTAAATGAGACAGGGAAGGGATGTATGCTAGAGACTCCTGCACGGCTGTACACGTGCACCTGTGTGTCTTTGTGCCATGGTCTGGATACATGCCTTTGTGCCCCGGGTCTCCATGCACAACACTGAGAACATTTTTAGGACCATTCTGCTGGAGTCATTGCACAAACTATGCCCAGATGACTGTGCTCCAGTGTAAAATCATCGTGTTCTTATTATCAGATGATGGGCTCCTGTGACAGCCCTGAACAGCCCCCCTCACTCCTAAACTCCTCCATCAATCTCCATCACATCCAGGGTCACCAACAGAGTGAGGTTAAGTGGGGAAGTGAAGCTGTCCTTTTCAAATAGCCCTAGATAGTAATACTTATTTTTTCAAAGCTGAAAGTTTAATGGTTTAATTTTAGGCCTATAAAAATCGCTTCGTGTCAAAACCACCCCATTAAAGCAATCAGAACAAAATGTTCCTGGTGTCCAAATGGATGCATCAAAGTTGCCAGATCAAAATGTCATGTACCCGTGTGTGTGAGCATGCCTCTAAGTGAATATACGAGGGCCACTAGCTACATGCTCCCTTTTATGAGCATTTTGGCCAGCCCAGGTCTCTGTAGGCCTGCGGCCTTTGTTCAGTCTACATTGCATGTGCCTATGTGAGGAAAGGTGCCCACCAGCATTGCCCACAGAAATGGCTTGGCAGGGGGGGTTCCACCTGTGACCTTGACCCCACACTTTACCCAGATGAGGAAATGAGGCTGATCCATGGGAGAAGAGCTGCTATTTGCACCTTCCTCTAGCCCAGACTTCTCCCTATTCCATTTCACTGCTTCCATCAGTCTAGCTAGCCTTTCTAATGAAGTCTCTCTAGTGAGAAGTCATAAAATGTTTCATAAAAGAGAAGGAAGCCTGGGAGCAGGTCTGCCCAGGCTGCACATCCATTAGTGAGAAATGAATTGAGGACTGTGGGCTTCGTGGAACCCCAGCCTTTCCAGATTTCAGGGTGGAGAGAGGGCAGAAACCCAACCTCCTCAGGTGCCAGTACTGGCATCATGGTCAGGTTGGAGAAGCAGGGACTGGGAAGCTGGAACAGATCTGGGCTAGGAGAGTGCAGGGACCAACCTAGGGTGAAACTGGCCTGTCAAAGGGGGCTCAGTTCTGGAATATGGGCAGGCTTCAGGGTGCATTGACTGAGCCCAATTCAAAGACGAGACAGGCTCCAATGCCATGCCACCCATCCTTGCGGCACCCTTGCTATGGGCAGGACTCTCATTTCTCCTGCCTGGACAATGGCAGTAATCTCTTTCCCCGTCTCCCTGCTGTTTCTCTCTCCCTCTCCAGTCCACAACCCACACAGCATGCGAAACAGTCCCGACTGCGTCAGTCCCTGCCTAAATCCTTCTGCTGGGTCCCTAGTGTTTATAGCAACATTTCTCAAACTATGTGGCCTGGGATGATCACTGGGATCTGGTGACAAAGAGTTCGCAGGGCAAATAAGTTAGGGTAGTGCTGGGCTCAACAAAGTAAAACAGGTGTCTTGATTTCAGGACATTAGCATCTTTACTATGCTAATGTGCACTGGGGTTCGCCAAGAAGGAGGTCGATCGTAAACCTGTTGCCCCAGTTCTTTGACACCAGACCCTCCTGCATCTTCTCTTTCTCCTAGAACATTAGCCTTCAGCAAGACCCTGTTTGGGAAACACTGACTTGATATGCCATATGCGACCCTTTAGGACCTGGTACCGCCATATACCTCCAGTTCTTCATCTTCCCTCATGCAGTCCCTTCAACAGGAATGCCTGCCCTGCTTCTCCCCACTGCCTGGTTCATTACTACTGACCTTTCGATACTTTTTTTTTTAACTTATTTTTATTTTTTGAGACATAGTCTAACTCTGTTGCCCAGGTTGGAGGGCTATGGTGTGATCATAGCTCACTGCAGCCTTGAACTCCAGACTCAATTGATCCTTCCACCTCAGTGTCCCTAGTAGTGGGGACCACAGGCACATGCTACCATGCCTGGCTGATTTTTGTATTTTTTGGTAGAGACAGGGTATTGCTCTGTTGCCCAGGCTGTTCTCAAAGTCCTGAGCTCGAGCAATCCTCCTCCCTCAGTCTCCCAAACTGCTGGGATTACAGACAAGAGCCACCAACTCCGGCCCCTTTCAGGACTTTTAGACTGTGCCTCCTCCAGGAAGCCTACCCTGGCTTCCCCCACTCACTACCAATCCCTTACTTTCCAGGCTGGACTCAAGTGTGTGTTCCTCTCGCACTCTGTGCCTATCTCTGACTTGTTAGTTAACACCGTGTATTGACACTATTTCAGTATTTGTCTTCTATGTGAGATTTTGGGCTCCTTATAAGCAGAGTCTGGATTTTATTCAGCTTTGGACCCAGAGCCCAGGACTGGGCCTGTCAGTTCTTAGTGAATGCTAGATGGAGAGATGGAAAAGAAAGAGTAGGAAAGAAAGAAGGAGAAAAAGAACTTAAGAAAGAGAGGGATATAGAAAGAAGGAGTGAAAGAGAAAAGTAAGTATATGGAGGCTTTTGTCAGGTATCTCTTAGAATGGCCTAGGTTCTAAGTGTCGAGCTATGAACTTGAAATTGAACAGCTGTATATTATGCAAGATACTCTATATAGCTTCAGTAGGAATGGCTGAGCTCTTGGATTGTTGGCATACAGGCTGTAGCCCACACACAACAGTGAGGCAGACACACTGGGCCAGGCCAGCTTCCCATTCAGAAGTGCTCCCTAATTTGATAGAAACAATGTGCTAAAACGCTCAGATGGCCCAACCTCCAAGCCAGGTGGCCCTCCTGTGGCCCTCATGCAGCATGTGGAGTGTCAGGGTTCTATTATACTCCACTGGGCCCTGCCCATGGGGTCAAACTGGGAGGTAAAGTCCTGGGGACTCACCCATGTCCACAGGAGGGTGCTGGGGTGTCCTAGCCCTGGTCAGCCTCCACCTGGATGATGCACCTCTTGTTTCTCTGAATCTGTTTTCTTCTTCCCTCTGATGCTCAGAGTTGGGAAATCGAGAAAAGAAAGAAACTAGAGAGAAAGGCCAAGGGTAAGGTTTGGATGGGCTTCTTTGAGGGAAAAATCCTGGCACTCAGCATTGAACCTGGCATATAATAAGTGCTCAATAAATATTTGTTGAATAAAGGAACTTGGGGTAGGGAGGGTGAGCTTGGGGGCTGGAGTGTGACTCAAGTGGTCCTTACAGCCCTACTCGTTCCGAAAGAGTAGCTCTCAGAGCCTGTTGCATGCCCTGAATTTTCATCAACGCAGTTTCATCTTTGGGGTTGAAGCACTGCATCTTCAGGGGACTCATTTGAAATGCAAACATTGGACCACTAAGGAGAAGCCAGTATTTGGTCACCTTGTATGTGTCTACCACCTCGCCCTAGTGTCTGTTTATTGAACAAACACTGACACCTATGAATTGCCAGACCCTTCCTCAGTTGGGGACAGCCCCTTGCCCTGTTGGACTCGTGGCCTATGTTGGAGATTCTCCCACCTCGGCACCAGCCTAACTGAAGAGGGGGTAGAGTTTCCCAGAATGATTGGCAGGCTTTCCAGGCTGACTCATTCAACGTTTATTCACTGAGTGTGTACTAGGTGTTACCCACTGTGTTTTAGATGCTGGAGATACAGCAGAGACTAAACTTGTCATGAATCCCTGCACTCGTGGGGCTTCTGGTCTAATGCAGGAGATGCAGATAATGATCATAAATACATACATTGAGGGCGGAGCAAGATGGCCGAATAGGAACAGCTCCAGTCTCCAGCTCCCAGCATGAGTGACACAGAAGACAGGTGATTTCTGCATTTTCAACTGAGGTACTCGGTTCATCTCACTGGGGAGTGCCGGACAATCGGTGCTGGTCAGCTGTTGCAGCCTGACCAGCGAGAGCTGAAGCAGGGCGAGCCATCGCCTCACCTGGGAAGTGCAAGGGGGAAGGGAATCCCTTTTCCTAGCCAGGGGAACTGAGACACACAACACCTGGAAAATCGGGTAACTCCCACCCCAATACTGCGCTTTAAGCAAACGGGCACACCAGGAGATTATATCCCACACCTGGCCAGGAGGGTCCCACGCCCACGGAGCCTTCCTCATTGCTAGCACAGCAGTCTGCGATCTAACCGCAAGGCAGCAGCGAGGCTGGGGGAGGGGCGCCCGCCATTGCTGAGGCTTAAGTAGGTAAACAAAGCCCTGGGAAGATCAAACTGGGTGGAGCTCACATCAGCTCAAGGAGGCCTGCCAGTCTCTGTAGACTCCACCTCTGGGGACAGGGCACAGCTAAACAACAACAACAACAACAACAACAAAAAGCAGCAGAAACCTCTGCAGACGCAAGCGACTCTGTCTGACAGCTTTCAAGAGAGCAGTGGATCTCCCAACACGGACGTTGAGATCTGAGAACGGACAGACTGCCTGCTCAAGTGGGTCCCTGACCCTGAGTAGCCTAACTGGGAGACATCCTCCACTAGGGGCAGACCCACACCCCACACCTCACAGGGTGGAGTACACCCCTGAGAGGAAGCTTCCAAAGCAAGAATCAGACAGGTACACTCGCTGTTCAGCAGTATTCTATCTTCTGCAGCCTCTGCTGCTGACACCCAGGCAAACAGGGTCTGGAGTGGACCTCAAGCAATCTCCAACAGACCTACAGCTGAGGGTCCTGACTATTAGAAGGAAAACAAACAAGCAGGAAGGACACCCACACCAAAACCCCATCAGTACGTCACCATCATCAAAGACCAGAGGCAGATAAAACCACAAAGATGGGGAAAAAGCAGGGCAGAAAAACTGGAAATTCAAAAAATAAGAGCACATCTCCCCCTCCAAAGGAATGCAGCTCGTTGCCAGCAACGGATCAAAGCTGGATGGAGAATGACTTTGACGAGATGAGAGAAGAAGGCTTCAGTCCATCAAACTTCTCAGAGCTAAAGGAGGAATTACGTACCCTGCGCAAAGAAACTAAAAATCTTGAAGAAAGAGTGGAAGAATTGATAACCAGAATAATTAATGCAGAGAAGGCTATAAACGAATGGACAGAGATGAAAACCATGACACGAGAAATACGTGACAAATGCACAAGCTTCAGTAACTGGCTCGATCAACTGGAAGAAAGAGTATCAGCGATTGAGGATCAAATGAATGAAATGAAGCAAGAAGAGAAATCTAAAGAAAAAAGAAGAAAAAGAAATGAACAAAGCCTGCAAGAAGTATGGGATTACATAAAAAGACCAAATCTATGTCTGATTGGGGTGCCTGAAAGTGAGGGGGAAAATGGAACCAAGTTGGAAAACACTCTTCAGGATATCATCCAGGAGAACTTCCCCAACCTAGTAGGGCAGGCCAACATTCAAATCCAGGAAATACAGAGAACGCCACAAAGATACTCCTCAAGAAGAGCAACTCCAAGACACATAATTGCCAGATTCACCAAAGTTGAAATGAAGGAAAAAATCTTAAGGGCAGCCAGAGAGAAAGGTCGGGTTACCCACAAAGGGAAGCCCATCAGACTAACAGCAGATCTCTCGGCAGAAACTCTACAAGTCAGAAGAGAGTGGGGGCCAATATTCAACATTCTTAAAGAAAAGAATTTTAAACCCAGAATTTCATATCCAGCCAAACTAAGTTTCATAAGTGAAGGAGAAATAAAATCCTTTACAGATAAGCAAATGCTTAGAGATTTTGTCACCACCAGGCATGCCTTACAAGAGACCCTGAAGGAAGCACTAAATATGGAAAGGAACAACTGGTACCAGCCATTGCAAAAACCTGCCAAAATGTAAAGACCATCGAGGCTAGGAAGAAACTGCATCAACTAATGAGCAAAATAACCAGTTAATATCATAATGGCAGGATCAAGTTCACACATAACAATATTAACCTTAAATGTAAATGGGTTAAATGCTCCAATTAAAAGACACAGACTGGCAAACTGGATAAAGAGTCAAGACCCATCAGTCTGCTGTATTCAGGAGACTCATCACACATGCAGAGACATACATAGGCTCAAAATAAAGGGATGGAGGAAGATCTACCAAGCAAATGGAGAACAAAAAAAAAAAAAAGCAAGGGTTGCAATCCTAGTCTCTGATAAAACAGACTTTAAACCATCAAAGATCAAAAGAGACAAAGAAGGCCATTACATAATGGTAAAGGGATCAATTCAACAGGAAGAGCTAACTATCCTAAATATATATATATATATATGCACCCAATACAGGAGCACCCAGATTCATAAAGCAAGTCCTTAGAGACTTACAAAGAGACTTAGACTCCCATACAATAATAATGGGAGACTTCAACACACCACTGTCAACATTAGACAGATCAATGAGACAGAAAGTTAACAAGGATATCCAGGAATCGAACTCATCTCTGCAGCAAGCAGACCTAATAGACATCTACAGAACTCTCCACCCCAAATCAACAGAATATACATTCTTCTCAGGACCACATCACACTTATTCCAAAATTGACCACATAATTGGAAGTAAAGCACTCCTCAGCAAATGTACAATAACAGAAATTATAACAAACTGTCTCTCAGACCACAGTGCAATCAAACTAGAACTCAGGACTAAGAAACTCATTCAAAACCGCTCAACTACATGGAAACTGAATAACCTGCTCCTGAATGACTACTGGGTACATAACGAAATGAAGGCAGAAATAAAGATGTTCTTTGAAACCAATGAGAACAAAGATACAACATACCAGAATCTCTGGGACACATTTAAAGCAGTGTGTAGAGGGAAATTTATAGCACTAAATGTCCACAAGAGAAAGCAGGAAAGATCTAAAATTGACACTCTAACATCACAATTAAAAGAACTAGAGAAGCAAGAGCAAACACATTCAAAAGCTAGCAGAAGGCAAGAAATAACTAAGATCAGAGCAGAACTGAAGGAGATAGAGAAACAAAAAACCCTCCAAAAAATCAATGATTCCAGGAGTTGCATTTTTGAAAAGATCAACAAAATTCATAGACCGCTAGCAAGACTAATAAAGAAGAAAAGAGAGAAGAATCAAATAGACGCAATAAAAAATGGTAAAGGGGATATCACCACCGACCCCACAGAAATGCAAACTACCACCAGAGAATACTATAAACACCTCTACGCAAATAAACTAGAAAATCTAGAAGTAACGGATAATTTCCTGGACACTTACACTCTCCCAAGACTAAACCAGGAAGAAGTTGAATCCCTGAACAGACCAATAGCAGGCTCTGAAATTGAGGCAATAATTAATAGCCTACCAACCAAAAAAAGCCCAGGACCAGATGGATTCACAGCCGAATTCTACCAGAGGTACAAGGAGGAGCTGGTACCATTCCTTCTGAAACTATTCCAATCAATAAAAAAGAGGGAATCCTCCCTAACTCATTTTATGAGGCCAACATCATCCTGATACCGAAGCCTGGCAGAGACACAATAAAAAAAGAGAATTTTAGACCAATATCCCTGATGAACATTGATGCAAAAATCCTCAATAAAATACTGGCAAACCGGATCCAGCAGCACATCAAAAAGCTTATCCACCAGGATCAAGTGGGCTTCATCCCTGGGATGGAAGGCTGGTTCAACATATGCAAATCAATAAACGTAATCCAGCATATAAACAGAACCAAAGACAAAAACCACATGATTATCTCAACAGATGCAGAAAAGACCTTTGACAAAATTCAACAGCCCTTCATGCTAAAAACTCTCAATTAATTCGGTATTGATGGAACATATCTCAAAATAATAAGAGCTATTTGTGACAAACCCACAGCCAATATCATACTGAATGGGCAAAAAGTGGAAAAATTCCCTTTGAAAACTGGCACAAGACAGGGATGCCCTCTCTCACCACTCCTATTCAACATAGTGTTGGAAGTTCTGGCTAGGGCAATCAGGCAAGAGAAAGAAATCAAGGGTATTCAGTTAGGAAAAGAAGAAGTCAAACTGTCCCTGTTTGCAGATGACATGATTGTATATTTAGAAAACCCCATTGTCTCAGCCCAAAATCTCCTTAAGCTGATAAGCAACTTCAGCAAAGTCTCAGGATACAAAATTAATGTGCAAAAATCACAAGCATTCTTATACACCAGTAACAGACAAACAGAGAGCCAAATCAGGAATGAACTTCCATTCACAATTGCTTCAAAGAGAAGAAAATACCTAGGAATCCAACTTACAAGGGATGTAAAGGACCTCTTCAAGGAGAACTACAAACCACTGCTCAGTGAAATAAAAGAGGACACAAACAAATGGAAGAACACACCATGCTCATGGATAGGAAGAATCAATATCGTGAAAATGGCCATACTGCCCAAGGTTATTTATAGATTCAATGCCATCCCCATCAAGCTACCAATGAGTTTCTTCACAGAATTGGAAAAAACTGATTTAAAGTTCATATGGAACCAAAAAAGAGCCCGCATCTCCAAGACAATCCTAAGTCAAAAGAACAAAGCTGGAGGCATCACGCTACCTGACTTCAAACTATACTACAAGGCTACAGTAACCAAAACAGCATGGTACTGGTACCAAAACAGAGATATAGACCAATGGAACAGAATAGAGTCCTCAGAAATAATACCACACATCTACAGCCATCTGATCTTTGACAAACCTGAGAGAAACAAGAAATGGGGAAAGGATTCCCTATTTAATAAATGGTGCTGGGAAAATTGGCTAGCCGTAAGTAGAAAGCTGAAACTGGATCCTTTCCTTACTCCTTATACGAAAATTAATTCAAGATGGATTAGAGACTTAAATGTTAGACCTAATACCATAAAAACCCTAGAAGAAAACCTAGGTAACACCATTCAGGACATAGGCATGGGCAAGGACTTCATGTCTAAAACACCAAAAGCAACAGCAACAAAAGCCAAAATTGACAAATGGGATCTAATTAAACTAAAGAGCTTCTGCACAGCAAAAGAAACTACCATCACAGTGAACAGGCAACCTACAGAATGGGAGAAAATTTTTGCAATCTACTCATCTGACAAAGGGCTAATATCCAGAACCTACAAAGAACTCAAACAAATTTACAAGAAAAAAACAAACAACCCCATCAAAAAGTGGGCAAAGGATATGAACAGACATTTCTCAAAAGAGGACATTCATACAGCCAACAGACACATGAAAACATGCTCATGATCACTGGTCATCAGAGAAATGCAAATCAAAACCACAATGAGATACCATCTCACACCAGTTAGAATGGCAATCATTAAAAAGTCAGGAAACAACAGATGCTGGAAAGGATGTGGAGAAATAGGAACACTTTTACACTGTTGGTGGGATTGTAAACTAGTTCAACCATTATGGAAAACAGTATGGTGATTCCTCAAGGATCTAGAACTAGAAGTACCATATGACCCAGCCATCCCATTACTGGGTATATACCCAAAGGATTATAAATCATGCTGCTATAAAGACACATGCACATGTATGTTTATTGCGGCACTATTCACAATAGCAAAGACTTGGAATCAACCCAAATGTCCATCAGTGACAGACTGGATTAAGAAAATGTGGCACATATACACCATGGAATACTATGCAGCCATAAAAAAGGATGAGTTTGTGTCCTTTGTAGGGACATGGATGCAGCTGGAAACCATTGTTCTCAGCAAACTATCACAAGAACAGAAAACCAAACACCGCATGTTCTCACTTATAGGTGGGAACTGAACAATGAGATCACTTGGACTCGGGAAGGGGAACATCACACACTGGGGCCTATCACAGGGGGGGAGAGGGGGGAGGGATTGCACTGGGAGTTATACCTGATGTAAATGATGAGTTGATGGGTGCTGACGAGTTGATGGGTGCAGCACACCAACATGGCACAAGTATACATATGTAACAAACCTGCACGTTATGCACATGTACCCTAGAACTTAAAGTATAATTTTTTAAAAAAATACATACATTACATAGTAGGCCAGAGGGTGATAAAGTAGGAAGATGGCATAGGGAATGCGGGGCCAGGGATGGGAGTATATGCTGCCATTCTAAATAGATGGTCAGGGAAAAAGCCTCACTGACTTTTGATTAAGAACCTTAAGGAGATTAGGGAGCAAGCTGTGCAACTACATGAGGAGATAGGCAGTGCAAAGACCCTGAGGCAGGAATATGCCTGGCATGTCCCAAGAACAGCTAGTGTGGCCAAAGTTGACAGTATGAGGGAGGAGAGTGGTAGGAGATGTAGTCAAAGAGGTGGCAAGGGGCGAAGTTGGGTAGGGCCTTGGAGACAGTCATAAGAACTTAAGTGAAACCAGAAGCCATTGAAAAGTTTTGAGCTGAGGATTTTTCTGACCCCTATTTTCAGCACAGATTGCGAGAGGCCAGCATGGAAGCAGGGGGGTCAGTCAAGAAGCCACTGCAATCATCCAGGTGAGAGATGATATTAGCAAGGACTAAGATAGGAGCAATGGAAGTGGAAGGATTGGTAAGGTTCTGGGTGTATTTTGAAGGGTGAACCAATAGAATCCAGGTAGGATGTGTGGTTTGAAGGAAAAATAGAAGTCAAGGATGGCTCCAAGGCCTTTGGCTTGTGCAACTGGAAGGATGCAGTTGCCACTTACTGTTAGACACCACAGATGATCAGACCCAAGCTTCACAGCAAGGAAAAGACTGACCAAGTTCCTCCAAAGTTAATTAACTGCCCCCTCCTCTTTGCAGACCCCCAGTGCAGGTCCCACTTGACTTGGAGAAGCCCAATGTGTTTTGCTGGAAAGCAGGAAATGAGGTCTCTGGCGGGCCCAGGTAGAAAGTCTGGAACTTGGGAGAGTCAGTGGGGCCTAGGACAGCTTTGGGAGACCTGGTTCTTTTCTTGGGTCCTGGGCTTCTCTGAGGCCAGAGAGTATGGGACACTATGAGGTGCCTCAGCACCCTTCTGTGCTCATAGCTTCCTTTAGACAATTCAATCCATTCCATCACTTCCAAGGCTTTAGAGGGCTTGTGGGAACTGAGAAAGCCGTGAGGGCTAGGTTTTCTGGAAGGAGCCTGGGGCTGGTGGTTGGGGCGTAGAGATGAGGCTGAGGGTTTGGAGGATAGATAAACTTGGAAGTGCTCAGCTTTTTGGCTGGGGAGTAGGACAGATGGGGCCCATTTACCAAAGAACCAATAGCCATTGATAGAATGAGCACCCAGCCCAGAAAGAACTAGAGTTTGAGGTGACCTTGGTATTTTCTTTGGAACCCATGCCTGTTGGCCACTGGGTATCAGGTCTGGTTGGGGGTTGTTCAGCTCCCAGTTGTAAATGACCCTGTATCCAAGAGTTACACTTGTGTCCAGTCCCAGAGATCACTGGTCAGGCCTGTAGTGACATCTATCATCTCTCTCTACCCCAGATCTTACCAAGTCCTTCCTTAACAAAGATGGCGAAGGCGTTAGTCCCCACTGTTGCTCTAAGGACCATGACTGTGAGTTGTGTCTCCAGCAAGAGAATATGTTGCCAGAACTATCTCCACCCTCTCACCTGCTGGCCTGGCAATCCTGGGCACCAGTGAGTTGGCTGGCCCCTCTGGGGGAGTTGTTCTTGTGAGAAGGCAGTAGGACACTGTAGAGGCTAAAGCAACTTCATCTAGGAGTCTAATCCACCATGTTGACTTCTCACTAACCCCAGTTCCAGGAATGCCTCTGACATTTCTATTTTATCTTCTGTTCCTGATGTAAGAGCATGTACTTACCAAATCTTCGCTTAAGTCAAAACAACCCTGATGTTATTGTACTTGCCATAAATTCTGCCCTGAAGCAATTGTCCTACATATCCATTTGAAGCACGCTTACCATTTTCCTATGGTTTATGAGCCCTGAGGCTGAGGGGGCAACAGTAACAACAAGGAATGTGTATGGGCGGGGCATCTAGCATCTCAACTCACAGCTGTCTGAGACATAGCTTCTGTTCTTCAGTCTCTATTAAATATTTATTTCTGAAAAACTGAATTTATCAGCCTCTTAGCTTCCTTGGCCTTTGGGCTTAGGTTTGCATAGACCTGCTCACCAAGGAGCAGACACTTTAAGGCAAAGGGAACTTTTACAAAAACAAATGTTTCACAGAAGGACTCACCAGAGAAAGAGGTCTGTGCCTTTCGTGACTAACTGGGAATTTACCGTGTGTTTCTCTCCTAAGTTAAATTCACTCTTCAGAGGTTGCTTTTCCACTCAAGCCAGCCCTCCTGGAATCTCCAGAGCACCCACTGCCCGGGTAAACTCCAGGCCCAGCCCTGTCCATGCCCCTAACTCTGCTCTTTCCTTTTGGGCCTTTCTGCTCCCGCAGCTTCCACAACTCCATCTGCTCACTGACTCCACAGCTCTTTCAAGACCTTTCCTGCATGGAGTGGCTGTAAGTGACTTCTTTCCCTCTGGGGGTGCAGTGGAGACGAAGGGGAGTCAAGAAAGGGACTCTGAGCATCTTAGTCCAATTGTGTTGCCATAACAAAATACTACAGACTGGGGAATGTATAAATAATAAAAATTTATTTCTCACAGTTTTGGAGGCTGAGCAATACAAGATCAAGTGCCAGCAAGACTGGTGTCTGGCGAGGGCTGCTCTCTGCTTCCAAGATGGCGCCTCGTTGCTGCATCCTCCCAAGGGGAGGAACCAGCCCACATCTTCATATGGTAGAAAGGGTGGAAGGGCAAGGGGGCACTCTTTTCAACCTGAAGCCCTTGTATGAGGTGCTAATCCAGAGCCTGGATCTTGTGCACACACTCTCTGTCTTGCTGTAGGTAAACACTGTGCCACTAGAGCTTGATGAACATGTTGTCTGTTCTCACCACCTTGACTCATGCACTGGTCTCTTCTGTCGGGGGTACTTATATGACTTTTAACCTTGGTCATGCAGCCTGATTACTCAGTGAATGGTAAAACAATGAGACCAATTCACACAGCAGTTGCTGGGAGTCAACCTTTGTATTTGAATAAATGAGAATAATGCAAGATTGAAGGGCTGGTAAGGCCCATCCTTGAAAAGAGACTTTACCTTGGATGTTCACAAACTTTTTGGCCCCATTGTTGGGGCAACTCTGTGACACCTTCCTGAAGGCTGTCCAGGATGAGGGCAAGAGTCTGGGAAAAAGCAGATTGGAGACCATACCTCTGGTCACTCCCCATCACAGAGCTACGGCTCTTGCCTGGGTAAGTTCCCACCTGCTGTTCCCTCTTTGCTGAGTAGTCTTCTCACAGGGTGCTGGACAACAATAATCTCATCTGCTGGACCCCTTACTGGGGTCTGAATTCCTTGTACTTTCTGTGATTTCTTGACTCTGTCCTCTCTTCTCTTCTCCTCACATTTGCTCCAGCCAGGGAGCAAAGGATCTGAGCTCTATGCCTGTCTCCGTATGTGCTCCTCTGTGCACACATGGGCATGCATATATGGTGCACATGTCTATGGGTAGGTGTGTGTATGCATAGGCCTACTTGCACACAGGACAGGGACAGGGCTTTCCTCCCAGACAACAGGGGCCAAGAAGTCCCCAAGTCCACCCCTTGGGACTGATGTGGGATGTGGACAACGGCACTAGTTCCACTCCCTAAACCATGTCTCCACTTCCACTGATGGACTTTGGGGAAGAGCAGGGTGGGGGATTTTGCTCTTAGAGTTCACAAGCAATAGAGTTGAGACAAGATCCCATGGCTCCTGATTCTCAGATAAGTATTTTTCCTAGTGCCTTAGAGAAGAGAGGAGAACCTTCATCCTGCCTCTCATGGAGCATTCGGGAAGCCCATGTAAGCCAATAAACAGAGCGATGCTTGGTTGGGTGTAAAGGGCCATGTGGCAGTGAGAAATGATTCTTCGATATTTTGCCTCATTGGCATGGCTGGCATAATGTTGAACCCCTGGAGGGAGCTCAGTCCTACCTGCTTGCTTGCCACCCTCTGAGTGCCTGCTGAACAATGCTCTCAGCCACATGCCTGCCTTGTCTGTCTGCATCCAGATGCCCAAGCTGAACTGGCAGTGAGGGCCTCTCCTTCAGAGCTCTGTGAATATGGCTGTAGTGTACATAGTTCCTTATATTCCTTGTTTCTTCTTCCCTTGCCTTCTCACCTTCGATCCCTGGCTTGAGGGACCTTGGTCCTATTGGTCTTGGCCAGTTAATTTCAACTGCAACTGGCAGGATTTGAGTTAGACCAGGGTTTTTAAACCTGGGCACCTGTACCCATGGACTATTCCCTAGAAGAGGAGCTCAGCACTGCTGTTTGCCAGGGAATTTGAGTCTTTGCATGTTCTCTCCAAATTTTGGTGCTACCTCCTGGCCTTATGGGAGTTATTTTAGACAGCCCCTTGCGTTCAAGCAAGATGCTGCCAGATAAGTTAGTGCTTTAGTGATCCATAGAATAAGGAAGTTCTTCCTAATGTTTACATCAATTTCTCCAGCGGCTCCCTAAACCTACCTTTTCTCTTTCCTCCATGGACATGGAAAACCACTTCTCAACAACCTCTGGATGAAGACTAAGTTCAGTCTTTTGTTTCTATGTCTCTGACTATGCTCCATTTTCAGTTCCTCTAACTCTGTTGAGTTTATCCCGCTGGTTCCAATGCCCAGCATCCTGCCCAATCCCAATCTTTCTTTGGTCTTTGGAGTCTGCCAGACCAAGCTTCAAATGCAGCCTCCCTCATTTGCTAGCTCTGCGAAGGTAGGTCCCCTCATCTCTATGGGTTTCAGTTTTTCTCATCCATAAAATGGAAATACAATCACGTGTCACTTAACCACAGGGATACGTTCTGAGAAATGTGTCATTAGGCGATTTTGTCATCATGTGAACAACAGGGAGTATACATACACAAACCTAGATAGCTTACTATATATCTAGGCCCTGTGGTATAGCCTGTTGCTCCTAGGCTACAAACCTACACAGCATGTGTACTGAATACTACAGGCAACTGTAACACAGTGGTAAGTATTTGTGTATCTAAACATAGAAAAGGTACAGTATAAATATGGTATTGTAATCTTATGGGACCACCGTCACATATGAGGTCCATCATTGACTGAAATGTTGATATGTGGTACATGACTGTGTTAATAACAGGGTTGTGGCCGGGCGCGGTGGCTCAAGCCTGTAATCCCAGTACTTTGGGAGGCCGAGGCGGGTGGATCACGAAGTCAGGAGATCGAGACCATCCTGGCTAACATGGTGAAACCCCGTCTTTACTAAAAATACAAAAAACTAGCCGGGCGTGGTGGCGGGCGCCTGTAGTCCCAGCTACTCGGAGGCTGAGGCAGGAGAATGGCGTAAACCCGGGAGGCGGAGCTTGCAGTGAGCCGAGATCCGGCCACTGCACTCCAGCCTGGGTGACACAGCGAGACACCGTCTCAAAAAAAAAAATAAATAAATAAATAACAGGGTTGTTGCAAAAGGAAACAAGCTGACGAATATAAGGCACTCAATCTATGCCTGGCATAATAAGTGCACAGTAAGTGTTAGAGCAGTGGTCCCCAAACCCTTTTGGCACTAGGGACAAGTTTCTTGGAAGATCATTTTTCCACAGATGAGGCCTGGAGGTGGGAGAAAGAGGGGTGGTTTCGAGATGAAACTGATCCACTTCAGAAGATCATCAGCATTAGATTCACATAACGAACATGCAACCTAGATCCCTCGCATGCATAGTTCACAATAGGGTTCATGCTCCTATGGGAATCTAATGCCGCCACTGATCTGACAGGAGGCAGAGCTAGGTCGGTAATGCTCACTCGCTGCTCACCTCCTGCTGTGTGGCCCAGTTCCTAACAGGGCATGGACCCCTACTGGTCTGTGGCCTGGGGGTAGGGGACCCCTGCATTAGAGGAGGAAAGGCATGTAAAGTTGGTAAGCAGTGATTGGTATATTGTAGGCACTAAATAAATGTTAGCTATTATGCTGATACCCACCCCAGGGTCTTTTGGAAATAAATCAAGTGCACTTTTTTGGAGGCAGTGCAGAGACTGACCTGGCTCCCAAGATGGGTGAAACCGTGAGAAAAGGCACTCTCATCTCACTCACCTCTGACCTCGCCACCATCACCTCACTGACTGGTCTTTTCCCACCCACCCAATACTTTCAAGTCACACAGACCTAATTTGCTTAAATCTAGCTTCATCACTAACTAGCTGAGTATAACATTAAGCAAGATCCTTCCTTCACCTCTTGGAGCCTGTTTCTGCACCTCTAAATGGGGAATTCAAAAGTCTACCCACCTGCAAGGTTTTGTGAGTATCTAATGAGAAAACAGGTGGGAGAACTGTATCAACCACTTTGGAGAGTTTTTATTTGTGATTCCTCCTCCTTTTCCTGGGCCCAGCGCCCTGCCTCCCTCCTTAGCACCTTGCCCTCTTACCCCCTATCTCATTCCCCATCTCTACCTCCTCTGCTTCCCCTCGTCATAAAGTTGTCACAAGCCAGGACATGGCAATTTCCTGCGCCTACACAAGCAGGGGTTATTTATTCTGGTGTTTTTCTGTGGCCTGGACAATGTGTTCCACTCTATGGACAAAGTGGAGCCACAGATTCAGCTGCCTATCTCTCCACCCCCACCCGGGGGGTGCTGATTGAAAGAGGCCAGCCTCAGGCTGGGCTCAACTCTTCTTCTTCCCCTGAGAAGAAAGGAGTCTGGGAGCCTTGGGGCTCTCTCTCCCTAGAACCACCTGAGGCCTTGCTCCATCCTTTCCCAGTCAGTAGCCCTGTGCCATAAATGGCTCTCATTTGACAGTGATAAGCTTGTCCAAGGTCATAAGAGCCAGTTAGAGGGTCTAGCAGGAACCCACTTACCTCTCTGGACTAGAAGGTTTGGCTGCGGTGGAGTTGAGAAATGAGGAGTCTCTATACTCACTCCATCAAGGGAGGCAGCAAGTATTGCTGTGGTCACAAGTGTGAGCTGTGCTGAGTGGAGAGACAGACTTCCAGCTGCCCAGGCCTTAGTGCCTCTCTCCCCTGGGCAGGAAAGTTTTCACTCTTTTGCAGTCTCTGTGCTGGCCTCTGCCAGGGCTGATTTATCATCATTAGGCATAGTAGGCCCAACACCTAGGGCTCACAGAAGTGTTTTAATTTTAATTTATTTTAATATTGGAAGAAGAAAAAATGAATATAATAAAAATATACGATGATTGGTACAGTCTGGACAACTTTTGTCATTATATCAATGCAGTCATATAATACAATTTTAATACCGTTTATGCAGGAAGGGGCCCACTAAAGCAAAAGTACTTAGGGCTTAAGAAAATTCATATGCAGCCCTGATTTCTGCTCAGTCCCAGGCTTATCACCATCGGCCTGTTTTACAGGTGCTGCAGCAGCCCAGGGCTACCCTAGGGCAATTCCTGACCATGGCCAGAACCCCAGAGGCAGGACAGAGAAGACTGACTCCCAGCAGGCCATCAGGGTGGGGTGAGGTGGATGAAAGCAGCCTCTATGGACTGTTGTGGATCCTAGCAGCCCTGCCCCACTTCCTGCCTCCAGCTCTCACTTCTCTTCAGCCAGCTTTCCTCCAGAGCCCTTATTCAAAAGCATTTCCTCGTTTGTTCAACAGCTCTCACACCTACCACTCCTGCTTCCCTCCAGACTCTCTCCTCTACTCCTACCACCAGCAGGAGGTAAGAGTCGCCTCTCCCTTTGCATTGGGCTGCTGTGGAAAGAAGACAGGCTTGGGAGTCTGGGTTGAAGTCCCAGTCCTTTGCCTCTTGGGCTCTCAGATCTCCATCGAGGAAAAAGTGGTGCTAACACTTTATGGGGGATTTTTGAGGTTCAAATGACATCTTGTCTGGGAAAGTACATGGCATGGTGCCTGGTTTACAGTGTACACTCAGTATCTATGCTCAATCCCTCGTCCCCAGGGAACGGAAGGGTTTTTGATGTCGTCCTCACCCACCCTTCCCCAGTTTCCTTGGAGTTCCAGTGCCCCTTTCCATCTCTACAACCTCTGCCTCATGTCCTCTCATGTCTCCCTGCTCCTACGCACAAATATTTAATTGCATACAGTGTGCACTCCTTGACCTCCCTAAGAAGTGGCTCTTGTAGACCAGACCCTGTGATGTACACTGGGGCCAAAGAGATGACTCTCACCTGGCTCTGTCCTTAATGTCATAGCTTAGGCCTAGAGACTGGTTTATATATTTGAGATTAGTTTGATGTGACAAAAATCCACTTGAAAAAGTGCTTCACAAGGTCAGGCACAGTGGCTCAAACATGTAATTTCATTGCTTTGGGAGCCCAAGGTGGGAGGATAGCTTGAGCCCAAGAGTTCAAGACAAATCTGGGCAACATAGCAAGACCCTGTTTCTACACACAGTTTTTTTTTTTTTTTTTTTTTTTTTTAACTAGCCGAGCATGGGTGGTGCACACCTATAGTCCTAGCCACTCAGGAGGAACTCTTGAGCCCAGGAGCTTGAGGCTGCGTGAGCTATGATCGTGCCACTGCACTCCAGCCTGGGCAACAGGGGGAAGCTTTGTCTCTTAAAAAAAAATGCTTCAGGAGCTCTGGGCAGGGGGGTGGTTAGTTAGGGAAGGGTGGTTGAGGCTTGAAAGATGTGAATTAACCCGAAGAAGGGAAAGGAGAGCATGCCAAGTGGGGCTCTGGAGAAAATGATCCAACATG
The DNA here is from genome assembly GCF_049350105.2 of Macaca mulatta. Taxonomy (NCBI): domain Eukaryota; kingdom Metazoa; phylum Chordata; class Mammalia; order Primates; family Cercopithecidae; genus Macaca; species Macaca mulatta. The sequence goes on along the minus strand of NC_133426.1, from coordinate 75,255,675 downwards.
ATGAACAGTGATTAAACACTCACATTATGCCTATGACTCTACTGGGCACTGTGATAAATGCATAACACACATTTTACAGGATCTTCTCAACACTCTAGCAAGGTAGGCACCTGTATTAGTCTGTTTTCATGCTGCTAACAAAGACATACCTGAGACTGGGTAATTTATAAAAGAAAAAGGTTTAATTGACTCACAGTTCAGCATAGCTAGGGAGGCCTCAGGAAACTTACAATTATGACAGAAGGGGAAGCAAACACGTCCTTCTTCACATGGCAGCAGGGAGAAGAATGAGAACTGAGCGAAGGGGGAAACCCATTAGAAAACCATCAGATCTCGTGAGAACTTATTGACTATCATGAGAATAGCATGGGGGAAACTACCCCCATGATTTAATTACCTCCCACCAGGTTCCTCTCATCATACATGGGGATTATGGAAACTACAATTCAAGATGACATTTCTGTGGGGACAGAGCCAAACCATGTCACCAACCCTGCACCCATTTTACAGATGAAAACACTGGGACTCCAAGATTGAAGTGGTTTGCTCAAGATCATACTGCTAAGAAGTGGCAGAGCCAGGATTTGAACCCACCTCTGTGTGACTCCAGTTGCTTTTCATTAGGCCTCCCTACCTCCCTGAGCTGAGCACTAAGAAGGGCTCAGAGATGAACCCTGTGAGGGTCGTGACCCCAGATGCTCACAGAGTAATGGAAATGCTGGTAATGTGATTGCTACCCAAAGGAACCTAAGATGAGGCATAAACAAAATGGAGGCCTTGAAAGAGATGCCAAGCACAATGATAACTCAGAGAGACAAATGATATCTTGCTGGAAGCTTTCAGGATGAGTGATTTCATGGTGGGGGCATATTTGAGTTGAGTGTTGCCAGACCAGTGGGGGTTTAAAATATAGTAAGCCCTGGGTAGGGTGATAGCACTTTGCAATAAATAACCTACATTGCTAAGTAATCCACACATCTCTCTGAGCCTCATTTTATGTATGGGGAAACTGAGGCCCCTAAAGATTAAATAATTTGCCCACAGCCCCATAGACAAGAACTGGCAGAGCTGGGACATGGAACCAGGGTTCTCTGAGCCCAAGAGCCGTCCTACCTCCACTCCTGGCAGAGGGACCTAAAGGAGCATATTCAGGACATGGCTGGAGAAGGAATATGAAGAAGAGAAACTTGGTGGATAGGCCAAGGCCACATAATGGGGTCCTGAACGCCACAATTTAGTAGCCAGTTGGGGGAGGTGGGGACATTGATGGGCTTTAAGCAGAAAGACATACAATGATACTTATCATTAGAGAGATTCACCTGGTACCAGTATAGCTGGAAATGAGCAGGAAAAGAGAGAAAGGAGGTGAGGGCCTCTCCCTGACATCCGAGTGGAAAGGAATGAAATGGGAACTAGGGTGCTGGAGACACTGGGGCAGAGGCTGGGTAGAGGAGATGCTGCAGAGATGGAGTAGACAGGACTTGACCAGTTCCTCATCAGGGCCTACATGGTCTGGTCCTACCTACCTCTTCCACCCCGTCTGCTACTGCTCTTCACTTGTTCCCTGCACTTCAAGCACACTGACTGCTCACCCTTGAAAATACTAATCATGTTCCCACTCCAGTGCCATTGCACATGCTCACTATTTAGATCTTTGCATAGCTGATGTCTTCTTCTCATTCAGGCCTTAGCTCAAATGTTACTCAGAGAAGGCCTCCCTAACCACCTGATTGAATAACCACTCAGTCACTACTACTTCATCCTGCTTTGTTGCCTTCGGAGCTCTGGGAATAGTGGAAGGTAGCTTGTATGTGTGTTTATTTATCACATACCTCCCCAACTCATCCATCTACTAGAGGGGACTTGAAAAAAAGGTAGGAGCCTTGTCTGTCTTGTTCACCCCTGTATTCTCAGCATCTCAACACAGAGTCCGACATATAGAAAACATGCAATAATTACTTGTGGAATGGAAAAATGGATGGAAGCATGCATGCATAGGTTGTAGGGGAAGGCAAGAGGGAGTGAGGAGTTATGGTTGATTTGGGGATCTCAGCTGAGCAGCTGGAGAGATAAGGGCACCACCAACAGAGACAGAGCAGGGGAGCAAATTGTGTGTGGGATGAGCTTGGCTTGGGTCTGTTGAGCTTGGTATGCATGTGGGGCCTCCAGATGGAACTGCCCACTCATGTAGTGGGAAATACTGGCCTGAGCTCAAAGAGATGGAGACTCTGGGTAATGATGTGGGAGGCATCAGCACAGAGGCGTAAAACTGAAACAATGACTATCAACAAAGTCCTTAATGACCAAGGTGAAGCAGGGAGGAGAACAATAAAGAAGAACTTTGAGGAATTCCTGAGGTTGGGGCAAGGCTGAAGGAGAAGAGAAGTGACAGGAGGCAAGGAAAGAAGACCAATGGGGTTGTGATCAAAGAATTGAGACAAGGTCTTGGAGCGTGGAGGAAGGAAGGGTTCAAGAAAGAAGATATGGCCATGGGGCTAAATTCTCAAGGAGGAAGTAAAGTGAAAAACAATTCATTAGTTAGGGTGCAAAGAGGCCACTGGGATGTCTCAGGGCTGGGGAAGAGGTAGGTATGTCCAGTATGGTGGAGGCTGAGGCTGTGGGGGTCTGGGGGACAAGAGGGTAGATGGAACCTTGGATGCCAAGCATAAAATGATATACATAGTTACACACCCAAAGTGGGAGTGCACACCCTAAGCCATGCTTTTCTTTGAACACCCACTCTTTTTAAAAAAATATTTTTTATTTCAATAGCTTTAGGAATACACATGTTTTTTTTGTTACATGGATGAATTTTATAGTGGTGAAATCTAGGGTTTTAGTGCACTGATCACCCAAGTGGTGTACATTGTACCCAATAGGTGGTTTTTCATTGCTCACTCATTCCACTCTCCCTATCTCTGAGTCTTCAATGTCTATTTTACCAATCTGTATGCCTTTGCATATCATAGCTTAGCTCCCACTTATAAGTGAGAACATGTGGCATTTGGTTTTCCATTCCTGAGTTACTTCACTTAGAATAATGGCCTCCAGTTCTATCCAAGTTGCCACAAAAGAATTTATTTCATTCCTTTTTATGGCTGCATAGTATTCCATTATATATATATATTTTTTTCTTTTATTTTTCTTTATCTATTCATTGGTTGGTGGGCATTTACGTTGGTTCCATATCTTTGCAATTGTGAATTGTGCTGTGATATACATACATGTGCAGATGTCTTTTTGTTATAATGACTTCTTTTCCTTTGGGTAGATACCCAGTAGTGGAATTGCTGGATGGAATGGTAGATCTACTATTAGTTCTTTGAGAAATCTCCATACTGTTTTCTACAGAGGTTGTACTAATGTACCTTCCCACCAGCAGTGTATAAATGTTTCTTTTTCACCACAGCCACTCCAACATCTATTGTTTTTTTGTCTTTTCAGTAATGGCCGTTCTTGCAGGAGTAAGGAGTAAGGTGGTATCTCACTGTGGTTTGAATTTGCATTTCCCTGATTATTAGTAACATAGACTTTTTAAATATGTTTGTTGGCCATTTGTATATCTTTTTTGTTTTTTTTGAGAAACCTTTATTTATGTCCTTTGCCCACATTTTTTTTAAATTTATTTATTATTATTATACTTTAAGTTGTAGGGTACATGTGCATAATGTGCAGGTTTGTTACATATGTATACTTGTGCCATGTTGCTGTGCTGCACCCATCAACTCGTCATTTACATCAGGTATAACTCCCAGTGCAATCCCTCCCCCCGCCCCCCTCCCCATGATAGCCCCCGGTGTGTGATGTTCCCCTTCCTGAGTCCGAGTGATCTCGTTGTTCAGTTCCCACCTATGAGTGAGAACATGCGGTGTTTGATTTTCTGTTCTTGTGATAGTTTGCTAAGAATGATGGATTCCAGCTGCATCCAAGTCCCTACAAAAGACTCAAACTCATCCTTTTTTATGGCTGCATAGTATTCCATGGTGTATATGTGCCACATTTTCTTAATCCAATCTGTCACTGATGGACATTTGGGTTGATTCCAAGTCTTTGCTATTGTGAATAGTGCTGCAATAAACATACGTGTGCATGTGTCTTTATAGCAGCATAATTTATAATCCTTTGGGTATATACCCAGTAATGGGATGGCTGGGTCATATGGTACATCTAGTTCTAGATCCTTGAGGAATCGCCATACTGTTTTCCATAATGGTTGAACTAGTTTACAATCCCACCAACAGTGTAAAAGTGTTCCTATTTCTCCACATCCTCTCCAGCACCTGTTGTCTCCTGACTTTTTAATGATTGCCATTCTAACTGGTGTGAGATGGTATCTCATTGTGGTTTTGATTTGCATTTCTCTGATGGCCAGTGATGATGAGCATTTTTTCATGTGTCTGTTGGCTGTATGAATGTCCTCTTTTGAGAAATGTCTGTTCATATCCTTTGCCCACTTTTTGATGGGGTTGTTTGTTTTTTTCTTGTAAATTTGTTTGAGTTCTTTGTAGGTTCTGGATATTAGCCCTTTGTCAGATGAGTAGATTGCAAAAATTTTCTCCCATTCTGTGGGTTGCCTGTTCACTCTGATGGTAGTGTCTTTTGCTGTGCAGAAGCTCTTTAGTTTAATGAGATCCCATTTGTCAATTTTGGCTTTTGCTGCCGTTGCTTTTGGTGTTTTAGACATGAAGTCTTTGCCCATGCCTATGTCCTGAATGGTACTACCTAGGTTTTCCTCTAGGATTTTTATGGTATTAGGTCTAACATTTAAGTCTCTAATCCATCTTGAATTAATTTTCGTATAAGGAGTAAGGAAAGGATCCAGTTTCAGCTTTCTACTTACGGCTAGCCAATTTTCCCAGCACCATTTATTAAATAGGGAATCCTTTCCCCATTTCTTGTTTCTCTCAGGTTTGTCAAAGATCAAATGGCTGTAGATGTGTGGTATTATTTCTGAGGACTCTATTCTGTTCCATTGGTCTATATCTCTGTTTTGGTACCAGTACCATGCTGTTTTGGTTACTGTAGCCTTGTAGTATAGTTTGAAGTCAGGTAGCGTGATGCCTCCAGCTTTGTTCTTTTGACTTAGGATTGTCTTGGAGATGCGGGCTCTTTTTTGGTTCCATATGAACTTTAAATCAGTTTTTTCCAATTCTGTGAAGAAACTCATTGGTAGCTTGATGGGGATGGCATTGAATCTATAAATAACCTTGGGCAGTATGGCCATTTTCACGATATTGATTCTTCCTATCCATGAGCATGGTGTGTTCTTCCATTTGTTTGTGTCCTCTTTTATTTCACTGAGCAGTGGTTTGTAGTTCTCCTTGAAGAGGTCCTTTACATCCCTTGTAAGTTGGATTCCTAGGTATTTTATTCTCTTTGAAGCAATTGTGAATGGAAGTTCATTCCTGATTTGGCTCTCTGTTTGTCTGCTACTGGTGTATAAGAATGCTTGTGATTTTTGCACATTAATTTTGTATCCTGAGACTTTGCTGAAGTTGCTTATCAGCTTAAGGAGATTTTGGGCTGAGACAATGGGGTTTTCTAAATATACAATCATGTCATCTGCAAACAGGGACAATTTGACTTCTTCTTTTCCTAACTGAATACCCTTGATTTCTTTCTCTTGCCTGATTGCCCTAGCCAGAACTTCCAACACTATGTTGAATAGGAGTGGTGAGAGAGGGCATCCCTGTCTTGTGCCAGTTTTCAAAGGGAATTTTTCCACTTTTTGCCCATTCAGTATGATATTGGCTGTGGGTTTGTCATAAATAGCTGTTATTATTTTGAGGTACGTTCCATCAATACCGAATTTATTGAGCGTTTTTAGCATGAAGGGCTGTTGAATTTTGTCAAAAGCCTTTTCTGCATCTATTGAGATAATCATGTGGTTCTTGTCTTTGGTTCTGTTTCTATGCTGGATTATGTTTATTGATTTGCGAATGTTGAACCAGCCTTGCATCCCAGGGATGAAGCCCACTTGATCATGGTGGATAAGCTTTTTGATGTGTTGCTGAATCCGGTTTGCTAGTATTTTATTGAGGATTTTTGCATTGATGTTCATCAGGGATATTGGTCTAAAATTCTCTTTTTTTGTTGTGTCTCTGCCAGGCTTTGGTATCAGGATGATGTTGGCCTCATAAAATGAGTTAGGGAGGATTCCCTCTTTTTCTATTGATTGGAATAGTTTCAGAAGGAATGGTACCAACTCCTCCTTGTACCTCTGGTAGAATTCAGCTGTGAATCCATCTGGTCCTGGACTTTTTTTGGGTGGTAGGCTATTAATTGTTGCCTCAATTTCAGAGCCTGCTATTGGTCTATTCAGGGATTCAACTTCTTCCTGGTTTAGTCTTGGAAGAGTGTAAGTGTCCAGGAAATTATCCATTTCTTCTAGATTTTCCAGTTTATTTGCGTAGAGGTGTTTATAGTATTCTCTGATGGTAGTTTGTATTTCTGTGGGGTCGGTGGTGATATCCCCTTTATCATTTTTAATTGCGTCGATTTGATTCTTCTCTCTTTTCTTCTTTATTAGTCTGGATTTTTTTTCTTGCTGATTTGGTTGAGTTTCTTGTAGATTTGGGATACTAGTCCTTTGTCAGATACACAGTTTGCAAATATTTTCTCTCCCATTCTGTGGGTTGTCTGTTTACTCTAATGATTATTTCTTTTGCTGTGCAGAAACTTTGTAGTTTAATAGGTCTCATTTATTTATTTTTGTTATTGTTACATTTGCATTTGGGGTCTTCATCACAAATTATTTGCCTAAGTTAATGTCAAGAAGAGTTTTTCCTAGGTTTTCTTCTAGAATATTTATGGTTTCAGGTCAGATTTAAATCCTTGATCCATCTTGAGTTGATTGTTTTTATAAGATGGGAGATAAGGATCCGCCTTCATTCTTCTACATGTGGCTTGCCAGTTTTCCCAGCTACATTTATTGAATATGATGTCCTTTCCCCAATTTATGTTTTTGTATGCTTAGTCAAAGATTAGTTGGTTGTAAGTATTTGGCTTTATTTCTTTTTTCTTGTTCTATTCCATTGATCTATGTAACTGCTTTTATGCCAGTACCATGCTGTTTTTGTTACTATAGCCTTGTAGCATAATTTGAAGTGTAGTATTCTGATACCTCCAGATTTATTCTGTTTGTTTAGCATTGCGTTGGCTATTTGGACTCTTTTCTGATCCCATATAAATTTTAGGATAGTTTTTTCTATTCTGTGAAAAATAATGTTAGTATTTTATTTTGATAGGAATTACAATCTGTAGATTGCTTTGGACAGCATAGTCATTTTCACTATATTGATTCTTCCAATCCAGGAGCATAGACTGTATCTCCATTTGTTTTTGTCATCTATGATTTCTTTCAGCCGTGTTTTGTAGTTCTCCTTATAGATATCTTTCACTTCATTGGTTCATATATTTCTAGGTATTTTCTGTAGTTTTAGTTCTTAATTTGACTCTCAGCTTGGTCATTGTTGGTGTATAGCAGTGCTACTGGTTTGTATACATTGATTTTGTAACCTGAGAGTTTACTGAATTCATTTATCAACTCTAGGAGTCTTTTGGAAGAGTCTTTAGGGTGTTCTAGGTATAAAATCATATTATCAGCAAACAGAGATAGTTTGACTTCCTCTTTTCCAATTTGGATGCTCTTTATTTCTTTCTCTTGCCTGATTGCTCTGGCTATGACTTCTACATCCAGTCTTCTGTCCCCTAACCTGCCTTCCCTATTTCCATCCCATCCATGGGACCTCATCACACTTCCCAGAAGACCAGGAGCTGGATTACATATTATAGCAAACTTTGGAGTCAGATAAGCCAATCCATTTGCAGCTGTATTCGCATAACTCGCACTGAGTGTGTTGGAAGGACATGAAGGTTTCATCCATGTCATGCACCTGTGTAAACTGCTCCAGCTTTTTTATTAAAAATAGAAACAGGCTAGCCAGGCGTGGTGGCTCATGCCTGTAATCCTAGCACTTTGGGAGGCTAAGGCAGGGGAATCACCTAAGGTCAGGAGTTCTAGACCAGCCTGGCCAACATGGCAAAACCCCGTCTCTACTAAAAATACAAAAATTAGCCGGGCACAGTGGCACATGCCTGTAATCGCAGTTACTCAGGAGGCTGAGGCAGGAGAATCATTTGAAGCCGGGGAGCTGAGGTCTTAGCGAGCTGAGATCGTGCCACTGCACTCAAGCCTGGGTGACAGAGCAACACTCTGTCTCAAAAATAAAAATAAAAATAAAAATAAAATAAAATAGCAACAGACTGGAGTGCAATGGGACAGTTATAGCTCACTGCATCCTCGAACTCCTGGACTCAAACAATCTTCTCACCTCGGCCACCCAGCTAGGACTATGGGTGTGTGCACCACATGTAGCTAATTAAATTTTTTTTTTTTTTTTTTTTTTTTTGTAGAGACAGGGTCTCACTGTGTTGCCCAGGCTGGTCTCAAACTCCTGGACTCTGGTGATCTTGCTGCCCCAGTCTCCCAAATCGTTGTGATTACAGGCATGAGCCACTACCCTTGGCCTATGCTAGTTTTATTGAGGCTGACTTCTTCCTGGCAGTTGAGCACTGCCTCTCGGTTTCTGTTCACTAGGATGATTTTCTTTACATCTGGCCTTCCAAGGCCTGACATATTCTGTCTTCACACAGCTCATGTCTTCACCTACTTCACCTGTGTCAAATGTCACTTTCTCTATAATCACCCTATTAAAATGACGGAGAGCACTCCCAATCCCCCTTCCCTGCTTAATTTTTTTCTAAAGCACTTGTCACCTTGAAACACACTATGTCATTGAATTACGTTTGCTCATCCCTCTAGAATGCCAGCTCAATGAGGGTAGGGATTCTTATTTATTTTGTTCACTGCTCTATCCCTGGTATCTATAATAGTGCCTAGCACATAATAAACACTCAGTAAATATTTGTTGAACCAATAACTGGCCCATTAGAAAGGACACCCTTGGATCTCAACAGACCTGGATTCCATCTTAGAACTGCCTCTTCCCTCCTAGTGACCTTGGGCAGTTCTCACTGATGGTCTATGTCTATTTTCTTTTCTTTTCTTCTTTCTTTCCTTCTTTCCTTCTTTCTTTTCCTTTTTTTTTTTTTTTCTTTGAGACAGGGTCTCATTCTGTCACACAGGCCAGAGTACAGTGGTGCAATCATGGCTCACTGCAGCCTTAACCTTAGTAGCTAGGACTACAGGTGCCCGCCACCATGCCTGTTAATTTATTTTATGTTTTGTAGAGATGGGGTCTCGTTTTGTTGCCCAGGTTGGTCTCAAACTCCTAGGCTCAAGCGAGCCTCTTGTCTCCCAAAGCTCTGGGATTACAGGAGTGAGCCACTGTGCCTGGTCACATCCCCGTCTTCATTTGTTCAATCAGGAGATGAACTAGATAGTGAATCTCAACTTGGAGAGAAATTCTCCAACCCTAAGGGACCAGTGGGAGGAGGAAAGGAGACAGAATTTTTAGGGCTCTGTAGTGGAGAATGGCAAGATCTGAGGGATGGGGAAACTGAGGGAACGGGGGAAGGAACAAGATCTGGAAAACCGTGTGAAGGAAAAGGGGCAGAAACCGGAGAACACTGAGAAGACTTGGAGGCGGGAGCAGATGCTGGGGTTGAGTCCCAGCAGCTTCCTGTTGCCTGTGGCCCACCTTCCCACACAGAACAGCAGTGCCCCCTTGTGGGCCCTGCCAGGACCTGGCTGTTTTGGGGTTGACGCTTCCCCTCCACACTCTAGCGCCAGCTTTCACAAGGGCTTTCTTTATTCCAACAATTTCTTCTAGTGCTTCCAAAACTGTGCACAACAGCAAGCCCAACATAGACAGCATCTCCTCCTTTGAGAACCTGCTGCTTCACATCTGTGTCTGGGTTATTGCCTGTGCCACTGATATAGTTAGACTTTGTGTCCCCACCCAAATCTCATCCTGAATTGTAATCCCCAGGTGTTTGGGGAGAGACCTGGTGGGAGGTGATTGGATCATGGAGGCAGTTTCCCCCATGCTGTTCTCATGATAGTGAGTGAATTCTCACGAGATATGATGGTTTTATAAGGCAGGTTTCCCTGCTCTTGCTCATTCTCTCTCACCTGCCATGTAAGACATGCGTCTTCCCCTTCTGCCGTGATTGTAGATGCATTTTCCTCTTCTGCCATGATTGTAAGTTTCCTGAGGCCTCTCTAGCCATGCGGAACTGTGAGTCAATTAAACCTCTTTTCTTTATAAATTACCCAGTCTCAGGTACATCATTATAGCAGTGTGAAAGCAGACTAATACAGCCACCTACCTGGGAACCTTTCTCAGGTGTGCATGCACACCTGCTTTGCGTCTGAGCACAGCCCCCATGCCATGGTCTTCAGTGCCTATGCTGTGATGGCAGGGGCAGCACTGGGTGGGGTGGGAGGGGCTGGCCTATGTAGGGACTGAGCCCAAAAGGGACGGGATCCCTGGCCATAACCCTGGAGGGAAAGTCACATTTTGAAAACGTTCTAGAGTAGAGGGTGCAAACCAGTGGGCTATTCATGTGTGCCTGTTGAGCCTGCTGCATGTTATGTTAAAATTTTTTCACCAACATTTTACTTTTTATCTTTTTTTTTTTTTTTCAGAGACAGAATCTCTCTCTCTTGTCCAGGCTGGAGTGTAGTAGTGTGATCCTACTCCCAGGCTCAAGCGATCCTCTTGCCTCAGCCTCCTGAGTAGCTGGGACTACAGGCACATGCCACCATACCCGGCTAATTTTTTTATTTTTTGTGGAGACGGAGTCTCACTGTGTTGCCCAGTCTGGTCTCGAACTCCTGGTCTCGAGCAATCTTCCCACTTCAGCCTCCCAAAGTGTTGAGATTACAGGCGTGAGCCATCACACCTGGCCACCAATATTTTAAAAGGGTAGATTTCACATAAAAATCTGGATTTGGGCAAACGTGGTCGTTCATGCCTATAGTCCCAGCACTTTGAGAGGCCAAGGTGAGAAGATTGCTTAAGCTCAGGAATTCGAAGCTAGCCTGGGAAACATGGTGAAATCCCATTTCTACAAAAAATACAAAAATTAGCTGGGTGTGGTGGTGTGAGCCTGTAGTCCTAGCTACAGGAGGCTGAGGTGGGAGGATCACCTGAGCCCAGGAGGCAAAGGTTGCAGTGAATCGAGATCATACCACTGCACTCTGGCCTGGGTGACAGAGCCAGACCCTACCTCAAAAAAAAAAAAAAATTCCCAAAACCAAATCTGGATTTCTAGATTCCCTGGAAAAATCAGAAGATGTAGCTATCCACATCTGGACCCACATTCCCACCTATCCATAACAGATGAGAAGGGAATAGCTGCTGCCCTCTTTGGATGGGGTATGAACTCTGCAATCATTATGGTCTTTACCCAGTATGCTTTGCTTATCTGTGCTAACTGCCTGGTTCCTGTAGGAATTTCAGTTTGAGATTCCCATAGTTTTCACGAAGAGAATGGACAACATTGTTAAAATGAAACACAAGCCATCAGGGTCTGAGCAGTGGAAGATCTTGAAAGGAGAGTCTCAGAGGGGAAGAGCCTTAAAGTCAGAGACCAAGTAGTGATATAGCTTGGAGCCAGAGGAAGGTATGGCAGAACAGGCAACCTTTCTGTCCTCTTCCACAGACCCTTCTTCCCGAGATCATCTCTGCCTAAACGTAGCAGTGGGCGCTGTACTGCGTAACAAAAGAAGATGTGCAGTATTACTAACAAGACAAATAGCAGGTGATTTGCCACTTTGAAAGTACCCACCAAATGCTAGAAACAATCAAGTTGACTACTCATAACCTCCTCATAAGGTAGTATCATTCCCATTTTAAAGATAAGAAAACTGAAGTTCAGTGAGTATAAGTAAGCCCTGCAGCTATAATAGAAAGTGGTAATGCCTTTGAGCCCTGAGTCCTTGGTCTGCAGGGACTGAGGGGGAGTTCAAACATCTTCTGATTTGAATTCAGTTGAATGAAACTTATGTCATCATAATTAACCTCCTCACTTTATAGATCACTGGTTTTCAAAGTGTGGTGCCTGAACCAGCAGCATCACCATCACCTGACATCTTGTTAGAAATGCAAATTCTCAGGCTTCTCCCCAGACCGGTTGAATCAGAAACTCTGGGTGTGGGGCCTAGCAGCCCATGTTTTGACAGTCCACCAGGGTGATGCTGATGCTCACTGAAGTTTGAAGCCCACTGGAGGAGTTATGAGCACACACTCTGGTATGAGGCAGACTGGGTAACTAGCTATATGGTCACTTGGATTACTAGCTACATGACTCCTTGAGAAGATGACAGAGTCACAGAGATAGTAAGTAATGGTGCTGAGTTTGAATCCAGGCAGTCTGGCTCCAGAGCCCATCCTATACTCTCCTGATGTGATGATTCCTAACCTGGGCTTCCTGATTCCTGAGATGTGGCAAAGGTAGTGGTCTGCAAGCCAATTTTTTTTTTTTTTTTTTTTAATTTTCAAATGCCTAAAGGAAAGCAGGGTTTATGTCCGGTGCCTGCAACTGCCCCAGATAACAAATTCTGATTGTTTCATGTAATGAATTCCCAAGGGCGCCTTTGAATTTTGCTCTCTCCCCACCGACCCCAGGTTTTAAGTGATCCCATCAATAAAACAAACAAAAACATTCTTTAAATTTTTTAAAAAACTTTTGTAGGTACATAGTAGGTATATATATTTATGGAGTAATTGAGATGTTTCGATACAGGCATGCATGGCATAGTAATTGCATGAGGATAAATGGGGTATCCATCACCTCAAGTTTTGATCCTTTGTGTTACAAACAATCCAGTTATACTCTTTTAGTTATTTTTAAATGTACAATTTAGTTGTTATTGACTATAGTCACCGTGTTGTGCTACCAAATAGAGGTCTTATTCACTCTTTCTATTTTTTTTTTTTTTTTTTTTTTTTTGGTACCCATTAGCCATCTCTACCTCCCCCCACCCACCCCCTTACTACCCTTTCCAGCTTCTGGTAACAGTAACCATCTTTCTACTCCCTATATCCATGAGTTCAATTGTTTTGATTTTTAGATCCCACAAATAAGTGAGAACGTGTGATGTTTGTCTTTTTGTGCCTTGCTTATTTCAGTTAACGTAATGATCTCCAGTCCCATCCACGTTGTTGTAAGTGACTGGATCTCATTCTTTTTTATGGCTGAGTAGTACTCCATTGTGTATAGGTACCACATTTTCTTTATCTATTCATCTGTTGACGGACACTTAGGTTACTTCCAAATCTTAGCTGTTGTTAATAGTGTTGCAGCAATTACGGGAGTCCATATATCTCTTCAATACACTGATTTCCTTTCTTTTGGGTATATACCTAGCAGGGGGATTGCGGAATCATATGGTAGCTCTATTTTTAGTTTTTTGAGGAACCTCCAAACTGCCCTCCATAGTGGTTGTACTTAATTACATTCCCACCAACAGTGTACGAGGGTTCCCTTTTCTCCACATCATCACCAGCATTTGTTATTGCCTGTCTTTTATATATAAGCCATTTTAATCGGGGTGAGATGGTATCTCATTCTAGTTTTGATTTGCGTTTCTCTGATGATCAGTGATGTTGAGCACTTTTTCATATGCCTGTTTGCCGTTTTTATGTCTTCTTTTGAGAAATGTATATTCAAATCTTTTGCCCATTTTGATTTTTTTCCTATAGATTTGTTTCGGCTCCTTGTAGACTCTGTTTATTACTCCCTTATCAGATGGGTAGTTTGCAAATATTTTCTCCCATTCTGTCGGTTGTGTTTTCACTTTGTTGATTGTTTCCTTTGCTGTGCAGAAGCTTTTTAACTTGATGTTATCCCATTTGTCCATTTTTGCTTTGGTTACCTGGGCTTGTGGGTTATTACTGAAGAAATCTTTGCCCAGACCAATGTCCTGGAGAATTTCCCCAATGTTTTCTTGTAGTAGTTTCACAGTTTGAGACCTTAGATTTTCATCTTTAATCCATTTTGATTTGACTTTTGTATATGGAAAGAGATAGGGGTCTCATTTCATTCCGCATATGGAGATCCAGTTTTCACAGTAGCATTTATTGAAGAGACTGTCTTTTCCCAAGTGTATGTCCTTGGCACCTTTGTCAAAAATGAGTTCATTGTAGATGTGTGGATTTGTTTCTGCATTCTCTATTCTGTTCCATTGGTGCTGTGACCCCTTGGTCAACTGCCATGGCAACAATGGCATCTGCTTTCCTCTCCACCTTGATGCACATGCAAGTTCAGCTGCCCCGAGCTATTCCATTCTGTTTCTTGAGTGAGGATGGGGACATAATGGGCAGGGGCCAAGCTGCCAGCTTCCTGACCAGTTCATCTGGCCCTAGATGAAGGGAAAAGTGTTGATTTGATTCCCTCCTTGGCACCTGGTGGGTAGCTAATATTCAGACCATGCTACTGATTGGCTCACAAGTGACTCTCTCCCCAGAAAGCATTGCATTGGTTGCCAGCCCCAAGCCACTTTCTGAGACTTTTTTCCCTATTGGCTGCAGCTTCATGCAATGGAGCCCCCATGCCCGTCTCTGAGTTCTACTGTTTGCCTTCGTTGTTGATAGCCCTGACTGCTGACTCCTCTCCATCACTGGGTGAAGGCCATAAGCTATTGAAGTTCCCTAGATCTCCATAGCCCCAACCCTATCCCCTGTGTAGCTTTATGTCAGACTGCCTTGGGCTTTCTTCCACCCATCTCCACACCCCCAGGCCTTGAGCAAGGAGCTCAGAAGCTTTGTTACATACAGGTGTAAAGCTCCTGGCAGTCCTTGCCATCATCTTTGTCTTTACCAGTATGTTCTGCTCCATCCACACTACTGGGGCCCACTTGCATGGTGCCATCCCCTCATGAAGTCTCCATTGCAACATGTTTCTTTTGATTTGACTTTCTTTTGATTTGACATTGTCTTCACTGACAACAGGCAGATGCTGGCTGCTCATCTTTCTCCTGATGGGAGAAAAGCCCACCCACTCCTCCCCATCTTGGAGCTGGAGATCCCAGATGAGGGGACCAAGTTCTCCCTATGGAGTCTGACTGGCAGGAAAGACACAGGGCAGGCAGGGGGTTACCATATTTTGATGTCTGCTATGTCCAAGGTACTGTGCAACCACTTTCACGACTCTTGGCTCATTTAACCTTGACAACAACCTTACAAGATATAAATGATTCTTACCCTTATTTTCAGAGAGGGAAAAGAAATCAGAAATGTTAAATGTGCCACTTAAGGTCACACAGCCAGGAAATGATATAGCTAGATTTGAGCCTGGGTCTGACCACTACCCTCAGTCACTCTGGCAACAGGGCGCTGGAGACTAGGAAACAATAATCAAAGCTCATAGGCAGATTGTTCGATTTCTATGCAGGATTCCCCTGAGACCTGGTTTCTTTGAGACAGTGGGTCAGGGAAAGCACAAGAGTAGAGACTACGGGCAGTGGGACTGGGAATTTGAAGGCACATTCTCTGGCACCAGGGAAATGAAGCCTACTCAGGGTTGGCAGAGGTACACGACTCAGGGCTAGAAATGGCCAGGGGTGGTGCTTGCTTTGTGGGTGGGAACGAGAGGCCTGGGCAGCCTCATCATGAAACTCATTCCTACATCTAGAGGCACGGTGGAGTAGGCAGAGATGAGGGATGGGAGCCCTGCTTTACACATGAGGATGCTAAGGCCCAACAGAAGCTCTCCTACTTGGAGCTACCCCTTCCACACTGCCAGACACTGGGCGACTGGGTCAGGGTAGCAGAGTCCAGAGGTGCAAGGTTGGGGGAACTCTCTGGCCCTTCCAAGAGGATCCCTCCTCTTTATCCGTCTCCTAGCAACCATCATCTGAGTGCTGAGTCTCATCCTCTGTACCCTACCACCAGCCTCCTTCCAAGAGAAGGTGGGCAGTGCCTGGGCCAGAAGGCCCCAATGCCTTCCTCAAGAACTACTGGCCAGAGCATCACGCTGGTATCCCTTAAGCCCAGCACTGCCGGAGTGATCTCCCAGCCCATACTCAGACACAAGGGGCCTCCATTTAGTTTTCCCAAAGGCAGGGGGCTGACTGGGTCCTCTGCTCTACCTCACTCACTTCCAGGGCTAGCCAAGACCCCTAGGTGGCAGCAGTGAAGAAAGGCCAAGGCATGTAGGGACAACTGAGCCCAAGACAGAATGAAGAAGGTGACAGAGCAGTGGGACTGGACAGGCACCTCACTGTTCAGGCCGGGTCGGAGTGCAGACTTGGGTGGTGCAACCTGAACACTTACCGAGACAGGCTTGTGGCAAGGTATGACTGGCCTCGTTTGACCCATGAGGAGGTTGAGGTACCCAGAGAGCAGGGCTTGCTTGCCCAGGCTACTGAGAGCACTTCAGGGATGCAAAAGTCCAAAGCCTGGACTTTCTCTCTACCTGCTCTTCGGAGCCTGGGATTTTATGGCCATGTAATATGGCAGAGGAAAGCCCCTTCCTTTGGGAAAGTCAAGACGAAAGAGTTTCTCTAGGCCCCTGGGCTTTGCTGGTCACTGGGGCCATACCAGAGGCTGCCTTGAGGCACTCAGACCTCTTAGGTTGGCTTACGGGTGGCACAGGGCCCCCTAAGCCTCCTGGGGCTGGGACTTCACTCTTCATTCAAGCTGTTTAGAAGGGGAAGGAATGGCCGCTTAGCCAGGCTCATCTCTCCCTAGGATGCCTGAGGTCATTCATGCTTGTGGCCAGGTCATGAGATGGGGTTTGCAGCTTCTGCTCAAGTTCTGGCTAACTTTCCACCCCTTCTCCGCGCACCCGCCACCCCACCCCACCATGCCTGGCCACAAATCCCTCTCCAAAGAGAAGAGCTGACGCCCTCCCCGTTCTTCCTGTGGACTCACCCAAGACCTGTTGCCAGTAAGCTGGGACTCAGCAGAGGGTGGGGTGAATGCTCAATGCTCTGAGCCCTAACACTGAAGCCTCAGTCACAACCCCAGTCCCCAGTCCCTAGCCCATTGTCAGCAAAGACAGCCACAGTCAAAGTGCATCTCTGGTAATGCTTTATTGATCTGAGGGATCCTGCTGCACCTGGCTCTCTACCTCTCCATTCTCATCTGAAATGCCCCTCAGGCCTTCCAGACCCTTGCCCCCACCAGAGATTATAATACACTCATGAGAATTGATATATATGTGTGTCTGTGCAAATGCGTGTGTGTGTGTGTATCTATGTGTATATATACACACGTGTGTGTGTATCTATATAAACACATAGATACACACACACATATATATATATATATATATATAAACTGTACAGTATTTACAGGTACAAATAAAATAGGCTTGAAAATTACAGTGGTGGTTGGGACCCATCTCATTTCAGTTTACTCAGCAGATTGAAAAATAAAGCACCAGTGGCCTTTGAATGGCATTTGAATTTCCATGTGAGCAAAGATGGCTGGCCAGTGGGACAGAACAGGTTTGGCTTAAGCTCCAGCTGGCTAAGATAGGCCCTTCCATCTGTCTGGCCCACGGGCCAGGTCTCTGCTTGAGAAAGGGGCTGTTATGTTAGCCCACTACCATAAGCAAAAGAGACGATGACACAGACCCTTGTCTCTTAACCACACTCTGCTTTTGCTTGGCCTGGGCAGTGGCAGTGTGTGGACAAAGGCTACACAGGACCCCATGGGGTGGCAGATAAAGTGTGAAACCCAAGTCAGGGAAAACTGGTTTCATTGGCATCTTGAGACTTGAGAAAGGAAGCTTCTCCACCCTCACATCCCAATCTATGCCAAATCGTCATGTCGCTTATTAGGGGCCTGTCAGTGCCCACTCTTAACTCAGCCTCTTAAAATTCAGCATCATATTTACACAAATGAAACAGCTCATGGTGATTGGGGCTGCCCTGCGCTCCACCCCTGTGCCCATTCACTCCAGTCCAATTCCTCTGAAAAAGACACTTCAGGGCCAGTGTTGGCCCCAAAGGCAGGACCAGAACCTCCTGTCCAATCTCAAAAGCACCCTTGCAGGAAACAAGACGGCTTGCCCTCTCAGTCTGGCAGAGAGCTGGGATCACACACTGTTGTCGACCTCTTTGCCCCTGCAGGTGGGGAGCTGTGGAGGCTTCAGACCAAGTGGCGGCCTCACAGGCAGGTGGCTGGCGGCAGTAGTCTTGCTACTCATGTGATTCTCTTCTCTTTTCGGGAGAGTAGAATACAGGGTTGGGGGTGAAGGGGGAGTAGAGTTGCCTAAATTCTCTTTTTCTCCCCTCTACGTGCAGAGGAGCTTTAGGAAAGCGGACAGGACAGGCAGCTGGAGCCACCTGGGCCTGGCTCTGCTCCTGACAGCAGCACCCAGGGGGCTGCTCTGCTCTTATTCCCCCTCACTCCTTTGGTGCCCAGGGGGCCTGAGTGGTGCCACCCTGGGACCAGCCCAAGGCTCACAGTTTTGTCTCAGGGCCCACTGCCTGCAGGGTGGGGAAGGAGTCCCGGATCTTTGCCACTTCCATGGCACACAGGTGCCCAAAGACTTTGTTGTACCAATCAGGAGAACGGCCCCTAGGGAAGTAGAAGAAACCAGGCATGAGCAATGTGTTTTTCCCTGGAACCCTCACCAGGGAGAAGGAAGAAAGGACTTGTCCCAGCCCCAGGGATCAACAGCATGGGGCAAAAAGGAGGGGCAGAGGCAGGGGAACGGGTCAAGGCCAAGGGGGTCGAGCAGGCTGTCCCAGGCCTGGTACCTGAGGTCAGCCCGGCAGATGTGTGTGAGCCGAGAGCGGCCCAAGCCACAAGGCTCCATGAGGTACTGGGACGTGAGCATGAGGGCCCGCACACCCGACTCTGGCACAGGTTGCTCAGGATCCAGGGACTGGGAGACAAGCAGGCAACCCCCACGAGGCAGGTCAGAGCGCCACATCCTATTGGAGAAAGGACACATAGGCTCAGATTCCTACTGCTGGTTTCCACCCCACTTCTCGGGCCCCCCAAGCACAGCAGGGTAGCAGCTGCGGCCCCTCACCGAAGCACCACAAAGTCGCGGCAGGGATGGGGTGCCATGCTGTCGGTGACATAGTGGTACAGCTCCACACCCGGCATCAGGGCTTCCAGCACCTGGGCCCGCAGCAGATCCTCATCCCAGAGGGCCCGCTCCCGGAGAACACGATGCAGCACCACAGCTGGGGGGGCTGCCACCTCTGTGGACGCCTTCCACAGCCGCAGGGGGTGCCCGTCCGGTGCCTGTGAGCCACAGGAGTGGGGATGGGGGTAGCTGTCAGGGCTGGAGAACTCTGACTCCAGCCCTAAGTCCGGGCCTCAAACCGCAGCGCCTGAGGTTTAATAGGGTAGGCTGCAGAGCTCCTCTGCTAACCCTGGCCAGACTGAGACAGTGCTCCCATGCTCCCTGCCCTCTCTCTCTCTTTTCTGGATGTCTGCTTTTCAGTCTGTTAGACAGCATAAAGAGATGATGGGGCACACATTCCCAGAGGCCTCTCAGGCCCTACCATGATGGGCACAGTGCGTGGAGGTGCAGGAAGATGGTGATTGTCAAGGAGCTCGCCATCTAGCACAGGCAGTAAAACACATGCACAACAAAAGCTGCCACTTACAGAGCCTTTTGTATGTACCAGGCACTCACCCTGATCCTACATAGGAGGTTTTGTTATGACCGTTTTTTACACAGGACACTTCAGGCTTGCAATCTTACTCAGAATCCACGTCCAAGAAAGAGCATGACCAGTGCCCAGAGGGGAACAGAGAGAAATCCCCTCCATCCTGGGGCATGACAGAAGGTTCTGAATGGAGGAGGAACACATTGCATTGTCGCTAAAGGTGCCTCGGAAAATGTAATGCTCAGGGTCAGGGCAGTCCAGGCAGCAGGACGGCACGAAGGTGCAAAATGCAAGGATTCAGCTGGACTGCGGGGCAGGGAGAGATGGGAGTTGAGGCTATCAAAGCAGCATCGTATCTGGAATGGGGCTTTTGGAAGGTCATTCTGGCAGGTGGTTCCTGAGAGAGTTCCCTCGGTCTCATTTGGTTCTTGATTCCTTAAGGTACTTTCTTGACTCTCTGACATTCTCCAAGGACAAGGCCGAGGCACAGTGAGACTTGGGGGACAGCTCCTCCCCGGCTCCTTCCTTTGGGTTCCCTGACTCCCCTTGCCTGCACCATGCTCTCCCAGCCCCATAGCAGCCACCCGTGGTGTGGTACTCACCTTCCTGCAAGCCAGTTCCGTGTGCTGGGGCCCTGGCACGCTCATCCAGCCCTTGAAGCGCTCAGCAGCATCACGCAGCAGGTCCTGGATGCTCTCCTCCATGTAGAGGCTCAGGCTTACCCCTGCAGCTTGGGCCTGACGCAGCTCAGCCAGGGCTGGGCCGGGAGGGCTGAGCTCAGCTGCACTGTAGGAGCTGCACAGCTGCAGCACCATGTCCTGGGGCACCTGAGAGGGCACACACACACTGGGCTGCAGCTCCAGAGAGCAGGAGACCCCATGGGGTCTGTCAGGTTCACGTTAAGGGCAGTAGAGAGGTGCAGCTACCACAGCAAGGTAGATGAGAACCATTGTGGAGGAAGAGTTGGGGGTATAAGCTTGAGGGGTATGTGTCAAATTGGGTCCTATCCCTGACTTGGGGCACCGAGGTCAGGCCTGATGCTTCCCCCAGGTCTGGTAAGTAGGCACCATGGCCTGGGGTTACTCACCTGGAAAAGTTTCTTGCAGTCACTGATCATGTGCGACAGGCCCTGGGTGGCTGCCATGTTGTCACTCAGGTCCCTAGGGCCTGGCCTACCAACGAGGCTGCGTTTGCTCTTGATCCTAGATGGGGCAGGAGGTGGTGAGAGGAGAGATGGCACAAGGGCACAAGACAAGATGACAGACAGGCTGCCTTGTAGCTGCCAGGAAGCCACTTTGCCAAACTTGGCCACAAAGCAACCTGCTGCCTTTTGGAAGGCCCTGCTCCACAGATCCCACCAGCCCAGGGTCCCTGAGGAGTCAGGCTCACTCCTTGCGGTGAGGACGAGACACAGCAGTGCCAGTCATCAAAAGCCAAAAGTCCAATGGGGCCCAAATTGTCTGGACCTGGCCCGGCCCTGACATGCCGTGCCCCATTTCACCTGGGAGAGGGGCTCTCCTTCTTAGAGACATTGAGGTGGAAGATGGAGGGCGCCAGGCACACTGCCAGGTTGCCTGCTGTCATCTGGTTTTCCTCGGCAGAGGCAATGTCACTTAAGAAGTAGAGCAGAGTCTGTAGCACCTCTCGGTTCTCATCGGGGAGCAGCAAGGTGGCGGCTTGTGCTGCTGCCAACCACTGATCCTTGGGGAGGACTGTGAGGAAGCAATGGAAGAAGAGCCTTCCTTACTTCCCCAGAGGCCTTAGCAGCCAGCCTCCTGCTTCCAAGGGGGCAAAAGGCACAGAAGTCCCGAGGGGAGCGGCGAGAGGGAAGGGAAAAGTTCAGTTCTGTGAGGTCTCTGGGTGCTTGATCTAGCTTTATTACTAACGTACAGTGTAACCTTAGGTAGTTTCCCTTTCTCCCCTCAGGGCCTCAGTCTACCCTTCCATATAATGGGTTTGGGGAAGCAGAATGGTCTCTCTGCAAGGGCCTTTTCAACTCCAGACAGTAACTGCTCCAATCAGCTCACAGGTCCAGCTACATTTGCCTGCACCAGGCTTATCTTCCACAAGGCCTGGGATTCAGGGAGGCTGAGAATGGGGCAGGTTGTTGGGGATAGGAGTGGGTGACTCACGCTGGTAGATCTGGAGGAAAGTGGTGGTGAGCTTGCTGGTGAAGATGGGCTCGGGCAGGTCCCGGAAATACTGCTTTAGCAGGTCAGCCACGTCGTAGGCTGACTGGCCCTCATAGCAGACGTTGTCAGGCGAGGTCTCATTCATTTGGCGCAGGTTCTGGATCCTGGACTTGACCCCAGACTTGCGGAAGATGCCTACCTGGTCCATGCAAGGGAGGGAGGGAGGGAAGAAGACATGCGTGAGTAGGAGGGAGAATGTGACGCCACTCCTGGACTGGGTGTCAGGAGCTTAGGCCACCCCAGAGACTTCAAAGCCTATCAGGCCTCCTGAGGGGCAGGGTAGGAGACAAATGGGAAAACCAAAGAGAAGGAATTTTACAGCTTCAGGACAAAAAAGAAAAGATGCTTTTGTGGAGATGAGTAGGAAAAGGTGGATCTAGGCAAATTCAGGCTCCCAGAAGATAAGGCCTATGGAGCCTGGGCCGGAAAGAAGGTAGCACAGAGCTGGGCCTAAGGAGTAGAAAGGAGTTTCATCCTTGCTGGTCCTTGCTGAGAACAGCAAAGCCCTCTGGTGGACCAGCCCAAGTGAGGGGGAAGGCCAGAGCAGTTCCTCTCCCCAGCTCCTCAGCCTTCGGCCCAATGCCCACCAGCACCCCACCCCTGCACCATCTCCCCACAGGCTGCCCCACAAGGGCTCACTTGGTCCAGGCACTGGCTGCGCAAGTAGCGCATGGCTTGCTGAATGCTCTGTGGCAGTGGCTGGCCCGTGCGCTGCACATGGATGAGGGGTGGCACCCCAAATACGTGCTGTCCCCGGTAGTCTGGGGTCTTGTTTCTCCTCATGAACTTGGGCATTGACCTGTTTGGGAGAATGACAAGTGATCAGATAGGGAGAACACAGTTTGGAGACTCTGCCTGCAGTCTTAGAGGATCAGGTGGGGTGAAGAGGGTAAGGCACACACCACTGTCCCAGAGTCAACACTCATTGAGCACCTGCTTTGGGCGCAGCCCCAGGGAGTCACAGAGGAACACTGAGAGCTCTCAGTCTGGCCAAGGAGATAACTGTGTCAATAGGCAGTAACAACTCATGTGGCCAGTAGGAGGCCAAGAACTTAGGGGAAGACCCATTGAGGGAGGGGAACTGTACCTAGTGAGTTAGGGAAGGCTTCAGAGAGGATGTGGTAACTCAGCAGGCTCTTGAGGGATAGGAAGGCATTGTCCCAGAGGAGAAATGGGGAAAATGCATTACAGGCAGAGAGCACAGCACAAACAAAGGCAAAGAGGCAGGAAAAGGATCATAGCACGTTCACGGAAGGATGACTGGTCCCACTGGTCTGTAAGGTGGGGTTGCTTAGGAGGGGTAGGCTAAAGAGCCAGAAGGATGGAGCGGGACCAGAACAGGAAGCAGTCATGGTGGGAGGGAATCTGGACAATGGGAAGCCAGAGAAAAGTGTTTATCTGGAGAATGACAACCACACCTGCATTTTAGGACAATCTCACTAGTTGCAGTACGGAGGTTGGGATGGAGAAGACACAGCTGGAGGACTTCAGGTCCTCTGCCCCATACCCAGCCTTACCAAGCCCCTCCAGCCTCCTGGCATATCACACTGCCCCCCTGGACTGTGGGCCCTGCCTGCCTGCACCCACCTCCTGGGCTGACCCTACCTGGGGCCGTGGACCTGAGTCGGCAGTTTCCCACCCTCCGTGGCCCAGGAGCCACTCACCAGACCCAGCTCTGCTTGTGGGGCACAGTGTACTTCTCCATGAAGGCAGTAAGCCGCAGCAGTGAGCCCTTGTGCAGGAGGTTGATCTGGCCTGCAAACTGCCGGTTGATCTCCAGCGACTCTGAGTTGAGGCTGGGCCGATGGGAGTTCTGGAAGCTATGCCAACGGAGCTTCCTGGTGGGGGGCGGTGAGAGGGGTGGAGAGGCCCAGAGGAGCAGGTTTGGCTAAACCTTAGAAAAGGTGTGTGTTATTCTGGTCCCCTTTTTTCTCTCCAAAGAAAACATGCAGGGAGTTGGGACCACTTTCAGGGCTGCTGCTGAGGCCCCAGGGTGGAAAAAGCTTGGACTCAGCTTCTTAGGGGCCAGGAAGTTCTTGGGGAGGATGGCACAGAGCTCAGGCCCATCTAGTGCCAATAAGCAGTGAAGCCCCCTGCCCATTCCAAAACTACCGTGGAGGGGCTGCTCCAAGAAACTCTGAATGGGCAAACCTGGGGACCAGAGACCATCTCCTCTAGCACCCTCCCTCACTTTACAGATGAGGAAACTGAGGTCCAATGAGGAGAGCATCATTTCCTCAAGGCCACAGCAGAGGCAGGTTCTGGACTTAACTTTCTGGATTCCCAACTCCTGTACTCTATTCTCCTGAGCTGGCTGTGAGGGGATAACGCAGCCCCCAAGCACTTAGCCCTGGGCCTCATGACTGAGAAATCAGCTTCAGAGACAGAGAACAGGAGTCCCTGCGTCCGCCCCATCCCAACCCAAACTCTCACCTGCAGGGTCTGGTAAGTGAGGCCCCAACACCTGAATCGCGCCGTTCACGGGGCATTGATGCCTGGAGTCCAGCCAGGGGCCCCGCAGCCTCAGCCTCATTCATGGAGTTCCCACTACTGTCAAGTTCGCTGGAGGAGGCCACAGTATCAGAAATGGAGTGTCCTTCCTCCACAGACAGGCTAGAGGCAAAGGTGGGTTCCCCGCCTGAATGTGCCTCCTGCTCATTGTCCTGGGCTGGAGCCGGGGCCAGGGCCTCAGTCTCTTCCTGTGCCAGTGGCTCAGCCTCAGCTGGAGCCTGAGCCGGAGCCAGGACTGCTGGCTGGACTTCAGCCTGAGCCCAGGCTGGGGACTCTCCGTGGGCCAGAACCTCCATCTGGCTGAGAGCCTCAGCTTGGCATTTGACCTCAACTGTGGCTATTTGTACTGATGAAGTGGCCTCCTCCTCTTCCTCATCTCCAGGCCCCAGGTCTGAGTACATGGCCCGAGACCACAGCTCTACTCGTTGCTGTAGCCCCCACACGTGCTGGAGGATGTCGTCTAGGTGAGCATAGCTGCCCCCACTGTCCTCATCATCTTCATCTTCAGCCTCGACCCCAACCATTACAGGCTCAGCTGGGTACAGCTCAGGTAAGTTGTCATACGTGCTGGCATGGCTGCCCGTTGAGCCACAGGAGCCCCGGCGCCCCTCACAGCCCCACCGCCTACCTGACTGCCAGTCTGCCAGGCGGTGTCCGTCCTCAGGACACAGGCTCTCAATGGACAGGGAGCGAGGGAATGTGCCTGGTTTGTGGTCCCCAGGCACATGCACCAGGCAATCACCCCGGTGTATCCGCTGAGGATGCCGGAACAAGGCCACTGGCCAAGCCTCCCAGGCCTTCCGAGTGTTGGCACCACTGCCACCGGCTGAGGTGGCGGCCCAGTTCTTGGCCCTGTAAAATCCGGCTGAGAGGAAGCCACGACAACTGCGGAAAGATGACGCTTTGGAGACCTTCTCTGAGGCGGCTGGACTACGTTCGGGCTCTGCTTGCTGGCTGCCACTCTTTTCCTTCCGCCTCAGAGACTCAAGGTGCTTGAGGAAGCTACGGTTACGATGGCGCTTCTTGGCTTTGTCCTGGGGACCCTCCTGGCCCTGGGTGGGGCTGAGGAAGGGCCGGTCACTCAAGCTGGGGGCACAGCCTGGCAAGGGCAAGTCTGCTGGCTCGGGTGGTAGGCTCACGGTGATGACTGGCAGAGAGGTGGCACTAAGCTCGGTGAGAACGCTCTCACAGCTTGAGGTCACTGGCAGGCCAGGGCTCGGTGGGGCCAACAGATCAGAGGACCCCATAGGAGACCAGCACTTACTTTCCTGCTGGAAGGCCCAGTGGCTACTGATGGTACACTGCTCTTCCTCTTCTGAGTCTTCATTCTGGGAAAGGCACTGCAGGGTCAGGTCAGAGAAGCCCAGGCCACAAGTCCTTGCTTGTACTCCACTCTCTGCTTCCAAACTCTTGGGGGACTCTGAGATGAAGGGCCCTGCTTTCTGGCTGAGAACATGGCCTAGGTGGGTAGAGCTAGCTCTGGGAGTGCCAGAGGAAGCCAGGAGTCACAGACAGAGCCCAGATGTATGGTAATGGTAATGGTCAAGTAACTAATCTAACCCCCCTTCCAATTTTACAGATAGGGAACAAACCCACAAACCAGAAGCCACTTGCCCAAGGTCAATGACATACATTAAGTCAGTGACAGACCTTCCCAAGCTCTGGGCTGCAGTCTTAGATTAGAATCGCAACAGAGGTGGACGGAATTTGAGATTTTCTAGTTCATCTCCTTCTTTGCAAAATGGGGAAACTGAGGCCCAGAAGGGAAGAGGTTTCCCTGAGATCCCTCAGCAATCAGTGGCAGAGCTGAGACCAGGCCCCATGGGCCTCCTGTCTCACAGCCCAGGGCTTTGGTAACTTGGCTGCCCCACCTGACTACAGGTCTCTGGTATAGAAAGCCCCAGAAAAAAAAAGCAAGAAAGTGAGTTCCCAGGAAAGAATGGGGTCATAGATCTCCTCCATCTCTACCCCTAGCTGGGGAAAGGTACTGCTCTGGACATCTCAGACTCCTGGGATACTAGAGCTAGTTTTACAAATGGTTTACATACGCCCTGGGTTTCCTTATGGCGCCACAAGACCACAGACCCGTTCTTTGCCATGACTCACCTGCTTGCTTTGAAAATGAACCTCCAGTTTCATCGAGGCACAATTGTTCAAGGTCATCAGCCTCCTGTAATAAAGTGGAAGTGTCCACCCAAGGTGGACATCCCCAAAGCCTGGCAGAGCCTACCAAGATGCACCCACCACTTCACATGCCCAAGCCATCAAAACTTCTCGCAAACTCCAATATTCCTAAGGTTTAAGAACCAGAGACAATGCTGGCAAGATTATGGCCTCTGCCCTCCAGGAGCTTACAGAGAGTGGAAATAAACCCTACAGAAATGGGACATGTTCAAAGACAGAGCAGACAGAAGGCACAGCAGACAAACACAGGGAGAGACAAGCAACCTCCATGAAGGAGGGATGCAGTCAGAGAATCCCTGGAGGACGCAAATGGGATTTTGAGAGTGAGAGAAACAGGGACTCTTACCCAAGCTTACACAGGACATTGTAGGTATATAGTCAGCAAACAGATCAGTGGGCATGAGACCAGTGGGGCTAAGGCTAATGAACCAGCTTGCAAAGGGCTTTGGGTTGTATGCTAAAAAGTCTGCATTTTTATCCTTAGGCAGTGACAAATTTTAAGCAGAAAGAACCACCATTTGGAGCTGTTACAATGCTGAGGCTGGTGGATCTAGATGGATCTGGGAGTGGGGTGAGGGAAGGGGGAGAGGGGAGGGGAGAGATGGGTTATCAAGACTAAAGCCAGTTAGGCTGAAGCCTTGTGATCGATCCAAGGAGAAGCCATGGTTTGGCCTCAAACAAGGGCCAAGCTCTTGTAAGTAGAGAGGGACTGAAGCAGAGGAATATTTGGAGGCTATAACTTTAGGAGAAAAGAAACAAGGCCAGATCTTGGCTTTCTAGCTAGAGTGACTGGGTGGTTGAGGGTGTCACAAACACAAAGAACAGAATGAGCAATGTGACCGCAGAAGATAAGCTTTGTTAGTAAGCTGGGCTCCTCCTCTGTTAGAGGGTACAAGGGATGTTTTTTTCCCACCAGGAAGCTTCAAGCCGGGCCTTTGGTTTCCCAGGCCTGACCCTCAGCCCACCTACCTACACAGGGCCCCCAAAGAGTCCTCGTCCAGAAAACCGTGGTTTTTCTTCACAGAGCCAATATCCAGGGGAAACAAACCTTCTGTACGGCAGAGAGAAGCAAAGATGAGTCCAGTAGTATATCACAAACTCAGCCTCAGCAGCCCTTGAGCTGGAGGGGAACGGCCAGGAAGGAGGGGGAGCAGGAAGACAAGAGGCAAAGCAGAAGGGAAAAACGTCAGGAATAAAGGAGGGTGCCCAGGGAGTTCAGGGGAAAGGTCTGGGAGAGGCCTAGAGGGCTGAGCTGGACCCAAGAATTCTGTCAGTCAGTGAGGCAGGTCTATGGGGGATAGCAGGCCCAAGACCCCAGGTGACTGCCAAGAGCCCAATATGGGTTCCCCCATTCCCCTTTGAATCCTGGGCTGCTCAGGCAGGGAAACTTCTCCTTGGCCCAAGGTGAACCTGGGGGAGTAGGGCAGGAGCAAGGACAGAAGGGACAGGACAGCACAGTAGCCAAACAATACCTTGCATCCCCCTGTGTCCCAGAGCAGTAGGAGCCCACTCCCTGGGACTTAGGGAGGGGAGAGGGGAAAGAAAGGAGTTGGGGGAATGGAAGAGAGAATCTGAGAAGTCTCACAGCTCTCTACCTTACTGGTGAAGCAAGCCCATTTGTTCCTTTACTCATTCAACTAATGAGTATCCAATTGAGCATCTACTTTGTGCTAGGCACTTGAGCAAACCATACAGCATACAACAGTGAACACAACAAAAATGGTTCCTGCCTTCATGGAGTTTACGCTCTTAAAGGAAACAGATAAGCAACGATACTTAAAACCAAGATGGTGCAGTTACAAATGTCATGGAAGACATCAGCCAGCATGATAGTGTAAAGGGAGGCTGGTAGGGGTGGCGGCTGCTTGTAGAGAGGTGGTCAGCAGAGAGCTTTCTGAAGCAGTGACATCTGAGCTGAGTCTTGAAAGATGAGAAGCAGCCAGCTGTGCAAGGAAACTGCAAAGAGAGTTCCAGGCAGGAGGAACATCAGCATCAAGGCTCTGAAGAGGGAAAAAGCTTGGTGTGAGCAAGTGTAGAGAGGAGCCCTGTGAACAAAGGTAAGAGTAATCAATGGAGGTTGGAGAATGCAGTGTGACAGGCCAGAACAGAGCGTCTGTGTGTATTTCATTCTGAGTGTGCTGGAAGGCCATCGGAGGGCTTGGAGCAGGACTGACAGTCAGGCCTATGGCCAACAAGAGCCCTCCAGCTGCAGTGTAGAGATGAGAGTGCAAGAGCACAGGAAGCTGCTGTACTAGCCCAGGTGAGCCGTGACACTGGGTCACACCAGGCTGTGGCAGTGGAGGTAGTAAGAAGTGGATTGATTCAAGATACGTTCTGGAGGGAAAAGGTCTTGCTGAAAGGTTAAACATAGGAGATGGGAACAAGGAGGAATTAAATTAAGGATGACTCCTGGGTATGGCGCTTGAGTAAGCGGGTAAATGGTGGTACCATCAGGAGTTGGTTTTAGACCTGTTTAATCTGAGACACCCATCAGACATCAGAGTAGAGAGATTGAATTGGCAGCTGTGAATATATGAATCTGGAGCTTGGGGATGAGGTCTGGACATTTGGAAGTCATCAGAATATGGATGGTATTTAGAGAAAGATCTCATGAGAAAGAAATGTTGAGAGAGAAGAGGGCCCCGGACCGAGCCCTGGGATATCCTAACCTTTAGATATCAGTTAGAGGAAGCAGAGTCAGCTAAGGAGACAGAACCCAGTCAGAAAGGCAGCCAGGAGAGGGGGGTGTTCCAGAAGCCAAAGGAAGAAGTGGCCAGTGGCACTGAATGCTGCTGAGAAATGGAGCAAGATGAGGACTGGGAAGTGACCACTGAGTGTGACCACATGGACGTCACTGGTGAACTGACCAGGCAAGTTGACCAGGCGAGGTGGATGTGAAGCCAGGGTGCAGTAGGGGTGTGGGCAGAAAAGGGGAAGGGAAACAGCAAATATGAAGAACTCTAGAAAAACACAAAAGAGAAATGAAGGAAAACAGAGAAATGAGGCCATCACTGTGGGGCAAGTGAGGCCAAGGCTGGGCCACCAGGGTGTACAACTCCAGGCGGCATTCTTCACACCGTGTGTACCGACATGGCATCCTCAGGATTGGTACCACGTGGTGACCCTGGTCAAGACAAGGTACCTTAAAGGCATGGGCAACAGCAGAGTTTGCGGCAGTTGTGAGAGCAATCTCGTAGAGATGATGCGGGAGAGAAAGGTACAACTGCAGGAGCAAAGTCAGAAAAAAATCGGAGCAAGGCCAGGAGACACTGCTTGTGTGTAGTTGGAGAGAGAATCTGACTTGCCCCATTTAACAGACAAAAAACTGAGGGCTAGGGGAAGTATGTAACGGGGGAGGGTAAACAATTGAGTGGCCTTACCTTCAAAAAGCTGCACATACTGAGGGAATCCTGTTGCTCGAAGCCACTCACATGCTCTTTTGGCCTCGGCTTCTGAAACAGAACAAGGGAAAGAAACAGGCAAAGAAATGGGGTTAGGAGGGTGCTGATGCCAGGGCCCTAGGTGTATGCTGCCCAACCCCAGCAGGCAGGCATATCTCATTCTGGTGATCCAGAAATGGCAAGAGAAGGCCAGAGGTCCTAGCACATTTGCTCCAAGTCATAGCCAACCAGGAGGCCCTCTGCTCCCCAAACCCTACTGTCTGGGCATCCTGGCCCTGGCTTTCTTGAGTCTCATTCCCTGCCTCTTCCAAACCCCTCCCACTCTCCCACCCCCTGCCCAGGAACCAGGATCATCTGGGGTCAAGGAGGCCTGCTGGGATAAGAAGTCACAGCTGTGTCCACCCCCCAAGCCTTTCTGAGGAACCTACCCCCTTCCAAGGCCCTGGGTAGACCAGCCCAGTCCAGGCAGGAAATAGGAATGCTCAACCATTCCTATCATTCTCTTTCTCATCATCACATGTAACATTCTTCAGCACTTTGACAGCCAAATCTCATTTCACACACACAATAACCGGTGATGGCTTTGCTATCCCCATTTTACAGACATACCAACAGGCTCAGCCTACGGTCTCACAGTGGACAAAGCAGCAGTGCCAGGGTTGGAATCCCAGCTGAGTCTGACAGCAGCATCCCCATGCTCATTCCAGTCCTCCCTCCTCAGGGAGCTTCCCAGTACTGCCCCAGCTCTCTTGGCCTATTTGTGTCCTAGTGCAGTGCTGAGTGTCATGAAGACACAGTACTGGCCTGTTGGGGTCTTGGGGGAAGAACATGGCTAGGTCAGCCTGTCACCTCTGCTCTGGGAGTTCTGGCACAGAGCTGGGCACCCCTGCCAGCGCCAGCGGAGATGTGCAGCTGGACTGAAGCCACAGAGGAGGCACTTCTAGTCAGGGTAGGCCAAATACCAGCAGTAAAGCCCTGCGCCTGCCCAGGCGGTTATTTGCTTTCCACCCAGGTGATGCCAAGATGAGTGGGGCTGGGGCCATGGGACCTGGCATTGCAGGGATGGTGGGGGAAGTCAGCTGGTTTTAGCAGAGCTGATCCGGCCACGGAGTCCTGCCCTCAACACGTCCTCCACTTCCTCAGCACCTGTGGCCACAGTCTCACCTGGCCCCCCTGACCAGAGGACTCTAAGGAGGCTGGTGAGGTTTTTCCAAGACAGGAAGAGCTCTCTCTTCCCAGTGCTCACTCACAAGGAAACCCAGGATGAAATCCTAGTGGCTGGGACAGATAAGATGAAGGACAAAACAGTATTTCAGAGATGCTAGGTGAGTAGACAGTGGAGGGAAGAGTGAGGGAAGTTAGAAGTCAGTCAGAAAAAGTAATGGGTTCCTCAAGGGTCACATACTGATGAGGATTCGAGGGAAAGAAGAGAGGGCTCTGCAGCCCCTGGAGCCCCTGCAGGTTTTGGGGGCAAATGGGGGTAAGGGCAAGGATGAACATCTGTGCATTTCTGTGAGTGCATGCAACAGGTCAGTGTCCACCACAGCATCTGTCTCTACACGTAGCTGTAGCCAAATGTGCTCATGTCCACAACTCATGAGGATCACTGTGGGACTGTGCACCTGTATATACCCACAAGCACCTCAGTCTGTGCATGCACCCGCCTCTCTCTCTGTCTCTCTCTCTCATCTCTTTCTCTCCGTGTGTGTGTGTGTATGTATGTTTTATGTTACTGCAACTTCCTAACCTAAGATACAGATCTAGGAATCGCCAGGACCTCTGAGGGGTCCCTGAAAAGTGTCTGACAGAGCCCTGCTAGCAGTACCTCCACCTGTCTGGCAGGGGGCAATGCAAGCCTGAAAAAGGATCCTGTGCTCCAGGCCAGTGGTAGTCTAGGTGATGTAAGACCAGTCCAAAGGGACTGCACAGCGGCCCAGGGAGCCTTTGAGGAACATGGTTCTGCTGCTAGGACAGCTGAGCTGGCTGCCACAGCCACTTCCCTGTCCCTGTTCCTGTCATGCCCCTGGGATGAGACCCTTTCCCCATCTCAGCACCTATCCTGGCAGCCAGCTCTGCTTTCCTGTTATTAGGACAAAAGGGAGGTACCAGAAGATGGACCAGGTTAGGACTTCCAGAGAGGCGGGCACAGGAGCAGACAGCGGCCCCTAAAGGGTCACATGTATGGCCACCCCAGGAAAGGGAGCAAATCTCTAGGGTAGGCCTGCATGCCAGGAACACACCCTTAAAATCCCACTGCAGCCCTCAGTTACTCATGGCTAATGGAGAGGATAGGAGAGGCACCTCCCTCCCCTGATGCTAGGCATCGGCCCTAGCTGGGGGTTGGCAGAAGAGGACCATCTCACTCAGGCCAATGCCAAGTTCTTTCATGACTACCTAGAGCCCTGTAGCCCCTCGCTACTCAAAGTGTAGTCCCAGACTAGCAGTATCAACATCACAGGGGAGCTTGTTAGAAATGCAGAATCCCAAGCCCTACACCCAGAACCACTTTATTTAAGAAGACCCTCAGGCAAACACATTAAAGTTTGAAAAGTCTTGGTCTGAATCACATTGCTCAGTGATTCTCACCCCTGGATGCACATAAGAATCAGCTAGGAAGTGTTATTTTTAAAAATACCAGTGCCCAGAAGGCTGGCTTAACTGATCTGTGGTAGGACTCTCCACATTGGTATTTTTTAAAAAGTTACAGTATAAAGCCTACTGAGGTCCAAGAGACTTTTCCAAGGTCATACAGGGTAAAGTATCACAGGTGAGACTATAACCCTGATCTTTTCACTCCATGTTCAGCGCTCTTGGCCATTGCATTATGCCACCTGCCCTCATGCCAGCCAAGCAAGGAGCTCAGACTCAGGAACCAACCCCAGCCCCCCAGGCTGTTTTCCTGCTCCTTCCGGTCTAGTGGAGTCACAACCCAGGGTTCAAATCCTGATGCTGTCAGTCACTAGCTCTTCGACTTTGGGCAAGTTGTATAACCTCTCCAGGTTTCCATTTCCTCCTCTGTAAAACAGGAGCCACGGCATCCACATCTTTTTTCAATTTTTATTTTATTTATTTTTCATGTTTTTGGATTTTTTTTTTCTTTTTGAGACAGGGTCTCACTCTGTCACCCAAGCTGGACTGCAGTGGTGCTATCACAGCTCACTGCAGGCTCAAACTCCTGGGTTTGTGTGATCCTCCCATCTCAGCCTCCTGACTAGCTAGGACTACAATAGCAGCCACCACACCACACCCGGCTACTTTTCTTTTTATTTTTTGTAGAGACGGGGTCTCACTACATTGCCCAGGCTGGTCTCCATCTCCTGGCCTCCAGTGATCCTCCTGTCTCCCTGTCTCAGCCTCCCAAAGTGCTAGGATTACAGGTGTGAGCCACCACACCCAGTCAGCATCCACATCTTATAGCTACTGACAGCATTAAATAAAAGACTGGAGAAAGCGAAAGCCCCTGGCACATAATACCAAGCACTCAACAAATGTGTTCCACCCCAACTCTGACTCTGAAAGGTCCCAAAGAAAAAGAGGAAATTAGAGAAAGAAGCCCAGCTACTGCATTCCCTTGTGGGTCTGGACAATGGCTTTGCCCAGACCACTGTCAGAATTGAGGCCAAATGGTTGGGGGAAGTGAGGTAAGGAGGCAGAAGTTTCAAAGAGGTTGCAATTGCTCCAAAGACAAAGGAGCAAAGAAGTTTGGAGTAGGGCTGCAGACTGAATTCCCCACCACCTCTCCTTAACAGGAATCTAGAGAATGTAATGGGTTATTACCAAACAGGATGTCAGGGACATTGGCTCCCCACAATACACCATCTCATGGAGGGCTGGGAGGCCCTGAGGCTCCCTCCCAGACGGATCAGTCAGGGACATATGTCTTGGTGATTAAGGGCTGAACTGCGCTGCTCTGCCTTGTCCCTCCCACTCGTCTCAGCCTGCCCAGGCTGAGGCCAGGAGCGACCCCACCTCCACCCCTAGTAGAGTCAATTCACCTGGGGCTGAAGCCAGGTGGCCCAGACTGAGGATTGGCTTATGTATCTGGCGGGGAGAGTGACAACGGGCAGGCTGAGGTGAGGTAGGAATGTTTGTGGTCCCTTGCCTTATCTCTATATCCAGATGTGCAGATTCCAAGGCATGGCCACCAGCAGTTCTAAAGGCTATATTCTGCATGCGGTGTATGCTCTGGCCAAAGCTTAGGTGATGTGCCAGGGTAGGTCAGTAACAGCAGTCAGCTGGCACAAACTGGATTCCACTGAGACTTATGCCCAGACTCTCCCTGGGGGAGGGGCCCAGATCTCCCAGATCCAGGCTGGGAGAGTCAGGGGAGAGGGCATACTAGAAAGCTCCAGAGTCCAATCAGGCCTCAGAGCCAAACCCACAGGTCTCCTGGAGGGAGCGTCAAAGTAGGAAAGGCTGAGCAGCAGCACATGCTTTCTGAGGTCAATGATGGTATCCGCACCTACATTTACACAGGCCACGTTCCCAGAGACAGCACAGAGCAGTTTTCTATGCTGAGAAGGATGCAACCAGGAAAAAAGCAGACCTTCTGGTCTTGAGAAACACTCAAGCATAGGGCTTATGCACCCAGGAAAGAGGCAGCAACATTTCTCACTGGGAGATGCAATAATGCCCGCAGATGATCACTAAGTTGGAAAACGAGCTTTTTTCCAATCAAGCCAGCTTCCATGCTTGCCACTGAGTCATCTGAAACAACTCATGTCATTCTCTAAGCTTTGGTTTCCAAATTTATACAGTGGGGACTAACGACTTTCCTGTCTACCACTGTGGTTACCTTATAGATTTGATCAGGCTTTTGCTGGTTTTGAAAGTGGCTATATAAAAGTTCTCATTAACGAAGGCTATTTTTATTAAGATGAGCTGAACTTTGTACCCATCTAGTCTTTAAGACACAGTTCAGATTGTGTACCAGTTGCAAAGAGGTGAGAGAAAAGAGCCAGGAGGAAGAGAGAAGGCAACAGGCATCTAATCTAGACTACAGGAAGTAAGGCCTCAGCCAGCCAGTGTCACCAACCCCACTCTCGGGCTGGGTATCCCCTCTTCACACCACTACTAGGCAACCCCAGTCCTTGTATCTTCTGGTCACTCAGTGGGTTATAAGACAGCTGCCCCGGCCCTGGGTTCAGCCTACTCATGCCTAACCATAAAGACAATATCAGGCATGGGGACCAGGCAGGAAGACACAGGCTCAAGACAAGTAATGGATGGATGTCACAGGGACACAGATGAAAGCATCCCTTATTACTGCTGGAGCTGTTGGGTGTCCCGTCCCATTCCTCCCTCACCTCTCAAATCTGGCTGCACGTTAAAATCTCCTGGGGAGCTTTTACTAATAGGCCCCACCCATGACTAGTTAAATTAAACACTCTGGGGATAGGGTTCATTTTTGTTTGCTTATTTTTGAGAGCTCTCCCGGTGCTTCTAAAGTACAGCCTGTGATAAAGACCACCACCCTACACAGAAAAGGCCTGCTAGAAAGCCACAGGTATAGGTCCCTGGAAAATTCTACCCAGAGCCGAGTCACAGGCCTGTTCTGCTCACAGGCCCATGTTCTCTCTAGACCTGAGTGCAGGAGCAGGAGAGAGTGACCAGCATCAATGTGAATGCCTATGATGACTGAGGGAAGGCAGGCAGTGGGTGTTTGTGAAGGTCATTCAGTTAGCTGACCTGCTCCCTAAGGTGACTTTAAACATGCGGTGGCCTCCTTTACCTGACTTAGCTTCCTGTTTGGAAAAGCATCGCCTCCATGGCGCTCACCAGAGGACAGGGGCCTCCAAAACAGGATCTGGATCTGTCTCCATGTCGGTCTTTCCCACCTTCACTGAGTGCAGGAGGAAAAGCCAGTGTCCTGAGTGGTGGAGAAAGACCTGGGATGCCACTATCTACGTGACAACCCCAGGTCCCAAGGCAGGCTCTGTGAGGCTGGTCCCTCAAGGCAGGGCTAGGAGGCAGGCAGGGGGTCGCCTACCACTGCAGGCCCTGCTACTGCTGCTCAGAAACGCTAGGACCCGGCAAACCGCTTCTCAGATCATTTCTTTTGGTTGCTACAAGGCCCATTTCCTTTGGTTGCTACAAGGCGCATTTCCTTTGCCTGCTCTCCAACCCTAGAGGGGGACCTCTCTCAAGGAGAAGGTGCTGGCCTTTTGGCAGAGGGCTTGTATCTCAGAAGCTACCATCCTCAGCATGTGGCCCCAACTGCTCTGAGCAGCTCCTTATACCCTCCCTTAAGGAAACACTAAGGGACCCAGGCCAAAATAAGCTTGCCCACCAAGCCTTGAGCCCTGGCACAGGGCTGCATCCCTCAGGGGCGCTGTTTCATTTGAATTTGCACAAAGCTACCCTCTAGGTTGGCAGTGCCCCTAGCAGAAGTGCTGCAATGAGTGGCTGACTGGCTCTGCCACCTCTCTCCCTGGGGGACAGTGGGAGAGGGACCTGTACTAAGAGCTGTCAGGGATTACAGGGCCACCAAGACTTTCCCTCCTGACCTTGAAGCAGACATGCAAGGGGGTCTGCAATGCCCTATCTATGGGGTGGTCCAGTTCACTGGCGCCTCTCTCTGCTCCTGCTGCTCTTCACTGAAATCACAACTCTAACTTGATTCTTACAGGAGGCGGCACAGGGAGGAAAGGAGACAGGACCAAAATAGCTCTCATCCCACATTCCAAACCTCACAGGAGGGGCACCACAGGAAGGGCCTCTGTATTTCACCCAGCCTAGGTTGGCAGTGCTGGACCCTGGCTGGCCTCTGGCTTGTTAGGTCACCGGGCAGAACTCAGCGCCCTGCTGCACCTGTTCAGATGCCAGTCTCGGTCTCGGTTGGGGCTACAGCTGGATGCCAAGTTCTGGGCCCATACAAGCAACACTTCTGGAGCCTCCCTGTCACAAATGAGGCACCACTAAAGCAAACAGCCCAGGAGGGGCCCCTAGGACAGGATGGCAGGAAAAACAAGTCACTGAATCTTTTAGCTGGCCAGTGGTAAGTTCAGGAGTGTGGTTCTACCTTCTATATAACATCCCTCTCGCAACACTGCACACCCCAGAAAAAATTTATAGTCTCTACCACAG
The DNA here is from genome assembly GCF_049350105.2 of Macaca mulatta. Taxonomy (NCBI): domain Eukaryota; kingdom Metazoa; phylum Chordata; class Mammalia; order Primates; family Cercopithecidae; genus Macaca; species Macaca mulatta. The sequence continues at coordinate 75,218,752 of NC_133426.1, read as the reverse complement.
GGATTCTCAACCAGGGACAATTTTTACCCCAGGGGACATTTGGCAACGTCTGGAGACATTTTTGGTCATCTCGACTGGCGGGGGTTAAGGGGGAAATGCTACTAGCATCTACTCAGTAGAGGCCAGGGATGCTGCTAAACATCATACACTGCACCAGACAGCCCCAGACAAAGAAAGGTTGACCCCAGATCTGAAGCATGAGACCCTGAGGGTTAGCCTCTGCCTTATCTGGGGCCTCGGGCCCCTCTGGGCAGCCCACCCTCCCGCCAGGATGTCCTGGGGGCTGAAGTGAAGAATGGGTGCAACATTCAGTGGCAGTCCCTAGCCTTTGCACATTGTGGACACCTTGCAGGATCGGCCAGGAAGAGGCGGCAATTCTGGTTTGGCATTTTATTTAAAAATGGAAGTTACACAAGAAACCCCCAATTGTGGTTCCCCACTCCTCTCCGCAAAGCAGTGGCCTTAGCTCCTGTGTGCAGTTATAAATGAGGGAGAATCATGAGCACCCTGAGGTTAAACCAGACCTCAGGCCCACTGAGGCTGCTGGAGATTTTGGGTCCAGAGGCAGCCCAGCCTGTAGGCTCCTGGGCTTGAGCTTGGTATGGCAGGACCAAAGTAGGCAGCTGACATTCCTCCCCGGCACTGGGTTTCCCTATGACAAGGAAGGTCAAAGCTGCCACCTGCTCTGCTGCAGTTGCTCCATTAGTTTTCTTGCCCCCAAGGGCCTCCTGCCCCCAACCCAGTCCCAGGTGCTCTGACAAGGTCATGGTGCCTAGGAAAGAGAGACTTGTTTTAATGAGCCATGTGCTACTCCGTCATCTCCAGTCCCTGGCCTAGAGGTAAATGATGCCAGCCTAACCGGTCTGGGGCAGATATCAGGTCAGTGGTGACTGCTCTCCACTTTGGTTTGAGTGGAAAGTATTGAACTAACGGTCAGGTGAACTACCTTCTGGCCTTAGCTCCACTAGCATCTTGCATAACCTCAGGCAAGCCATTACCTCTGTCTGAACCTCAGTTTCCCCATCTCCTAATGACCATTCCCCAAAATCTAGAGCTGCAGCAGAGGTGTGTGTGATGGGTAGTGGCTGTCTTAGTGGGGGGAGCTTTCTTCCTTCACATTCTTTTCTGAGGACCCAAGTGAGGATCCTCAGTGTAACGCACACCAAACCCATCTTTCCCCACAAACCAGCTCTCCGTATGTTTCTGCCTCCCAGTGTGCCCACTGCCTAGGCTTAAACCTCAAGTCATTCTTGCTCTCTTCTCGCCACATGTATTTAGTCACCAAGTTCTACCAACTTTTCCATCAAATGGTTGGGCTTTTTTCCTGCCCAACTGTGCTCTAGGTTCTTCTGCCTGGATTATTTCAGCCCTCCAAGTTCCCAGCCTCTAGCTTCTCCTTTCAAGGGGCCATCCTGCCAGCTGCTTCTTCTAAGAGCCCAGTTCTAACCTGGCCGCTCCCCTACTCTACAACCTAAAGAGCTTCCACAGCCTGGGGCAGATAGCCTTGACTGCTCCCTGGCACTCAAGACTCTGCACAATCTAGACACAGCCTGATTTGAAGCTTTAAACTACTATTTATTCATCAAGCTGGAGATCAAACACCCCCTCCCACGAAGCCTCCCCTGACCTCTCACCAACCCCCTAACACCCAGTGGCTCAGTTCAATTAAGCAGTCCCCTAACACATTTCCATGATCATCTCAGCAGCATGTGAGTCTATCCCCCATTCAACTGGGGACTTCTCTGCACTGGGTACTTTTGGTCTTTGTGTTGCCACTGAAGTGTGTTAAGGGCTACCGAATGTTCTGGCAACACACAGACAGGAAGCCCTACTTCCCACTACACAGAATACAGGCCTCTGACTCTGCTCCCTTGTCTGGTATCACCACAGCACTAGAAATGGAATTGAGCACCTCTTTACCTCAAAGCCTTGCCCTAGGACAGAAACCACATAGCCAGGAATGAAGGCTCAGAGATGTGAGAACAGAAAATGAACTCTGCTCGATGGTGGAGGCATTATGACCTGAAGGAGCACTTCACTCCGCCGAGCTCAGGGGAGGGAATCCACGTTCACCTGAGAGAAGGGGCGTGCCCACCTCCTGCCTCCCTCTCTTGGCCTGGAAAGTCTTGGCGCTTGTCTGTTTTGACCCTGTGCCATCACGTCTGCATCCCACCCCCTTGCCTACTTCCCTTTCCTTTTGCTCAGGCCAAATATAAACTCCTGGACAGGAAATGCCTTGAAGGAGCCTGGCCCCACCCTGAGATCCACAGAAAATTGTCTCTGATAGAAAGGAAATGGGCCTGAGACAAGTGGCCTCCCTGGGAAGGGAGCAGACACAACGCCTCCCCCAGCCCCAAGGAGAGTCAGAGGGAGGGCTGTGATGCTGAGCACATAGCAAGGGGCGGAGCCTATGGCTCTGGGGGCAAGGGTGATGATGTGCATGCTCAGGTCATGGCAGGGCCAAGGGAAGGAGAACCCCAAACGGTGGTCTTACAGCTCTGTAAGGCCTATGGGCATAGAGGTTACAGGGTACAGTGAGAGGAGTTAACAGGCTAGTCACCTGAAGACGTAGCCTATTAGTCACGGCTCTGTACCTCTTCCTTTTCTTTTTTTAAAATGAGGTCTCACTCTGTCACCAGGGCTGTAGTGTAGTAGCATGATCACAGCTCACTGCAGCCTCGACCTCCTGGGCTCAAGCAATCCTCCCACCTCAGCCTCCAGAGTAGCTGGGACTACAGGCACACACCATGACGCCCAACTAATTTTTGTATTTTTTTATTTTTTGTAGAGATAGGTGTCTCCCTATATTTCCCAGGCTGGTCTCAAACTCCTTGGCTCAGGCAATCCTTCTGCCTCAGCCTTCCAAATTGCTGGATTATAGGTGTGAGCCACCACCGCCCCTGGTCTTGGCTCTATACTTCTTACTCACAGCAATATTTGTGATACAGAATGTAATTATTAATAAAATATAGCAGACACTAATAGTTATACAGTACTAACTACGTGCCCTGGGCCACGGACTTTGTACTGAGCCATTATTATGTCCCAGGCATTTCTTTAGGTTTTTTTTTTTAATGTGTATTCACATCGAATCTTCACAACAAACCTGTGAGCTAAGTGCTCCAATAATATCTCTATTTTACAGAGGAGGAAACTGAGACCCAGAGATAGGGAGTAACTTGCCCAAGGTCAGCAACTAAGAAGTGGTGAGCCAGGATGCAAATCCAAGCAGTTTGGCTCTAGAGTCAGAGCTACCAAGTTAGAATCTTCCTCATTAAAGAAAAGAAATTGTCTAGGCTGGGGCCTGGCACACAGCAGACACAAAATCATTTACCAGGGTTTTTGCAGTATGAGTGGTTAGCCTGAATTTAACTTCCCATCAGCCGGGAAAGCACTTGATCATCCTGTATGTCATTTGGTCCCCGCAAGAACTCGTCCAAAGCAGGTAATGCCTATGGTACAAATGGGGAACTGAGGCTACACTAGGTCAAGTAGCTTCTGTTGGACTACAGATTGGGCCAGAAGCCTACCTAAACACCCACAGCCCTCCTGCTGACCTGTTCCCTCCCTCGGCTCTCCCCTTAGAATCCACTCCCCATGAACTGTGAATTTATTCAACTAATAATACCCAAGCACCTACTTGGTGCCAAGCCCTACACTGGGTACTAAGGTCTGAAAAGAGAAAAAAAGTTGAACTCTCCTGCAGCACTTGGCCAGAGCTGCTGCCAGGCCCATCCTTCTCAGGAGACAGAGGCTCACATGGACTGGCCTTCGTAGCACTCTCTGGAGCTTGCTTTGGAAGCAAGATAAAGGGGCATAAGCCCCGAAGCAATGGAGCTGACAGCTAGTACAGCCTAAGGGAAGGAAGGTTGCAGCCCCCAGGACCCTGAGATGGAAGCACTTCGGGGAGGGCTAGAGCTTCCGGACAACCTCCTGCCACCCAATTCTAGCATGGGACACGCCAGCTAGTGATCATAGGAGCTAATCCAGCCAGCCTCCTGCCTGCCCCAACCACCCACGCCTTCTAAATAATGCAGCTTGGTTGTCAAGAGGGCATATTCAAATGTCTCTTCTTCCCCGATGCCACCCAGCACCCTGCTCTCCACCCCCAGTACTAGAAGGTGCTAATCAGGCAGGCCTGGTGCTGATGTCAGAACCACACTGCCACCCCCACCGCCCAACTCCCTCCTATACACCCTCCCCAACCCAATGCGGCTCTGTTTTAGAGCATAAATACCCACTCCTCCATGTCCTCCCTCCTATTCATCTGTCCACCTTGGTGATGGAGGGTGAGGGGAAGTGCACAGAGCAGACAGGCAAGGACCTGGGGACTGCCTGTCCAGAAGTGACTAATCACTGGTGGGTGTGATGAGCACTCAGGAGGGGAAGGAGACCCGAACTTCAGCTCTTGCCTCCTGGCCAGGCATCTGGAGAGAGGCATGGCCCAGTCATTAAAGATGTCAGGAGGTAGAGTCAGACCAGCTGGGTCCTGATCCCAGCTTCATCACTCCCTGGATATGTGACCTTGGGCAAGTTTATCTAACCTCTACTTACCTCAGTTGCTTCACAAGTAAAATAGAGACAAAGATAGCAGTACCTACCTTACAGAATTGCCATGAATGCTAAAGAAGTTAATTTATTATTGGTGACACCAATAATAATAGTGAACTCTTCTAAATTATTGACACAGCCTTGAAAACTGTTGCAGTGTCGTGAATGCCACTAAAGAAGGCCAGAGGAAGGGAGCCCTGTGGGTGGGCATGGCCAAAGGGGCTTTTCTGGGTAAGGTGGACTCTGAAATGATTGCAAAGTCCAGACCGAATGCCCAGGAGGTGGCAGGTTTGAGGACTGCACAACCCCAGGTCAGTGAAAAACAGCAAAATGACAGGACTGCAGAAGGTACTACCAAGCAACAATCATGGCAATAATTTTATTTATATTGTTGGATTTAATATTCAACAACCCCATGAGGTGGGTACATATCTCCATTTCAGAGCTGACAAAATGAAGGCTCAGAGAAGTTAAGTAATTTGCCCAAAGTCTCCCAGCACTGTGAACATGAGAGCTTGTGTACAGCTCAGGATGTATTTTACTTCTGCTCCACTCTGACCCCTTTTCCACATTCTCCTCTTTGTTTTTCCCATTTAGAAGGCCCTGCTGGTGTGGGCACTGCTCAGGACAGATGTTTGGGGACAAGCTCTTCCCACAAGCTCAACAGCCTCTGCCACAGCCTGACTTGACCTCAGTCTGGAGCAGAAAGGCTGGCTGCAGGTGCCTATCTCACACCTCAGACAGGCCAGCCTTTGGCCAGCCCAGATAAAGGACAGGAAATCCTAGGCCACCTCCCCTGGAGCTCACTCTCTCACAGGAACAGAGTTGCAGCCAGGGCAGGAGTTCCTCTGTGGTGGGGAAGCTGCCGAGTCAGCCCCGGCTGCCATGGCTGCTGGGTGTGGTTTGGGGAAAACAGGGAGGGCTGAGGGTCAGGAGACCTGGGCTCCAAATCCTCCCTCACTGGAGACTGTTTCTCCCTTCCCTGGGCCTCAGGTGGAGACCACCACAGATCACTCTGGGGAAATCATACCATTTACTTTACAGGGCTGCTCAAAGAACACAGTGGGATCATGGAAGTGAAAGTGCCTTGAAAACTGAAGAAATGGGAGGACTCATAGTCGTCATCATCAACTGCTAGGGGAAGGAATGGCTAAGTTGGTATTTCTCCCTGTCTGATTCACTCTTCTAGGCCCCACTGTGGGCATGGCTCATACTCATTTCCGGCTTCAGTACTCCCTAAAATATCCCCTTCCCTCCACCCCTCACCAACTCCAAAGATAAAACCGAGTGGCAGGAAAGCAGGGTACGCTGGAAGCCCCCCACATATTACATAGTATTCAACTAATCAAGGGGAACACCTACTAACACCAGGCTTGTCCTCCACTACGGGGGCACCAATTAGAAGGCCCTACCTTCCAAGGGCTCTCCAATCATGAGAGCTGGCTGGACCTGAACAATAAACAAATCAGCATTGTCTAAGGTATTTGCACCCAAGATTCTAGGGGTTAGGAGTCTACCCGCTGGGGTAACTAGAAAAGGATTATGGAGAAGTCATCTGAACAAGTTCAGACTATAAATAAACTAAGGGGAGTGAGGGGTTTCCAGTGCCCCATTTCCTGTCTCCACATGTTAAGGGGGCCATAAACAGTAGCAGGCAGGGAGGACAGAGGACAATGATGAGGCTGGGAAGGGTGCTGCTCCAGGTCTGAGGAGCAGCACAGATGCTTGAAGGCTGTTTGGCCTAGAGAAGACACAGGTGCACTTGGGTTCCGTCCTCAGACTCCTGAAGGTCAGAGAGAGCAGACAGGGTCCAGGTGGTCCCAAGGGGCACAGTCGGGACCCAGGGTTAGAAGCCTCAGGGAGGCACAGTTAAGTTCAACATGAGAAAAGCTTTCAGACATTCCAAAGACGAAAGCAACTTGCTTGAAACATACCACATTCCCACGTACTGAACATGAATGAGCAGGAACTGCACGAGTACCTGTCGGGAAGCCCCAAGTTTCAGAAGGAAAGTTGGACCTAGTACCCTCTAAAGGTCCTTCTCCCCTGAGCTCTGCCTGCATACCTACCTCTAGAGGGGTTGTGGGAGAGAGCATAAAGGTGACTGGAGCTGGCTAGGCCCTTGGCTGCTTCCCACAGGGACCTGGGATCCCAGGAGCACCGTGGGCTGGTATGACCGAGGGGGAGCAGTTCACTCATTAACTTGTGCTGAATGGGTCAGAGAGTGGCTGGCCGCTTGGGACAGACACAGGCTTGGGGAGGGGCCAGAGAGCAAACTGCAGAAAAGCCCATGCACAAGGAGAACCCAAGCTGTGGCAATTCAGGGCTTGGCCAGCTCAAACTGACCCAGCTGGCTGAGAACATTCAGTGTCTGGGCCTGGATGAATTTGAAGCCAGCTCACCATTGCCCAGAAGACAAGAAAAGGGTCTCGAGTGGGGAGGCATACTTGCATAGCTGAAAGGAAGGCTGACAGACCACTGAGTCTGCCTGCCACCTGCCCTACCCACTTTATAGTCGTGGAAACTGAGGCCCAGAGAAAGCAAAAATCACTCACTGAGAGAAAGCTATAAAGGGGGCAGAACCAGAAGCCGTTTCCTAACTCTGTAGCAGGCCCACGGGGTGGTTCCTTCTCTTCCTACTGAAACTGCAGAAAACTGCATGTGGTCTGGAGCTTTCTAAATTGGGTCTGGGTCTGGGTCCTGGCCCAACCCTTCCCAGGTACCACTGCTTGTCTAGATACAGGCTCCCAGAGGAAGGCATCCTCCTCCACTTACAGAGCCCCTCGGCCTCTCAGCAGCAACCATGTGGTTGGCTGTCCCCATTCCCACTGCAGCCTGGTGTGGAGGGACCCACAGCTGTACTGAAAACAGACACACATTCAGACAGCCTAACTCCATCCCCAGCATCGGCAGACCCTTTGGGTGGGCATTTCTTGCTCTTTTAGACTTTCAAATTGAGATGAGGGCATCAACTACTCCTAGAAACACCCCTACCCCTTTTTAACTCTGATCCTGGACCCCACTGCCCATCCAAATCCCCATCAATTCACTCCCCTTCCCTTCTCAATACCATCCAAGCTGAACCCATGTCCTTCAAATGCTGTGAATAATTGCTTCTGTTTGCCCAAGTAAAGGACGAAGGGGCAGACTTTTAACTGGCCCCAGAAGGTCCCGTGACTGAATGTTTGTCAATGTTCCCTTGGGGGAAGGTGAGGGTTCAGGACACGGTCTCTTTAAGGCCTGGGGTGGACAGGGAGTGAGTTAATGACCATCCCCTAAAGATGACTTTCCAAGGTGGTTATTATGTGGCTCAATGATTAACCAAGCAGTGGCAGGACCCCAGGCTTGTTGGAAGGAGGCCGCTCTTTTCCCAAGGACAGCCCAAGAGCAGGAACCTGCAGTCAGGGAGAACATTCCTGGGGTCTTTCTCTCTCTTTCTCCGACAGGCTGCGGTGAGGTGGGTGGGGGCAGAGGCCTGCACTGAGGGAATCTCTCCCTCAGCCCCGCATGAGGGTAGAGGGCTGGCCCGGATATGGAGGAAGTCAGCACACCCTTACTGGGGCGGAAGGGAAAAGAGAGACAGTGAGGGTTTTTATCATGAATGAGAGAGGAAGCTCCAAGCTGGGCCTTGGTGATTAGATGACAAGCTGGGAAAGACGTTCATCCTGAATACATCCTGTTTTGCTCTGAACTGGCCTCGGGGGTCAGGCACAGGGGAGGGGCCTAGGTGGAGAGCAGCCTCCCAGAATTCTCCTAGACCTGCGGACCCCAAACTCCTGGGTGCCCTGGACTGGGGAAGCAAGTGTGAGAGTGAGAATGTCATTTACTGCTAGAGAAACAAAGGCAGGAAGTCTCCGCAAGAAGCCTCCATGGGTCAGCCTCCAGATCTGGAGCCCTAGAGGCGGCTAACATCTGGACTGGGACCTTTCCTGGGCCTCTCGTCCAAGGTTCAGCTCAAATGTCACTGCCTCGATCTGTCACCTTCCCCTCAGGCAAAAGCAATCACTCCCTGGAATGGATTCCCAGGGCAGAATGGACGCCCAGGGCAAATAAGTCCTTCTCAACAATTGGAAATATGAACACTTACCGGTTATTTGATAATATTAAGAAATTATTTTAGGTGTGATAATGGCTGTTTTTATGAATCCTTATCTTTTAGAAATACGTATTGAAATATGTATACATGAACTGATAAGGTATCTGGGATTTGTTTCAAAATGACAAGGGCATGATGTAGATAGGAGTGCGGACAGGGCAGGATTGGCCGTGGGCTAATGGCTGTTGAAACTGGGTGATGGGTACATGGGGTCTTAGGACACTAATTGTCTCTATTTTTATATATGTTTGAAATTATTCCTAATAATTTTTTAAAAGCCATCACCAAGGTATTATTATTTAATACATAAATAATTAGTGGCATGTATTATTTATGCCACTAACCCCCAAACTAGATGGTAGATTCCCTGGAGCTGGGGGTTTTAACTCCGTGTCCTCCACAAGACCTAGCACCAAGCTGAAACCTAATGACTAATAATTTATACAGCACGTGGTAGTTTACAAAGCACTTAGCCATGGATCCCCTAGTTTAATCCAGTGAAGTGGAAAAAATGAGGAGAAACCCAGAGTCGGAGAATTTGAGGGGGCAGCAGAGCCTGGAGTTAAAGCTCCCCATGTCCAACTCCCAGTCCCCTGTTCTTTGCTCCATGCCACCCTGGACTCCTAGGGAACTTAACATTCAGTTCTAAAATTCCTGTGTGTGGTCGATGTAAACAGGAACAGCAACTGTTTAGCATGCAAGTTACCAACCTGCAGGACTGGGGAAAAGGAAACTCCACCCACAAACACAGCACTTCAGACTTGTGACAAGGGCCCAGGCTGTGGCCTCCAGTCCACTGATTCCTATCTACCAGGACCCTTCCCGAATGCATGCCCATGCACAAGTGTGCACACACAAAACCAAGACCCCTTAATAAACAGTTGACACCAGCAACTGTGTGCCCAGCCCAGTGCTCAACTACCCTGTTGTGGGGTGGGGAACAACGGAAAACTCACCTAGATCTCCGAGAGCTCATACTTCCCACCCTAAAGCCCTTGCATCTTTGAAATCTGCTGTCCCTATTTTATCTGCTGAACAGCTTTCCTAAAGCTCATGGCCATGACACCTGATCCTACCCAAACTGGGAGCCTGAGGGAAAAGGTCGTTCTCTTCTTTTCATGGCAGAGGCAACTCTTTCTTCTAGCCAGAAAAGAGGTGAGGGCACAGCCTGCATGTGATAAACCTGCCATCTGTTGAACCTGAACTTTCCATGGCTCAAATAAGGAACTCCAGGAGTCTCCTAGCAGCAAAGCAGCTGCAGCTGTGACAGCTTCCCAATTGGAGACTCCATCCCCTCCTCCCTTTGGGACCTTCTTGCCTTTGTGTCCCTGTTGCTATCCTCTAAACCTGGACATAGGGGTCCTCTGCTCCCTCTCCAATCTGTAGTCCCAATAATGGAATTTTAAAACTTCAAGAGGACAGAGAGGGACAACATTCAAGCCTTCTTGGTGCCACTTCTTTGCTTCTCTGCTGGAACTCAGGAGGTATTGTGTTTGAATAAGGAAGGCTCTGCCATCCTCCCCACATGACTCACTGCAAACCCTGTCTCAAGCAAGCACATAGGGCACACAGCCCCTTTGCTTTGCACACCTTCAGTTCAGCCCCTCTTCTTGCTCTAAACACCTCCAGATATCATCTCTAGGCAGCCTCTCCTCTCCAGGTGGGAGAGGGGAGCTGTAGATGCACAGAGAGGTTTAGCATACTTCAAAAACAGGAGAGGCAGTGTCCAGTGTGGTGTTTCCTAGCACTAAATATAGAGGTCTAGGGAGCAGAAATCCAAAATCCAAAGTCCAGCACATTAACAAAAAGTCACGTCCCTAAAATGAAAACCAGCCCAGAATGTCCAGCTAGATGGCAGCTGTACCTTTAGAGTGAAAAAGTTTCACTACCGACCCCTATACTCTCATAGCGAAACACCACCCTTCCCATCACACTCTTCCCGCTGTGAAAGCCACCCAGAAATCACCTGCAGCCGCCTTCTCCACGCCTTTGGGCTGCCCACCTTCCCATCCCATCCGCAGACAAGATTTGTCCCCCTTTCATTCCAGGAGGATGAAAATGAGAGGAAAACTCAGAGGGCAATAATACAGGTGTGCGGGGGTGGGGGGAGGAGAGGGGGCGGCAAACCGAGGAGTGGGGAGGGAGCAGGTCGCACCCGAGGAGTCAGGGTTTGAAAATAGCCCTGAGTGTGATTCATTAACTCCTCCTCCCCGCTTAGGCTCTGACTGGGAGAGAAGCCAGGGCCCTGGGACTTGGGGGTAAGCATAGGCTCCAAGCCAGCCCAATCTCTGAGGACCCCAACCTCTGTGGCCCCAGGCTCTGGAAGAAAACTCCCACCTCTCCCTACCTTGGTCTGGCTGCTGTCGCCCACCCCTCCACACACACTCTAGTTTTCCAGCTGGCTTAGCTGCATACTCACCACAAAGCTCCCCGTGTGCATAGCTGCTGCCACCCGGAGCGTCTCAGAGACAACTTTTTACCTGCCAATTAGGAGCCTGACCCCAGGTACCAAGTAACCAAATGTCAGGGTGAAAGAGACCGGGCCCTTTAGATACTGAAATCAAGCTGCCACCCGAGGTGTGGCTTAAAACATTATGGCCCACACAGTAGTATGACTCGCCTAAGGTCACATGGACTGGCTGAACCCCAGTTTTCTGAGTCGTAATTCAGCGAGCAACTTTTACAAGTGTCAGGAGGAACGTGAACCCCACACTACCTAATTTGGAAATCCCAAAAATTCCACTGAAAAGCCTTTCCTCTAATCCAAACCCAGTTTGGACTTTATGGGAAAATGAGACCTATGAAGATGAGACGTGTCCAAACGTTTTCGCTTGGTCCCCGCAGCTACCTTAATACCAAGAAGTCCTGGGCGTTTCTCAGAAGGGAAAGCAATGAGGCAGTGGCCGACGGGAAAACCCATACAGCCGGACGGGGGCTTCCTGGAAATGCCCCGGAAAGCAGAGAAAGGAGAGGGCAGGCGACCCGGCGCGACCCGGCCACAGGGCCTGAAGTCCTGCCGCCCCCGCCCAGCTGCAACCCTCCTCCAAAGCCCCAAAGCAACTGCTGCGAGACCCACGGGCCCGGCGGTAACAGGCGGACAGCTGCCTTCCACCGCCCCACTCGCGAGGCTTCGCTGGAAGACGCTCGGCTGGCGCGCTCGGGGGTCCCCCAATTTCGGCGATTCTGACCCCCCAATCCCAGGGGCGGAGGTGGTTCAGCTCGCTTCCTCCCTGTGTCCTGCGTACGCCGCCCGGCGGAACCGCTAGGAGAGGGGCCGAGCCGGAGCGCGCCAGAGAGGCAAGGCGGGGAGAGGGAGCCCAGGCGCCCTAGTTTGTCCGGATCTCCCTCTGCCGTCGCCTCTACTCCTACCTGGAGGCCGCGTCCACCCCTTTGGGTTCGGGAGCTGACTCAGAGCAAACCGGCAGGAGGCGAGCCCAGGAGGGACTGCTCCGTCCGGGGCACACGCGGGGCCTGGGGTCGGGCAGGGGTAACGGTGCCAGCCAGAAGAGCAGCTGCCGCGGCTGCTTAAGCCGTTATCAACCCGAGTCCACTCAGCGCAGGTGGGGAGGGAGCGTGGGCGAGCAGGGCTGTAGGGACGCCCCGCCCACCTCCCCTCGGCCAATGGGGGCGCAGTCTGGCCCACCGGACTCGCCAGAAAGTCCCCCAAATCTGGGTGGGCGGGTCACTGCCTACCGGTCCTCCAATGCCCTCGCCGCTGCCTTTCCCTGGGGTCACACCGCTGCCAGGGAGGAGGTGCAAGCCCAACGACTGAGGCTCAAGGAGCGACTTGGCCAGGCATACAGGCTAATATTTATTGAGTTATGAATGAGTCTGGCACTGTTTGGGGGATTTAAACACATATGCCATGTGCCTGGGAGAATTCAGTGACTTGCTCGATAGTTTATGGGATGTCCAGAAGACTTAACTTCGGTGAAATCTCCAGCTGGTAGTGGAAAACCCGATGATTAGGAATTTGAGCAGGAAGCTGCCATTCCTACCTTGCTCAGGCCCCAGTGGCTCTGCAACTTCTCCAATACCCCAGGCTTCTGTCCCCTACCCCAAGTCCAAACTCTACCTCCGCAGAGAAATGCATGGAAAACTTGGGGCATGAACATTAATCGTGGCAGGGGAGGGCTTCCAGGAGTTCTGATAGTAAGCACCACCAGAAAGCCCATTCAAATTCAGTAAGAAACAAGAGCCTTCAGCTTTGATTTCTCTCTGGCCTTTCATCGCAAGGGTCCAACACAAGTTCACAACCTTGATTTCATTGTTGAACTGAGGATTCCTATTAGTCAGGACTGAGAGTATCCAGGACCTCATGCAGTTCAACTGCTATCCCTCACATTTACAAAGACAGAAACTGAGCAGAGATAACTCACTTAAAGCTACCCAGCCTGGAACTCCTGGGGTCAAGAAAATCTCCTGCCTAAACTTCCTGAGTAGCTAGGATAACAGGTGCGTGCCACCATGCTCAGATAATTTTTAAATTTTTTTTTGTAGAGCTGAGGTCTTGCTATGTTGCCCAGGCTGGTCTCACACTCCTGGTCTCAAATGATTTACCCAGAAAATCCATGGCAGGGTCAATACGTGTACACTGGTTATTTTCTCCATACCATTCCTAGAAGGCAGGAACTGCGTCCATCTAACTTGCTTGTTAGAGTATCCAATACAGATGAGAGCAAAAATATCTGTCTCTGAGGGCAGCAACTTTATCAAGGTCACCCAGGCAAAGACAGAGCCAGACCTAACCCAGCTCCAAGTGCCCCTCTGCTGTCTAGCCTTCAGTTCACTAGGCCAAACTGAAATTCTCCCACATTCCTTCCCTGCTGGCCCTGATGAGAGTCAGAGGAGCAATGATAAAGTGACACTACCACCACTGTGTGTATCCCATGTATCCCTCTTTTCCTCTTGATGGCAGGACTGCCGCTCGTATCCTCTAGCAATTTGTTCAAGGTGAGCCAAGTCCCTGTGGATCTGTGGATGAGGCCTGTACACCAGAAGTTAGTCCCAGAAACGAAATCCTTCTGGTGGGTGGGAAGGGATATGACCTCCTTCCTGAGGCTAGGCTTTAACAATTATAAGCATCCTTAAGGCTCTGAGTTGCAGCCAAAGGCATCTGGCCTGTGCACAGTGCTAAAAAGGACAAAAAGTGGGGTCCTGCAATGATTTTATCATTTTCCTAAGGGCAAGAAACCCTGTCAAAGTCAATTCCATCCACTCCAAGGCACCAAGCACAGTGCTTACAGTACTTTCCTCACTATTGTTTGCTAATGAATGAACAAATGTTGAAAGATATTCAAAGCACAACCAAAAATAAATGACAATCATATGACTAATAAGCAAAGTCAACTTATCTTTTAGTAGATACATTTAACTGAATCAGATATCATGGGTTCTGAGACACCAGCTGTTTTTTTTTAAAGCCATCAAACCAGGAAACAAAAAAGGAGGGGAGTATAGCACAAAAACTACCAAACAATGGGGCACTGCTATAAATACTTAGAAGGAGAATTTTGCAGTGCCTGGCATAGAGTAGATGCTCAATAAAAATGCTTGTCGAATGACAGTGAACACAACTGTCAGGGAAAGCTACAATCATAATATTTGCCACACACACTGTGACATTTTGAAATGGCCCAAGCGATATCAGGGCTATTTCTTTTGGTCTTTTTTGATCTCCCTCTTTTATTCTGGCCAGGAGAGCTCAGCCTGTTCAGCAGGGCAAAGATAGCTCATCCCCCTCAATACCCCTGCCAACCCCTGCTCCCTGTCCCTGAGTCTTGCAAGGATTAATCATGCCTGGAATGGATGAGAAAAAGAGTACCTTTTCACAGGCCCATTTCTAGGTTGCAACCTGAGTGACTGTGGAGGTAACTGGAAGCTTTAGGTTCTTGACTTCCCCTTTTCCTCAAGACCTCACTCTTGCCTGTGTGTCCTACAGTACCATTACTGCTGCTGCCTTGGATGCCAGCTCAGTCATCAGGCAGGGGAATGTAGAGTGCTTGAAGCAGGTCAAGGACTGGCAAAAAAAAGTATCTGTGTGTGTGTTTTTGTGTGTGTATTTCTATGCCTGAGGCATGGGGCTTTCCTCATTCTACCACCACCACAGACTACGTAAGTCCCACAGGAGGGAGTATAATGGACTCTGGAGCCAGATGGCCTGGGTACAAATGGCCTCTGCTACATACTAGCTGTGTGACTCTGCCTCAGTTTCCTCATCTGGAAAGTGTAGATGATCATCACAACACTGACCTTAAATCGCTGCAGAGCAGATCCACTAGGCTAAATAAACACTTAGAATGATGGCTGGCACGTAGTAAGTGCTTATAAGCGTCAGATATGGTGAGAAGCACTGAGCAATAGTAGAATGAACCCTGGGTTAGGAAGTAGTAGAGCTAAATGCTGGCCCCAGTTCTACCACTTTCTTGTTATGCCACCCAAGACGAGTCATTGTACTACTCCAGCCATCAGTTTTTTCACCTATAAATAACAAGACTAGAGTATAATACCCACAGGGTAGAGTAGAGACAATACATGTGAAAGTATACCTTAAAGGACTGTGGCAGGTGGCAGGAT
The DNA here is from genome assembly GCF_049350105.2 of Macaca mulatta. Taxonomy (NCBI): domain Eukaryota; kingdom Metazoa; phylum Chordata; class Mammalia; order Primates; family Cercopithecidae; genus Macaca; species Macaca mulatta. Next base: position 75,203,529 of record NC_133426.1, on the reverse strand, counting down.
GGCACTGAAGGTGCTATAGAGCTAACCTTTGGGGGACCTATCAGCCCTTTTATCCTAGGCTATGACAAAGAGCAGTTCCATATACCATTCCCCTGAGCCTCACTCTGAGACGCTTGGGTCCCAATAAGGGCCTACCTAAGGACTCCCAGCAGTCCCCACCCCCTCCCTGCCTGGGAATGGGAGTTGCTCAAGCTGTTGCCAGCAGACCCATGCCCCCACTCTGGAATGGCTCGGTTAACATCCAGAAGGAACCAGATAGACTCTTCTACTACTCTTTTCCATAGGAGCTAAAGAAACGGCAGCCAATCACTTCAGGGAATTCAGCTGGGAAGTTTTTAGAAAAGGGGTTAGAGCAGTGAGGGGAAAATGAATTACACTCAGACCAGCCCCACCCAGCACATCAGCACGGGTGGCCTCACACACAGGCTCTGACACTTGTACGCGCATTCCTGCATGCCTCACCGAAGCCTGCTCCCTGGTGGCTCGGGGCCCCCGGCCAGCTTCATGAAAGGGGGCTATTGATCAGGTCCCACAACATAGGATACTCATGGTTCATTAAAACAAACAAACAAATAAAACAAAACAAACAAAACAAAAAAACCTTCCTGAGGAGCTGTAGCCATAGGAGGGAGATTTACACTAAGAAGACAGCCCAAGCAGGGGCAGATGTGGACAGAGGGCATACAGTGGTGGGGAAGGGTTTGAAAAGGTGAGGGCCACACAGACACCTCACTGTCTATACATTGCCGAGTGTGGATGGGAGACAGAAAGCTACATCCTGGAAGGAGCACCCCTTCGCAGCCCACAGCCTAGGGGACTCTCACGGTTGCCTCCACCCTCACCCCGGAGCACCCTGGAAGGAGGAGCTCTGTGCTGAGCTCAGAGCCCTGGGCTGGCAGTGAGGGACTCTGGAGCACAGGCCAAGCCAGGCCCAGACCAGGTGAGATTCAAGGGTCACTTAACCTCTCTGCCCTCGCCCTCCCTAAGCTCAGACACAGAGGTGCGGGGCGGCTCATGACTGCCTCCAGGCACTTAGACCGGGCAGGTGGAGTTGGATAACCCAGGCCTGGCTCTCTCCCAGACATGAGGGGCCTGTCATCTCCCCTCAACCAACACCAGGCAGTGTGCCAGTCTGATGGAAGGCTGGGCGCCAGCATCCACTCGGTAGACCCCCTGGGCCATGACAGTGCCACAGGTCCCATTTCACACCCAGGATGGGCCTCCAGACTGACCTTACTGGCCTGTCTCCAAGGGGCCAGAGGTTTTCTGCTACAGGCAGATGGAGCACCCCCCATACGCCTCCGGGAAGTCTGTCTGCCCAGCCCTAACAAATAGGTGGGGTCACCCTGGACAGAGCACTTGGTGACCGTGGTGGCACAGACGCTCAGAGCAGGATGTCCACCCCAGTGCCCCACCGCATTCCTGCCCTCTAGAAGAAGGTCACAACGTGCAGAGGGGAGATGAGCAAAGACAAGACCGCCTCTGACACAACCCCGCACCCCACACACAGCAGGCGAGGACAGGAGCGCTCCTCTCCGCCCAGCTTAGTCTCAGTCCTCAGCCCTGGAGCTTGCTCCTCCCTGGCTAGGCCCACTTTCCTCATCTGGAAAAAAACGGGGTGGGCCCTGGTTCTAGGGTCCCTTCCTTCCAGAATGCTCTGCCTCTATGAGCTCCTCTGTGTGTTCCCATGGGGGTGGGGCATCTGCAAGTCCAGCATGCACAGGGCTTCTGCAGAGCATAGGGGTGGGGGTGGCATGAGAGTCCTCTGAGGATGGGGGGTACCTGGGGCCAGGGGAGGAAAGTGAGAAAAAGGAAGGGTGGGGAGCCTGAGGGGAAAGGCAGGAAAAGGGAGGGCTGAGGCTAAGCCATCCCACTCCTGGAGCCCTGGTCTCTGCCCCCAGCATTGCTCCCAGCTCACTCTGGGGCTATGGGTACCCAGAGTCCTTGAACAGCCCTCAGGATCCTGCCTCCTTGCCTGGGATCCTTTCAAGTGTCCCTCCAGGGCTGCAGCTCCCAAGGAAAATACCTGGGAAGGGGAGGAGGATCCGGGGAAGCAGAAAGAGAGACTCTTCCTTCCCACTCACAGGCTCCATCGTCAGCCCCCGCCAAGGCCTGACCCCACACTGCCACCAGACCTGGCGCCCTAGAAGCTGGAGGGCTGCTTGTGGAGAGGTGTGTGGCTTTTATACACCCTGCCCCCAGCCTGGCCTGGCCCAGCCCTGTGAAGAGGGGTCTCTAGGGCTTGACAATGTCAATTCAGGCTGGCTGAGCCTGCCCCTGGCAAACCACACCCCTGTCTCCTGACAGTGAAGGGCAGCCCTCAGAGGCCCCAGGATGACATCGGAGAGGGCATGGGATGTGTTTGGATGGTTGAGGGCCACTCAGCAAAGGGCTCTGGGCTCAGCTTGGCCTTGGAGCCCATCTACCCTCTCAAAAGGCCTTTCCTCAAAGCGCAACTCCCCCCCTTCCCCTCCATACACACACACACACACTTACTAAGCAAGAGTTCTGATTTGCCCTCAGCCAGGGCTGGAACTTCCCCATACACATGCATCAGCCATTCCCGTAACATGGTTACCCAGACCTTGTCTGTGCTAGGCACTGGGCAAGGGACAGGGTCAGAGAGTGGGGCGGGGAGGCCCACAGCCTGGGTCCCTGCCTTCCTGGAGCTCCCATGTCAGTGGGGGAGGCAATGGCAGCCCCTGACACAGAACACCCATCCCAGGCAGGTGGGTAGCCAGGTCAGTTCCCAGAGGACAGGGAGGGATGGGCAGCCAGGCTCCCAGGGTGGATGGGACCTGATGACTCTATACCAACAGGCCCCCAAGGAAACGGTCCTAGCCCCCGACACCCAAGGCTCCTGGGTCAGGGCCAGGCAGCTGTCACTCTGGCTTCTACTTTGTTTCTACCACGGAGGAGCTGTGTGACCTGGCTGAGAGTCTTGCCCTCTCTGGCTCTCTGTGTCCACATAAGTACAATCAGAGAGAGTGTTCTCAGAATCTCCAAGGGTCCTGTGTTTCAGCGTGCTCAATTCCATGTTAAATCTATGAGAAACCCAACCCAGTTCGCTATTTCCTCCCTGCCCTTTGAGTGGAATCAAGAGTAAATTAGAGCTGTATGCGATAATCCCAGCTACTTTGGAGACTGAGGAGGGTTGCTTGAGTTCAGACGTTCGAATCTCAAGAGAGAGACAGTGAGTATGAGAATTACTCAGAAGTAGTGGGCAGAGCCTGGAAATATAAGTACCCCAAAACTTTTTTTTTCAATTTTAAAAAGACAAAGTGCCGGAGACTTTGGGAGATCCCTCAGAGTCCCATTCCTTGGGATGGAGCTCTCAGGCAATGCGAGTTGGTTATAAAGGTGCTGCCAGGGTTTCTGGGCTGTGTCCTGCACCTGGGGTACAGAGTAGGAACCTAAGGGGCCTTTGGAGTGATAGGGGGATGTAGGGAGGGAGGTACTGTGTAGGTGATAACACTTAAGGATCTGGAGATCAAAAATAAATAAATAAATAAATAAATAAATAAGAGATGAAAGGACAGACGGACAACTCAATGACAAGGAAAAAATATAGGCTGAGGGTTAGACATATAGTGGGACAGGAAGACAGGAGGGGGAACAGGCAGATACCAAAGGCAGAGACAAAGGTGCGGGAGGAATGGATGTAAAGGGACATACTGTTTACTAAACGCCTACCATGTGTTAGTAACCAAAGTGGTGTTCTTTTTGAGCAGAGGATGTAGACAGAGGCGTGTGGGGACGAAACCTGATAGACTACTGGGATAAGAGGATGGGGCACCCATAGGGCGGGGCAAGAGCTGCCTAAGAGTTAGAAGAAAGAAGGCGTGCGGGGTGGAAAGCCTCAAAAGGGGGCACTACCGGCCAGGAGTGAGGTTTTAGACAAACGGACATAGGACTCAACGATGAAAACCGGGCTGGAACCAAACAAGAAGGCAGAGGGGAGCAGGGAGCTTCGAAGAGCCAGTGCGGGAAGCTCTCCGCGAAGCGCAGCGCAGCCCTGACCTCCCCGCCCGGGGCTGCCTGGCTCTCAGTTCACCTGGATTCCAGCGCGGCGCGTCCCACTGGGTGCCCTTCACACCCCACTGAGTCCACGTCCATGGCTTCGGGAGCCGCAACACCGGACCCCAACCCCGCGCCTGGGCCATGTGTCCGCGGGCGCCGCGCGGCGACAGGCGACTCAGCAGCCCAAGAGCGAGCTGGCGAACCGGAGCGCTGGCGCCTCGAGTAGTTTTGCGCCAGAACTGAGCGAACCCGCGGGGAGCCCGGGGAGGGAGGGGCTGAGCGGATGATGGCTGTGTTTCCCCGCCCCCTCAGTCGCGACTAGAAAGTTCCATGCCCCCACCTTGAGCAGGAACTCCCCCTTCTCTAGCCTCCAGTCATCTACTTAGCGGTTCCGCCTCCCCATCACCATTGGACGCCTTCTTCCAGGTTGGAGTCACCTTCTTTCCAGCCTTTTCCAACTTGGCCCCCATTCGAGAGTTGGCTCTCCACTGATTACTCCCCTTTCTGTTCTCATACCTCAGTGCAAGATAGTGCGGGTGTCTTCCTAGTTATGGGGTCAGCCCCTCCACCTCCTGTCTGCCCCCAAATCTCACCAACCATGTGACGTGGAGGAAGGCCTTGTGCAACAGCCAGATGGAGAAGGAAACAATGGCTCTGGCCATCTTGGCAGACTGACTCACTCCTCGGCGTCCCTTACCGCCCCCTGCTTTTCACTCCTCCCCGCAACCCCGTTTTCTGACTGGCTGGCCTGAGCAACTGACCAGCTGGATTCCACCAACGACACTTTGAAATCTTTCTAGTACCAAGAATATCCTGAAGTGGAAACAGTCCTTATAGACTCCCTTATGTTACAGATGGAAAACTGAGGCCCAAGAATGCAAATGACTTGGCCTTCATCTAGGCTGGGGCAGTTATCTCTGTGTTGCAGGACTGTTGTAAGGATCTGAAGGATTGATCATGGTGTCTGGCACGGAGTATAGTCTCCGTCAAGAAAGATTAGCTTTTGTTCTCAAAGAGTTTAGCCTCCGGGCATGTACCACAAAAAAAGCCTGGACCAGGACTCTAAGGTACATAACCTTTTCTCTAATAGGTAATCCCCACTACAGCAAGCAAACTTGCATTACCTGACTTGGGGATGGTGGGGGGTCCTGTCTAAATTTGTTTACAATGGAGATAAGGCCAAAAGTTACCAACAGCTCTCAGACCAGGTCATTTCCATTCTACTTCTGTTGGTGGCCAGTAAAGGGACCAAGATTCTAATAGGGCCTCTGCACTAACTGTGGCATAACCTGGGTGATTTCTCCTCTCTGAGTCTCAGTTTCCTCATCTGTAAAATGAGGGTAATATTCCTATGACACGATGGGAATAATGAATGTGCATTGTGAACGATAAAGGGGTACATGGGTGAAGGTCACAGCCCCTCCCCTCTACTGTCTCCATACCTTGTTCCTGGAATCTAGAGCTAAGCTAATCCATTTGTGAGGGATAAGCTAGAAAAAGGGAGTGCAGTTTCCAGTTGATTTGTGCTTATTTGCATGATATTTGCACCCACTTTTCATGAACTCAGTGTCAGAGCTGGAAGGAAATTAGCGGTTAACATGTTGATCTTCATGTCGTGCATCCCTTTTCCCCACGGCAATGGTGGCATATAGTAGGTGTTCACAAAATATTTACTGTCTGAATGAATGCATTCTTCATGTGGGAAGAAGACTTGTCCAAGGTCGCACAGTGAGTTGTTTCAGAACCAAGGCATATCTGACTCTGCTCCTCCTTCCACTAGGTCATTTCTACTTCACGGAATTATTTTTCTTTTTCCTTCAAATGACCATAAATCAATGGGAAGCCCATTTCTCTCTCCCAGCACCCTCTGGCCTATCAGCAGTCCCCATTCTGGACTAGCCCGGGCAGGACAAACAGTCACCGGGATGCCCCTCTCTGGGTCCAACTTTCTGCTGCCACTCTGTTGACTCGTGGCACTGCGCCTGTCACAGGGGCAGCCCCACCTCCCCGCCCCCCGCTCTGCCCACGAAAAAGGAGGCCTCAGTCAGCTTCCTCCAGGCAGAGGAGTTTCCCTTTTGCTCTCCGGTTGGGCGGGAGTGTGGGACACAGCCCCAGGCAGCGGCGGCGGCAGCCTAGAAGGAAGGGCGGCAGCAGTCACTTCCCACCCTGCTAAGGCATCTCCCGCCCTGTCCAGTTCTGCTCCTATTTCCTGAGTTCTGCTGCTTCAGCTCCAGCCAGAGCTCCGAAGATTCACTTGAATCACAGAGCCCTGGAGCTGGGAAGGAACTTCGAGGTTATTTATTCCCGCCTCCTCCCCACTCCAGGCAGGAGTGCCTGCTGTTAGCAAAGAGGAGGAGAGGGGGCACCTTACTAAACCTTCACAGCTTCAAGTTTCTCCTCCAGATAATGGACATAATATGACACAGAGTTGACAATGGTGCTGTGAGAGGGGATGCAGGAATGGATCGAATAAAAGCTGATGTGGATTGAGCACAAGCTATACCAGACATTGTTCTAAGTGCTTATTTAATTCTTACCACAATGCTCTGAAGTATATATATCATCATCATCACCCCAGTTTACAGATGGAGAAACTCAGGAGCAGCAAAGGTAATCCAAATTGCTCATAAGTGGCAGTGGCAGGATTGGGACCTTGAACCTCCATCTTCACCCATATATAATGGTAATAATCATCCTTACCCCCAGAGAATGATTGACCCCCTTGAGAGTTACTTGAATTCACAAGTGTTTGTGTTACTGTAACTTTTGTATTCAAGTACCCTTAAGGGCTGCGAGGGAAGAATGTGGTGAAACCTTGGGGGGCTGATGATGTAAACCTGAAGTGTTGGCTCCAAGTGGGAACGTCTTTGAAGTCCAACTCTTATCTTAAACATCCACTTGAATTTTCAGTTAACTCTCGTATGCATCCTTGTTTTCATATTAAAATTCATCTTTTTCTTCCTTAAGCCTTTGAGGAAAATGTACACTCCAGGAAGAGGGCACATACCAGTCTAGTACCTTCATATGCCTCCAGGCCATGGCCTTGCACCCCAGGGGTAGCAGGCACCTGGTTCAGTAAAAGATAGGCCCTTAGTCACTGAGAATAGCTAAGGTTTATGGAGTGTTTGTCATGTGAGCCAGCATTCTAAGCACTTTCTACATATGATTTAATCATCGTATATAACTCTATGATAGGCTGAATTATTACTGCTACCATTTTCTTTTTTTTTTTTTTTTTTTTTTTTTTTTGAGACGGAGTCTCGCTCTGTCGCCCAGGCTGGGGTGCAGTGGCCAGATCTCAGCTCACTGCAAGCTCCGCCTCCCGGGTTCCCGCCATTCTCCTGCCTCAGCCTCCCGAGTAGCTGGGACTACAGGCGCCCGCCACCTCGCCCGGCTAGTTTTTTGTACTTTTTAGTAGAGACGGGGTTTCACCGTGTTAGCCAGGATGGTCTTGATCTCCTGACCTCGTGATCCGCCCGTCTCGGCCTCCCAAAGTGCTGGGATTACAGGCTTGAGCCACCGCGCCCGGCCACTGCTACCATTTTCAATGGGAAAACTGTAGCATAGAGAGGTTAAATAATTTGCCCAAGGTCATACAGTTTGAACTGTCAGCTTTAGCTAGTAACCACTATACACACTGCCTCTCAGGTCACATGAGAGTTTCTCTTACCTACCTACCTCCACCACTTCCCACCAGGATGATTGATTTGATTCTTGGCAGAAGCAGGCCTGATTCCAATTAGAAGATCAGCTCCTTGAGGGCAGAGACAAGGGGGCTCCCTACTGCCCCTTTCCCCATATCAGTGCTAAGCCTGGGACTGGGCCATGCACAGGGCTGGTCCAGCATTCAGATTTGGCAACTGACTGTTTCCTGGCTGGTGGCAGTCTCTTGGGCCTAGCACCTGTTGAGCTGGTGGATACAGCACTAGCATTTCACACAGGAGTCCTCTGCCACCCTCTGTGGCAAAGATCTAGCTTTAGAAATGGCTGTCCATCATCTACAGGGACAAGTCCACACTTCTGAGATTGGCATTCAAAGCACCACACAAGCCTGCCTGGTTAACGCAGGTGGCGTTCCCAGAACACACCTCCTTAACCCACCAAATGTGTTACATGTGTGCTTCTCTCTCACAAGAATGCTCATCCTTATTTCCTTTACATATTTCACAAACATTTATATGGTGCTTTCAATGTGCCTGACACTATTCTAAGCTTTTTGCACATTTTAACTCATAAAGTCCTTACAGAAACCCTGTAGGTACTATTATCCCATTTTACAGATGAGGAAACGAAGACACGAAGAGATTAAATTATTTGCCGTATCTCCTGTACTTGGTAAAGTCCAACATACCCTTTTAGTACAGTATCTCCTATGAATAGCATAAGCTGTTCCCTTTCTGGGTGACTCCACAGCTCAGTTACATCAGCAATCATTCTATATTGAGTTTAATTATCTATGTCTTCCTGCCCAATAAGGGTTTGAATTCTGTCAGCCAGGGGCTGTATTTTATTATTAATGGCATATCCATTGCTCAGGAAGGGATTTGGCACAGCGTTAGTACTTGAGAGGATATTCATTAAAAGATTGAATGCACTGGGCGCAGTGCCTCACCCCTGTAATCCCGGCACTTTGGGAAGCTGAGATGGGTGGATCACTTGAGGTCAGGAGTTTGAGACCAGACTGGCCAACATGGTGAAACCCCGTCTCTACTAAAAATACAAAAATTAGCCGGGCGTGGTGGCGTGTGCCTGTAATCCCAGCTACTCGGGAGTCTGACGCAGGAGAATCGCTTGAACCTGGGAGGCGAATGTTGCAGTGAGCCGAGATCATGCCACTGCACTCCAGCCTGGGTGACAGAGCAAGACTCTGTTTGAAAAAAAAAAAAAAAAATTGAAGGGTGAGTGAGTAGGTGGGTGGGTGAGTGGAAAGCCCAGGAGCAACCTTGACCAGACCAAATGGTGGCTGAGAGATTTGAGGTTTTCTTTCCCCCATGTTACTGAGGAAAGAAGCATAAAAATGATTCAATGACCAAGCATGAAATGCAACCACAGGTGATGAGAGGGGAAGAGAGAGAAGACCTCCCCCAGTCCCACCATTGGTGTGGCTGGACCAACCCTGGCACCCTGACCACAAAACCATTGGGCCGATGAGGCATCTAGTTAGCGACGAAAGCCAGCAATAGCAATTCTTGGGGTCTGCTCTGGAGAACTGAGCTCACTGGCTTCTCTGTTTCCCCCTCAAAGGCCGCAAGCCTGCCTCTGCAATTCAGAGGTTCATATGGAAAAGAGAGAAGGGCTTAGATATCTCCCCCAGGGAGTTGGGGTTTGTTGCTTTTGGTCTCAAACATTATGTTTCAGTGAACTTACTCTGTCCTTCCGTTGCTGGCCACATGCACTTGGCAGAAAAGTAAAGGGGAGTTTGGACACAACTCTGGTCTCAAGTCCTGAGTCTGCCATTCAGTAGCTGTGTAACCTTTGGCAAGTAACTGATGCTCAGTTTCTTCACCTAGAAAATGGAAGATTATTTTTTCTGCCCTGTAAACTTCAAGATAACGGATCTTAGAGCACTTCGTAAGTGAAAAATGACCAGACACAGGCGGAACCACAGTGGGAGTGCTACTTCTAGCAGTGTACAGCAGCTTTCCAACAGAGGGCCCCCAGTCTCAGCCTTTTGCCTGTCTCTACCTTGCTATGGATGACTATGGCCCAATCATTCACCTTTTCAGGGCTTTAGTAAAATGGGAAGAATAATTCCTAGCCCTTTGCAGCCAAGTCTTAGGTTGCTGGATGGCAGAAACAGTGTACATGTGTGCACATTTTACCAGCTTCACAGAAGGGGCCCCTAAGAACTGCAACTCTCAAAGCAGCCTTCAATGTGAACATCAGCTTCAACACTTTCTAGATGACATGACATAGAACTCCTCTGAGCCTCAGTTTCCTCACCTGTTAAATGGTGACAGTAACACCTAGCTCCCTGAACTGTTAGGTGGAAAGAAGTGTTTGTCAACAGAAAAGTCACCACTTACCCCTTCACCCTGCCTCGCTGCTTTCTTCTTGCCCTTGTATCACGTAGGCCGCTCAGATCTGATGCTCACTAAGTCCTTTTGCCTTTATCTGGGAAGTAGTCACAGTACCCACCCACAACTGTCCCCACCCCCACTTCCTGGCCTTAGTACACACACCTTCCCCTCAGTCAGAACTTGCATAAGCCCCTTTTCCTCTTCCTGTCACCTGGCAGGGCATAGCACCAACACACGGTAACACATGCCTTGCAGTCTGGCTCAGGATTCCAGGGCTCTGTCCATTCATGCAAACTGGCCTTGCCAGAAAGAAAAGCTACTTTGGTGTCAGAGGAGCATTTTGCAGCTTGGAGGTCAGTACTCTGCCTCCTGTGTCCTCATCCTTGCCCTCTTGTGACTAGCCAGGGGGCCCTGTTTGTTTCCATCACTTGGTGTGTCCCTCTCGGATTCTAGGCCAGTGCCTGAGAGAGCACCGAGTGGTCAGGGCTTCCACGCAAGCCCAGCCTGGAGCTGGTGGCTCCTCAGAGAGCATCTTGATCCATGCCCGCCCCACATGGGACAGATGGAGATCCTGAAGCCCATCCAAACAGAAGCAAGGAACTCAGGGCCTTGCATTTGAGCTTTGTCCTCCAGCATTTGCCCCTCCCCTTCTCGGCCCTGCAGATTGTCTTCCAAGGCTTGCTCGGAACCTGAGTAGCTCAAAGGATCAAGTCAGAAGAAGGGATTCCAGAGAAGTCCTGAGTTCCCGAAGAAGTTCTCTGGAAAAATTTATCCTATAATTTCTCCTCAGGGCGGTGTCCCCAGGTAACCCGTGCCAAAGTCCTGGAAACAAAAGTTGGCGACGCACAGGTTCTTAGATAAACAGCGTTGGCAGTGGCGTGCCTTGAACAGATAGGGGCACACATACATGGAAGCTGTGAAAAGGGTGGAGCGTCAAGTCTCCCCATTTTACCTCCCCCACGCCAACAACAATGGGTTGGAAGTCAGGCTGCCATCCCAGAACCCTGGAGGAGAAGGAGAGTTGTGATAATGCCAGCTCAGGCCAGGAGCCCAATCAGAAGGCCTGGACGGTGGGATTTGGCCCCAGTCAGCTGCATCCCACAGAACGGACACCTAAGGGAGAGTAGGCTACATGCCTTGTCACAACAGAACCCCAAACCCTGTGCAGTGAGAGGCCCCATGTGGATAGGGCTTTGTCTTATCTTGACGTCTGGGGTGGCCTCAGCAGCATATGAATAGTCAGTGGGGCTGCTCACATCGGGGACCTCCCTTCCCTCCTGCTCACTCTCCTTTCCTAGCTCTTCTTTGCCCAAGCTCAGGATGTTCTGTGTTCTAATTTAACCAAGGGGACTGTTCTCTTTGACCAAGTGATTGTCCCTTCATGCCTGGTACCCTACTCTGCCTTCGACTTGTTGTTTAACCTTGGGCATGTTATTTGCCCTCTCAGAGTTACAATATCTTTATCTGAGCATAAAAAGGTTAGATGGACTAGATCAGTGGCTGGGGAAGAGCCTCAAAGCCTATCATAGGGAGGCTGGGGGAGGGGAGAACAGGGAACACTGAGCCAGGAGTCTCCAGGCCCCACTTCTACCCCACCTTGCTTCAATCAGAGCCATGCTGTTTTTATTTGTTTTATATATTGGGGTGTCACATAGGATTTAATTTTGGAGGTAGAAGTCTGCATTTAATGAAGTTTTAAAAGCCAATGAACCAGATATATTCTTCTTGCACCTGAGCCTCAGTTACCTTCTGAGTGGTGACTGCATAACATAATACAGGTAAAACACTTAGAACAGCATCTGGCACATACTAATGACAATGACAAGAATAGCCACCATTTATTGAGCACTGACTATGTGCCAGGCATTGTTCAAAGGCTATATACTTGGATCAACTCATTTGATCCTTTCAAACCTGCACAGAGAAATTTGGCAACCTGTCCAAGATCACACAACTAATGAGGGGCACAATGGGGATCTGAATACAGGCTATTTGGCCCTAGCGCTCTCATTCTTAATCGGTACATGTATTATTTGCCAATATATATCTAGGTTTATTCTTATTGCTGTTGTTTTCATATGAAAATTATTGTACCTCTCATCCGAAAATGGGCTGAGTTCAACTCACAGTATGACTGTGTGACTAAAATCAGGTTATGACTGTGGAGTGGGCGATCTAGAGCCTGCTCTGGCGGCCAGGCCGGGCTGCACGGTGCCCTTGTGTTGATGTGCCAACTCTACTGAGGTAAAAAGCCTACCATCTGGAACTGCCTCTCCAAACAGTGGACAGTGAAAAAGGGCTGAGTTTGCTAAGAAAGTAAGGACTGGCTCATGTGCTCGGAGCCTAGAAGAAGAAACCAGGCAGCAGAGCTTGTGGTAACTTATAAGGTAGCTGGATGCCCCACATGGGACAGGACTCTACTGATTTGCTGCGTTTAAGCACTCACTGACCCTATCACTCTCAATCTCCATTCGTCTGGTTTGGCTTTCCTCCTTCCCTTTTTACTCCTCTTTCAGCCTCCTCTACTTTTCTCTTCCTCTCTATTCCCTCTCTTTGCTCAGTGAGATTCATAATAACTTGTTAAACCACAACCCTCATATTTCTTCTATTTCCACTTTCCAGGGGAATTTTGCAGCTGGTCCCGACTGTTTCTCCTGATTGATCCTCTCTTCTCTGGCCACACTCATCTCTTCTTGGACCCCACCCACCTTCCCCAGGCTAGTTTCCTTGACTTTAACCTTTTCAGCAGTGCATTGGCAAACTGCAGAGTCTTGCCTTTCCTACCTTTAGTTGGAGGTCAGAGCCACAGACGCCCTGCATAAGTCCCTTCCCTTTTCTGGGTCTCAGTTTCCCGTCTGTCAAAGGTTGAAGGGGAGTGATGGAGGTTGGACTAAATGCTATCTGTGGAGCTTTCCAGCTGTAATTTCCAACACTTTTACATCTGATCCATTGAGAATATTGAATTTTCTTGGCCACATCTTTCTACTTCCTCTCTCTCTATATATGTATAATACATTGCGGGGTGGGTAGGGGGCACGGGGAACTTTGAAATCGTTACTTGCAGCCAGAATCTGAGGAACTAGGAGCTGAAGGAGGTAGAGGGGGTGAAACAAGAGTTGCAGAATTTTCAAAGTAATTAAAGCACACTGGGGCAGTGAGGCTGGGCCAATGCCCACTTGGTGGAGGAGCAGTATTTTGCAAGCCAAGTAACTTTAGAAAAATGGTCCTCTCAGCTGGGTTTGGCTTCAAAGGAAGGTCAAGGAGGTGTGTGCCCAGAACCAGGGCAGGAGCAGAGCATCAGCACCTCCAGGTGTAGCACGACCCTGGGGATTCAGTTCCATACTCCTGGCATCACCACCTTCCCATTCTGGACAAACTGGAACAAAAGGCAATGGGGACACTGCCCCCGAGGGGCCAAGTTTCTGTTTCAAAGGTGCTTACAGTCAAGTTGCAGTGACAAGCATAGAGATAAATAGGGCCCACCTTACAGTTTCCAAGGTGCCTTCAATCTCTTTTCTCATTTGGCCCTTATACCAACCCTGTGAGACAGGAGGAGAGGACATGTTTATCCCATTTACAGAGTAGACAACTGAGGGTTAAAGGGGTGATAGAATTTGCTGAAGCTGATCTGACCAGCAAGCGGAAAGCTGAGACTTAAATCTAAGTGCTTAGACTCCAGAACCAACGCTCTGTTCAAAACATTTTTTTTATTATTATTTTTGAGACAGAGTCTCACTCTGTCACCCAGGCTGGAGTGCAGTGCCACAATCACGGCCCACTGCAGCCTCAACCTCCCGGGCTCAAGCCATCCTCCCACTGCAGCTTCCTGAGTACCTGGGACTACAGGCATGTACCACCACACCTGGCTAATTTTTTTTTTGTTTTTTTGGTAGGAACGGGGTCTCCCTATGTTACACAGGCTGGTCTCAAACTCCTGGACACAAATGATCCTCCCACCTTGGCCTCCCAAATTGCTGGGATTACAGGCATAAGTCACCACGCCCAACCTCACATTTTCAATACCTTTGGCAATAGAAGATTTCTGGAAAGCTAAAACAAACAAACAAACAAAAAAAACAACAACCTTTTCAGAGTGGCTAACTCTGGAAAGTGAGAATGAAAGATTATGGGTTGGAATTTTCACTCAGAACATGTATTTTACTTTTAATCCATATGTGAAAGGAAATAGCTCAAAATACAAGGATGATTCATGCTGTAAGACATACACAGTATGATGGGGATTTGAAAGAGGGAGGGAACAGTATTTGAGCTGAGCTTCAGAGAATGGCAGAGGTCTAAATAGATTGAGATGGGGTTTGGAGGGAGCCTGAGGATCTCAGAGACCGCACAAGTTAGCCATTCCAACCCAGCAGCTGTTGCTGACTTCTGAGACAACAGGCTTGCCTAGAAGGAATTCTTCCTGAACAATTAGTTGCATATAGTGGGTAGGATTTCCTGTTTTCTTTCCTTGCCTCATTTTATATTGTGAGGTACCTGAGCCAGATCCCGGGGCTTAGGAAACACCTGCTGTATCCATAAGCCGTCTACCTGGGCTACAACCTTGGCTTGCTCTGAGATGTCCAGCCGAGATGGGCCAGTTTGGCCAGACACAGACACGTACAGAAGGAGCCACAGGAACCAGCAGACTTAAAAACAGAAGAGAGCCCCAGCCAGGCCTATCCCCTGCCCCACAATTGCTTTGAACTTTTTCACCCATCCATGATTCAGTGTCCAACTATCAGATGATCAGACCAATTATATTTTTGGCAAATCACATTGTTCACATTTTTAGAAAATCAAGGCCAGAAAAAGTCTTAAACATAATGTGTAGGAGCTCAAAGGACCTGAGGGACAACCCAATCCAATCCCTTCATTTTAATGATAGGGTAATTGGGGCCCAGAGAGGAAAAGGGGCTTACCCAAGGACGCAGAGTCTGTTAGCAGCCAAGTCAACACATTATGCCTGGTTGTATTTCAGCCCCAGTGATGAATGACCCTTGCTGCAAACTGGGCCTCAAAGGGGCTCATTGGCAGACACGAGAAGAAAAGCACATCTGGTCTTTGGAGACCTGAAGTGTATGAGGCACATCTGATCCTTCCATCACTCCACCCCAAGTTCCCCTCTGGCCTGCATACTGCCTTCCTGGAGTGGGGGTGGAGCTGAAGCCAGGATTCAACATCTGCCCTCTCCATCCCAGAGGCCCGGGGGCTCATTCCTGAGGTCTCAGTTCCTGCTTTCTTAATCTCAAATCAGACTTCTGGCTGGAGAAAACATCTTCCCCTCCCATCACCCTACTGCCTGGGCTAGTCATGGTGGTAATTTGATAGTCATGAAATAACTGTAATTTCTGTACTGTCTGGGATCTTATAGAGCACTCCCACTCCCGTTATCACACTTAAGGTTCCACAACAACCCAGGAGTTGGGTATTTGGATTCTTATTTTAAAACTGAGAAAACTAGGGCCAGGCACAGTGGCTCATGCCTGCAATCCCAGCACTTTGGGAGGCCTAGGCAGGTGGATCACCTGAGGTTAGGAGTTCGAGACCAGCCTGGCCAACACGGCAAAACCCTGTCTCTACTAAAAATACAAAAATTTGGCTGGGAGCAGTGGCTCATGCCTATAATCCCAGCACTTTGGGAGGCCTAGGCAGGTGGATCACCTGAGGTCAGGAGTTCAAGATCAGCCTGACCAACATGGCGAAACCCTGTCTTAACTAAAAATACAAAAATTAGCCAGGCATGGTGGTGCATGCATGTAATCCTAACTACTTGGGAGGCTGAGGCAGGAGAATCGCTTGAACCTGGGAGGCGGAGATTGCAGTGAGCCGAGATCGCATTATTGCACTCCAGCCTGGGCAACAAGAGTGAAACTCCATCTCAAAAAAAAAAAAAAAAAAAAATAGCCGGGCATGGTGGTGCACGCCTGTAATCCTAGCTATTTGGGAGGCTAAGGTGGGAGAATCTACTGCACTCAGGAGGTGGAGGTTGCAGGGAGCCAAGATTGCACCACTGCACTCCAGCCTGGTCAACAGAGCAAGACTCCGTCTCAAAAAAAAAAAAAACCACACACACACACACACAAAACCCTGAGACAACTGAGGCTTAGAGATGTGATGACACAGCTAATAAGTGACAAAGTCAGAATTCAGACCCAGAGGTTTATGAATTTTCCAGAAACTGTGTTCTTTCCACCATTCTAAGGCTACCTTTTTAGCTTGTTTCTTGGTAAGGATGGATAGATGGATGAATGGATAGGTGGATGCATGGATGGAGCAAATAGTTCCCAAGCACTCTGTTTGTGGCTGGCTCTGTTTCAGACGTCAGGATACAGAGAAAAATGAGACATTTCTACCCTCAAGGAGCCTACTGTTTTACTTTGCGACTCTCAGACTTTTGCATCCCCAAAGTACCTCCAATGAACACAAAGAATTTATTCCCCACACAGGCCCGAGGAGCTGGAGGAGAATCTCACACAGCCAACCACAAGTGAGAATTTTTTTTCAAGTCTCCACCTTTATCTTATGAATTCATGTGAATGTTTTGTTTTGTTTTGTTTTGTTTTTGAGATGGAGTTTTGCTCTTGTTGCCCAGGCTGGAGTGCAATGGTGCAGTCTTGGCTCACTGCACCCTCCGCCTCTGTGTTCAAGCGATTCTCCTGCCTCAGCCTCCCGAGTAGCTGGGATTACAGGTGCCCACCACCACACCTAGCTAATTTTTGTTTTTTTAGTAGAGACGGGGTTTCACCATGTTGGTCAGGCTGGTCTTGAACTCCTGACCTCAGGTGATCCACTCGCCTTGGCCTCCCAAAGTGCTGGGATTACAGGTGTGAGCCATCGTGCCCAGCTAATTCATGTGAACTTTTTATGCTATTCCACAACAATTATATGCTTGTTTTAATATGAAAATTTCGCCCCCAGATCTTATAGAAAAAACAAGCCATTCCAGGCAGATGCTCTTGGAACCATCCTCTAGAAAGAGGTTTTGCTTACCCATAACCTCAGGGGAGACAATGGTATGTTTGCGTATGGTGAAGGCCTTGTTATTTCATGAAACTAAAATTTTGGCAAATAGACTATGTGTGTGTTTGCACACTACACATGTGACACATGTACATGTGTACCTGTAGAAGCTCCAGATTGTAGGCAGAGCTGGTTTCCTTGCAGGGCTATATGTTTCTTTGGCACCACAAAATGATCCACACTTTTACCCTGGCAACTATCTGTGAACTAGCCATGTTCCTCAGCCCAGAAACTAGAACTGAAAAGAACCGTAGGGGTCCTGGAAGGTTGTTTTGTTGTTGTTGTTGCTGGTAAAAGACCTGTTGTATTGGTCCTTCTAGCAACAGTGGTAGGGAAACAAGATGGCACCTGCCTCCCAGTGACTGACAGCTGAGACGGGAGAAGGTCAGGCAAACTTACTGCAGTGCATCTGGGGCAATGAAGTGGTTATCCTGGGAGATATTTGGGGACTGACAAAGCACTTCTCTGCTTTTGCTGGGCTTCTTAAAACAAAAAGCACGTACTTGGTAAGGCCTGAATGTTGTTCTGCTGTTTGCGCATTGTGTAATTAATTTCTGTCTGTTTTTTCTTGGTTTTAATTGAAGGCTCTGAGTGCTGGCCTACTTTGGCCATCCTCAGGGAAACAAGAAAGGAGACTTGGACTCTTTCTTGGGCCATAAGTTAAAGGGAGCAGGACATCTCTGGGGGCCAGATGTGCTGATAACGGTAGTGAGATCAAAGTATGACAGCTCCAAGTGGCCAAGGGGGTGAAGGGCTGGGGATTATAAAACAATTACCCCCTCCCCTCCTTAAGAGTCTCCTTTTGGCCTTTTTCTTTTTCCAAACCTTGAAGGGTTTTGTGTTTTGTTTTTAGTAAGGGAGGCTGTTCCCTTCCCCTGTGGAATGTATTCCCTGAAATATCCTGCTCCAGGGACAAATGGACACAGAGTTGGAAGCCTCTGTTCTCAGGAGCCCTACTTCCTATGTTTTCATTTTTCTTCTCAAAACGCAAACCAAACTAACTCTTCCTGTTTCTGGGCTTGGGATGTGGAAGGTCACACAGCAGGAACCCTTTAGCAAACAGGTCAGAAGGGGCCTCTGAAAGCTGCCCCTTGGCTGCCCTGCCATTGAGGGAGGGCTGTTGGAATGGAATTTAGTTTTATGGAAAGAAGAGGAGGATGAGGAGAATGACTTTCAGGCTGTGGTGAGGGAATGGCTCTGCTTCTGACACCAGTTTGTTCTTCTTTGCCTCTGCCCTCTCCCCAGGCAGACCAAGGCTTGGGAGCCATGGAGCTTTCACAAACTCAGCTGCTGATGTTCAGTCATTGGTCACTGTCAGTCAGGAGTACGTGTAGGGAAGAGTGACCAGGACTCTGAGAAATGATTTTAGGAGCTAGGAAAGGACAGATTCTGGGGAGCACATTATAGATGAGTAGAGTCTTGGGTTCTAGTCTCAGTTTTGCTGCCAACTAGCTCTATGCTGTTGTGCAGATCACTTAGCTTATCTGGGCTTCATTCCCCAACTGCAACGAGAACATTGGACTGTATGAGCTATAAGATCCCTCCTACCTTAGATTTTGGGAGATTCTAAATGCCAGCAGATTGGCCTTAAGGAAGAAGGAACACACTACTTCCAAGGGACTTCAAGGGGTGAAAATAGGGCTACTGGGTGGAAGTTGTTGTAAGGCAGATTCTGGCTCAATATAAAGAACTTTTAACAGTATAGAATGAAAAAGGATGCTTCACCATACCTGAAGAGTTTGGTCAAAGCCCAAGTTGGGCATGTAGCAGGAAAGGTAAAAAAGGGAAAATTGAACACCAGATTTGAGCTATGATTGCCAACATTTAATGCAGCCAACTACAGTCTCCAAATGAAACTTTAATGCAGTCAACTACAGTCTCCAAATGAAATGTTCATGGAACCTTCGAAAAGTGAAATAGATTAAGTTGAATGGAGCAGGAATGAGATATCCCATAACTCTGTCTTTCTCTCATGTCCCCTAAGGAACCTCTGGGGACACTAGGGTTCCTTAGTACTCAGTTTCAAAAGCACAGGTTAATATAGTCCTTAAGTGTCCTTCCTGCCTTGAGATGTGGGCGACCTCCAAATTTCGAGAGTTTGGTGAAAATGTGTTTTACATGGATCTGCACCATTGGCTGGAACCACTGGATCCTCAAGGCCCTGTCTCAAGAGGTTTTGTCATCTGGAGCCAGTGGGGCTCTATGTTGATCTGTAATAGCTAGTTCAGAGCTGAAATGATAGGGAAGAAAGTCTGCTGAAAGGAAGAAGTCACCAGTCTGATTACCAGAAGTTCTTTTGCTATGCCATCAAAAATAAAAGCCAGTTCTTGGCAGACTCATTGTTTATGTGAGACCTTATGCTTAGTTCTGGGAATCCAGGGGTCAGTCAGATGTAGCCATTGTACACCAAGAGCTCATGGTCTATGGGAGAGACAGGAAAGAAAAGAGGCCAATGCAGAACAGTGTGATGTTTTATAATATAATAGCTACGGACAAGATGGGAAGGGAGGCCAGAGCATGGTTAGACAGGCCAAGAAGGGGGCTGGCAACAACACACTCAGGGGAGAGTCCAATACGAGAATTCACTGTCTGTCTAGGAAATAGCGAGTTGTCCCATGGAGCTCAGAAATATAGGAACGAGGTGGGAGAGGAAGCAAGAAAGATAGGCTGCCTAAGCTTGAGAGACCTTGAATGTCAGAGCAAAGAAGTTGGACTTTGACCAAAGGTAGGAAACAACCAAAGATTTTTGAGGATACCTACGTTTTTCTTTTAAAGAGAGAACTTTGGCAGCAGTATGGAGGGTGAACTGGACGGGCGAGCATGGTGGCAGGAAGACCAGTTAGGTAGTGGTCGCAACCATCAAGGCCAGAGTTGCTAGGGCCCAGATGGAGGGCTATGTTAGTGTGAGTGACAAAAAAAAGGGGTAGATTTAGGAAGCCTTATAAAGAGGTCCCATGCACACAACTAAATGGCAGCAAATTAGAAAGATGGAGTCCAGGTAACGCCCGTGATTCTTGCTCGAGTGGCTGGGTGCATGGGGCTGCTTTAACCAAGAAAGCAGATTCTGGAGAAAGAGGAGGTTTCCAGAGAAATTATAAAGAACTATGATCTTTAGTGTTGAGTTTGAAGGATCCACAGGACCTTCTGGTGGAAGAGTCCAATAACACTTCCCAGGTCCTTTTCAGAACTGTCTTTCCACCTGAAGTTCCCACGCCCTCTCCAGCCCCTGATTTGGAGTGGCCTACACTGTGAAAATGGTCATCTAGGCTATACCTCGAGAGATATACCTGACCTGCCTCTCTAATTCTGTCTTGCACTCTTGAAGCAACTGAGAACCTGGGCTTCCCAGCCCCTTGGGCCACAAAGGAAGCCCTTACACTCCTCCACAGGCCTGGAAACCCTTCCCCCATGCCAAAGAACATCTTGAAATTGCCCTTTCCACTGACCCTACCCCCACCTCCCTTTCCTTTCAGCCTGACTTCTGGAAGAGAGGGGGCCGGGGCGCAAAATCAAAATCTTGAGACCTTCTAGTTCAACATTCTCATTTTGCAGACGAGGAAACTGAGGCCCAGGGAGCAGAGGTGACTAACTCAAGGTCACAGAAGGAGTTAATGATGGACATGAGACTAGATCCTAGGTGTCTCAAGTCACAGTCCAGCATTTTTACCTTGGCTGAATTCACTGTAGATCATGGTTAAAAGATTTCCTGTCTCAAATGATAATAAATTCCAGATGCTCCCTAACTAAGTAGATCTTTATACTATTCCAAGTTGCTGGGTAAAATATCTGTCAAATGTTAGATAAGCCATGCCCTGCAACTGTTCTTTGTAAAATAACAAATGTTAAATGACCAGATCTGTCAAGACTTAGTTATCAAAATGATTTGGTCATTTTCAAAAGAAAGGATGTGGATTGAATTATTATTATTCTGATGACTTTCATATGCTTAGTATTTTTTTCTACTGCCCTTCTGAGCCTTGGAGGTGACAGACACCCAATAGCATGTTAAATAAATGTATTTGTTTCTATTTTCTACTGTTCAAATCTGTCTCCCCGCTCCCTCAGAGCTTGGGGGAGGGGTCTGGGGCAGCTGATGGATGAGTCTGATGCTGAGGCCAAGCCTGCAGCCAGACTGGAGCCAGTTGGGTTGCGAGCAGGGGCTCTTGTTACAGGCAAACTATTACCCCACCAGGCCACCTCAGCCACTTCAGCAGGAGCCTGGAGTGAAGCCTCAAATGGCTCCAGGCAACAAAAGGAGCTTTGTGCACTGGGAGCAGGGGACCTTGGGGAAGATTTGGCGCAAAGGCGGTGGGAGGGAAGGTCAGCAGCCTCCTCACCTCTGTGGGCTGCTGGGAAGCGAGCTAATGAACTTCGCGGAGTATGGGGTTTGTAAGTCAAGGAGTCATTGAATTTCAGAGCAGCAAGATACCTTAGAGGTCATTTAAAGCAAGCTATTCAGTTTATAGTTAGAGTCACTAAGGCCCAGAGAGGGAAAGGGACAGGCCCAAGGACACACAGCTGGCAAAGGTCACAGCCAAAACTGGAACCTAGAGCTTCGGGCCCCAGTCAAGTATTCTCACTTCAGCACTTAAGAGGCAGTTTTGAATTGTGGGTTTTATTTGGAGGAAACGGGTTCCTTTTAGGCTCCAGGACCTTTCCATCTTAGGAGCAATTTGCGCTCAAGCAACAGGGTGTGAAGGCCTAAAAGAAATATGAAGTGAAGATGGGAGCCTGAGAGCATGTAGCACATCTTAGAGTGAGTCACTAAGGCCTGAACCTCCTCCTGAGCTGCTGGTTTTACTACCGCTAGCTCTGTGTTTCTCAGTGTTTGATATATATGTTGACATAGGATGATTTGGGGTGGTACATTGGCATCTGCATCATGATAGATATATATTTAATTTACTACATATCAGGAAAAATGTAACTAGTGCCTCAAAACCTAATTTTATAGATTTTATGGCTTAGGGTGAGGTTATTATTTAAAATCAGGTTGATTTAAAGAAAAATATTAAGTACTTAATGGCATGGATGATGTGATGGCAAAAATTCTGAAGTTGGCTCACAAATAAGTGACATTTGGGAAACACTGTACTAGTGGCTTCTTGGACTGTCATAGCAGGGACTTCAAAGGTAATTCACCTTTGAAAGTCATTCTCTTGGGCCTGGGCAGCACCACATGTGTTGAAGCCAGTTGGATATTCCTAATGCTCTCCTATAAGGTGGTACCAAGTGATCCTATGACAGCCCTTACAAGGTTTCCTCTATCAGTGGGATCACTAGAACAAAAGCAATGATGTGTCAGATAAATCTTTGCTTGATTCATCCTAATAGAAGGAAGATGAGCTGGGCATGGCGATGCAGCCTTGTAGTCCCAGCTATTGAGGAGGCTGAAGTGAGAGGATTCCTTAAGCCCAGGAGATAAAGGTTGCAGTGAGCTATGTTGCACCACTGCACTTCAGCCTGAGTGACAGAGACCCTGTCTCAAAGAAAAAAAGAAAAAGAAAAGAAGGAAGGAAGGAAGGCGAAAGAAAGAAAGAAAGAAAGAAAAGATGGAGGAGGAAGGAAGGAAAGAAGGAAGGAAGGAAGGAAGGAAGGAAGGAAGGAAGGAAGGGTAGGTAGGAAGGAAGGAGAAAGAGAAGAAGAAAGAAAGAAAGATAAAGAGAGAAAGAGAGAAGAAAGAAAGAAAAGAAAGAGAAAGAAGAAAGAAAGAAAGAAAGAAAGAAAGAAAGAAAGAAAGAAAGAAAGAAAGAAAGAAAGAAAGAAAGAAAGAAAGAAAGAAAGAAAGAAATTATATACAACTCTCAGCCTGGAGTCAGTATTTTGGCTTTTTTGTCACTAAGAAGTCCCTGGCTAGTCCTCTCCTCTACCACTTCTGTTCTGCTCTGGTGGCACTTGGGAGAAATGGCATAGGAGAATGGGACAGGCTCAATGTATAGATGAGAACATTGAGGTTCAGAAAGGGGAAGGCCCTTACTTGGTATCATTCCACCATGAGTGGCACAGTCAAGACTGGGTCCCAAAAGAATGCTGATTCTACCAGCCCATATTTCCTGCCCCAGGATTCCTGCTCCATGACCTTTTCTGCAGCTCCCCTCAGCCCCACCCCCAGGCCAGTCAGGCAGTGCCAGCTCCCATCGCAGTCCCATCTAACACAGCTCACTTGATTCAGACCTTCTAAACTCATCGAGGGCCAAGAAGCTGCTAACACTGATCACCTCTAAGAGGCTTGCTCGGTGGCTGGGGACTTGGGGTGAGAAGAGACTTTGTATTTTTGTACCTCTTGAATTTTGAAACCTGTGAAGATATTACCTATGTCTCAAATAATACGGAACAAAACAATGAAGCATTCTGCTCACCCCACGACCTAAATTTCAGAAACAATCAATCACATTTGTTCAGCACTTTGGCATTTTTAATGTGCTGTCTATTGTGATCCATACGAGAGTCCCATGCAATAAGCTCCATTTTGTAGATGTGGACACCAGTCCAGACAGAGGAAGCTACTTTCCTGGGCTCACACAGTGAATCTATAATGAAATTTGGGCTAAAATCCAGGTGCCTTGATTCCCAGTGCCTTGCTGCTACCATTTCCACATCCACATAAACTCATAATTTATGCCAGATTGTTTTTGAATCAGCCTGAGACAACGTGTTCCCATTTGCCTTTAAATAGACATTTTCAAACTTTAACCTAAGAAATAGCAGGAAGACCAGTCCCATCTCAACTTCGTAGATGGCAACCTCCTCTGCCTGACCCCACCCCCTAAAAGATACTCCTGTCTCCTCTGGAAGCCACAGACCACTCAGCCACTTGGTGCCCACCCTCCCAGAGCTCAGTGCTGGCACCTCTGCCTGGCACAGACATTCTAAAGAGGTAACTTGGCAGCTGTGAGTGCATTCGTCTGAGGGGGTCACTATTTCAAGGCCTGAGGGGTTTCTTTTTAGCCTTTGCAGCTGGTGTCTCTGAAATGGAGAAGTGTGCCCTTCCCCTAGTATGGGCAGTGCACAGACCTTGTGCCCCCAGAAGTCTCTGTTGCAAAGCAGAAACTGCCCAGCAAGAAGCCTTGGAATGATGATGACGGGGAAAGGCAGGGTGGGGAAGTGGAGAAGCAGATGTATGTTGTATGCTGATCAAAGCAGTGTTCCTGTTTCAAAATAAATCTTCTCTTATCTGCTGTCATGGCAATGCAAATAAACCCCCCACCCTATCAGTTCTTGTTTTGTAGCAGCCACCACCCAAAAACTCAGAGTCATAAGATGGAAACGTCCTTGGGAAGTCACTAGAATCCCCTCTCTCTATCCTGGTGTGATTTGCCCAAACCAGCTCCAAATACTTTGGAAGGTCCTTATTAGTAAGGGTTCTGGTTTTCTCTTCCAACGTCTTCCCATGATGGCTTGCACAGACCCTTAGCATGACACTTGTTAACTGATGCCTTTCTGTTTTGGCAGCCCCAATCCTGTCACCAGCAGCTATGCTCATTCAAGTCATGAGCTCATCCTGATGAAAAATTGGAGCCAATGGGAATGACTGAAGTCAGGCTAGAGCCAGGAGGATGGCCTTGATGACCTCAGCAAAGCCCAGCTGATACAGGAGTTCAGGCTCCAGCACCAAACTCTTCCCTGGCCAGTAGCCTTCTTTCTCTTCCTCCACAAAGCTGTTATCCCTCTCTAGAAAACTGTGTCCTTCTCAATGGAAGGTAGGTGCTCCCAGTATGCCGTTCACTTATCCACACCCAAGTAGGACACCAGAGGCACCAGGCAGATAGGAAGTTGGGCTCAAAGAAACTTGTGAGAGAGCAAAAGGAAAAAGCTACATATATCCCCTCAGTCTAATGAACTCCAAAGCCTACCTCCTGTTGGAAGCCTTCTAGATAAAGCAAGTGCTGGGAGTATAACAGACACTGAACCCCAAATGCCAAGTCTCCTTCCTTTACCCTCCACTTACCTGTTTTCTCTTCTGAGGCATCTCCCACCCCTAATACATTTCCCAGTGGAAATAAGGCATTTGAGAACAAGAGAAGTATATGGGTGGCTGCCACTTGCTGAAAGCTCTGGAGGGAAGTCCTCCCCTGGCTCTCTGACAAGAGCAAAACCTCCAGCTGAGAAATGAAGAGGCTCTGCACATGAGCCAAAAAGCAGGGCCCGAGGAAGACAGCAAATGCCCAGTGGAGGGAGACAGAGAGGATGTCTCCGGCTTTTGCATCTCAGCTGTTGGCTCTGCTGCCCAGGGACCTGATCGGCTGCCCCATGAGGACTACTGAGAAGCTCAGTCTCTTTGTATGCCACTTGTGATGCCCCCCTCATGTACTTACCAGCATTCTTCTTCACCTGCAGCAATGGGAAACACTGCAAAAGAAACAGAGAAGAGGTTAAGGCATTGCTGAGATGCAATATCCGAACTGAAAGGGATCTTAAAGTTAGCAAGCTCGATCCACCCATTTTATGGAAAGACACATGGAGGTCCAAAGAAAAGGAAAATGAAGTAAGGAACAAAGTGGAGCCCAGACACAGACTCCTGGATGCCTACTCCATACAACTGTACTTTCTGCTACCCCACTGCTGATCCCGCCGGTTCACTTCACTCTCCCTGAATGGAGAAGGCCCCCAGGTCAGGGGATTGGAGACACTCTGCCACAGCTCACAGTACCGTTCCAAGGCCTGATAAGAAAGATTATCAAAGAATGAGTTAACTTTTGCTTGGCACATACCATCCTTGGTATAGCATCAACAAAGCTAGAAGCAGGGTGTGTTGGTGGCAAGGGCAGTATTTAGAATTGGAGAGCCCAAGTTCAGGGCCACCTTCCCCTGCTTACTGATTATGTGACATTGAACATCACTCGTAACCTCTTTAGCCTCAGTGTCTGCATTTATAAGACTAGGAGAGCAATAATCCCCCTTCACAGGCTTTGTGACAAATTAACATACATAAAGACACTTTTTAAAAAGATTAAGCACTCTAAATTCATGCATTCAACAAATATTTATACAGTACCAATGCCCTTTGGCGCACTATGCTAGATGCTAAGGATATAGCAGTGATCTAGGCAGATGAGATCCTCATGCGGCTGAACTCTTAGTAGGAAGAGACAAACAATAAATAAGTAAACAAAGAAATAAGAAATTTCAGGCATCACTAAGAACCAAGAAGGAGAAACTTTTAAAGACAGGATGAGGTAGAGAGTGATTGAGTAGGGGGAATACAGAGGTGACCAGACGGGTCTCTCTAAGGAGCTCAACTTTGAGCAGAGACCCAGATGGCAAGAAGTTATCAGCAGTGTGAAGAGCTAGGTGAAGAGCATTTCAGGAAGATGGTGAAGAGAGAAACGAAGGCCAAATTATGAGAGGCTTTGAAGGCCTGGGCAAGGATTTGGACTTTGATTCAAATTATAATAGGCAGCCATTGGGGGATATAGAGCAGGAGAATGGCAAGATCTGATTTCTACCTTCAAAAGGTCACTCTGGCTGTTGGGTAGGAAGTGGACTGTAGAGCCTGGGTGGAAGTGGGGAAATCTGTTAGGAGGCTTTTGCAGCAGTTGAGGCAAACAATGTCAGTGGCTTGGGCTAAAATGGTAGTTGTAGAGACATTCATTCAATAGTTAAGGAGGAGAGAAAAGAAAGAAGGAAGGAAAGAAGGGTACCTCTTAGAGGTAGAAGGGTCTTCTTGCCTGTTCTCCTTTTACACAGCCAGCCTCTAAACCAACCAAGTGGTTACCAGGAAAATAGTTGCCATAGTATGTGTCTATCTCTTACCCTCTGCACAATGACTGCCATACCAGCTGCAGACACTTGACCACAATGCTTCCTAATCCTAAAAGATTTGTCTCAGCCTTAGATTACCCTAAAATGACTAAAGGTCTGATCCACCCTTGTAGCCCACAATGGGCCACAGGAGAGAGGAGGGATGGGGGATGTCCTCCCAAGTGTTCACTGGCAAGACCCTCGAGGGATGTCAGTGTGAAGGAGACAAAAAGTTCTAGAATGAGATCGGCGTGACTAGAGGAGAAAGACCAATAGCGACAGATATGAAAGTTTGCTACAAAGCTACAAAGTGGAACTATGATTAAGCAAGTCAATATAATTCTTAGTGGTGGACAAAGGGGGAGGAAAGAAAAATGAGAAAGGATGAGAGGGTAGAAGAGAAGGACAAAGCAGGCCCCTGTGAGGTCTTAAATGTGACAGTTCTTGGAAATTAAGAGATGAACTGATGGGTGGGACAGACTGTACTCTATGCTCTAGTCATATTAAATCTCCTACTTCTCCACCCTACCAGCCCAACCCATCATAGTTGTAGCAGAATTACAGATAGTTCAGGAAATAATTAGGCCTTAAATTTAGGGATTTATAGGTTACAAATTAGTGACCTACTTTGGCCATTACAACCATCCTGCATGGTAGATTTTATTATCCTCATGAGACACATAAGGCAAATGGGGCCTAGAAGTGAAATGATTTGCTCAAGGTCAAGGTAAGTGTCAGAACCAACAGTCTATGCTTGAGGTCAATAGGGCTCCCAATTTTATGGCATTCTATTTTTTTCTCTCTGAGGTCCAGAATAACCTGGATTGGATCAGGCCCATGAGTCCCACTCTGCTTTTGACCTTAATCTTGATGCTATTTTGGTAGCTGAAAGACTTACAGGGGAAGATAGCTTATGAACTTTTGCATCAAAGAGTTCTGCTACAAAGTGAAGGCCCTTTTTGTTTCCTTGTTGTAGAACATATCCCTCTGATTTGGAGTTTCTGAACCCAGAAGCCAAAAATCCAACAGTTACAAAGACAGCCACTCTAGAAGAAGACCAGGATTAGTGGTGACAATCTTCTCATCTAGTGGGTCATTCATTCATATATTCATTTATTTATTCACTCATTCACTAGGTACCTCCTCAGGGCTAAGCCCTGTGCTAGGTACTCAGGGATTCATATAGATCAGACATATTCCCTGCCCTTGAGGAAATCACAGCTCAGAGGGGAAGTCGATTACATGCACAAATCATCACAATTCAATGTGAGTGCTATTGGAAAGTATAAAGCTTTATGGAACTGAGCAGAGGGAGTAAGTTGTTGCTGGGAGTGGGGGCACATTGTCATAAGGATCCTCATGAAGGAAGTAGCGTTTAGAACAGGTCTTGAAAGCTAAGCAGTTGTTCATCAAGAAGACAAGGGGGCAAAGAGCCTGGCAGGTAGAAGGGGGAGACTAGAAAAGGATGAGGAGGTATCAAAGCCTGTGGTTTGTCCTACCCATCAGTTTATCTCCTAATTTCCCGGAACTGTCACATTTAGGACCTTGGTCTAGCTGGAGAGCAGAGTGCCAGACAGAGAGTGGGAAATGAATCTGAAGCAGCAGTTTAGGGGCCAGATCGTGAAGGGCCTTGTAGGTCATCTTAAGAACTTGGGACTTTATCTAGAGCCCAATGGGGAGCCATTGAGGGGGCCTAAACAGAGAGGTAATGTAGTCAGATTTATGTTTCAGAATGTTACTCTAACTGTAGAGTGAAAGATGGATTGGGAATGTGGGGCTCAGGCAAAACCAGAGAAAGGGAGACCAGACACCTGGCACGGTGGCTCACGTCTGTAATCCCAGCACTTATGCCAAGACAGGCAGATCACCTGAGGTCAGGAGTTCGAGACCAGCCTGACCAACATAGAAAAACCCTGTCTCTACTAAAGATACAAAAAATTAGCCAGGTGTGGTGGCACATGCCTGTAATCCCAGCTACTCAGGAGGCTGAGGCAGGAGAATCACTTGAACCTGGGAGGCAGAGGTTACAATGAGCTGAGATCGCGCCATGGCACTCCAGCCTGGGCAACAAGAGTGAAACTCCGTCTAAAAAAGAAAAAAAAAAAGAAAAAAGAAAGAAAGAAAGGAAAAGAAAGGGAGACGAGAGTTAATGGTAAGGTTCTGGGTGGGGCAGTGGTCTTTAGGATAGGAAGAAGGGGACCAATATATGGACAATTTACATGGTAGAACCAAAGTAAATGAAAGGATGTGGGAGGATAAGAGAGGAGTCAAGGATGACCCCAATGCTTCTGGCCTGGCAACTGGGTGGATGGTGATGCTATTAACTGAGGTCAGGAACAGAGGAAAAAGTGATTTGGTGGGTATACGGGGGGAATCTTTCTGTTGTAACGAATTTTCCCTTAGATCTGTTGGATTCAAAAAGGTCTGTGGAGCATCTGCTCTGAGCAGTCCACTAGGCACTGGGGTAGACCTGCAGATGCAAACATGAACAAAAGCAGATGTGATTCCTGCCCTGGAGGAGCTCTCAGTCTAGTGGGAGATACAGTTGCCAGCTAAAAAAAAAAATAAATAAAGGCAGATCATGAGTTTTTTCAGAGAAAAGGGAAACACATTGAAAGAGTGCAAAGGAGAAAACCAGAGCCAAAAGGAGAATAAAAACAGAAAGATGGTTGCTGGATGAGAAGTAGGGAGGTCTGAGAGGGGTAGTTTGGAGACAAGCTGCAAAGGCTATGGACAAGCTTTGTCCAGAACTGGGCCATCCTCAGCCACAAGTGGCTGGGATGGAGCTCACTCTTCCCAGCATCCTTTTCGCTCAGCCTCCAGGCTCTAGGACCAGCCCTTGCCCTGGTATCTGAGGTGTGTCTGGAGAGACTTTTTGTCCTTGTCTTGCCTGGTTTCTCTGCTCCACCTCTCCCTTCCTTCCCTAACCACCTCCAACACCCCCACCCGTCACTCCTAGCCAGCCCTGTGCCATAGACTCAGGCCTAGGGCCACAGTCATGAGAGCACGTTCTTCACATTCCAGCCTCCCCCAGCCTTCTCAGCCTGGCTACACAGAGCCCTATTCACAGCCTGGCCCTCCCTTCTTCCATAGTGGGCTCTCACCACCCCCAGGCCTATCCTGAGTTTTGCCAGCACAGACCATGGCCACTGTGGAAAGCAGGCTCTCCTGAGCACTCTGGAGCTGACTCCTCTCTCTTGGGGGTCTCTCAGCTGGAAGGTGGGTACAGTGGCTTTGGCCACTTGTACGTGCATGAGAGTTCATGTGTGTTCTATGCACTTGGCAAACTTTCTCTAGGCTAGGCCTAGAATAGGGGCTGTGTTGAGCCAGACTGTGACAAGACACAGGGGTCGATTAGACCCAGGCTGGTTTCTTAGAGCAGCTCACAGTTCAGAGACAGCTGAGTAGAGATGGAGGATGGTATGTGGGTTGGAGCTCAATTGAGCCTACCTCCAGGTCCTAAGTGGGAGTACTGGTGTCATGGTGCCACTTTTAAACCCCATGTCAATGACCTGGAGACATGTGCTCATGTTCGGGATGTGAGGTCTGCTGGGGATGGAGTGCTACAGCCCTGAAGGATGCCAATCTTGTCCCCGAAAAGGGCAGAGGAGAGCTGGTTTCAAGAAGGACTGACTGACACAGGTATTCTGGGCTTGACCCTGTACATTTGACCAATTCTTTGCTGGGCTTCAGACTTGTTACCTAATGAGAGGGGGGTGCCTGACGATTCTTAGTCTGCCATCACAAAGAAGAGAATGAGGAACATTCCCAGTTGGGAAAGAGCAATGGAAGGAATAAATTCTAAAAGGCTTTTATAGAACTCAGAGTCTGGGACAGCCTCCTGAGGAACCCCCAGAGCGCCTGTCTCCCGTCTGTCTCCCTCCGAGGGTGCAAGCTGTCCCACACTGGCTTGGAGTATGTGGGCCTCACAGAAGGCCTCTCAGAAAGCCTGATTTTCCGTCTCTACCCCCCAGGATGACTGTGATTTAATACCTACTCATCCACCCCCCAAAAGGGCCCCCAACCTATAGCCTCAGGAATGCTGATGGTTTTATAAGTCACCCCTTGGCAAAAATTCCTACTGCCTTGGATGCTTTTCCCCTTAATTCCTTCCTGCCAGTGCTGCCAGGACATCCTTTCCTGCTGCCCCATCCTGACTCCTCACCTGGCCTGCAGGGCTGCTCCAGGCCTGACTCTTTGCCTTTGAGCCTTTCCTCCAATCTTTCTCCTGCCTTGGGCCCTACTGTCCACAGGCCAAGAGTAGGGCCAGGGAGGAGAGTCAGCAGCAGCTGCAACCCCCAGGGGTTCTCTGGATAATCTCAGGAATGTAATATCCCAAAGACTTGACTTTCCCACCAGCCAACAGGGACCCTCCTTCCTGCCCAGAACTTGGGAGTCTTTCCGGGAGAGGCGCCCTATAGGGTGAGTGTAGGAAGCGGCTGGAGGAGAGAGACATGGGGATTCCAGTGTGGGATGGAGCTTCTTTTCCAGAGTCTGAACTAGTCTGACCAGGGATGGGAGCAGGGGCCGGAATAGGAGGAATGAGGAAATTGCCTAAACAACCCACTTCGTCAACCTCAGGGTAGTCGCATCTCTGTTTTCTACTGTCCTTTCACTTCCACAGGATGTCCCCAATTCTAGGCTCTCCTCAGCCAGGGAATGAAGGGAATGGCAGGTAAAAATTTTTCCTCATTTTATAGATGAACAAACAGGGTCCAACCTATGGGCCCAGCGTCACTTAGAGCAATCAATCAACTATTTTTACATTCAACTCATATTTACTGAGCACCCACTGTGTGGCAGGCCTTTTCACATAGGTCATCATCACAATCAATTATGAAATGGGGAATATTCTCCCCATGTTGTAGGTAAGGAAACTGAGGCTTAGAGAAGAGAAGAAGAGGCAGAACCTGGGCTGCTAGATCAGTGTCCTATTTCCATCTACAACATTATATCATCGTACTACATTCTTCTCTCCAGCTCCCAGAAGGCACCCAACCCAAGGTAGAAGAAAGGGCCAGGGAAAGTCAGCCTCATCCATATCCAGGGCCTCAACTCCCGTTCCCCAAGTGCAGGACTTCCTTTCCTCTGCCCCTTGGCAGCCTCAGCCTTGGAACTACTGATTGACCTGGACTCTAAGGGCCCTGACAGCAGCAGCAGCAGCAACAGCTCAAGGGTTGCCCAGAGGCATGGAGTTGAGGAGCTCTATTCCCCACCCACTGTGAAACCTCTGACCCCAAATCCCAGCAGAGGCTGCCTGAGCTGCTGCTCCTTGTTATTGTTACCAGTGACTTGGAAATGCAGGCCAGGCCCTGGCTCCCAGAGCTTCCCAGGCCCCCAGCTGTTCTCAGGCCCTGGAGGCTGCTGGGAAGACCAAGCTCCAGTGTCGGCTCTTTTCCCTGAGCCTGGGCTCCCCGCTTTTCTCCTGAGGGACTTTAGTGGAAATCACTGACATTTGGGAGCAGAATTTTTTTTTTTTCATTTGGCCTGGAAGTTCATAGAAGTATATGTGAAATATAATGAGACTGTCAGAGCTGGAAAGACTCTCGGAGATAAACCAATCCAGCCTCCTCATTTTACAAGTGGAGGAACGCAGCACAGATTACATGAACATAGTGGACTTTGGAACTAGATTACCTGGGTTAAAAATCCCCAATTCACCACTTAATAGCTGTGTAATCTTGGATAAATTTCTAAACCTTTCTGTGTTTCAGTAAAATGAGGATGATGAAAATGATAGCTTGCCTTGCAGGATTATTGTGATGGTGAAATGAGTTAATATATGCGGAGGGTTTGGAACAGTGTACACCACATAGTATGTGCTCTACAAATATTAGCTAGTATCGCTTCCCGACCTCTTGGCTACGATCAAGTGCAAATATTAGCTAGTATTAGTTCTAACTTCCTCTAGTCTTTGGGGATGAAAGAGAAGTCTGGTATTGCCAATCTGCAGCCCCTTCCACTCCTTTTTGCTTCCCCCAACCTCCACCATAGCCATAGGAGGTATATCCTCCACCCCGCCGGGATCTCCCACTTGTATGCCTTTTGGCATCAAAGAAACTAAAAGCAAGGTAAGAATCTGTATCCAAAGAGACTTAAGTCAGAGTTGAAGCCTTGCCTCCTGCTCCCATCTCACCTTCCCAATGCTCGCCCCTATTTCTCCCACTCCCAAGAACAAATATTATCCAATCTCACATGACTCGAGGAAAACACACCAGTTGTGATGATGGGGCAAGGGTTAGGAGCTTCGGATCAGGCAAATTTGGCAGCGGGTCCCCATCCCCATTCCCAGGCTGAGCCTAAGATCGTTCCAGACTTTGCTGTTACAGGAGTTACTCAGACTTCAGCATGGCTATCCCTTTGCCTTAAGGATTAGGTGGCATCTCCAATCACAGGTACTAGATTAACTAGAACTGTTAACGCATTGAACAGTTTCATATACTGAAATTTTCTGTACTAAATCAATCATGCCCACCAACAGGGCACTTTGGGGTTGAGTGTGAAAAACTCATATCCACTAGACAGTAAGCTGCATGAGATGAAGACCTACAGCAGTTTTTTTTTTTTTTTTTTTTTTTTTTTTTTTTGTACTTAGCTATTTAATGAGGTTCTTAAGACATTTAGAACACCAATTTGTGAGGATAAATTCCATTCGTCAGGGCAAACACAGATCGCAGGTAGCCCTGGAGCTGAGGAACAGCTTTGATTTTTGGTAGAATTTGTGAGTCCACAGCTTTCTGATCAATCTTGCGCTGCTCTGTAATCTCGTATTTCTCTTTTTCTGTGTCGAAGATCTCACCTTCCTGGTGTCTGGGCTTCCGCAGCTTCTTCTTCTTGAAGTAAGCATCGGTAAGATGTTTTGGGATTTTGACACTGCTGATATCGATTTTGGTTGAGGTGGCAATGACAAATTTCTGGTGTGTTCTTCGTAGAGGAACTCGATTGAGGACCAGAGGTCCAGTCACAAGTAACAAGCCACTAGCCAGCTGCTTCAGGAAAACCACCCTCTTGCCCCTGTGGCGTCCAGTGAGGATGATCAGAATGGTCCCGGGGGTAATGCTGGCTCGCAGTTTTCTCACGTGCTGACTGAAGGGTTTTTTGCCGTGGCTCAACAGCTTTCGAGGCACATCTTCAGTAGGATAATATCTAGGCATTTTGCGAAGTTTAACCACCCGGGTACCGCCGTTCTTGTCACCACCAACTGGTTTTGTAAGAGTTGCAAGAACCTTCTCCTTCTTTTTCTTTTCAACCTTGGATTTAGCGGCTGAGTACTTCCTCTTGTACATGGCCTTTCTGGAATACATGGCGGATCGGGAATACCTGCCAATTCCTCTGACAAGGACAGGGTTGCGGCTGCAATGGGGCTTCCCCTTCTTGGGCTTCTTAGCCTTGAGGTTACCCTTTTTCACCTTGCCACCAGCATCAGCCTTCTTGGCTTCGGGTTTCTTCTCTTTAGTATCTGGCTTCTCAACTTTTTCACCCGCCATCTTGCAAGATGGGAAAGAGAACTAAGGTCTCGGCTTCCAGTCTATAAGCCGACCTACAGCAGTTTTGCTCACCATTACCTATCTCCTTAAGATCTAACACAGTGTCTGGCACATAGTAGGCCCTGAATAAATATTGCTTGGTTGAACTAGTGAAGGAATGAATTACTTAAGGTTATTCTCAGCCTAAGAAACCCCCTCACATTTTGTCCAAGATAACAACAAATAAACATTTCAACAGGCTTTGGGATCATTATCTCATTTGATCCTTACTATAGCCCTATAAGGTAGGAGTTATCATTCTTCCCAGTGTACAAATAATAAAAATGGTCAGTGCTTACTATGTGCCCCTTTTCTAAGAGCTTTATACATATTAACTGATTTAAGCCTCTGAATAACCCTGTAAGGTTGGTACTACTATTATCTACATTTTAGGGAGCAAGAAACTAAGGCTCAGAAAGGTGAAGTAACTTTCTCATGGTCAACACAGCTAGCAAGTCATGGCTCAGATAGGTGAAGGGCTTGACTCCATGTAGATGTTTTGGTCTTTTCACTGCATCAAGAACACAAAGTTCAAAGTCCCACACACAAATTTCAAAGTCTCTTGTTCTTCCCTCTCCTCCCATTTCCATTCACTCCCAACACCTCCACTGAGGACAAGTCCCTTGGATCTGTGACTCTTCCCTCACATGTCTCCAACCTCATTCTGCCTTGAAAACACTCTTTGCCCTTTTCTTCCAAAGGTCATTCCTTCAGATTCAGATTCAATGGAGCATCTACCTTGTAACAGGCTTTTATAGACATCATCTCGCTGGCAACTCCATTAAGTCTTATCCACTGAGGAGAGGTGACATGCCCAGGAGCACTCAGCCTAGATGTGGCAGAGGTGGACATAATATCCAGGTCAGTCTCACTCTGTGTCCAGTACTCCTTTGGCAACACTAAGTTGCCTTCTACTCTGGTCCCAAAAACTGCTCCCAGAAAGCTTCCTAGATCACCCAGAAACCACCTCACAAATCTCTTGAGCTCCATCTATGCCAATAACCTTACCACAACCTATTATTTTGCTCTAGTCCATGGGCCTGTGCCTCAAAGATACACAGCATATGTCCAGTATCTAGGCATCTTACAGTTAACCATGTCAGGGACAATCCACAGTCTGAATTTTTCGCACGTATACGGGGCCAATACCTATCACCCAACTGACACGTTATTTGAGTGGGCTGTGGAACTCTGCCAAGAGGGTCCTCCGAGTGAACCTTCCTTCTGTGCAGTATAGGCCCTTGCCTTTCCCCCTCTAAGTGGTTTTTCCATGACCTGAGAGTCTTATGTCATAATTTATTTCTTTGGAACAAGTAGTTAAGACATGGCTGGCTGTACATACTGTCTCATATGTACCCATGTACGTTACTACTTCCATTCACAGACACACACACACACACACACACGCACATACATCAGACTGATGAAGGGATCTGCAACAGTGTCCTGAGATAAAAGAGACTACCTGAGGAAGTGGTGAGCTCCACATCACTGGAGGTGTGCAAGTGTCTGGCCATTCTTTTGGTAAGATGTGATAGAGGCAACTCTGTAGTGATGGCATCGAGGAGTCTCTGAGGTCCCTTTTCCAGCCCCAGGAGTTTGTATACATTCATGTGCACCCCTGAATTCTCTATACTCCCCCTGCCCCTTCCACAACAAATATACACTGCATGTGGCAAATTGGATTTGCTTGGGATGACAAGGGCA
This sequence comes from Macaca mulatta, assembly GCF_049350105.2. Lineage (NCBI taxonomy): Eukaryota > Metazoa > Chordata > Mammalia > Primates > Cercopithecidae > Macaca > Macaca mulatta. The sequence continues at coordinate 75,167,495 of NC_133426.1, read as the reverse complement.
AAGGAATGAAAAAGGAGAGACATCCTGGAGGCTGGGAGTGAAATTGCTGAATCACCCTATCATCGTCACACGTTCACCCCATATCCTGCCAGGCTGCTCCTAGGCAGATTGGGAAGCTGAGAGCTGGCCTAGGGGCAGAGAGGGGCTGGGATGTGGGCAAGCACACATAAGGAGGATGCATGCTCACCTCACTTGCAAGTGTGTGCGTGTGTGTACATGAATGTGAGCCTGCACAGGGGGTCGTGAAAGCTCACACTCATATGAACAGGTGCCTGGGAAGCCAGGTATAAGAGCAGCCACATGGAAGTCTCATGCATACTTGGACGAAAGCATTCACAGGAGATGGTGCTTGAGAATGTGTGCCTGGGCGAGCTCAGGAAAGCCCTTGTGCACATACACACTCATGTGTGAGACCTAAGTATGTAAGTATGGTGCCTAGGGAAAAGCATGGGGTCCCACGTTGGCCCACGACTGGGAGGTTCACCTCTATGAGCCTTCCCAGTCCACACGACTGTCTGTCCATGATTTGCTTTAACTCCCATAGAAGCTTTATGGGTAGGTGCGGCAGGGTTGTTAACACATATGTGTTTGCATGCGTGTGTGTGGCATGTGTAGAGACATCCCCCCTACTACTGCTTTTAGATTTTACCAGAGACAAGTTGTGTTTGGATTTTGTCACAGAATGAGTAGGGAGATTATGGTATATTACACAGACCACATTGGAATCCTGCTGTGTCCTGACGCCCTCTGAGACCTTGGCCATATTTCTCCCTCTCTGGGCCTCAGTTTCCTCACTGGTAGTTTGGAGAGAGGAACACAGAAGGAGGAAGAGATGACCTCCAAGGGCCTTTTCATCTCTGATATTGTGTGATTATCTACCTATGTTATAAGAGGAGGGAACTGAGGGACAGGAGAGAGAATTGACCCTCTCAAGGTCATCCAGAGGTCGTGGTTGAGATGGCACTCCAGGTAGATTTCCCACCTCCCAAGTCAGTGCCCTCTAGGACCTGATATGCCCACCTGAAGCCAAGTAACATGAGGGAGGATTTGTGTTCCTGGCACCCCTTATGTGCGTAACACCATGCTAAGTGCTGGAAGGGGGCAAAGGACATATCAAAGAAATGGTTCTGTATGTATGTGGTGTGTGTGTGCTGTGTGTGTGTGTGTGTGTGTGTGTGGTGTGTATGGTGTGTGTGTGTGGTGTGTGTGTGTGGTGTGTGTGGTGTGTGTGTGTGGTGTGGTGTGTGTGTGTGGTGTGTATGGTGTGTGTGTGTGGTGTGTGTGTGTGGTGTGTGTGGTGTGTGTGTGTGGTGTGTATGGTGTGTGTGTGTGGTGTGTGTGTGTGGTGTGTGTGGTGTGTGTGTGTGGTGTGTGTGTGTGGTGTGTGTGTGGTGTGTGTGGTGTGTGTGTGTGGTGTGTGTGTGTGGTGTGTGTGTGTGGTGTGTGTGGTGTGTGTGTGTGGTGTGTGTGTGTGGTGTGTGTGGTGTGTGTGTGTGGTGTGTGTGTGGTGTGTATGGTGTGTGTGTGTGGTGTGTGTGTGGTGCGTGTGTGGTGTGTGGTGTGTGTGTGGTGTGGTGTGTGGTGTGGTGTGTGGGTGTGGTGTGTGTGTGGTGTGTGTGTGGTGTGGTGTGTGTGTGTGTGTGGTGTGTGTGTGGTGTGTGGTGTGTGTGTGTGGTGTGTGTGTGTGGTGTGTGTGTGGTGTGTGTGTGGTGTGTATGTGTGTGGTGTGTGTGTGGTGTGGTGTGTGTGTGTGGTGTGTGTGTGGTGTGTGTGTGTGGTGTGTGTTTGTGGTGTGTGTGTGTGTTTGTGGTGTGTGTGTGTGGTGTGCGTTTGTGGTGTGTGTGGTGTGTGTTTGTGGTGTGTGTGGTGTGTGTGTGGTGTGTGGTGTGTGTGTGTGGTGTGTGTGTGGTGTGGGGTGTTTGTGTGTGGTGTGGGGTGTGTGTGTGGTGCGTGTGTGGTGTGTGGTGTGTGTGTGGGGTATGTGGGGTGTGTGTGTGTGTGGTGTGGTGTGTGTGTGTGCGGTGTTTGTGTGGTGTGTGTGGTGTGTGGCGTGTGTGTGTGTGGTGTGTGTGTGATGTATGGGGTGTGTGTGGGTGGTGTGTGTGTGTGTGGTGTGTGTGTGGTGTGTGTGTGTGTGATGTGTATGTGGTGTGTGATGTGTGTGTGGGGTGTGTGTGGTGTGTGGGGTGTGTGTGTGTGGGGTGTGTGTGTGGTGTGTGTGTGTGGTGTGTGATGTGTGTTTGGGGTGTGTGTGGTGTGTGGGGTGTGTGTGTGTGGTGTGTGTGTGTGGTGTGTGTGTTTGGTGTGTGTGTGTGGTGTGTGTGGTGTGTGTGGTGTGTGTGTGTGGTGTGTGTGTGTGGTGTGTGTGGTGTGTGTGGGGTGTGTGTGGTGTGTGGGGTGTGTGTGTGTGGTGTGTGTGTGGGGTGTGTGTGTGGGGTGTGTGATGTGTGTGTGGGGTGTGTGTGGTGTGTGGCGTGTGTGTGTGTGGTGTGTGTGTGATGTATGGGGTGTGTGGGTGGTGTGGTGTGTGTGTGTGGTGTGTCTGTGTGGTGTGTGTGTGGTGTGTGTGTGTGTGATGTGTGTGTGGTGTGTGATGTGTGTGTGGGGCGTGTGTGGTGTGTGGGGTGTGTGTGGTGTGTGAGGTGTGTGTATGGTGTGTGTGTGTGTGGTGTGTGTTTGGTGTGTGTGCTGTGTGTGGAGTGTGGGGGTGTGTGTGTGTGGTATGTGTGTGGTGTGTGGGGTGTGTGTGTGGGGTGTGGTGAGTATGGTGTGTGTGTGGTGTGTGTTTGGTGTGTGTGCTGTGTGTGTGGAGTGTGGGGTGTGTGTGATGTGTGTGTGGTGTGTGTGTGGTGTGTGGTGTGTGTGTGGTGTGTGGGGTGTGTGTGGGGTGTGTGTGGTGTGTGGGGTGTGTGTATGGTGTGTGTGTGTGGTGTGTGTGTGGTGTGTGGTGTGTGTGTGGTGTGTGGGGTGTGTGTGGTGTGTGTGTGGTGTGTGTGTGTGTGTGGTGTGTGTGTGGTGTGTGGTGTGTGTGTGGTGTGTGGGGTGTGTGTGTGTGGTGCGTATGGTGTGTGTGTGGTGTGTGTTTGGTGTGTGTGCTGTGTGTGTGGGGTGTGGGGGGTGTGTGTGTGTGGCGTGTGTGTGGTGTGTGTGGTGTGTGTGTGGTGTGTGTGTGGTGTGTGGGGTGTGTGTGTGTGGTGTATGTGTGGTGTGTGGGGTGTGTGTGTGGGATGTGGTGTGTGGGGGGTGTGTGGCATGTGTATGGTGTGTGTGTATGGTGTGTATTTGGTGTGTGTGCTGTGTGTGTGTGGAGTGTGAGTGTGGGGTGTGTGTGTGTGTTGGGGGGGAGCGGGTGAGAAACTGACTCATATGCATGCTTGGTTGTACCAAGCGGCCATGGATACCTTCTGGGCCCTGAGTGGCCTCAAGGGAAAGACACAGAAGACACATATTGGACTATTTATACTGGATTCATCTCACACTTAAATGTCTTGTCCCTTGGCTGCCCCTAACACAAGAGCAGCTCAAAGCAATCCTGAGCCTTGACCTGGCCTCTTGCCACCTTCCCACCATCCCTGGCTTCTGAGGTGTCAGTCCTCATCTCCCAAATGGATCACTTCTGTTCCTGGACCTAGGCAGAGTCAAAGTAAAGGGCTGAGGACGAGTTGTGGCAAAGGAGCAGACGAGACCTGAGACCCTAACCCTGGAATTTTCAAATATGGAATAACCCTCGTTCTTTGCTGTGATGCCTCCACTACACAGTTTCGGAAGCAGCTTCCAACAAATCATGTGTATTGACCACCTACTCCATGTCAGGCACTTTAAAGACACAACTTTGCTGGGCGTGGTGACTTAGGCCCGTAATCCCAGCACTGTGGGAAGCCGAGGCGGGCTGATCACTTAGGGTTAGGAGCTTGAGACCAGCCTGGCCGACATGGTGAAACCCCGTCTCTACTAAAAATACCAAAAAAAAAAAAAAAAAAAAAAAATTAGCTGGAGGTGATGGCGGGCGCCTGTAATTCCAGCTACTCGGGAGGCTGAGGTGGGAGAATTGCTTGAACCCGGGAGGTGGAGGTTGCAATGAGCAGTCATCACACTACTGCACTCCAGCCTGGGCAACAGAGCGAGACTCAGTTAAAAAAAAAAAACAACACACACACAACCCACCCACCAAATGTTCGTGGCATTTCTATGAGGCAGGCACTGATTAGTGTCATTCTGCAAACAAGGAAATTGAGGCTCGGAGAAGACTTGCTCAAAGGCCCACAGCTAGTATGTGTGCCTGTGGGTGTGGGGTGGAATTGAAACCTAAGTTTGTCTGCTTCACCCTTCCTCATACCTCTTCAGCTGATGGGGGGCTCCATATGGTGGGGGAGGCAAGGGGCTTGGTTTCCCTATCAGGACCATGAGAAGTTTGAATAAGATGATCTGAGAGGGCCCTTTCAGCTCTGACAGGATCTGTCCTGGGCATTCCCCACCCCTCAAACCCCTCAGTCTCCCACATTCAGGGGGCCTGGCTCAGAGAGGGAAGGTGGCTCACAGCAGCCTGTGCCCTTGACTGAGCTCCCGAGCCCAGAGAGCCTGCCTTTCTGACTGGGGCCTTGAAGCAGCAGCATTGGAAAAGGGAGCACGCAGTCCAAGTGTGTGTGTGGATCTGGCAGGCTGCCTCTTAGCCCTGAGATCCAGCCGTGTGTTGATTCACATCTGCCAAGGACATGCGCAACCACAGACCTGTGTGTATGCATGCGCATGCACATGGGCCTTCACGCCGTGTGCATGCTTTTGTATGTCTACAGGCTTTTTGGAGACGTGCCTGGCTGTGTCTCTGTGTGTCCCCCAAGCTTGTGCGTAGGAGGGTATGTATCTGATGTGCCTGTGTGCCTACCTCTGTATATGCATGCATGCATATGTGTGTGAGTCTACATCATGCTAGGAATGTGCACTGTTTGTGTGTACATGTGCATTTGCCTGCTTGTGCCACGGTATATGTGTGTTCGTCTCTATGTGTGTATGTGTGTACGCACACTTGAATGGTGTGCCTGTGCATATGTGTGTGGGGCTGAATGTGCACAAATGCACGTGTATGTCCTCTGTGGACACGCACATGAGTGAATGTGTGCAAATGTCTGGGACCCGGGATAGAGATCCTCAACCTTCTCTTGGGGCTGTCCTAGCCCACCAGTTTTATTTTGTTTTGTTTGAGACATAGTCTCAGTCTAATGGCCAGGCTGGAATGCAGTGGTGAGATCATGGCTCACTGCAGTTATCCTCCTGCCTCAGCCCACAAGTAGCTGAGAAAACAGGCATGCATCACCATGCCTGACTAATTTTAAATTTTTTTTCTAGAGACAGAGTCTTACTATGTTGCCCAGGCTGGTCTTGAACTCCTGAACTGAAGTGATCCACCTGCCTCAGCATCCCAAAGTGCTGGGATTACAGGTGTGACACCATACCTATAATTACTATTCCTCCTCCTCCTCCTCCTCCTCCTTCTGAGTTAGGATCTCACTCTGTAGTCCAAGCTGGAGTGTAGTGGTGCAATCATAGCACACTGCAGCCTTGAACTCCTGGGCTCAAGCAATCCTCCCAATTCAGTCTCCCAAGTAACTGGGACTACAGGTATCCATCATGCATCACCATGCCCAGCTAATTTTTTTATTTTTCATAAAGGGTCTCACTATATTGTCCAGGCTGGTCTGGAACTCCTGGCCTCAATCAGTCCTCTCTCATTGGCCTCCCAAAATTCTAGAATTATAGGCATGAGCCACCGCCCTAAACCTAGCCCAACAGTTTCTAAGAGGCTGACAGGGGTTAGGACATGTTTGCTGGGTATCTGAGAAGTTGGGGGAATGAGTGCAAAGAGATTTAAATCCATGCCAAGCACCTAGAACAGTCAACCGGGGTAGGGGACAGAGGTGCCTCTCAGGCATCAAACCTCAAAGGCGCTTTAATTTTCCCTTCCCCCGTCGTTCTCCTTCCATCCAGCTCTCCATCATTTCTTCCTCTCCCATCCTCATTTCCACTGCAGCTGCCTCCTTCCTGGCCTCTGCACCTCCGCTTGGGCCTTTCCGCACCATCCCTGCCCACTACTGCTGGAGTGCTTTTTCTAAAACCGTCCACTTAATTATATCCCTATTGTACTGAAATCAGCCCCTTATTCCCCAAAACAGTAGTCACCAGAGTTTCAGATTTCATGGATGAGGAAAACGTTCTTAAATAAATAAATAGGGAAACAATCAGCATGTTGCAAACTTTGTAATTTTGCTGAGGGCAGACATTTAAAAAATTTCTCACTCATATTTTGTAGGAGAAAGATCATTTGAATCCCCACCCCCACAGGAAGGACACAACAGTCTCCAAATAAAGAATAGTCCTTTGAGTGGAATTAATTTAGTTTTATGAACACTGCACGACATTATCCCTACTTTTCTCTCATTCCACCACAGATGGTTGAAAAATCTCATTCGGGACCCCCACTAGGTGAGGACCATGAATCCACAGACCAATTCCAAACCCTTTTGGAAGTAGTCCCTGCTTCCCCTTCTCAAGCTCCTATCCCCTCTAACCCTACATTTGAGCCACATCACGAAAGAAGCCCTTCCCCCAGCCCACTACCATTTGACTGCCTCCAAACTCTAGCTCATGAAGTTCCCTCTGCCAGGCATGCCTGGAATGCCCTTCCCCCACTTTTGGACTGACAAACTCTTCTCTTCCTTTAAGCCTCAGACTCAGCCCAAATGTGACCTCCTGTGAAATCTCTCCAAGTCCCTCCCGGTGGAATGGATCTTTCCTTCCCAAAGGTCCCAGCATTCTTTCATCCTGTCTTACAGTCAGTCAGGCTAGTCGTTTGAAAGTCTTCCTCCTGGGTTGTACTGTGGGAAACCACACAGTGTCAAGAAAGGCATGGACTTAGGAGCTCAGATCCCAGCTCTGCCGGTCATATCTGAGCAACCTTGTAAATATTTCTTAACTATTCACAGTGCTCTTTCCCTATCTATAAAAGCAGGAAAGCAATGGGTTGTGCTGAAGATCACCACCACATGAATGAATTAAAAGTGCCTAGGTCTGGTACATAGTGGATACTAAATAAATATTAGTTTCTTGGTTCTTGAAAGTGGAATCATGCTTTACACACCCTTGTGAGTTCGGCTGTGCTCATGTATCCCCCATGGCCAGGATATAGTAGACACTCAACAAATATTTACTGACAAACTGACTATTTAGCACAATGTCTGGCATATAGTAGGTGCCTGGTAAATATTTGTCACTTTTCTTATATTCTCTTTGAGGACAAAAGCCATGTCCTTCTTTGCTTTCTTTTAAAAAATGGAGATGGCAGTCTCCCTATGTTGCCTAAGCTGCTCTCAAACCCCTGGCCTCAAGTGATCCTCCCACCTCGGCCTCCCAGAATGCTGGGATTATAGACGTAAGCCACTGTGTCCAGCCCTTTTTTGTCTTTGTGTAGCTCCAATGGTGCCTAGCACAGAGTATGTGCTTTGATATATGTGGATAGAAATTAATAATAATAATAATAATAATAATAATAGATACCATTGCTTGTGTGGATGCTCCTCACCAGGCATCCTACTAGGAACCTTACACACATTATCTCCTGGATTTGCATACATTTACTATGTAAACAATAACACCAACCTCATTACCCCATAAGGTTGGTGTTACTATGGTCCTCATTCTAAAGCTGAGAGGAAACTGAGGTTCAGAGAGGTTAAGCATCTTGCCTTTGTGGCAAGATCCAGGAAGCAACAGAGGCAAGTTTTATGAAAAAGAACCAACTAGCCGACTTGTTTTTATGGGAATGCAACAGAAGGTCACAGAACTGGTTAAGTAACAAAGGTGAGACTTGAACCCAATCCCTTTTAACTCTGAGAGCCTCAGGTAGTCTCAGAAGCCCATCTGGTCCGTTTTCCCAGCTGGCGCGCAATGGTCCGCGTCTGCCTCCTTCCCCCCTGAGCAGCGGGATGGGCTGGGGCTGGGCAGTCACTTACCTTCACCTTCCTGAAGCAAGACCAGAAAACGTCCAGCAGAGGCATGGTGGCGTGTGGGGAGCTGCTAGGGCCGGCAGGGCTGTGCCGGGCACGGTCCCCTCCCACTCTGGGGATGAGGCTAAAAGAGGCCCGGGATTCAGCGAGAGCCAGCCCGGGCCCTGCGCTCCATGAGGCGGCCCCGCGAGGGGAGAAGCGGAGAGCAGCGGTTGCCGGGGCTCAGCTGCCTTGACAGCGGGCGCCTCCCGCCTCCTGGAGGGCCACTGAGGGAGGGAAAAAGGGAGGGAGAGAGAGAGGCTGGCTAAGGAGGAGGGACCAGGAGGCGGGTCACTGATTCAAACTCGGCACCGTTAGCCAGTTGGCTGGAACGGGACAGCAATGCCAACTGAAATTCCCTGAACATTACAGTTCCCCGGCTCCGGGTGTCCGGCCCTCCTGCCGGCTCCCCTGCCAGCCCCGCCACCTGCATGCTGGCATTGCCTGCCTGCTTGCTTCTTGGCTGACTAACGCGCCAGCTCTCCTTGGGGACCTCTCGGTAGAGCCCAGACCACACAGGGCCTGTGGAAAGAATGCCAAGGAAAGGGGGCAAGGAAGGAGAGCCCCGACCCCAGCAGGACCGAACAAGGTGTGAATGCAGTCCACGGAAGGGGAAAAGCTTGCAGCCTCAGGAGCCCCTCTCAGACAGGAGCCCTGGCCCTGCCTCAGTGGATCATTCTCCAGCCCTCTAAAGTGAGGACTCTTGACTCACTGTGGCATCTCGGAGAGGCCCCTTCCTCCTGGGTCTCAGTTTTCCCAGCTGTACAATGAGATGCCTGGTTAGAGGTCTCTAAGTCTCAAATCTGTTCGGGGTTAGGTACAGGGCAAGTCTCAAAGAAACTTCACTCTGGACAACCACAGTTCTTGTCAGAACTCCCCTGCTGCTCCTGGGAGTCCATAGGAAGTCAGGTCTTGCCCCAAAGAGAATCGGAGCCCTAAAATGCCATTTCATCCATCCCCTTGCCTCAGGACATAACAGCTCTCTCCCAGCTCAGATAGACTGGGTGTATGCCCTTTTCTAAACATCTTCTGAAGAGATGATGGCTTCCCTCCTTTATCCAGTCCCATGCTCAGGACCCTCTAAGCCTAGAAGTTTAGCCTGGAATCTAAACTTGAACCCTCTGGATGCCCTCAAGTCGGTTCTTTTAGAGGAAAGAAAGTTAGCAGTAGGAAGTTCTAGAGGCTTTCTGGGCAGGAAGCCATTAGGAAGCACTGACCCTCCCCCTCTCTCAGCCCCTCCCCAGGCATCAGCAGGCAGGGTGCCATGGCTGGTGGCCAGAAGGCTCCCAGGGACCCCATGGCAAAAGGCCAGGCTTGGATCTCTGGAGGCACATGTCATCATGAGGCCCAGAATAACTTACTCTCCCTGGCCTCACTTCTGTTTCAGAGACCCAAGTTAGTCAGGCAAACAGCCAGGTCCTGGGTCCCTGGAAGGTCCTAGGCTGCTTTAAGCAAGCCTCTGCCTGCCTTCGAGGCCTTTCTTCATCAGTGGCTTTGTCTGGAGGTTTGTCCAGAGGCTCTGTGAGGGTCCCCCCAGCTCTGTTTACAACTTACTCTGTGGCCCTCAGTTTCCTGGTTTATACCAAGGAGGCTACAATCACTGACCTCACCCTCTCTCTAGCACCGACCTCAAGGGTGTCTCAGATGTGAGTTTTGTTGGGCTGTGTCGGGAAGATAGTCAGCAAGAGCCAAGATAAGTGGCTTCCCACCCACCTCCAGCTGAGCACAGGCTTATAAGGGGGAAGCCCTCTGCATGTGGGGGCGGAATAACGGGAGGAGTCAGAGCTCAGAGACTTTTCTCTGAGCATATGCCCTCCTGCCCTGCAGCCAGAGGCCTGAGGATGGAGAACTGGGAAGCAACTATTACAGTAAAAGCTGCCTGCCCTCCTAGGATGGCCTCATAGTCTTTCGCTCTCTGGAGTTCACCTCCTTCTTTCCATTCCGGCCCCTGGGAGATGTGTCAGCCACGCCCTTGGGCATTCATTCAGGAGGCATTAGTGCACAGCACACCACATTAAGCTAAGAAACCAGGAGACTTCAGTTTCAGTTCTGGGTCTCTCACAACAGTTTAGTCTTGAGGTGGTTTTAAGCCATGAACTCGGAAGTTGACTGCCTGGATTCAAAAACTAGTTGTTGCTCTTTAACTGGTGACCTTGGGCCTGTTACTGCCTTAGTGTTCCCATGCGTAAAATGGGCAATAATAATAGTACCTACCTCCTTTGGGAGGTTTAAACAGAATGAATTAAAGCATGTAGTATAGCGTCTGGCATAAAGTAAGTTCTCAATAAATGTTATTTGTGGCTCATTCTCCACCAGCCAGGAAGGATGTTGGTGTTAAGGTTGACATATCTATCAAGGATAATAACTACCGTGGCTTCCAGTGCTTTGATGAAACCTCAGATGCATGGGTTTCATATTATTGGAGCATTTATTGCTTCCCTGAGGGTTGCAGCTCTCTGTGTTTGCTCTGACCAAACCAAGGAAGAAGGCATGCGCAAATTTTTGCAGAAATTATGATTCCATAAAAGATTTTGAGGAGATGAGGAAGGCTGGTACAAAGTGATTTGGAATATAAAGAATTTCTTTGGGTTGAATTACAGAAGTTTGTCACTGACCTGTGTTCCTGAACTATGAAATATGAATATGTGGGCTAAGAAATGGTTTGTCTTCATAAACAATTAACAAATAAAAATAAATCTCCTTTGGTATTATTAAAGAAGCAGAGGCTTTGGAGCCAGACAGACTTAGATTTGAATCCTGGTTCTGCTACCTCCTAGCAGTGTACCCTTACAAAAGCCACTTCCCTTCCCTAAGCCTGTTCCCTCATCTGTAAACTGAGAGTCACTGCTTACATAAGGGGACTGCTGTTAGGAGTTAATGAGATAACATATGCTTGACACATAGTAGGTATTCAATAAATGTTAGCTCCCTTCCTCTCTCGTCTTCTCCTGAATGCTCCTGGCTCTCCCTGCTTCTGGTAAAGCAGAAGGAGCATTGATTTGACATTATTAGATGTGAATTTAGATCCAAGCCCAGCTACTTTTTTGGTTGTGTAACCACCTTAGCCAAGTCACATTACCTCTGGAACCTTCGGTTTTCATGGCTATAACAGGAGAATAAGGATAAAGATCTATGCTCACCTCCCAGGTTTGTCATTAAGAAAGAAGGAACAGGCCAGGTGCGGTGGCTCATGCCTGTAATCCTAGCACTTTGGGATGCCGAGATGGGCAGATCACCTGAGGTCAGGAGTTCGAGACCAGCCTAATATGGTGAAACCCTGTCTCTACTAAAAATACAAAAAATTAGCTGGGCGTGGTGGTGGGTGCCTGTAATCCCAGCTACTCAGGAGGCTAAGGCGGGAGAATCGTTTGAACCCAGGAGGCGGAGGTTGCAGTGAGCTGAGATTGCACCATTGCACTCCAGCCTGGGCGGCAAGAGCAAAACTCCGTCTCAAACAAAGAAAGAAGGAACATGCAGGACCTGATGTGAAGTGGTTCTCTCAGTTAACACAAGTTCTCCCTCCTTATCTCCCTTCTCCCCACATACCCCCATGGGGACTCTGAATCTGGCAGGTTCTCCCTTGCCTCACACCCAAGGCCTGACAACTGGCATAGCAGTCATGAAATCTGCTTTCTTTGGGTGGCAGGTATGGAGAGTGTAGCATTCAGGGAAGCTGGAACCCGGAGGGGCTGGGCAACTGTGCGCAGGCAAGCGGGGAGGCTAGCACATCAACCTCGCCTGATCAGCTGCTTGATTTCTCCACTCGGGAACTGGCACTGCCCACAAGGGGGTGCCTTGTTTAAGGCCCAAGTCACCGGTCTATGCCAAGGAACCCAGGTGAAGGAGAAGACAGGCCAGGCCCGGTATGGCTGAGGCCCATGAGGAAGGAAGAATGGCCTTTCTCCCAAAGTTACTGTGTCCATTCCTGTGCCAGATATTGAGCAGAGCACATCTGTGACCATTGGGGGACCAGACAGAAAACTATATGGAATGAGAAAGGAAGTCAGACCTACAAGAACAGGACCACTGTACACTATTAAAAGTTATGAAGGATTTCATGGAGTTTTTATTTATGTGGGTTACATCTATCCATATTCACTATATTAGAAATTAAGATGGAAACATTTAAGGAATATTGCTTGATTGATTTGTTCATTGTCAAAGTCATGCTTAAAAATTAAACATGTTAATATAAATAACATATTTTAGAATATATTTTTAATATTTTATGAAGTATAACAATATTTTACAAAACAAAAATAAATTTACCGAGAAGAGTGGGGAGGTTTTACATTTGTTGTTATTCTCTTTGATAATTTGGCTGGATTCAGAAGCAGCTGGATTCTCATAGCTGCTTCTGCTATGTATTGAAGTATATGAAGAAAATTCTGCCTCCTGCGGATATGTTAGTTTGAAAAGATCTCCTTGACCTTTGGAAAGATTCTCAGGGACCTTCAGGGATTCTTTTCTTTTCTTTTTTTTTTTCTTTTTGGACAGGGTCTCTGTCACCCAAGCTGGAGTGCAGCGGCACGATCATAGCTTATTGTAGCCTCGAACTCTTTCACCTCAGCCTGTTAAGTAACTGGGACTACAGGTGCACTAATATAGCATATATTTAATGTATTTTTTTATATAAATATATTTAGAGATGGGGGTCTCATTATGTCGCCCAGGCTTTCCAGGGATTCTTGGACCACAATTTGAGAACCACTGCATTAGAAGATCTTAATTAGACCTCATTAGAGAGTCCTGGCCTGGAATGTCTGAACTGGAGGTCTTGCAGAGCATCCTGTTTGAAACCCCCCTCATTGAGTAAAAAAAGGAAACTGAGGCCCAAATAAGGAAGGAGAATACTCAAATTCACACAGCAAGTCAGTGGCAGAGCTCAGAGTTGGATCCAGGTTTCCTGCTTCCTAGGAAAGTTATTTTCCCACCACCTTTGAATAAAATACAGCTATATATTCTAAGGGTGTCAGTTGTGATACACTGGAGAGTACCTGAGTCTGGATAATAGAGAGGCTTGTGTCCTAGCACAATTACTAGCAATTACTTGCTAGTAATTGATGCAGCAGTCATATATTTTTAGAGCATCCAAGAATCATAGCATGGATGCCAATAAGGTAGTGAGTTTCCTGTCACTAGATGCAGATGAGGAAAAGGTTGACTCAGCTAACCACTTGGGTGGTTCAAGAGTCTAAGAGAGGTGACTATAAATGGTACTTACTCCACAGTTCAGGCAGGGTTCCCATGCAGGGCCAAATCAGTCACTTTTCCACATTGAGCCAGGGACATGGTAGGCAGGAAAAGATTAGAAGAATTCTTCCTCATTTATTTTGTTAAAAATGATTTATGTATCTATTTACATTCTACTTTTCATTCAATAATATCCATTCATCCATTTGACAAATATTTATTTGACATCTACTCTATGCCAGGCAATTTGCTGGGTGCCTTGTTCCAATAAAAATCATAAGTGATTTCAGATGAGAATAATACATCTCATTGCGCTAGAAAAGTACCTTTCTCATCTCCTTTTATTTCAATCTCTACCTGTTTATTTTATGCTCATTTTAGTGAGTACCATGAACCCAATGAACCCTTGATTACTGAGTGTGTTTAAGGGTATATTAGTCAGGGTTCTCCAGACAGACAGAACCAATAGGATATATATATATATATATATATATATATCCTATATATATAGGATATATATATATATATATATATATATATATATATATCCTATATATATAGGATATATATATATATCAGGAGAATTGGCTCATGCAATTACGGAGGCTCAGAAGTCCCACAACAGGCTGCCTGCAGGGTCTGCAAGGTCTGCAAGCTGGAGACCCTAGAATGCTGGTAACGTTCATGGTTCAGTCCAAATCTGAAGGCCTTAGAACAAGGGAAGCTGAGGTGTAACTCTCAGTCTGAGGTTGAAGGCCTGAGAACCCCAGTGTTGTGGAGGAAGCGCTGGTGTAAGTCTAGAGTTCAAAGGCTGGAGAACCTGGAATTCTGATGTCCAAGGACAAAAGAGGAAGACTGTATCCTAGCTCCAGCGGGTAATTCATCATATCTGCCTTTTCTGTTTTTGCTCTCTGCAGGCCCCCAGCAGACTGGCTGGTGCCCGCTCACATTGAGAGTGGATCTTCCCCACCTAGTCCATCAGACGCATGCCCTGATCTCCTACAGAAACATCCAAAAATAGTGCTTTACTAGGTTTCTAGGTATTCCATAATCCAGTCAAGTTGACACCTAAAATTAACCATCATAGGAGTAATAGTGAAGAATCAGAAAAGTAAACTTGGACAGAACTTGGTGTTTGTATTTCATCATTTTTTTCCTGGTCTCTGAGCATTTGCCAATCTTTTAATTAATGCATTCCACTATAACAGAGGGAAACAGCTAAGCTTGGTGGAAAGAAAATAAAGTTTTTGGCATTCCACAGGAAGGCAGGGACTTGAGAAAGGCGTAAGTCTTGATTTCCATTTCTAATCATTACTGTAGAGAATAGAAGCATAGAAGTGCTCCTACGAGACAAACATTTGTGTAACAATCTCCAAACAACAGCTTATTCTCCTAGAGAGAAATATGGTATTTTACGCAGCTCCTCAAGGGCAGAAACTTCCTCCTGAGGGAACATGATTTTCCAAGGCATGTGTATTTTCAATGCAGAGCTATACACATTAGCATCTAGCGCCTTCTGCTAATAGGTCACAGGATCTTATATCCAGGCCTTTTACTTTCACCCATGTGTTCATTCAGTAGACCTTACTGATTAGCACTCTGTGCTTGGCGCTGAGGATACAGAGATGATGATGATGATGATGATGATGATGATGATGATGATGATGATTATGATTTATAACAATTGCTAAGATTTATTGGGCATTTTTGTGTACTCTTTCAATTCTAAGCACTCTCATTTAGTTTTCACAGTAACATTATGAAGAAATTACTCTTATAATTTTCATTTCACGGATGAGAAAACTGAGTCCCAGAGAGGTAAGAAATCTTGCTCAAGGTCACACAGCTGGTAGGTGACAGAACTGGGGTTCAAGCAAAAGCCACCCCACTCCAGAGCCCATTCTTTTACACTTTGCTGACTGTTCAAATATGACCCCCACCCTGGCAAAGGGCTGACTCATGCTCCACAGGAGAGTTAAGCCAACCAGACAAACAGCCTTGATCCAAAATACAGCATGAGGGGGTGGAAGCAGAGAGTCAGAGAAAGTGTTATTGGAAGCTAGATGAGGGTCAACTCAAGGAATAAGAAAGCTTGAGGGAAGAGGTGACATTCGTGTTGATAGATGAGCAGGTTTTGGGGAAGTGATGGGGTGAGTATTCTTGACAGAAGAAACAGCATAAGCAAAGGTCTAAAAGTAGGAATTCAGAAATTACATATGAAGAAGTTCATTCAAGATGTCTCCAGTATAGGGTTCATAGGATCACAATACTGAGCAAATAAAAGTACAAGGTGCCCAGTTAAAGTTGGACTTCAGATAAATTTTAATACAAGTGTGTCTGAAACTCACCTTTAACTGGGGTCCTATATTTTATACAGCAACCCCAAGAATGCATAAATGAGAAGCTAGAATGAGAAAGGGCAGATTGAAATCAGATCATACAGAACTCTCAACATCAGGTTAGGTCATTGCCGGATGATTTTGCAAACTTGCCTCTCTGAGCCTCAGTTTCCCCTACCTGTAATGTGAGAGCACTGGACTAGACCAATGATTCCTAAACCCAGTGCACAACTATATTCCAAAGTGTACATTCCCAGACTCTTCCCCAAATTTCCTGAATCCGAACCTTAGGGAGAAGAATCTGGTTCTCTGGTGATTCTGATGAACATCTAAGTTTGAAAACCAATGGGCTAGGTGGCTCTAAGTATCCTTCTAGCTTCAATATTCTTTGTGACTGGTTCAAGAGTGATCATACCAGAGAGGTAGGCTATACCTTTATACTATCAAGTCCCTGAGTCCCTTCTTTCCCTCAGTTTCCCTCACCAGTGAGGCCCAACCATTTCTATAAAAGACTTTGGGACTCCCCTTCCATTCCTCTCCCAGCTTCCAGAAGGCCCCATGTCAAATGCCCATACTACAGGGAGTTCTGGCAGATAGGAGGTAGCTGATCATTTTTGTGTGTGTGTGCAAAATGTCCCTTGCCTTGTAGGAGTTTCTTGGGATGGGATGGAGACTGGTGGTCAGTGTGTCACAGGACCATCAAGACCAACGGCCTGAAACTGAGGCAGGCCTAAGCATGATCTCTAGAAAAGATATGAGATACTCCTTGGAGAAGTGAAATTACTGCTGTTAGAAAGTCTGGTCTTCCACAGCAGGGACTGAGGTGGGAAATGTCGACTTCCCAGCTCAGGAACACAAGGCCTCTGCCTCCCGCCACAGTGGCTACTGCCCATAAGTAGGTCAACTCAGCACCTCATAGCTCCTGTGGCTCCTACTCCAACCAGCTTGTTATACTGAGAATTAGAGTCAGGGCAGGGGATATGAGATCCCCGAAGACCAGGCTCTGCTATGTTTCCTAGCCAGACCTGGCAGCCTCCACCGTGGGCCAACCCACTTTACCTCTCCAAGAGGCCCACTTGCCAACAGGCCAATCCTGCTGGGCCTCACAGGAAGTGGTGGCAACTGGAGGCTGAATCCCCTAAGCATCTGTCAGTAGGATTGTAGGTTATCAACAGCCCAGCACGTGAGCAATTTCTGCACAAGGTGGTGGCACCAAATGCTTTGGTATCAGGGCTGTCGTCTTGGCTCTGACAGGTCAGCCAGAACCTGGCAGGGCTGAGAGAGCAGGGTGTGTGGGGGGAAGGGAGGAGTCAAATACCGGGAGAGGGGGGCTGAGAAACGGGGCAGGAGAAAGAAACAGACTGGCTTGGAGCAAGGTCTGGGTCAGTGACACTCTAGGCCTCCTCTTAGGGCCCCTGGATGGCCCAATGGCATGTCTCAAGGCCTAACAGAGCTCAGGGAGAGCCCGAGTTAGTGTCAGCTAATGCTGGGAGCCTGTGCTAGGCTTGGTGGGTAGTCAGATTTCCTATTATGGGTTATCATGGCCACAGTTTGCTGAAGCAAGCCCAGATGCCCTGAGAGATGGAAGGACCTGGGCAGGCTTTGCTATACTTGCAGTCAGGCAGGCAGAACAGATAGAACAGGCTCTCTAGAGAGCTGAGGCAATAGCCAGAAGTGGGGACACCCAAGGGAACAGCAGAAGTTTTCAGTCTCACACAATGTCTTGGGGAGGACACAGCAACTGATGAGGAGTCCAGGGATGGGTGATGCCAAATACTCTAGGAGACAGTTGGGGCGGGCAGGGAGTGGGGTGTGTGCAGGGGCAGGTGGCAGCAAGACCTTGCTGGAGGAAAAGGGACCAGACTTAAGTCTGTGAGAGGATCGGCAATAGCAAACTAGAGCTCAGCTATCACTTTACCATGGATGGAACCCAAAGATCAGAGCTGGTGTGGGCAAGGTGGGGACTTGGCTATTGTTTCCGGTCAGAGCCCAGTGACTAGAACCAGGGCATAGGGCCAGTGCCAAATCATGGCAAGAGTCTGATGTGGAGGCCAGCAGGTGGGCCCAGGGCTTCCCAGTGTCAGCATGGGGGCCAGAGATGGAGTTAGGCCTGAAGCGGGGCTCAGAAGTTCTCAGCAATGGGGGAAGGAGATGAGCAGCAACCGGGCACCAGGCAAGGTTAGTTAGTAGACATCCCACAGGGCAAAAGTCAGTCCAAAAGTGCCTGCCCCCCCATATTTGACACAACGCAGCTTGTACAGCTTGACTCAGACCATGCTGTAGTGGCAAGAAGGCTTCCCAAGAGGCCCAGCCGCAGCAAAAGCAAGCCCTGAGCTGTGAAGCTGTGGCCTTCTTGGTGACTTGATGAATCATGAGACCCGGAACAAGCCATTGCTAGGCTGATATGCTTCCATTTCTCTATATACCATCAATCCATAGAGCTGGAGGAAGAAAAATGCATGGAGTACATGGAAGGAGAAAAAAGCAAACTAAGTAATAAGAGCAGTGATGAGGATGGTGAAAATAAAATAAATAACAACAGAACAATAAGAAGAAAGTATAATGATGAATTCTAACAAAATAACCACAACCACGGCTAACATGCATTGAGTTCTTACTGTGTGCCAGATACCACTCTAAACACTTTCCATGGATGACCTCAGTTCCCCAGACTACTGAGTGGCCTTGGGGCTCAGCTTGTGGCCAAAACCAGAGCTTTCCTCTATCAAAGGCACAGTGGCCTTTCTCAAGACTGCAATAATTGCCATCATCTTGTTGGCACTGGGACCTGACCACCAAGCCTCATGCCCCTCTTCTAGTGTCCTGGCCCCCAAATCGACAGAGAGTAGTTTTAGAGCTAAGTCCTGACCCCATGCGAGCAGGGAAAGCACTGTTCTGGCAGTTAGGAGGAAGAAGGACATAGCCTGGCCATGGGATTTTGGACAAAGCACTTCTTTGTGGAGTTCAATTCTCACATGTATACATTTCATTCATTCATTAAACAAATATTTACCATTATATGCCAGACACTGTTCTACTCACTGAGAACACAATAGTAAATGAGACCAACACAGCCTCTGCCCTCCTGAAGCTTACATTCCAGTGGGGAAGACAAACTATAAACACAAAAAGTAAATATGTAGAAAATCAGACCCTTATATTAGAAGGGAAGGAAGACTAGGCTTAGAGGCAGTAGGCGTACCTCATAGTCCTAGCCCAGCCCCTGATAGCTGGGAAATCTTGGGCAAATCTCTGCATCACTCCAGGCTGCATCATTCCAGGTCTCCTCTTCTGAAAAATCTGGAAAAAAGTCTATGTCCTGTGCACCTCCTAAGTGGTTATTTTTATGATGATATGATAAAAAGGATATCAGAGAAACTGAGGCTCTGTGAGTGCTATGCAAATGGAGGGGGGATTTATCGTAGTCCCAGTAGCTAAGCTGGCTATGGGAGAGGTGAACTGAGACAAGGAAAGCGTTGTGCTTTTCAACTCATGTATACCTTTTTCAGAAGACTGGAACTCTATGAGAGCAGCTTGGTTTTAACATCAGCCTCTACTAAGTTAAACATTTAAATCAAATGAAACTCACACTTGACTTTTAAATATACAAACACCTGGGTACAATTCAGTACTGTTCTCACTGGTCTTCAGCTGTTCTTA
This sequence comes from Macaca mulatta, assembly GCF_049350105.2. Classification (NCBI taxonomy): domain Eukaryota; kingdom Metazoa; phylum Chordata; class Mammalia; order Primates; family Cercopithecidae; genus Macaca; species Macaca mulatta. The sequence continues at coordinate 75,148,267 of NC_133426.1, read as the reverse complement.
ATCCTGAGGACTAAATAAGTCAATGCATCTAATTTTTTTAAATTGAAAAACACCATGGAAATGTGTTATTTCCTCCTAGAATCCTGTAATTTGGAATTATGCACTCCAGTGGGGCCTAATTGTCTGGAAGGTCAAGTCATTTGGGCATCAAAGGTGAGCATATATTGCCACAGTGTTGGGATGGGATGGGTTCCTTGGGTCCACCCGAGGTCCTCAGAGAAGGAGGCCAAGCTGCACTAGGTCGGGCCACTAGTGGGGAGAGGGACTTACTGCCCTCCCACACAGAGGCTCTTGGGAGGAGAGGGACTTCATCTGGCAGCATAAAAAATAAGCCATTCAGTTAAATATTACAACAGCCTGCTAACTCTTCTCCCTGCCTCCAGCCTCCATCCTCCACCCCTCCAATCTGCTTTCCAACACTGCTTACAGATTGTGGGTAAGGCAATTCGGCTTTTAAACACTTTAAAAATATAAATACTACATGAGTAGCTTTTTTGTAGCAAATAGTATCAACAATAAAGAAGTCTATAGACTTCTTTAGACTGGGTTTTTTTTTTTGTCCTCAGCACTATTGACATTTGGGACTGGATAATTCTTTGTTGTGAGGGCTGTCCAATGTCTTGCAGGATGTTTAGCAACATCCCTGGTCTCTGCCCACTAGATGCCAGTAGCACTTTCCCAGTTGTGATAACTAAGAAACATCTACAGACATGGGCAAATATCCCCTGGGTGGCAAAATTTCCCCCCATTGGGAATAATTGCTAAAGAGTAAAAAGTGCACATCCCCCTTCAGCTCTGCCAACCCACTCCCCTCCTCAGAGATAATCATCATTTGACATTGGTCATCCAGGCCTTTTCTATATATTTTCAAACATATGTATATATCTAGCAATATGATCTTTCCAAAATGCAGATTTGATTGTATTACTACTGTGATCCAGTTTCTCTCCAATAGCCTGCATAAGAAAATGCAAAATTCTTAGCCAGGCAAACAGGGTCTTCGGGACCTGACTTCTTCAGACTTTTGTCCTGCCATCCCTTCCTTGTGGTACACTTCCCACTATAAAGACTAAAAATGCCATAAACTTACCTTTCTAGTCTTTCTTGAATTTAGGGCATGGGAAAGGAATGTCTGATGGGGAGCTTCCGGGAAAGGTTTTCCTGCCTGCTATAAGAACACACATGGGGCCGGGCGCGGTGGCTCAAGCCTGTAATCCCAGCACTTTGGGAGGCCGAGACGGGCGGATCATGAGGTCAGGAGATCGAGACCATCCTGGCTATCACGGTGAAACCCCGTCTCTACTAAAAATACAAAAAATTAGCCGGGCGCGGTGGTGGGCGCCTGTAGTCCCAGCTACTCGGTAGGCTGAGGTAGGAGAATGGCGTGAACCCGGGAGGCGGAGCTTGCAGTGAGCTGAGATCCGGCCACTGCACTCCAGCCTGGGCGGCAGAGCGAGACTCCGTCTCAAAAAAAAAAAAAAAAAAAAAAAAAAGAACACACATGGAATGAAGGGGTCCTCTCATTCTTCACTGTATGTGGTTGAGCCTGCATGCAACACAATAACCATCTTGCAATCAAAAAGACAGATCAAAGATTGTGCCACTGCATTCCAGTCTGGGTGATGGAGCAAGGCCCTATCTCTAAAAAAATTTTTTTAATTAAAAAAAAGAGAGGCATGTCATTGACAAATCAAGGATGATTGAACAGAAGGATAAGAAACCCTCTGAATCTTTGATGACATCATCACTGAGCCACTGAACCTGCCTGGGAACCACCTACCTTTGGACTACCTATCATGTGAGGTAATAAGCCAATGTGTTCGTGTGTTCATCATACTTTTAGTTGGATATCCACTCACTTGCGATTGAAAGCATCCAAACTAATACATACCATATTCCACCCATTCATGGTTGCCTAACACACTAGTAAATGCCTTTGTGTATGCTGGTGCCTCTCTCTGCCTGGAATGTATTTCCACTGTATCTGCATGACAAATACTCTTACATCAAGTCCCATCTTAAGTATCACCTCCTACCCTATGAAGCCTTTCTAAGCATCATCCTATACCCAGAAATGGTAAACATCCCCCTCCTTCATGAATCTGTTTCATCTTGTTAATATTGTGTTATAAAATGTATCATACTGAATTGCAACTTATTTGTTAGTCTGTGAGCTTCTTGAGGGATGAGGCTATATCTGATTCATTTCTGAATGAATGTGCTCATCACACGGCTTGAAATAGAGTATACTTAGTAAATTTTTACTGAGTGGGGGTCAAGCCAGACCCCTATTGACTCCAGTAGCGATGGCGCTGTGTCCGAGAGGCCACAGAAGAGAGCTGGATCCGGTAAACAAGACATAGGGTTTATTGGAGATTTACATACAGGGTGGTCCAGGAGTGGTGGGCTTGACAGGAAAACCAATACCGTTTGTAAAAAGCATGCAGTTTATACAGCATTTTTACTTTGCACTCTTCCCCTAGCAACCTCTGTCTAACCCAAAACAAAGGGCCTCGGTTCCTTGCATGTCCTGTGTTCCAAGAATTGGGCCAGGGGTTCAGAGATGTTCCTCATAGATAAGGAATGAATCTCCGGGTTGGCCACTCCTGGATTCCTTAGCTTGGAACTCTGAGCACACATTCTTCTTAGACCATAGGGTCATTCTCAGGGTATGCTTAATTTATTATTCTCAGGTGCATCTGCCATATGGGGTGGGGGAGGGGGTGGTTAAATGGATTAGTGAATGAATAAGGAAATGAATGAACTGACCAAGTCAGCTGGTAGGGAGATGGTAAACGCCCATTTCTCTGAGTGCCTCGCTTCACCCCATGCTGGCTGGAACCCTCAAAGATCGGGAAAGGGTGGATTACCTGAGGTCAGGAGCTCGAGACCAGCCTGGCCAACATGACGAAACCCCATCTCTACTAAAACTACAAAAATTACCTGGGCATGGTGGCGGGCGTCTGTAGTCCCAGCTACTCAGGAGGCTGAGGCAGGAGAATAGCTTGAACCTGGGAGGTGGAGGTTGCAGTGAGCCGAGATCGCACCACTGCACTTCAGCATGGGTGAGAAGAGCAAGGCTCCGTCTCAAAAAAAAAAAAAAAAAATCAGGAAAGGGGAGAATTCTATGGATAGGAGAGGCCTTTACAGATAGGACTTCATTCCATTCATATTGCAGCTCCGTCACCACTCCCTTGTCCCTTCCCTTTTCTCCTCACTACTAGGCTCTGCCTTTGAGTTGAAGAAGAAAAACAAAGGTTAGCACTCAATCATTTGTTCAAGAAAGAAGTAATCATCTCAGGGTACATGGTCCCAGTGAGGTCACCTAGCCACTTCTTCCTCAATGTGCTAGGGGCTTGTTACAAGTGTGGAATCTCAGGTCCCAAACCAGACCTTTGAATCAGAACTTGCATTTTCACAGGATTCCCCAGGTTCTTCCCATGCACATGAAAGTTTGAAGAGCATGGCTGTTTAAGGCTAAGAAAGGTCATGTGACTTGCTTAAAATCACAACAGCTGGAAAGTAGTGGAGCTAGATTTTGAACCCGTCTGTCTTCCTCTGCATTCTGCAGTTCCCACACCATGCCATAATTCTTCCTCCCTTTCTTGCCTGGACACACCCACACCCCATTCTTCTGGAGTTCTTCCTCAGCTTCAAGAACCAGCTATCCAGCATGGTGCCTCATGTGGGGAGCTGGTAAAGGAGACAGCTGAGCCAGGAATATCTCCTCATCTCAGGCCACAAATGAAAGAACTGGCAGAGGCCTTCAAGGTAATATAACCCAATGCTTCAATTTTGTAACAAGTAAACTATACTCTTGATAGAAGAGACAGGCTGAGCATCACCTACAGAACCAGAACAGACTTTAAGGATCACTTAGTCTACCATCTCCCCCGTCACTCCCATTTCACAGTGACCCAGAGGGAACTGACCTGGCTAACAGAGCAGGTTAGTGTCAGAGCTAGAGCTCAAACTAAGGCTTCCTTATGGATTCAAGACACAGCTCATTCTATCATTCCATTCTGGTCTCCCAGACATTTCTTTTTCAAAATAAAACAGGAGAACCCCCTATACTATAAGAAGCACTTTTAAAAGTATCCTTTATTGTTGCACAGCATTAATTTGCAGGGAAGATTGATGGAAAGTTCTTGGTAGAAGGAGAAAAAGAAAGAGAGAATCACTTCACAGAGCCTTCCACTTTCTAACTTTTTGGAATTTTGAACATATTTGAGCCTGTTTTGTTTTTATTCTTCATCTGGAACTTTTCAAAAAGGCATTTCACTTTGCAGTAAATTATTTTATACTACAGGCCACCTTGTGTAATAATCAGATCATTCCATTTTGCTTACCCGTGGAGGAATGCTGCCTTTTGGACTGTTTGCAGCTTTCTTCCATGATTTGTTTCCCATTCCACCTTTTCTATCCTGCTTTCATGATCAGAGTGTAAGAGCCAGACCTAGGGCTAATCAAGGAAAAGGAGAAGAACGGAGGAAGGGTACAGTCCTGCAGCCCCAACCTGGAGCCATCTCCACAGATCCAGGCTCTCTGCCAATCTACACCACAGGACGAGGAAATCTCATACGGAGGGAGAAGAGAGGTTCACAGACAGCTCCAGCAAACCATACGCTCCTTATCTCCCTCTGGCTCTGAGCCTGGAATCAAGTTTGTGTGGCCTTGGGAGTCATAGCCCAGCTCTGCCATTCACATTCATGCCTCTAAGCTTCAGTTTCCACAAAATAAAGGTGAAAATACACACAAGGTGCCATGTGGAGACCTGCTTACAGTGTACGTGAAAAGTATGTGGTGAATAACATAAAGAAGTGACACTTCCATGAGATGTGCCGCATATCCTGGTATATGCCCATGCCTACTGATGTTACGGGACCAGCTGATGCATGGGTGTGGGGAAGTTCTAGCCCTGACTGAGGGTGAATCAGAACTCTTACTTAGTAAGTGTGTGGGTATGGAAGGGAATGGGGGGAACTGTGCTTAGGGAAGGGCCTGCTGAGAAGGCAGAGGAGTTCCAAGACTAAGCCAAACCCTTTGCTGAGTGGCCCTCAACCATCCAAACACATCCCATGCCCTTTTCCAATGTCATCCTGGGGCCTGTCAGGAGACGGGGGGGTGGTTTGCCAGGGGCAGGCTCAGCCAGCCTGAAATGACATTGTCAGGCCCTAGAGACCCCTCTCCGCAGGGCTGAGCTGGGCCAGGCTGGGGACAGGGTGTGTAAAAGCCACACATCTCTCCACAAGCAGCCCTCCAGCTTCCAGGGTGCCAGGTCTGGTGGCAGTGTGAGGTCAGGCCTTGGCGGGGGCTGACGATGGAGCCTGTGAGTGGGAAGGAAGAGCCTCTCTTTCTGCTTCCCCGGATCCTCCCCCCCTTCCCAGGTATTTTCCTTGGGAGCTGCAACCCTGGAGGGACACTTGAAAGGATCCCAGGCAAGGAGGCAGGATCCTGAGGGCTGTTCAAGGACTCTGGGTACCCATAGCCCCAGAGTGAGCTGGGAGCAATGCTGGGGGCAGAGACCAGGGCTCCAGGAGTGGGATGGCTTAGCCTCAGCCCTCCCTTTTCCTGCCTTTCCCCTCAGGCTCCCCACCCTTCCTTTTTCTCACTTTCCTCCCCTGGCCCCAGGTACCCCCCATCCTCAGAGGACTCTCATGCCACCCCCACGCCTATGCTCTGCAGAAGCCCTGTGCATGCTGGACTTGCAGATGCCCCACCCCCATGGGAACACACAGAGGAGCTCACAGAAGCAGAGCATTCTGGAAGGAAGGGACCCTAGAACCAGGGCCCATCCCGTTTTTTCCAGATGAGGAAAGTGGGCCTAGCCAGGGAGGAGCAAGCTCCAGGTCTGAGGACTGAGACTAAGCTGGGCGGAGAGGAGTGCTCCTGTCCTCGCCTGCTGTGTGTGGGGTGTGGGGTTGTGTCAGAGGCGGTCTTGTCTTTGCTCATCTCCCCTCTGCACGTTGTGACCTTCTTCTAGAGGGCAGGAATGCGGTGGGGCACTGGGGTGGACATCCTGCTCTGAGCGTCTGTGCCACCACGGTCACCAAGTGCTCTGTCCAGGGTGACCCCACCTATTTGTTAGGGCTGGGCAGACAGACTTCCCGGAGGCGTATGGGGGGTGCTCCATCTGCCTGTAGCAGAAAACCTCTGGCCACTTGGAGATAAGCCAGTAAGGTCAGTCCGGAGGCCCATCCTGGGTATGAAATGGGACCTGTGGCACTGTCATGGCCCAGGAGTCTAGAGTGGATGTTGGGGCCCGGCCTTCCATCAGGCTGGCATATTGCCTGGTGTTGGTTCAGGGGAGATGACAGGCCCCCACATGTCTGGGAAAGAGCCAGGCCTGGGTTATCCAGCTCCACCTGCCCAGTCCAAGTGCCAGGAGGCAGTCATGAGCTGCCCCACACCTCTGTGTCTGAGCTTAGGGAGGGCAAGGGCAGAGAGGTTAAGTGACCCCTTAATCTCCTCTGGCCTGGACCTGGCTGGGCCTGTGCTCTAGAGTCCCTCACTGCCAGCCCAGGGCTCTGAGCTCAGCACAGAGCTCCTCCTTCCAGGGTGCCCTGGGGCAAAACCAAAAGTTGGTTCTTTGAAGGTCAAAAATAATGGCAAACCTTTAACTGGACAGATTAGGGAGAGGGGGAAGCAGAGAGAGAACACTAATAAAATCAGAAATAAAAAAGAGGATGTTACTACCAACTTTACAGAAACAAAAGGGATTATAAGGTATATTGGGGTTCTCTAGAGGGACAGAACTAATAGGATAGATGTATATATGAAGGAGAGTTTATTACGAGAATTGACTCACACGATCACAAGGTGAAATCGCACAGTAGGCTGTCTGCAAGCTGAAGAGCAAGGAAGCCCATCCGAATCCCAAAACCCCAAAAGTAGGGAAGCCAACAGTGCAGCCTTCAGTCTGTGGTTGAAGACCCAAGAGACCCTGGCAAACCACTGGTGTAAGTCCAAGAGTCCAAAAGCTGAAGAACTTGGAGTCCAGTGTTCGAGGACGGGAAGCATCCAGCATGGGAGAGAGATGAAGGCTGGAAGACTCAGCAAGTCAAGTCCTTCCACGTTGTTCTGACTGCTGTATTCTAGCCGTACTGGCAGCTGATTAGATGGTGCCCACCAGATTGAGGGTGGTTCTGCCTCTCCCAGTCCACTGACTCAAATGTTAATCTCCTTTGGCAATCCCATTACAGACACACCCAGGAACAATAGTTTGCATCCTTCAATCCAATCAAGTGGACACTCAATATTAACCATACCATAATGGAATACTATGAACAACTCTATGCCAAAAGTATTAGACAACTTAGATGAACTAGACAAATTTCTAAAAAGACACAAACTACCAAAAAGAACTGAAAAAAATAAAGAGAAAATCTGAATGGATCTATAACAAGCAAAGTTATTGAATTAATAATAAAAAAAATTCTACAAAGAAAAGCTCAGGACCAAAATTGTTTCAACAGTTAATTCTACCAAATATTTAATGAAAAATTAACACGAATCCTTTAAAAATGTTTCCAATAAATCAAAGAAGAAGTAATGCTTCCCAGCTCATTCTATGAGGCCAGTATTACCCTGATACCAAAACCAGAAAAAGACATCATAAGAACAAAGTTACAGAACAATATTCCTTATGGATATAGATGCAAAAATCCCAAACCAAATACTAACAAACCGAGCCAGCAACATATAAAAAGGATGATTAACAATGAATGGATGGGTGCAGTGGCTCATGCCTGTAGTCCCAGCACTTTGGGAGGCTAAGATGAGAGAATTGCTTGAGTCCAGGAGTTTGAGACCAGTCTGGACAACATAGTGAGACCTCGTCTCTAAAAAAATCAAAAGGTTAGCCCAGCGTGGAAGTGTAAGCCTGTGGTCCCAGCAGATAGCTTGAGCCCAGGAGGACAAGGTTATAGTGAGCCATGATTGCACCACTCACTCCAGACTGGACAATACAGTGAGACCCCAACTCAAAAACAAAACAACAAAAAGAATGAGTAAGTGGGATTCATCCCAGGAATGTAAGGTTGGTTTAATATATAAAAATCAGTGCATGAAACACACCATATGGATAAAATAAAGAACAGAAACCATATGATCATCTAAAAAATTGAAGAAAAAGATTAGACAAAAATTCAGTTCCCTTTCATGAAAAAAATCATTAAATTAGGAATTAGGAATTAATTCCTAATTAGGAACATAAGGGCTCATCACAGGGGTTCACAACTGTAATCCCAGCACTTCAGAGGCTGAAGTAGGCGGATTACTTGAACCCAGGAGTTCAAGACCAACCTAGGCAACATAGTAAGAACCTGTCTACAAAAAAAAAAAAAAAAAAAAAAGAAAAGAAAAAAGGAAAAGAAAAAAAAGAAAAGAAAAAAAATAGCCAGGTGTGTTGGTGCATGCTTGTAGTCCTAGCTACTCAGGAGGCTGAGTTGGAAGGATTGCTTGAGCCCAAGAGGTTGAGGCTGCTATGAGCCGTAATTGTGGCACTGCACTCCAGCCTGAGTGACAGAGTGAGACCCCAGCTCTAAAATATATAAATTAATTAATCAATTAATAGAAATTAAGTACCTAATAAATGAAAAGATATCTCATGTTTATGAACTAGAAAATTTAATAATGTTAAAAGGGCAATATTCCCTATTGATCTAAAGATTAGATGCGATCCTTATAAAAATCCTGGCTGCCTTTATTGCAGAAATTGACAAGCTGATTTGAAAATTTATATGAAAATGGAAGACTCAGAAGAGCCAAAGCAATCTTGAGAAAAGAAAAAAAAAAGTTACAGAAATTTGACTTCCTGATTTTGAAATTTACTACAAAGCTATAGTAATAAAGATAGTATAAGACTGTAATTTTGTATCCTTCGACTAACATTTGCCCAACCTTCCCCCACAACTCCCTCAGCCTCTTGTAACCACCATTCTACTCTCTATTTCTGCTACAAGTTAATGATGATATATTGTATTCTTGAAAAATGCTAAGAGAGTGGATGCTAAATGTTCTCACTACAAAAATGATAACTATGTGAGGTAATGCATATTATAAGTAGCTAGATTTAATCATTCTACAATGTATATATACTTCAAAATATCATGTTACACATGATAAATACATATAATTTTATGTCTTGATTTAAAATAAACAAATTTTGGAGAAAAGGATAATATAGGACTGGAATCAAGATAGATACATAGGCTGGGTGTCGTGGCTCACGCCTGTAATCCCAGCATTTTGGGAGGCCAGGGCAGGCAGATCACTTGAGTCCAGTAGTATGAGATCAGCCTGAGCAACATAGCGATACCCCTGTCTCTACAAAAAAGAACAAACAATTAGCTGGGCATGGTGTTGTGCACCTGTAGTCCCAGCTACTCAGGGGGCTGAGGTGGAAGGATCACTTGAGCCCAAAAGGCCAAGGCTGCAGTGAGCTATGATCACACCACTGCACTCCAGGCTGGATGACAGAGTGAGACCCTGTCTTAAAAAAAAAAAAAAGAAAGAAAGAAAGAAAGATACATAGACCAATGTAATATAATTGAGATACCTTTTAGGCAAAGGTGCCAATAATATTCAATGGAAAAAAAGTGGTCTTTTCAACAAATAGTGCAGGCGCAAATGGATATCCACATGCAAAAGAATTAAGTTGAATCTTTAGCTCACACCTATACAAAAATTAAATCAAAATAATCAAGGATTTAAATGTAAGGGCAAAAACTATAAAACTCTCAGAATAATACATATATGTAAATCTGAGTGTCCTTGGATCAGGCAATAGTTTCTTAGATATGACACCAAAAGCACAAGGAACCAAAGGAAAACATAAATGAATTTGGTTTTATCAAAATTTAAAACTTTTATGCATCAAAAGACACTATCAAGATACTGAAGACAACACACAGAATGGAGAATACTAGCCAATCATATTGGATAAGGTCTACTATCCAGAATATATAAAGAACTCTTACAACTCAACAACAAAAAGACAAATAATCTACTATAAAAATGGGCAAAGGATTTGGATAGGTGTTTCCCCAAAGAAAATATATGAATGGCCAATAAACATATAGAAAGATGCTTAACATTACTAGTCATTAGGAAAATGTAAATCAAAACTACTATGTGATATTCTTCACACCTACTAGGGGAGCTAGAATAAAAAAGACAATAGCTCCTGACCTCAAGTGATCCACCCACCTCGACCTCCCAAAGTGCTGTGATTACAGGTGTAAGCCACCATCTGGTCAATATGGTGAAACCCTATCTCTACTAAAAATACAAAAACTACCCGGGCATGGTAGTGCTACTCTGGAGGCTGAGGCAGGAGAATCACTTGAACCTGGGAAGCAGAGGTTGCAATAAGCTGAGATCACACCATTGCACTCCAGCATGAGTGTCACAGTGAGACTCTGTCTAAAAAAAAAAAAAAAAAGATAATAGCAACTGGAATCCTTGTATATTGTTGGTGGGAATGTAAAATAGTGCAATTGCTACATCCAGAAGAATGAAATTAGACCCTCATCTCACACCATGTACAAAACTCAACTCAGATTAAAGACTTAAACCTAAGACCTGAAACTATAAAATTCCTATAAGAAAACAGGAGAAAACCTCCATGACCTTGGTCTGGACAATGATTTTTTGGATATGATCCCAAAAGCACAGACAACAAAAGCAAAAATAGGCAGGATAACATAAAATAAAAAAGCCTCTGTGAAGCAAAGGAAACAATCAACAGCATGAAGAAACAACCTACAAATTGGGAGAATGTATTTGTAAAGCACGTATCTGATAAAGGGTTAATATCCAAAATATTTAAGAAACTCAACTCAGAAGTAAGAACACAAATAACCCTATTAAAATATGTCCAAAGGACTTGAATAGAAATTTCTCAAAAGAAGACGTACAAATGGTCAACAGGTATATGAAAAAAATGTTCAATATCATTAATCATCAGGAAAATGCAAATTAAAACCACAATTAGATATCACTTCCTACCTGTTAGAATGGCTATTATCAAAAAGATGAAAGATCATCAGACCTGTTGTAGAAGAAATGCTAAAGGTAGTACATCAATTAGAAAGAAAATGATGTTAATGAGCAATAGAAAATCATCTGAAGGTACAAAACTCACTGGTAATAGTGAGTACACAGAAAAACACAGAATATTATGACACTGTGACTGTGGTATGTAAACTACTCTTAAGTACAAAGACTAAACAATGAACTAATAAAAATAATAACTACAACAACTTCTCACGACACAGATAAGAAGATATAAATAGAAATAACAAAAAGTTAAAAATCAAGGGAAGAAGTAAAAGCAAAAAGTCTTCATTACTTTTCTTCGTTTGTTTATTTGCTTATTTATAAAAACAGTGTTGTTATCAGCTTAAATAATGTGTTATTAGATAGTATTTACAAGTCTCATGGAAACCTCAAACCAAAAAATATAAAATGTATGCACAAAAAGATAAAACGCAAGCAACTAAATCATATCTCCAGAGAAAAGTCACCTTCACTAAAAGGAAATAAAGAAGAGAAGACTACAAAACAACCAGAAAACAAATAACAAAATGGCAGAAAGTCCTTACTTATCAATAATAACACTGAATGAAAATGTACTAACCTCTTGAATCAAAAGAAATAGAGTGGCTGAAAGGATAAAAACCAAGATCTTGTGGTGACTCACGCCTGTAATCCCAGCACTTTGGAAGGCCAGAATGGGCAGATCACTTGATGTTATGAGTTCGAGACCAGCCTGGCCAACATGGTGAAACCCCGTCTCTACTAGAAATACAAAAAATAGCTGGGCATCATGGTGCATGCCTGTAATCCCAGCTACTTAAGAGGCTGGGGCAAGAGAATCACTTGAACCTGGGAAGCAGAGGTTGCAATGAGCCGAGATCATGCCACTGCACTCTCCAGCCTGGGTGACAGAGCAAGACTCCATTTCAAAAAACAACAACAACAACAACAACAAAAAACCAAACAAACGAAAACAAAACCAATGACCTGTTGCCTACAAGAAATACACTTTACCTATAAAGACACACATAGGCTGAAAATAAAGGGATAAAAAAAGATATTCCATGCCAAAGAAAACCAAAATGAAAGCAGGAGTGGCTGTATTTATACCAGACAGAATAGATTTCAAGACAAAAACTATAAGAAAGGACAAAGAAGATCATTATATAATGATGAAAGTGTCAATTCTGTAAGAGGATATAACAATCTTAAATATATATGCACCCATCACTGAAGCACCCAGATATATAAAACAAATATTGTTAGAGCTAAGGTGACAGGCTTCAATACAATAATAGCTGGAGACTTCAACACCCTACTTTCAGCATTGGACAGATCTTCCAGACAGATGATCAACAAAGAAACACCAGAAAATCTGCACTATGCAACAAATGGACCTAATAGATATTTACAGAGCATTTCATCCATGGCTGCAGAATACATATTCTTTTCCTCAACACATGAATCATTCTCAAGGATAGGCCATACGTTAGGTCACAAAACAAGTCTTAACATATTCAAAAAATTGAAAATCACATGAAGTATCTTCTCTGACCACAATGGAATAAAACTAGAAATCAATAACAAGAGGAATTTTGGAAACTATACAGATACATGGAAATTAAACAATATGCTCCTGAGTGACCAGTGGGTCAATAAAGAAATTAAGAAGAAAATTGAAAAATTTGTTGAAATTAATGACAACAGAAAGATAACACACTAAACCCTATGGGATACAGCAAAAGCCATACTAAGAGGGAAATGTATAGCTGCAAGCACCTACATCAAAAAAGAAAAACTTCAAATAAATAACCTAATAATGCATCTAAAGAACTAGAAAGGCAAGAGCAAGCCAAACTCAAAATTAGTAGAAGAAAAGAAATAATAAAGATCAGAGCAGAAATAAATGAATTTGAAAGGAAGAAAAGAATACAAAATCTCAATGAAACAGAAAGTTGTTTTTTTTGAAAAGATAAACAAAATCGATGAATTTTAGCCAGACTTAGAAAAAAGGAGAGAAGACGAAAATAAATGAAATCAGAGTTGAAAAAGGAGACATTGAAACTGATACTGCAGAAATTCAAGGGATTATTAGTGGCTGCTGTGGGTAACTACATGCCAATAAATTGGAAAATCTAAAAAAAAGATGGACAAATTCCTACACACATACAACCTACCAAGATTGAACCAGGAAGAAATCCCAAACCTGAACAAACCAATAACAAGTAACAAGATCAAAGCAGAAATAAAACGTCTCCTGGTAGAGAAAAGCCCAGGACCTGTTGGCTTCATGGCTGAATTCTACCAAACATTTAAAGAAAAACTGATACCAATCCTACTCAAACCATTCCAAGAAATAGAGGAGGAGGGAATACTTCCAAACTCATCCTACGAGGCCAGTATTACCCTGATACCAAAACCAAGGGTACATCAAAAAAAGGATCACTACAGGCCTATATCTCTCATGAATATTGATGCAAAAATCCTCAACAAAATACTAGCAAACTGAATTCAATAATACATTAAGAAGATCATTTATCACGATCAAGTGGGTTTTATCCCTGGGATTCAAGGATGGTTCAACATAAGCATATCAATCAATATAATACATTATATCAACAGAATGAAGAAGAAAAACCATATGATCATTTCAATTGATGCTGAAAAGCATTTATTAAAATTTAACATTCCTTCATGATAAAAAATCCTCAGAAAACTGGGAATAGAAGGAACATATCTCAACATAACAAAAGCCATATATGACAAACACACATGTAGGTATCATACTGAATGGGGAAAGACTGAAAGTCTTTCCTCTAACATCTGGAACACAACAAGAATGTCCACTTTCACCACTGTTATTCAACATAGCACTGGGAGTTCTAACTAGAGCAATGAGACAAGAGAAAGAAAGGGCATCCAAGCTGGAAAAGAAGAAGTCAAATTATCCTTGTTTGCAGGTCATATCATCTTACATTTGAAAAAACCTAAAGACTCCACTGTAAAACTACTAGAACTGATAAATTCAGTAAAGTTGCAGGATACAAAATCAACATAAAAAATCAGTACCATTTCTGTATGACAATAGTAAACAATCTGAAAAAGAAATTTAAAAAGTAATCCATGTACAATAGCCACAAATAAAATTAAATATCTAGTCATTAACCAAAGATCATATCATCTTTGGTTAATGATTAATCATATCATCTTTGGTTAATGACTAATCATATCATCTTTGGTTAATCATCTTTGGCAAATGATCTCTATAATGAAGCATTGATGAAAGAAATTGAAGAGGACACCAAACAAATGGAAAGATATTCCGTGTTCGTAGATTGGAAGAATCAATATTGTTAAAATGTTCATACTACTCAAAGCAATCTACAGATTCAATGCAATCCCTATCAAAATGTCAATGACATTCTTCACAGAAATAGAAGAAAGCAATCCTAAAATTTATGTGGAACCACAAAAGACCCAGAATTGCCTAAGTTATCCTGAGCAAAAAGAATAGAACTGGGGGAATCACATTACCTGACTTCAAATTATACTGAAGAGCTGTAAGTAACCAAAACAGCATGGTACTGGCATAAAAACAGACACATAGACAAATGGAACAGAATAGAGAACCCAAAACCATATCCACACACCTACAGTGAACTCATTTTCGACAAAGTTGCCAAGAATGTACACTGGGGAAAAGATAGTCCCTTCAATAAATGGTGCTGGGAAAACTGGATATCCATATGCAGAAGAATGAAACTAGACTCCTATCTCCCACCATATACAAAAATCAAATCAAAATGGATTAAAGACTTAAATCTAAGGCCTCACACCATGAAACTACTAGAAGTAAACATTGGGGAAACTCTCCAGAACATTGGTCTGGGCAAAAATTTATTGAGTAATACCCCACAAGCCCAGGCAACCAAAGCAAAATAGACAAATGGGATCACATCAAGTGAAACAGCTTCTGTACAGCCAAAGGTACAATCAACAAAGTGAAGAGACAACCCACAGAATGGGAGAAAATATTTGCAAACTATGTATCTGATAAGGGATTAATAAACAGAATATAGATGTGTTCAAACAATTCTGTAGGAAAAAACCTAATAATACGATTAAAAACTGGGCAAAAGGTTTGGATAGACATTTCTCAAAAGAAGACTTACAAATGGCAAACAGACATAAGTAAAGGTGTCCAACATCACTGATCATCAGAGAAATGCAAATCAAAACTACAATGAGATCTCATCATCACTCCAGTTGAAATGGCTTTATCCAAAAGACAAACAATAACAAATGCTGACGAGGATGTGGAGATAAGGGAACCCTTGTACACTGTTGGTGGTAATGTTAATTAGTACAACTACTATGGAGAACAGTTGGAGGTTCCTCAAAAAACTAAAAATTGGGCTACCATATGATCCAGCAATCCTACTGCTGGATATATACCCAAAAGAAAAGAAACCATGACAGGTGTGGTGGCTCACGCCTGTAATCCTAGCACTTTGGGAGGCTGAGGGAGATGGATCACAATCGAGGCCATCCTGGCTAACAGGGTGAAACCCCTTCTCTACTAAAAATACAAAAAATTAGCTAGGCGTGGTGGCAGGTGCCTGTAGTCCCAGCTACTCGGGAGGCTGAGGCAGGAGAATCACTGGAACCCGGGAGGTGGAGGTTGTAGTGAACCAAGATCATGCCGCTGTACTCCAGCCTGGGTGACAGAGCAAGATTCTGTCTCAAAAAGAGGACAGGAAGGGAAGGGGAGGGGAGGGAAGGGGAGGGGAGGGGTGGGGAGGGAGAAAATCAGTATACCAGAGATATCTGCACTCCTATGTTTGTTGCAGCACTGTTCACAATAGCCAAGATTCAGAAGCAACTTAAGTGTCCATCAGCAGACAAATAAAGTAAATGTGGTACTTTGCACAATTGAGTACCATTCCGCCATTAAAAAGAAGGAGATCCAGCCATTTACAATGACTTGGATGGAACTGGAGGTCATTATGCTAAGTGAAATAAGCCAGACACAGAAAGACAAACATCACATGTTCTCACTTCTTTTGGGGGTCTGAAAATCAAAACAATGGAACTCATGGAGCTGGAGAATAGAAGGATGGTTACCAGAGGCCAGGAAGGGTAGTGGAGGGTTGTGGATGAGGTGAGGATGGTTAATGAGTAAAAAATAATAAAAAGAATGAATAAGGCCTAGTATATGAAAGCACCACAAGTGAGTATTGTCAGTAATAATTTAATTGTACATTTTATTTTATTTTTTATTATTTTGTTGTTGTTGTTGAGACCAAGTCTTGCTCTGTCACCCAGGCTGGAGTGCAGTGGCACAATCTTGGCTCACTGAAACCTTCGCCTCCCAGGTTCAAGCAATTCTCATGCCTCAAACTCTCAAGTAGCTGTGATTACAAGTGCGCAACACCATGCCTAGCTAATTTTTGTATTTTTAGTAGAGATGGGGTTTCACCATGTTGCCCAGTTTGGTCTCAAACTCCTGGCCTCAAGTGATTCACCCACCTAGGCCTCCCAAAGTGCTGGGATTACAGGCGTGAGTCACTGCGCCCAGCCTAATTGTACATTTTTTATTTTCCTTTTCTTTTTCTTTTTTTTTTTTTTTTTTTTTTTTTTTTTTTTTTTTTTTTGAGACGGAGTCTCACTCTGTCGCCCAGGCTGGAGTGCAGTGGCGCGATCTCGGCTCACTGCAAGCTCCGCCTCCAGGGTTCACGCCATTCTCCTGCCTCAGCCTCCCGAGTAGCTGGGACTACAGGCGCCTGCCACCATACCCGGCTAATTTTTTGTATTTTTAGTAGAGACGGGGTTTCAACGTGTTAGCCAGGATGGTCTCGATCTCCTGACCTCATGATCCACCTGCCTCGGCCTCCGAAAGCCGAATTGTACATTTTTAAATAACTAATAATATACTTGGATTGCTTGTAACACAAAGGATAAATACTTGAGGGAATGGATACCTCATTTTACATGATGTGATTACACATCGCATACCTGTATCAAAACATCTCATGTACCTGCTAGGTACTCACAAACACTAAAATGAAAGAATTTTTTAATTAAAGATTTAAAAAATATTGGCAAGGATATAGAGAAAAGAGAACCTTGTATACTATTAGTGGAGATGTAAATCAGTACAACCAATATGGAAAACAGTATGGAGGTTCCTCAAAAAATTAAAATTATAACTACCATATGATCCAGCAACCCACTTTTGGGTACATTTCCAAAAGAAATGAAATAAGTATGTTGAAGCAATATCTGAAATTGTGTATGCCAATTTAAGATAAGTAAACTTGAAACACGTATTCAAATTTTATTAAGTATAAGTTCAAAAAAACATATGTAAGGCTGTACACATTGGTTCATGCCTATAAACTCAACACTTTGGGAGGCCAAGGTGGTGAGATTGCTTGAGTCCAGGAGTTCAAGATCAGCCTGGGCAACATAATGAGACCTCCTCTCTACTTAAAAAAATAATAATAAAAATTAAAATTAGACAGACATGGTGGCGTGCCCCGTAGTCCCAGCTACTGGGGAGATAAAAGGATTGCTTGAGCCTAGGAGGTCAAGATTGCAGTGAGCCGTTATTGCACCATAGCACTCCAACCTGGGTGACAGCAAGACCCTGTCTCAAACAAACAAGCAAAAGTACATGTATAGGATTTATATGCTGAAAAATACAAAACAGACCAAGTGCAATGGTCATGCCTATAATCCAAGCACTTTCGGAGGCCGAGGCAGGAGGACTGCTTGGGGCCAGGAGTTTGAAACCAGCTTAAGCAACATAGTGTGTCCTTGTCTCTACCACTCCCACGCCCCCGCCCAAAAAAAAGTCAGGCATGGTGGTGAGTGCCTGTGGAAGGCTGAGGCAGGAGGACAACTTCAGCCTAGAAGTTCAAGGTTACATTGAACTATGATTGCACCACTGCACTCCAGCCTGGGCAACAGAGCAAGACTCTGTCTCTAAAAAAGAAAACACTGATGAAGAGATTAAGGAATATCTTAATAAATGGAGAGAAATATTGTGCTGATGGATTGGAAGATTCAACAGACTAAAGACATCAATTCTCCCTAAACTGATTTATAGGTTAGTTGACAATTTTGTTGAGATTTGACAATTCCTGTCAAATCTCAACAAAACTTTTTTATAATCAAGCTTATTCTAAAATTTATGCACAGAGGCACAAGCCGTAGAATAACTAAAACAATCTTGACAAAGAAGAATAAAGTAGGAGGAATTATTCTACCCAATTGTAAGGCTTACAATATAGCTAGAGGAATCAAGAAAGTGTGGTGCTTGCAGAGGGAGATGCATATAGATGAATGGAACAAAACAGGGAACCCATAAATAGAAGTGAAAAATTATGCTCAACTGATTTTTGGAAAAGGTGCAAATAAATTTAATGGAAGAAGGATAGCATTTTCAATAAATGATGCTGGAACAACTGCATATCCATAGGCAAAAAATAAAACTGAAATCAAAATAGATCAAGATTTAAATACAAAACATAAAGCTATCAGTAATCTTTGGGACCTAGTGACTGATGAAGAATTTTTTGACATGACACCAAAAGCACAATCTATTTAAAAATGTATAAATTGGACTTCATTAAAATTTAAAACTTTTAGTCTGTGAGAGACATTCTGCTAAGAAGATTAAGAGAGAAGTTAAAAACTAGGAGAAAATGCTTGCAAGATGCCAATCTTGCAAAGATCTCATATGTAGGATATATAAAGATCTCTCAAAACTGAACAAGAAAACAAACATCCAATTTGAAAATGGGCAAACGATTTGAACAAATGCTGCAATAAAGAAGGTAAGCAGATGGCAAAAATCCTACACGAAAATATATTTAACTTCACTAGCTATTAGGGAAATGCAAATTAAAATCACAACGAGATATCACTACACACTTATTGGAGTAGACAAAATGAAAAACAGTGACAATACCAAATTTTGGAAAGGATGCAGAGAAATTGGATCATTCAAACATTGCTGGTGAAAATTTAATATGGTACAGCTGCTCTGAAAAATAGTTTGGCAGTTTCTCAAAAGTATAACATATAATTACCACATGACCTAGCCACTGTACTGCTGGGGATCTATCCCAGAAAAACGAACATTTACATTCACACAAAACCTGCATATGATGGTTAATAGTGGCTTTATTTATGATAGCCAAAAACTGGAAACAACCAAATGTCCTTCAATAGGTAAATGGTTAATCAAGCTGTGGCATGTCTATACTCCTATAGTTTAGATCGAGTTTGTCCAACCCATGGCCCATGGGCTACATAAGGTCCAGGACAGCTTTGAATGCAGCCCAACAGAAATTCATAAACTTTCTTAAAACATTATGAGATTTTTTTAGCGATGTTTTTAAAGCTAATCAGCTATCGTTAGTGTTACTGTATTTTATGTGTGGCCCAAGACAATTCTTCCAGTGTGGCCTCAGGGAAGCCAAAAGATTGAACACCCCGAGATGTTTGCCCCCTCCAAATCTCATGTTGATATTATATCCCAGTTGTTGGGAGTGGGGCCTAGTGGGAGGTGTTTGTATTATGGGGGCAGATCCCTTGTGAATAGATTAATGCCCCCTCTGGGAGGGAGGGTGAGTTCTCACTATTAGTTCCACAAGAGCTGGTTATTAAGAAGAACCTGGCATGTTCACCTTCTCTCTTTCTTCCTTTGTCACCATGTGATTTATGTACAGGCTGGTTCCCCTTCACCTTCTGCCATGAGTGGAAACATCCTGAAGTCCTCAGTAGAGGTGAATGCTGGCACCACACCTCTTGTACAGCCTGCAGAACTGTGAGCCAAATAAAACCTCTTATAAATTACCCAGCCTCAGGTATTCCTTTATAGCAACACAAAATGGACTAAGACATACACCAGGGACTACTATTCAGCACTGAAAAGGAATGAACTATTGATACACACAAAAACTCAAATGGATCTGAAGGATATTGTGCTGAATGTAAAGGGCCCATATCAAAAGATCACACTGCATGATTCCATGTATATAACATTCTTGAAATAACAAAATTACATAGATGGAGAACAGTTTAGTGTTAGTGGTTGCCAGAGTTTAGGGATGTGGCAAAGAGTTCTATGTAACTATAAAGGATAATATGAAGGAGGTTTTGTGGTGATGAAATAGTTCTGTCTCTTAATTACTGTGATGGTTACACAAATATATACATGAGAAAAAAAGAGACACAGAATTATACACAAGTGTTGTACCAATTTCAGTTTCCTTGTCTTGACCAATTTCAGTTTTCTGGTTGTTCTATAGTTAAGTAAAATGAAATCAGTACTATCTTTGCGTCTTCTTTTGAATGTGCTATCTCTGTGTCTTCTTGTGAATCTATAATTATTTCAAAATGAAAGGTTTGGCCGGGCATGGTGGCTCATGCCTGTAATCCCAGCACTTTGGGAGGTTGAGGCGGGTGGATCACTTGAGGTCAGGAGTTCAAGACCTGTCTGGCCAACATAATGAAACCCTGTCTCTACTGAAAATACAAAAATTAGCCAGGTGTGGTGGCACACACCTGTAATCCCAGCTACTTGGGAGGCTCAGGCATGAGAATCGCTTGAACCTGTGAGCCAGAGGTTGCAGTGAGCTGAGATCATGCCACTGCACTCCAGCCTGGGCAACAGAGTGAGACTATGTCTCAAAAGAAATTAAATAAATAAATAAAATAAAAAGTTTAGGGTAGACAAGGGACAGAAAAAAAAGTTTAAAAAATGAAAAAAAGTTTGAACCAATTTGCACTCCTACCAACAGTGTAAAAGCATCCCTATTTCTCCACATCCTCTCCAGCATCTTTTGTTTCCTGACTTTTTAATGATTGCCATTGTAACTGGTGTGAGATGGTATCTCATTGTGGTTTTGATTTGCATTTCTCTAACGACCAGTGATGATGAGTGCTTTTTGCATATGTTTGTTGGCCACATAAATGTCTTCTTTTGAGAAGTGTCTGCTCGTAGCCTTCACCCACTTTTTGATGGGGTTGTTTTTTCTTGTAAATTTGTTTAAGTTCTTTGTAGATTCTGGATATTAGCCCTTTGTCAGATGGGTAGATTGCAAAAATTTTCTCCCATTCGATAGGTTGCCTGTTCACCCTGATGATAGTTTCTTTTGCTGTGCAGAAGCTCTTTAGAAGACAATGTGGCAATTCCTCAAGGATGTGGAACCAGAAATCCATTTGACCCAGCAATCCCATTACTGGGTATATACCCAAAGGATTATAAATTATTCTGCTATAATGACACATGCACACGTATGTTTATTGCAGCACTATTCACAATAGCAAAGACTTGGAACCAACCCAAATGCCAATCAATGATAGACTGGATAAAGAAAATGTGCCACATATACACCATGGAATACTATGCAGCCATAAAAAAGAATGAGTTCACATCCTCTGCAGGGACATGGATGAAGCTGGAAACCATCATTCTCAGCAAACTAACACAGGAACAGAAAACCAAACACTGCGTGTACTCGCTCATAAGTGGGAGTTGAACAATGAGAACACATGGACACAGGGAGGGGAACATCACACACCGGGGCCTGTCAGGAGGCGAGGGACTAGGGGAGGGATAGCATTAGGAGAAATACCTAATGTAGATGATGGGTTGATGGGTGCAGCAAACCACCATGGTATGTGTAAACCTATGTAACAAACCTGCACGTTTTACACATGTATCCCATGACTTAAAGTATAATTTTAAAAAAGAAAGAAAAACATAACCCTCATTTTAGTACCTACTGCCTAACAAGAGAGCCAGCCACTTGAAAATAAAAGCTGTATTTTATTAGATTAGGCTTTTACATTGGTAATGCATTCAAATAGCGAAAATTTTCAAACAAAACAGAGTATATGAAATTAAAAGTAAAATCTCTGGCTCTTCTTCCTGGCTCACATCCCCGAGTTAGCTATTTTTAACCATTTTTAGTTTTAATTCTTCAAGTGGTTTACTCTATAACCTTAAATAATATGCTTATCTATTTCTTTGTTTTAATAACTCGTACCTTACCCAAGGTAAGAAAGGTAAGAAATTAGCTCATTTACATTACTCCTATCTCCCATATTTTTAGAGTTAATATTATTTTAAATTCTCCTATGAATTACTTTTATAAATTTCAATAGCATACTTTAACCACAGTTTCTGGATAGATAACAGAAACAATAGTACTTATATTTACTGAACACTTACTAAATGACAGATATTCTTTTAAGCCCTGTAGAGCAATATTAATTTACTTCTCTTACTAACAATCTTGTGATGTAGGTACCATTATTTTCCTCATTTTATAGATAAGGAAATTGAGGCACAGAGAGATTAAATAATTTGCCCAAGTTCACAAAGCAAGTAAGTGGTAGAGCCAGTACTGGAACTCAGGCAGTCTTCACCTTAGAGATTATCATTTGTCTCTCTTTACATAAGATAATTTAAACTCCTCACTTTCCCTCATTCCCTATCCTCCCTCTACCTCCAGAATCTATGTCAGATAAAATTTTATAACTCTCCAGATTTATGGCACTTAAATTTTTCTATAGTTATAATTATGCTGCTTAAGCTTTTGCTTAGTATTTATAAAATACTAAAAACAACAGTATTTACACTATTAGGATTATACTAATATTGTTCACTGCAGAATCATGTAGTGTAATTGAGCCCACAGAGAAGGAAATCTAATTGTATGTCTCTAAAACCATGCTATTTGAAGAATGTTCTGATCATCAATACCAAATAAATTCTCTTTTCTTATTCTTCATGGATTGCTTCCTATCTAGCTCATGACTTTCTCGTACATCTCTTTTGTATTTCTTGAAGTTACTCACTTTTTTTTTTTTGACAAAAGTAAGGCATGCTTTTTGTATCAGATAGGATGCTTTGGCTCCAAGCAACAAAGAGCTTAACTTAATTTAAACAATGAGGAAATACATTAGGTTACATAAGAGAAAGTCCATAGAGAAGGCAAGCTTAAAGGTTGGTTTGTCAGTGATTACATGGTAACACCGAAGTTTTGGGGTCTTTCTGCCTCTCTCCATAATATCAAATTTATTCCAAGGCTGTGTTCCCCTCACAGTCATGAGATGATTTGCCACTATGCCTGGGCAACTGATTATTCTAATCCATTATGTAAATAATCTTATAGCTTTTGTTAGTGATAAATTCAAAGATAGGTAAACCTGGCTGGGTGCAGTGGCTCACGCCTGTAATCCCAGCTGTTTGGGAGGCCAAGGCGGGCGGATCAACTGAGGTCAGGGGTTTGAGACCATCCTGGCCAACATGGCGAAAACAAATCTCTACTAAAAATACAAAAACAAATTAGCCAGGCATGGTGGCAGGTGCCTGTAATCCCAGCTACTCGGAGACTGAGGTGGAAGAATCGCTTAAACCTGGGAGGTGGAGGTTGCAGTGAGCTGAGATGGTGCCACTGCACTCCAGCCTTGGCGACAGAGCAAGACTCTAATTTCCCCAGAATTCTGAGGGAATTTCTCCACTGACTTCTGTTACCCACAGTTACTAAGGAGAGGTCCAATACCGATCTTATTTTGGTGCCATTTTAATTTTTGGTCCTATGTTTGGTCCATATTTGTGTTTTGTTTTTGTTTTGTTTCCAGGAGATTGTAGGATCCTCTCATTGAGGGTATGGAACTTCATAAGGATGTATCTAAGTCTGGATTTTTTGCTGACATTTTATGATGATTTTTTTCAAACACACATTAAAATCAGAAAGCATTATGATAAACATGTGAATACTCATCACTTTGATTCTAACATGAATAGTTTGCTATAGTTGCTGTATCATATGTCTGTCTAGCTGTCTATTAATTCACCTTATGTTTTGCTTCATTTCAGAGTAAGTTGCAGACATCAGCACATTTCCCTGTAAACACATCAGCATGCATATGATTAACTAGAGTTCAATACTGATTAGCTTTTTATTAGAAATTTATATTAAATGACACCAAGTGTGGTGGCTCACGTCTGTAATCCCAGCATCCCAGCACTTTGGGAGGCTGAGACAGGAGGATCACTTGACTTGAGCCCAGGAGTCTGGGACCAGTCTCGGACACAGCAAAACCCCGTCGCTACAAAAAGAAAAATTAAAAAATTAGCCAGGCGTGGTGGCACACACCTCTAGTCCCAGTGACTCAGAAGGCTGAGCTAGAAGGATTACTTGAGCCTGGGAGGTCAAGGCTGCAGTGAACCATGATCATGCCACTTCATTTCAGCCTGGGTGACAGACAAATACCCTGTCTCAAAAAAATACATAAAATGAAATGCACAAATCATATTGTACATTCACTAAATTTTGGAAAATGCATACATCTGTGTAACCCAAACCTCATCAAAATATAAAATGTTAGCATCACCTCAGAAAGTTCCCTAATAACCTTTCTCCAACAATGCCCTGCTCCAGTCCTGTAGAGAAATCACCGATTTTCCCTAACATAAAATAGTTTTGCCTGTTCTACATTTTTATAGAAATGAAATAACATAGTGTATAATCTAGAATTTCATATAAATTAAACAATGTATAAATTTTTACTCATTGTATGTTATAGCTTCATTCATATTGTTACATGTATAACTTCATTCCTTTTATCGCTGAGTAGTATCTATTGTATGAATACATCACAGTCTGTAAAGTTATGGACATGTGGATTATTTCCAGATGGTGGCTATTATGAATAAATCAGCTATGAGTATTTGTCTACAAGTCTTTGCAGGCACATATGTTTAAATTCTTCATGAGTAACAACTTAGGTGTAGATTCCTGGGTCATAGGAAATGCATATGTTTAACTGCAAAAGAACTGTCAAATTTTGTAAAGTGGTTGTACCATTTTACATTCCCACCAGTGCATGAGATTTCCAGTTGCTCCACATCATTCATAATATTTGGTGTTGGAACGTTTTTAATATTAACCGTTCTGGTGGCTGTGTTAAGGTATCTCATAGTGTTTTTTTAACTGAGATATAATGCACATAATATAAAATTTACAATTTTAAAGTTTGCACTTCAGTGGTTTTCAGTATATTCATTAGGTGCAATCATCACCACTATATAATACCAGAATATTTACATCACAAGAAAAATCACCAGATTTGTTAGCAACTAGTTTCTTTTTTTTTTAAATTTATTTATTATTATTATACTTTAAGTTGTAGGATACATGTGCATAACGTGCAGGTTTGTTACATATGTATACTTGTGCCTTGTTGGTGTGCTGCACCCATCAACTCGTCATTTACATCAGGTATAACTCCCAATGCAATCCCTCCCCCTCCCCATGATAGACCCCGGTGTGTGATGTTCCCCTTCCTGAGTCCGAGTGATCTCATTGTTCAGTTCCCACCTATGAGTGAGAACATGCGGTGTTTGGTTTTCTGTTCTTGTGATAGTTTGCTAAGAATGATGGATTCCAGCTGCATCCAAGTCCCTACAAAGGACTCAAACTCATCCTTTTTTATGGCTGCATAGTATTCCATGGTGTATATGTGCCACATTTTCTTAATCCAATCTGTCACTGATGGACATTTGGGTTGATTCCAAGTCTTTGCTATTGTGAATAGTGCTGCAATAAACATACGTGTGCATGTGTCTTTATAGCAGCATAATTTATAATCCTTTGGGTATATACCCAGTAATGGGATGGCTGGGTCATATGGTACATCTAGTTCTAGATCCTTGAGGAATCGCCATACTGTTTTCCATAATGGTTGAACTAGTTTACAATCCCACCAACAGTGTAAAAGTGTTCCTATTTCTCCACATCCTCTCCAGCACCTGCTGTTTCCTGACTTTTTAATGATTGCCATTCTAACTGGTGTGAGATCGTATCTCATTGTGGTTTTGATTTGCATTTCTCTGATGGCCAGTGATGATGAGCATTTTTTCATGTGTCTGTTGGCTGTATGAATGTCTTCTTTTGAGAAATGTCTGTTCATATCCTTTGCCCACTTTTTGATGGGGTTGTTTGTTTTTTTCTTGTAAATTTGTTTTAGTTCTTTGTAGGTTCTGGATATTAGCCCTTTGTCAGATGAGTAGATTGCAAAAATTTTCTCCCATTCTGTAGGTTGCCTGTTCACTCTGATGGTAGTTTCTTTTGCTGTGCAGAAGCTCTTTAGTTTAATGAGATCCCATTTGTCAATTTTGGCTTTTGCTGCCGTTGCTTTTGGTGTTTTAGACATGAAATCTTTGCCCATGCCTATGTCCTGAATGGTACTACCTAGGTTTTCCTCTAGGATTTTTATGGTATTAGGTCTAACATTTAAGTCTCTAATCCATCTTGAATTAATTTTCGTATAAGGAGTAAGGAAAGGATCCAGTTTCAGCTTTCTACTTATGGCTAGCCAATTTTCCCAGCTCCATTTATTAAATAGGGAATCCTTTCCCCATTTCTTGTTTTTGTCAGGTTTGTCAAAGATCAGATGGCTGTAGATGTGTGGTATTATTTCTGAGGACTCTGTTCTGTTCCATTGGTCTATATCTCTGTTTTGGTACCAGTACCATGCTGTTTTGGTTACTGTAGCCTTGTAGTATAGTCTGAAGTCAGGTAGCGTGATGCCTCCAGCTTTGTTCTTTTGACTTAGGATTGTCTTGGAGATGCGGGCTCTTTTTTGGTTCCATATGAACTTTAAAGCAGTTTTTTCCAATTCTGTGAAGAAACTCATTGGTAGCTTGATGGGGATGGCATTGAATCTATAAATTACCTTGGGCAGTATGGCCATTTTCACGATATTGATTCTTCCTATCCATGAGCATGGTATGTTCTTCCATTTGTTTGTGTCCTCTTTTATTTCACTGAGCAGTGGTTTGTAGTTCTCCTTGAAGAGGTCCTTTACATCCCTTGTAAGTTGGATTCCTAGGTATTTTATTCTCTTTGAAGCAATTGTGAATGGAAGTTCATTCCTGATTTGGCTCTCTGTTTGTCTGTTACTGGTGTATAAGAATGCTTATGATTTTTGCACATTAATTTTGTATCCTGAGACTTTGCTGAAGTTGCTTATCAGCTTAAGGAGATTTTGGGCTGAGACAATGGGGTTTTCTAAATATACAATCATGTCATCTGCAAACAGGGACAGTTTGACTTCTTCTTTTCCTAACTGAATACCCTTGATTTCTTTCTCTTGCCTGATTGCCCTAGCCAGAACTTCCAACACTATGTTGAATAGGAGTGGTGAGAGAGGGCATCCCTGTCTTGTGCCAGTTTTCAAAGGGAATTTTTCCACTTTTTGCCCATTCAGTATGATATTGGCTGTGGGTCTGTCATAAATAGCTGTTATTATTTTGAGGTACGTTCCATCAATACCGAATTTATTGAGCGTTTTTAGCATGAAGGGCTGTTGAATTTTGTCAAAAGCCTTTTCTGCATCTATTGAGATAATCATGTGGTTCTTGTCTTTGGTTCTGTTTATATGCTGGATTATGTTTATTGATTTGCGAATGTTGAACCAGCCTTGCATCCCAGGGATGAAGCCCACTTGATCATGGTGGATAAGCTTTTTGATGTGTTGCTGAATCCGGTTTGCCAGTATTTTATTGAGGATTTTTGCATCGATGTTCATCAGGGATATTGGTCTAAAATTCTCCTTTTTTGTGGTGTCTCTGCCAGGCTTTGGTATCAGGATGATGTTGGCCTCATAAAATGAGTTAGGGAGGATTCCCTCTTTTTCTATTGATTGGAATAGTTTCAGAAGGAATGGTACCAACTCCTCCTTGTACCTCTGGTAGAATTCAGCTGTGAATCCGTCTGGTCCTGGACTTTTTTTGGTTGGTAGGCTATTAATTGTTGCCTCAATTTCAGAGCCTGCTATTGGTCTATTCAGGGATTCAACTTCTTCCTGGTTTAGTCTTGGAAGAGTGTAAGTGTCCAGGAAATTATCCATTTCTTCTAGATTTTCCAGTTTATTTGCGTAGAGGTGTTTATAGTATTCTCTGATGGTAGTTTGTATTTCTGTGGGGTCGGTGGTGATATCCCCTTTATCATTTTTAATTGCGTCGATTTGATTCTTCTCTCTTTTCTTCTTTATTAGTCTGGCTAGTGGTCTGTCAATTTTGTTGATCTTTTCAAAAAACCAACTCCTGGATTCATTGATTTTTTGGAGGGTTTTTTGTGTCTCTGTCTCCTTCAGTTCTGCTCTGATCTTAGTTATTTCTTGCCTTCTGCTAGCTTTCGAATGTGTTTGCTCTTGCTTCTCTAGTTCTTTTAATTGCGATGTTAGAGTGTCAATTTTAGATCTTTCCTGCTTTCTCTTGTGGACATTTAGTGCTATAAATTTCCCTCTACACACTGCTTTAAATGTGTCCCAGAGATTCTGGTATGTTGTGTCTTTGTTCTCATTGGTTTCAAAGAACATCTTTATTTCTGCCTTCATTTCGTTATGTACCCAGTAGTCATTCAGGAGCAGGTTGTTCAGTTTCCACGTAGTTGAGCGGTTTTGATTGAGTTTCTTAGTCCTGAGTTCTAGTTTGATTGCACTGTGGTCTGAGAGACAGTTTGTTATAATTTCTGTTCTTGTACATTTGCTGAGGAGTGCTTTACTTCCAATTACGTGGTCAATTTTGGAGTAAGTATGATGTGGTGCTGAGAAGAATGTATATTCTGTTGATTTGGGGTGGAGAGTTCTATAGATGTCTATTAGGTCTGCTTGCTGCAGAGATGAGTTCAATTCCTGGATATCCTTGTTAACTTTCTGTCTCGTTGATCTGTCTAATGTTGACAGTGGAGTGTTGAAGTTTCCCATTATTATTGTATGGGAGTCTAAGTCTCTTTGTAAGTCTCTAAGGACTTGCTTTATGAATCTGGGTGCTCCTGTATTGGGTGCATATATATTTAGGATAGTTAGCTCTTCCTGTTGAATTGATCCCTTTACCATTATATAATGGCCTTCTTTGTCTCTTTTGATCTTTGATGGTTTAAAGTCTGTTTTATCAGAGACTAGGATTGCAACCCCTGCTTTTTTTTTGTTCTCCATTTGCTTGGTAAATCTTCCTCCATCCCTTTATTTTGAGCCTATGTATGTCTCTGCGTGTGAGATGGGTCTCCTGAATACAGCAGACTGATGGGTCTTGACTCTTTATCCAGTTTGCCAGTCTGTGTCTTTTAATTGGAGCATTTAGTCCATTTACATTTAAGGTTAAGATTGTTATGTGTGAACTCGATCCTGCCATTATGATATTAACTGGTTATTTTGCTCGTTAGTTGATGCAGTTTCTTCCTAGCCTCAATGGTCTTTACATTTTGGCATGTTTTTGCAATGGCTGGTACCGGTTGTTCCTTTCCATGTTTAGTGCTTCCTTCAGGGTCTCTTGTAAGGCAGGCCTAGTGGTGACAAAATCTCTAAGCATTTGCTTATCTGTAAAGGATTTTATTTCTCCTTCACTTCTGAAACTTAGTTTGGCTGGATATGAAATTCTGGGTTGAAAATTCTTTTCTTTAAGAATGTTGAATATTGGCCCCCACTCTCTTCTGGCTTGTAGAGTTTCTGCTGAGAGATCTGCTGTTAGTCTGATGGGCTTCCCTTTGTGGGTAACCCGACCTTTCTCTCTGGCTGCCCTTAAGATTTTTTCCTTCATTTCAACTTTGGTGAATCTGGCAATTATGTGTCTTGGAGTTGCTCTTCTCGAGGAGTATCTTTGTGGCGTTCTCTGTATTTCCTGGATTTGAATGTTGGCCTGCCCTACTAGGTTGGGGAAGTTCTCCTGGATGATATCCTGAAGAGTGTTTTCCAACTTGGTTCCATTTTCCCCTCACTTTCAGGCACCCCAATCAGACGTAGATTTGGTCTTTTTACATAATCCCATACTTCTTGCAGGCTTTGTTCATTTCTTTTTCTTCTTTTTTCTTTTGGTTTCTCTTCTCGCTTCATTTCATTCATTTGATCCTCAATCGCTGATACTCTTTCTTCCAGTTGATCGAGTCGGTTACTGAAGCTTGTGCATTTGTCACGTATTTCTCGTGTCATGGTTTTCATCTCTTTCATTTCGTTTAGGACCTTCTCTGCATTAATTACTCTAGCCATCAATTCTTCCACTTTTTTTTCAAGATTTTTAGTTTCTTTGCGCTGGGTACGTAATTCCTCCTTTAGCTCTGAGAAATTTGATGGACTGAAGCCTTCTTCTCTCATCTCGTCAAAGTCATTCTCCGTCCAGCTTTGATCCGTTGCTGGCAATGAGCTGCGCTCCTTTGCCAGGGGAGATGCGCTCTTATTTTTTGAATTTCCAGCTTTTCAGCCCTGCTTTTTCCCCATCTTTGTGGTTTTATCTGCCTCTGGTCTTTGATGATGGTGATGTACTGATGGGGTTTTGGTGTAGGTGTCCTTCCTGTTTGATAGTTTTCCTTCTAACAGTCAGGACCCTCAGCTGTAGGTCTGTTGGAGATTGCTTGAGGTCCACTCCAGACCCTGTTTGCCTGGGTATCAGCAGCAGAGGCTGCAGAAGATAGAATATTTCTGAACAGCGAGCGTACCTGTCTGATTCTTGCTTTGGAAGCTTCCTCTCAGGGGTGTACTCCTCCCTGTGAGGTGTGGGGTGTCTGACTGCCCCTAGTGGGGGATGTCTCCCAGTTAGGCTACTCAGGGGTCAGGGACCCACTTGAGCAGGGAGTCTGTCCCTTCTCAGATCTCAACCTCCGTGTTGGGAGATCCACTGCTCTCTTCAAAGCTGTCAGACAGAGTGGTTTGCGTCTGCAGAGGTGTCTGCTGCGTTTGTTTAGTTTACTGTGCCCTGTCCCCAGAGGTGGAGTCTACAGAGACAGGCAGGTTTCCTTGAGCTGCTGTGAGCTCCACCCAGTTCTATCTTCCCAGCAGCTTTGTTTACCTACTTAAGCCTCAGCAATGGCGGGCGCCCCTCCCCCAGCCTCACTGCTGCCTTGCCGGTAGATCACAGACTGCTGCGCTAGCAATGAGGGAGGCTCCGTGGGTGTGGGACCCTCCCGGCCAGGTGTGGGATATGATCTCCTGGTGTGCCTGTTTGCTTAAAGCGCAGTATTGGTGTGGGAGTTACCCGATTTTCCAGGTGTTGTGTGTCTCAGTTCCCCTGGCTAGGAAAAGGGACTCCCTTCCCCCTTGCGCTTCCCAGGTGAGGCAATGCCTTGCCCTGCTTCAGCTCTCGCTGGTCGGGCTGCAGCAGCTGACCAGCACAGATCGTCCGGCACTCCCCAGTGAGATGAACCCAGTACCTCAGTTGAAAATGCAGAAATCACCGGTCTTCTGTGTCGCTCGCGCTGGGAGTTGGAGACTGGAGCTGCTCCTATTCGGCCATCTTGCTCCGCCCCCAGCAACTAGTTTCAATTCCTACTTCCCCATCCCCTGGAAACCACTAATCTACTCTCTATCTCTATGGATTTCCCTATTCTGGACATTTTATATGAATGGAATCATACAATATGAGGCCTTTTGTGTCTGGCTTCTTTCACTGAGTATATTATAAAGGTTCATCCATCTTGCAGCATGTAACACTATCTACTTTCTTTTTATGGCTGAATAATATTCCATTGTATCTATGTACTATAATTTGGGGATTATTGCCATATTAATAATATTAAGTCTTTCAATCCATGATAATGGCATTTGTTTTCGTTTACCTAGGTCATCCTTTAACTTATTTCAATGGTGTTTTATAATTCTCAATGTACATGTCTTCTGCATCTTTCAAAATTTTACTCATAAATATTTTATTCTTTGGATGCTATTATAAATGAAATTATTCTGTTTTCTTTTTATTGTGGTAAAATCTCTTGAGATCCATACTCCTAACAAATTATTAAGTGCGCAGTACAGTATTATTAACTATATACACATTGCTGTACAACACATCTCTAGAAATTTTTCATCCTGCAGAAGAAAACTCAACACCCATTGAACAGCAACTTCACATTTTCCCTTTTCCCAAGCCTCCAGCCACCATTATTCTACTCCCTGATTCTATATGTTTGACTGCTTTAAATACCACACACAAGAGGAATTGTGCAGTATTTGTCCTATGACTAGCTTATTTCACTTGGTATAATGTCCTCAAGATTCATCCGTACTGTAGCATATAACAAAATTTCCTTATTTTAAAAGGCTAAATAATATTCCATTGTGTGTGTATACCACATGTTTTTAATCCAGTCATCCATCAATAGTTATTTAGGTTGTTTTGACCCCTTGGCTATTGTGAATAATGCTGCAATGAACATATGAGCGCAAATATCTCTTTGAGATCCTGCTTCTGATTTTTTAGATAGATACGCAGAAGTAGGATTGCTGGATTATGTAGTAGTTCTGTTTTTAATTTTTTTTAGGAGTTTCCATACTCTTATTTATAGCAGTGGCACCATTTTACATTCCCACCAACAATGCAGAGTTCCAGTTTCTCCACATCCTCACCAACAATTGGTATTTCCTGTCATTTTGTTTGTTTTAATAATGGCCATCTTAACAGGCACTAGGTGATATCTTATTGTGGATCTAATTTGCATTTCTCTGATGATTAATGATATTGAACATCTTTTCATATATCTGTTTGCTATTTGTGTGTTGTCTTTGGAAAAATTCAAGTCCCTGGATGATTTTTAAAATTGAGTTATTTGATATTTTTGCTGAGTTGTAGGAGTTCCTTATATATTTTGGATATATTTGGATAATGTTCTCTTATCATATATTGGTTTGCAAACATGTTCTCCCATTCTGTAGGTTGCCTTTTCACTCTGCTGCTTGTTTCTTTTGCTGTACAGAAAATGTTTAGTTTAATGCAGTCCCACTTGTCTAGTTTTGGTTTTGGTGCCGGTGCTTTAGTGCCATATCTAAGAAATCATTGCCAAGACCAATATTACAAAGCTTTCCCCATTTTTCTTCTAGGAGTTTTAGTTTCAGGTTTACAATTGTGTTTTTCATCTATTTTGAGTTTTTTTATATACTATAAGATTAGGGTGCAATTTCCCTATTTTGTATGTGGATATTCAGTTTTGCCAACACCATTTGTTAAAGAGACTATTCTTTCTCTTTTGTGTAGTCTTGGCACCCTCGTGAAAGATCAGTTGACTGTATATGCCTGTGTTTATTTCTGGGTTCTCTATTCTGTTTATATGGTTTATATGTTTGTCTTTATGCAGATACCATACTGTTTTGATTACTGTAGATTTGTAATATATTTTGAAGTCAGGAAGTATGAAGCCTTGTGCTTTTTTTCTTTCTTAAGATTGTTTTGGCTATTTGGGGTCTTTTGTGGTTCTGTATGAATTTTAGGCTTGTTTTTCTATTTTCATTTAAAATCCCATTGGTAGTTTGGTAGGGATTGCATTGAGCCTGTAGATTATTTTGGATATCTTAATATTAATTTTTCCAATACAGGAACAAGTAATGTTTCTCCATTTATTTGTGTCTTCTTTAACTTCTTTCAGCAATATTTTCTTGTTTAAGTGTACTAGTCTTTCACTTCATTAACTATGTTTTTCCCATTTTATTTTTTGATGCTATTATAGCATCAAATAGGAATTTGGAAATATTGCCTCCTATTGATTTTTTCTGAAGCATTTGAGAAGGATTGGTAACAATTCTTCTACAAATGTTTGTTAGAATTATTCAGTAAAGCCATCACTTCCTGTGCTTTTCTTTGTTAAAAAGTTTTTAGTTACTGATTCAATTTCCTTACTAGTTATAGGTCTGTTCAGATTCTATTTCTTCATGATTCTTTCTCAATAGGTTGCATGTTTCTGGAACTTTATCTGTTTCTTTCAGATTACCCAATTTGTTGGCATATAATGTCTCATAGTAGTCTTTTATGATTCTTTTTATTTCTATGACATCAGTTGTAATGTCTCCTCTTTCATTTCTAATTTTATTTTTTTAGGTCTTTTCCTTTTTTTTTTTTTTTTTTTTTTTTTGAGATGGAGTCTCACGCTGTCACCCAGTCTGGAGAGCAGTGGTGTGATCTTGGCTCAATGCAACCTCCACCTCCCAGGCTCTTGCAGTTCTCCTACCTCAGCCTCCAGAGTAGCTGGAATTACAGGGGTGCGAGCCACCACGTCAGGCTAATTTTTTTGTATTTTAGTAGGCACGGGGTTTCACCATGTTGCCCTGGCTGGTCTCGAACTCCTGAGTTCAGGCAATCCGCCCGCCTTGGCCTCCCAAAGTGCTGGGATTACAGGCATGAGCCACCGCACCTGGCCTCTTTTTTTCTTAATCTAGCTAAGGGTTTGTCAATTTCATTTCTTTTCAAAAAACAATTCTTAGTTCCATTGGTCTTTTCTATTGTTCTTCTAGCCTCTGTTTCATTTATTTCTACTCTAATCTTTATTATTTCCTTTCTTCTACAATTTTGGGTTTAGTTTGTTCCTTTCTCTCTAATTCCTTGAGATGTAAATATAGGTTTTTAATCAAAGATCTTTCATCTTTGTTAACAAAGACATTTACCCTTTTCATCCTGCTTTTGCTGCATCCCATACGTTTTGGCTTGCTGTGTTTTCATTTTCATTTGTCTCAAGATATTTTCTAATTTCCCTTTTAATTTCTTCTTTGACCCATTGGTTTTTCAACTGTGTTGTTTAATTTCCGTATAGGTGTAAATTTTCCAGTTTTCCTTCTGCTAGTTGTTGTTGTTGTTGTTGTTGTTGTTATTATTATTATTATTATGAGACAATATCTCACTGTGTTGCCCTGGCTGGAGTGGCATGATCATAGCTCACTGCAGTCTCAACCTACTGGACCCAGGTGATCCTCCTGCTTTAGCCTCCTGAGTAGCTGGGACTACAGGCATGCACCATTGTCCTGGCTAACGTTCTAATTTTTTTTGTAGAGACAGGGGATCTTTATGTCGCCCAGACTGGGCTCAAATTCCTGGGCTCAAGCAATCCTTCTGCCTCTGCCTCCCAAAGTGTTGTGATTACAGCCATGAGCCCCCATGCCTGGCCTTGCTATTGATTTCTAGTTTTATTCCATTATGGTAAGAGAAGATGCTTGATATAACTTCAATCTTCTTAAGTTTGTTAAGGCATATTTTGTGACCAAGCATGTGGTCTGTCCTAGAGAATGTCTCATGTGCACTTGAAAGAATGTGTATTCTGTTGTTGCTGAGTAAATGTTATGTATATCTCTGTTAGAGCCATTTGGTTTACAGTGTTATTCAAATCCTCTGTTTATTTATCATTTGTCTGGGTGTTCTATCCTTTATTAAAAGTGGGTTATTAAAATCTCCTACTATTGTTACGTTGGCGTCTATTTCTTCCTTTAGTTCTGTCAATGTTTGCTCCATATATTTAGGTGCTCTGATGTTCAGTGCATACATAGTTATAATTATTATCTTCCTGGAAAACTGACCTTTTATCATTATATTTTCCTTTTTGTCTCTTGTGATAGTTTTTTACTTAAAATCTGTTTTGTCTGACATAAATATGACCTCCATTGCTCTCTTTTGTTTATTATTTTCGTGGAATATATTCTCCACTGTTTGCTTTCAACATATTTGTGTACTTCAATCTAAAATGAGTCCCTAGTAGACAGCATAGCTGGATCTTGTTTTTAAAAATCCATTCAGCCACTCTATGTCTTTTGATTGGAGAGTTTAATTTATTTACATTTAATGTAATTACTAATAGGAAAGGACTTACTATTGCCATTTCATTCTTTTTTTCTGTCTTAAGGGTTTTTTATTTGTTCGTTTGTTTTGTTTGTTTTATGTGATAGGGTATTTTTCTGTCATGCAGGCTGGGGTTCTGTGGCACAATTATAGCTCACTGCAGCCTTGAACTTCTGAGCTCAAGCAATCCTCTTGCCTCAGTCTCCTGCACAGCTGGGAATATAGGTGCACACCACCATCCCAGCTATTTTTTTTTTTTTAACTTTTTAAAAGATGGAGTCTTGCTGTGTTGTTCGGGTGATCTGAAACTCCTGTCCTCAAGTGATCCTCCTGCCTCAGCCTCCCAAAAAGTGCTGGGATTACAGGCATGACTGCTGTGCCTGGTCTGTCTGATGGAGTGTTTTGACTCTGTTTTCTTCTCTTTCTGTCTTCCTTTGTGTTTTGTTGACTTTTTGTAGTTACATGCTTTGATTCCTTTCTCATTTTCTTTGCTGTATCTTCTATAGTTACTTTCTTTGTGATTACCATGGGATACCTAAGATATCTTATAGTTGTAACAATATATTTTAAACTGATAACATCTTAAGTTCAGTCACATATAAAAGCTGTACCTTTTTACTTATCCCCCCACACTTTCTGATGTTAATGTCACAAATTACAACTTTTTATATTTTGTATAAATATATACAAAATATATCACAGTAATCTGTATTTGTCTAAATATTTACCTTTACTAGAGATCTTTATACTTTCATATGGTTTCACCTTGCTATTTACTATCCTTTCATTTCACCTTGAAGGATTCCCTTTAGCATTTCTTCTAAGGCAAATCTAGAGGTAATGAGCTCCCTCCGTTTTTTGTTTATCTGGGAAAGTCTTTCCTTCTCCTTCATGTTTGAAAGACAGCTATGCCAAATGTATTTTGTTGGCAGTATTTTTCTTTCAGCACTTTGAAAATACATCCCACTTTCTTCTGGCCTACTAGGTTTATGCTGAAAATTTTACTGATGGTTTCACTAGGACTCCCTTGTACATCATGAGTCACTTTGCACTTGCTGCTTGGAAAACTCTCTTATCTTTGACTTTTCACAATTCAATCGTAATTTGTCTTGTGGACTCCGTTGGTTTCATCCTAGTTGGAGTCCTTTGGGATCCTTGACTATGGATGTCCATTTTCTTTCCCAAATTTTGGAAGTTTTTGTCTGATATCTTCAAACAGGCTTTCTCCACCTTTCTCTCTCTTCTCCTTCTACAATTCCTATTATGTGTATATTGGTCTGCTTGATGGTGTCTCATGAGTCTCTTCAGCTTTGTTCTTCACTATTTTTCTTTTCTTTTTCTTTTTTTCTTGAGACAGGGTCTCACGTTGTCACCCAAGCTGGAGTGCAGTGGCATGAACATGGCTCACTGCAGCTTCAACTTCCTGGGCTCAAGCTATCCTCCTACTTCAGCCCCCCAAGTAGCTGGGACTACAGGCATGTGCCACCAAACTCAGCTAATTTTCTTTTTGTACAAAAAGTACACAATTTTTGTACAGGGTTTTACCATGTTGTCCAGGCTGGTCTCAAACTCCTGAGCTCAAGTGATCCTCCTGCCTCAGCCTCCAAAAGTACTGGGATTACAGGTGTGAGCCACCATTCTTGGCCTCTTTTTTTTTTTTTTTTCTTTCTTCCTCTGACTGGATAATGTTAAAGGACTTGTCTGTGAGTCCATTGATTCTTCTGCTTGGTCAAGTCTCCTGTTGAAAAATTCTCTAGTGAATTTTTCAATTCAGTTATTATATTATTCAGCAGCAAAAAAAAATGTTTTGTTCTTTTTTTATATGTTCTATTTTTTGTTGATATTTTCATTTTGTTTATGCACAGTTTTCATGAGTTCACTGAGCATCTTTGTAACAGCTGTTTTGAATTCTTTGTCAGGTTGTTCATTTATCTTAATTTCTTTTTTTTCAATTTTATAACTTTATTTGATGTTTTTGACGATCAGTGATTTAGTTTTCATCCGCATTGACTGTCTGTAGATTTTCGAAAGTGGTAACAGGTACATAGGTAACCAAAGTGTAGAGCTTATTTGGTGAATCTTCATCCTTATTATGTTTTCTGGACAATCGCACATGGATAGGGTATGGGACATTCCTTATTCCTCTGGCCGGGACAGCTTTGTTGAGCCTGGTATCAATACACACATCTGGAATTCCCATCTCCTTCATGGCAAATTTCCGAATCTCTTTGAGTGCCCGAGGGTCACGCTTCTTGAAGCCCACTGCATGGATGCGCTTGTGAATGTTGATAGTGTACTCTTGGGTCACCCCCTTGTTGATGGCAGAATGGCTCTTTTTCTTGTCATCATCCTTCTTTGTGGGAGCCATTCTGCTGGGTCTAAGTTGGAAAAGAAGCTATCTTAATTTCTTAAGAGTTGGTTTCTGGAGATTTATTTTGTTCCTTTAATTGGGTTATATTACCCTGTTTTGTTGTGTGGCTTATAAATTGGTGCTGTTTTCTGTGCATTTGAAAAAAATACCTATCTCTACTGGTCTTTACACTCTGTCTTTGTATGGAAAAAGACCTTCATCAATCAATCTGGCCAGAGATTCTGGAGGTCTCTCAAATATTTTCTGCGGAAATATCTTCTCTGAATTTGTGTATGTAAATTACCAACCTGAGGAATATTCTGGTTTATTTTTTAGGGGCTCATAATCTTTTGCTTCCCCTAGTGTCTGTGTGTGGTACTGCAGATTCTCTGGAGCTGCCACAAAGCATCCAATTCTTTTTTATTCTCAGTGGTCCCCATGTTTCTAGAAACATGTATGCTGGATTATGTCAGTGCTCTGAGTTGGTGAGACAGTAACCAGTCCCTCAGCCAGCCTCCTGAAAATCTTGAACATTAAACACATGCACCACTCCACTCACTCTTCCATTTACCCATGAAGGAAAGGCCACTGAGTTGAATCGACCTCTGTCTGCTGTACCATGGATCCTTTAGAGTAGCAGCCAAACACCCTCCTCTCTTTTGTTCTCAGATGCCCCCAGGTGTCTAGAATTCAGTCAGCATTCAGTCAGCATTCTGAGACAGACAAGATAGAAACCAGTTCCTCATACAGCCCCTGAAAAAGCTGGAATGTTTGACACACCCACCAACTCTTTACCTTTCCATGGAGAAGCCAGGAATTGGAAGTTTTCTCCCACTGGTTCCACTCTGCACCAGGGGGAGAGAACATGGTGAGGGGGTGCATGCTAATGTTAACCATCAACTTTGTCTGAACATTGGATGTATGATTCAGCCTTCTGTTTCCCCCTCCATAGGGAAGCCAGAAGCTGGGAGTTCTCTCCTGATTATTCCATGCTGAGCCAGGCGAAAGAACAGGGTGAGCGAGTGCCCCAGATATTCTAACTGACTTTGATGCAGCTGATGTCATGCTCATGTGGGGTGCAGGAGCTTCTTAAATGGTTTCTGTATTTCTCATAAAGAATTGTTGTTGAACTGATGTCTCTGTGCAAGAAAGGACAGTCTAGGGCTTCCTTTTCCACTCTCTTCCTAATGTCACTTCCTCTGGAATTGTTTGCTAAATTTCATTTTGATTGTTCATTGCTAGTGTATAGAAATACAACTAATTTTTATATTGATTTAGTATTTGCAACTTTGCTGAACTTAGTTGTTAGCTATTATAGGGGGGTGTGTGTGTGTGTGTGTATCCTTTATGAATTTTCTGTGTAAGATTATGCCATCTGCAAATAGACATAGATTTACCTCTTTCTTTCCAATCTGGATGCTATTTACTTCTTTTTCTTGTCTAGGAAATCTCCATTACAGTGTTGAATAGAAGTTGAACAGGAGTGATGAAAGTGGACATCCTCATCTAGTTCCTGAACATGCGGGTAAGTAAGTACTCAGGCTTTTACTATTAGGTATCATATTAGCTATGCTTTTTTGTTTTGTTTTGTTGTTTTTTTGCAGATACTTGTAGCTGGGTGGCAAACTTATCTTCTATTCCTAGAAGATAAGGAATATCTTGTTGAGAGTTTGTATCATGAATGGCTGTTGGATTTAATCAAATGCTTTCTCAGTGTCTATTGAGATGGTCATGTGGGTTTTCTCCCTTATTCTATTAATATGGTGTATTGCATTGATTCATGCTTATATGTTGAATCAGCCTTGCATTTCTGATATAAGTTTCACTTGGTCTTGCTGTTTATTTCTTTTTATATGCTTCTTAATTCATTTTGGCATATAGTGCTTTTAACATGCTGTTGTATTCAGTTGGCTAAA
This sequence comes from Macaca mulatta, assembly GCF_049350105.2. Taxonomy (NCBI): domain Eukaryota; kingdom Metazoa; phylum Chordata; class Mammalia; order Primates; family Cercopithecidae; genus Macaca; species Macaca mulatta. The sequence goes on along the minus strand of NC_133426.1, from coordinate 75,108,351 downwards.
AATTTTATGGAGTATTTTTGCATCAATATTCAAAGAATATTGGTCTGTAGCACTCTTCTGGTGATTGCTCTTGTCTGACTTTGTTATAGAGATAATACTGGCCTCCTACAATGAGTTAGGAATTTGATTTTTTAAAAAATTACTAACACAGTCTCTATGCTTGTTATAAGTCTGTTCAAATTTTCTACTTCTTTTTGACTAATTTTTGGTAGTTTATGTGTTTCTAGAAATTTATCTAATTTCTTGGCATATGTATTAGTCCGAGTTCTTCAAAGAAACACAAGCACTGGGATATATAATGAGATTTATTATAAGGAATTGGCTCACACAGTTATGGAAGTTGAAAAATTCTAAAATCAGCTGTCTATAAGCTAGAGATCCAGGAAAGCTGGGTTTGTGTAAATTTGGTGTTATTCTTTTTTTTTTCTTTTTACAATTTTTTTATTTTTTAATTTTTGTGGGTGGATAGTGGGTGTATATATTTATGGTGTATTTGAGATATTTCGGTGCAGACATGCAATGTGTAATAATCACATCATAAAAATGGTGTATCCGTCACCTCAAGCATTTATCCTTTGTGTTATACACAATCGAATTATAGTCTTATAGTTATTTTAAAATGTACAATTAAATTATTATTGACTGTAGTCACCTGCTGTGCTATCAAATACTAGGTCTTATTCATTCTTTTTAACTACTTTATTTTTTTACCCATTAACCATTCCCACCTCCCCCAAAACCTCCCCAGCCTCTGGTAACCATCCCTCTACTCTCTATGTCCATGAGTTCAATTGTTTTGATTTTTAGATCTCACAAATAAGTGAGAATATGCAATGTTTCTCTTTCTGTGCTTGGCTTATTTCACTTAGCATAGTAACCTTCAGTTCCATCAATGTTGTTGCAAATGACTAGATGTCATTCATTTTAGGACTGAATGGTACTCCGTTGTGTATAAGTAGCACATTTTCTTTCTTCATTCATCTGTTAATGAACACTTAGGTTGCTTCCAAATGTTGGCTATGGTGAACACTGCTGCAACAAATAGTTTTGATTTGCATTTCCTTGATGATCAATGATGTAGAGCACCTTTATATATGTCTGTTTGCCATTTGTAGGTCTTCTTTTGAAAAATGTCTACCCAAATCTTTTGCCCAGTTTTTAATCATATTATTAGGTTTTTTCCTATAGAATTGCTTGAACACGTCTATATTCTGTTTGTTAATCCCTTATCAGATACATAGTTTGTAAATATTTTCTCCCGTTCTGTGGGTTGTCTCTTCACTGTATTGATTGTTTCCTTGGCTGTGCAGAAGTTTTTTAACTTGGTGTGACCCCATTTTTCCATTTTTGCTTTAGTTGCCTGTGCTTATGGGGTATTACTCAACAAATTCTTGTCCAGACCAATGTTGTGAAGAGTTTCCCCAATGTTTTCCTCTAGTAGTTTTATGTTTTGAGGTTTTTAATCCATTTTGATTTGATTTTTGTATATAGTGAGAGGTAGGAGTCTAATTTCATTCTTCTGCAAATGGATATCCAGTTTTCCCAGCACCATTTATTGAAGAGATTTTTTTCCCCAATGTATGTTCTTGGGACCTTTGTCAAAAATGAGCTCACTGTAGGTGTGTGGATTTGTTTCTGGGTTCTTTATTCTGTTCCATTGGTCTGTGTGTCTTTTTTAACGCCAGTACTATGCTGTTTGGGTTACTTACAGCTCTGTAGTATAATTTGAAGTCAGGTTCCTCCAATTCTGTTCTTCTTGCTCAGGATAGCTTTGGCTATATGGGTCTTTTGTGGTTCCATATAAATTTTTGCGATTGTTTTTTGCATGTCTGTGAAGAATATCATTGGCATTTTAATAGGGATTGCATTGAATCTGTAGATTGCTTTGAGTAGTAGGGAGATTTTAACAATATTGATTCTTCCAATCCACAAACATAGAATATCTTTCCATTTTTTGGTGACTTATTCAATTTCTTTCATTTGTGTTTTACAGTTTTCATTGTAGATATTTTACTTCTTTGGTTAAGTTATTCCTACATATTTTATTTTATTATGGCTATTGTAAATGGGATTAATTTTTTAAATTTCTTTTCAGATTGTTCACTGCTGTCATATAGAAATGCTGTTGAATTTTAGGCCAAGCACGGTGGCTCATGCCTGTAATCCCAGCAGTTTGGAAGGCCGAGACAGGCGGGTCATTTGAGGCCAGGAGTTCAAGACCAGCCTGGCCAACACAGTGAAACCTGGTCTCTACTAAAAATACAAAAATTAGCTGGGTATGGTGGTCCATGCCTGTAGTCCCAGCTACTTGGGAGGTTGAGGCATGAGAATCTCTTGAACCTGGGAGGCAGAGGTTGCAGTGAGTCATGATCATGAGAGAGAGAGAGAGATAGAGAGAGAGAGAGAGAGAGAGAGAGAGAGAGAGAAAGAAAGAGAGAGAGAGAAAGAAAGAAAGAAAGAAAGAAAGAAAGAAAGAAGAAAGAAGAAAGAAGAAAAGAAATGCTACTGATTTCTGCATGTTGATTTTGTATCTTGCAACTTTGCGAAGTTTGTTTATCAGTTTTAATAGTTTTCTTGTTGAGTCTTTCAGTTTTTTCAACTATAAGATCATATCATCTGCAAACAAATCATTTGACTTATTCAGATGATTTTCTTTCCAATTCAGATGCCCTTTCATTCCTTCTCTTGATTGATTGCTCTAGCTAAGACTTCCAGTACCATGTTGAGTAACAGTGGTGAAACTGGGCATCCTTGTCATGTTCCAGATCTTACAGGAAAGGCTTTCCATTTCTCCCCATTCAGTATCATATTATGTGTCATATGTTAGTCTGTCATACATGGCTTTTATTATGTTGAGGTATGTTCTTTCCATTCCCAGTTTTCTGAGTATTTTTATCATGAAGGAGTGTTAAATTTTATCAAATGCTTTTCAGCATCAATTGAAATGATCATATGGTTTTTCCTCTTCATTTTGTTGATATGATGTATCATATTGATTGATCTGCATATGTTGAATCATCCTTGAATTCCAGGGATAAATCCCACTTGGTCATGATGAATGATCTTTTTTCATGTATTGTTGAATTCAACTTGCTACTATTTTCTTGAGGATTTTTGCATCAATATTCATGGGAGATATTGGCTTGTAGTGTTCCTTTTTTGATGTGTATTTGGTTTTGGTATCAGGGTAATACTGGCCTCGTAGGATGAGTTTGGAAGTATTCTCTCCTCCTCTATTTCTTATAATACTTTAAGTAGGATTGGTATTAGTTCTTTGAATATTTGGTAGAATTCAGCAGTGAAGCTGACAGGTCCTGGGCTTTTCTTTACTGGGAGACGTTTTATTTCTGCTTTGATCTTGTTACTTGTTACTAGTTTGTTCAGGTTTGGGATTTCTTCCTGGTTCAATCTTGGTAGGTTGTATGTGTGTAGGAATTTGTCCATTTCTTTTAGATTTTCCAATTTATTGGCATGTAGTTACCCATAGCAGCCACTAATAATCCCTTGAATTTCTGCAGTATCAGCTTCAATGTCTCCTTTTCCATCTCTGATTTCATTTATTTTTGTCTTCCCTCTTTTTTTCTAAGTCTGGCTAAAATTTGCCAATTTTGTTTATCTTTCCAAAAAAACAACTTTTGTTTCATTGAGCTTTTGTATTGTTTTATTCCTTTCAAATTCATTTATTTCTGCTCTGATCTTTATTATTTCTTTTTTTTTTTTTTTTTTTTTTTTTAATGTTAGCCAGGATGGTCTCGATCTCCTGACCTTGTGATCCGTCCGCCTCGGCCTCCCAAAGTGCTGGGATTACAGGCATGAGCCACCGCGCTCGGCTATTATTTTTTTCTTCTACTAATTTTGGGTTTGGCTTGCTCTTGCTTTTCTAGTTCTTTAAGATGCATTATTAGGTTATTTATTTGAATTTTTTCTTTTATGATGTAGGTGCTTGCAGCTATACATTTCCCTCTTAGTATGGCTTTTGCTGTATCCCATAGGTTTTAGTATGTTGTCTTTCTGTTGTCATTTGTTTCAAGAAATTTTTCAATATTCTTCTTAATTTCTTTATTGACCCACTGGTCACTCAGGAGCATATTGTTTAATTTCCACGTATTTGTATAGTTTCCAAAATTCCTCTTGTTATTGATTTCTAGTTTTATTCCATTGTGGTCAGAGAAGATGCTTGATGTTATTTCAATTTTTTGAATATGTTAAGACTTGTTGTGACCTAACATATGATCTATCCTTGAAAATGTTCCATGTGTTGAGGAAAAGAATGTGTATTCTGCAGCCATGGATGAAATGCTCTGTAAATATCTATTAGGCCCATTTGTTGCATAGTGCAGATTTTCTGGTGTTTCTTTGTTGATTATCTGTCTGGAAGAGCTGTCCAATGCTGAAAGTATGGTGTTAAGTCTCCAGCTATTTTTGTATTCAGGCCTGTCTCCTTAGCTCTAATAATAATTGCTTTACATAGCTGTGTGTTCCAGCTTTGGAGATATATATATATATATATATGTGTGTGTGTGTGTGTGTGTGTGTGTGTGTGTATATAAAATAAAATAAAGGGATGGAAAAATACATTCCATGCCAAAGAAAACCAAAAAGGTGCAGAAGTAGCTACCCTTATATCAGACAAAATAGATTTCAAGACAAGAATTGTAAGAAGAAACAAAGAAGATCATTGTGTAATATATACACCATCATTATATCATCTTGTTGAATCAACCCCTTTATCATTACATAATGATCTTCTTTGTTTCTTCTTACAATTCTTGTCTTGAAATCTATTTTCTGATATAAGTATAGCTACTTCTGCACCTTTTTGGTTTCCTTCGGCATGGGCTATCTTTTTCCATCCTTTTATTTTCAGTCTATGTGTGTCTTTATAGGTGAAGTGTGTTTCTTGTAGGCAGCAGGCCATTGGATCTTGTTTTTTTCATCCATTTGGCCACTCTATGTCTTTTGATTGAAGAGTTTAGTTCATTTCCATTCACTCGATGTTGTTATTGATAAATAAGCACTTACTCCTGCCATTTTCTTGTTTGTTTTGTGGTTGTTTTGTTGTTTTCTCTTCCTTCTTTCTTTCCTTACTGTTTTCCTTTTAGTGAAGGTGATTTTCTCTGTTGGTGTGCTTTAATTTCTTTTGCTTTTTATTTTTTGTGTATCCATTGTATATTTTTCAATTTGACATTACCGTGAGGCTTGCAAACACTACTTAAAACCCATTGTTTTAAACTGATGACAAATTAACACTGATTGCCTAAAAAACATGCAAAAGGAAAACTAATAAAAACTCTAATTTTGTTCCCCCACTTTTAAACTTTTTGTTGTTTCTATGTATTATTGTACTTTTTTTTTTTTTTTTTTTTGAGACAGAGTCTTGCTCTATCAACCAGGCTCGAGTGCAGTGGCACGATCTTTGTTCACTGCAAGCTTTGCCTCTTGGGTTCAAGTGATTCTTTTGCCTCAGCCTCCCCAGTAACTGGGATTACAGGCATGTGCCACCATGCCCGGCTAATTTTTGTATTTTTAGGAGAGACAGGGTTTCACCATGTTGGCCAGGCTGGTCTTGAACTTCTAACCTCATGATCTGCCTGCCTTGGCCTTCCAAAGTGCTGGGGTTACAGGCGTGAGCCACCACACCTAGACTTATACTGTCTATTTCTTTAAAAAATGTTGTAGTTATTATTTCTGATTGGTTCATTGTTTAGTCTTCCCACTTAAGTTGTGTAGTTTACACACCACAATTATAGTGTTATACTCTTCTGTGTTATTTTGTGTGCTTAGTATTACCAGTAAATTATGTACCTTCAGATGATTTCTTCCTGCTCATGAGCATCCTTTTCTTTCAGATTGAAGTACTCCCTTTAGGATTTATTGTAGGACAGGTCTGGTGTTGATGAAATTTCTCAGATTTTTTTCGTATGGGAAAGTCTTTATTCCTTCTTCATGCTTAAGGCATATGTTTGCCAGATATACTATTCTAGGGTAAAAGTTTTTCTTTCCTTCAGCACTTTAAATATGTCATGCCACTCTCTCCTGGTCTGTAAGGTGTCCACTGAAAAGTCTGCTGCCAGATGTATTGGAGCTTCATTGCACATTATTTATTTCCTTTCTCTTGCTGCTTTTATGATCCTTTCTTTATCCTTGATGTTTGGGAATTTGATAATTAAATGCCTTGAGGTAGTCTTCTTTGGGTTAAATCTGCTTGGTGTTCTATAACCTTTTTGTACTTAAATATTAATATCTCTTTCTAGGTTTGGGAAGTTCTCTGTTATTGTCCTGTTGAGTAAACTTTTGATTCCTATTTCTTTCTCTACCTCCTTCTTAAGGCCTATAAGTCTTAGATTTGCCCCTTTGATGCTACCTTCTAGATCTTGCAGGCATGCTTCACTGTCTTTTATTCTTTTTTCTTTTGTCTCCTCTGACTGTGTATTTTCAAATAGCCTGTCTTCAAGCTCACTAATTCTTTATTATTATTTACTTTTTAGATACATTTGTAAGCAGAAATCTTGCTAATTCTTCTGCTTGATCAATTCTGCTATTAAGAGATTCTGATGCATTCTTCAGCATATCAATTGCATTTTTCAACTCTAGAATTTTTCCTTGTTTCTTATAATTATTTCAACCTCTTGGTTAAATTTATCTGATAGAATTCTGAATTCCTTCTCTGTGTTATCATGAATTTCTTTGAGTTTCCTCAAAACAGCTAATTTGAGTTTTCTGTCTGAAAGGTCATGTATCTCTGTTTCTCCAGGATTGGTTCCTTGTTTCTTAGTTTATTTGGTGAGGTCATGTTTTCCTGGATGGTGTTGATGCTTATAGATATTCACTGGTGTCTGGGTATTGAAGAGCTAGGTATTTATTGTACTCTTCACAGTCTGGCATTGTTTGTGCCTGGCCTTCTTGGAAAGGCTTTCCAGGTATTCAAAGGGACTTGGGCCCCAAGCCCAATAGCACTGTAGCTTTTGCAGACTCATAGAGGTACCGCCTTGGTGGTCTTGAATTTGATCTGGAAGAATTCTCTGGATTACTGGCCAGAGACTCTTGGTTTTTCCCTTACTTTCTCTCAAACAAAGGGAGTATCTCTCTCTCTCTCTCTCTTTCTCTCTCTCTCTCTCTCTCTCTCTCTGTGCTGAGCCACCTGGAACTGGGGGAGTGGTGATGCAAGCACTCCTGTGGCCACCATCACTGAGACTGCACTGGGTCAGACCTGAAACCAGCACAGCACTGGGCCTTGCCCAAGGCCCTTCCCTTTCAGGTGATGAGATCCCCCCACACCCCAGATATGTCCAGAGATACTGTCTGGCAGCCAGGGATCAGAGTCAAAAACCTTAGCAATTTACCTGATGTTCTATTCTACTGCAACTAAGGTGGCACTCAAGTCACAATACAAAGTCCCTCCTGCTCTTTCTTTCCCTTTCCACCAGCAGAGGAGTCTCTTCCCATGGACACCACCACCGCTGCTCCATGGGTGGTTCTGCCAGGCCACCACCGATATTTGCTTGGAGCTCAAGGGCTCTTCTATAAGCTTGTGGTGAATGCTGCCAAGTCTGGGATTCACCCTTTATGGCAGTGGGCTCCCCTCTTGTCCAGGGCAAGTTCAGAAATGCTGTCTAAGGCCTAGGCCTGGACTCAGGGTCCCCAAGAGCCTGCTTGTTCCTCAACCCCACTGTTAGTACCTAGGGTGCAAGGTAAATTTATTTTTCCCTCTGCTTTTCTCAAACAGAAGTAGTCTTTTATTTTTATTTTTATTTATTTTTCCCTCTGCTTTTCTCAAACAGAAGTAGTCTTTTATTTTTATTTTTATTTATTTTTCCCTCTGCTTTTCTCAATCAGAAGTAGTCTTTCGTGTTAGCCACCACAGCTGGGAATGTGCTGATTCACCCCAGAAGCCAGCACATCTCAGAGCTCAAGGCCCATGGAGTACTGCCTGGTTATCACTTCTGGTTATTCAGGGCCCGAAGGTTCTTTAGTCAGCAGGTGATTAATCATGCCAGGACTGGATCCTTCTGTTTAAGGCAGTGGGATCTTTTGGTCTACAGTGTGACTAGAATTTTCGTCTGGGAGCTAGGACCTGGCCCCATTATTTCAAATGATGTTCGTTGCCATGAAAGAAGGAAAGAGAGTCTTATAGGTTCTCAGTTCTCTGGCTTAAAAGTAATAGATGCCACTTCCATTCATAAATCTTTGGCCAGAAATAGTCATATGGTACCATCAACCCTACCAGGGCTGCTCATTCAAGTACCAGAGTCATATAGAAATTAGTAAATTCATCCCACTTTCCTCACTCCATAATTACGTCTGAGTGTGTGTTAGTCCATTCTCACGCTGCTATAAGGACATACCTGAGATTGGGTAATTTATTAAGAAACGAAATTTAACTGACTCACAGTTCTGCCTGGCTGGGAGGCCTCAAGAAACTTACAGTAGTGGCAGAAGGAGAAGCCAACATGTCCTTCTTCACAGGGTGGCAGGAGAGAGAAGAAAGAGGGTGAAGGCGGGAGGAAGCCCCGTATAAAACCATCAAATCTTGTGAGAACTCACTCACTACCATGAGAACAGCATGAGGGTAACCACCCTCATGATTCAATTACCTCCCACGACACATGGGGATTATGGAAGCTACAATTCAAGATGAGATTTGGGTGGGAACACAGCAAAACCATATCAGGATGCTAACCAAGGCAACTCATGATGCTAGTGAGAGCTCTCACTTCCCAAAGTAAACTGCCCTAACTCTTTGAATTTTGTATTATGGAAAGTTTTAAACATAAACAAAATAATAATTGTGTAATGAATCTCCATGTAACGATTACCCAGCTTTAACAATGATCAACTCATGCCCAATTTTCTTGACCATGTTCTATGCCCCCATCCTCTACTCTGGATTACTTTAAAGCAAATTCCAAACATCATAGAATTCCATTCATACTTTATGATATGGTTTGGATCTGTGTCCCCACCCAAATCTCATGTCAAATTGTAATCCTCAGTGTTGGAGGTGGGGCCTGGTGGAAGGTGATTGGATCATGAGGGCAGACTTCCCTCTTGATACTCTCCTCACAATAGTGAGTGAGTTCTCATGAGATCTGGTTGTTTAAACGTGTGTAGCACTTCCACCCCCCTCTTCCTCCTGCTCCCTATGTGAATTGCCTGCTCCCACTTTGCTTTCTACCGTGATTGTAGGTTCCCTGAGGCCTCTCCAGAAGATGATGCCACCATGCCTACTGTATGGCCTGTAGAACCGTGAGCCAATTAAACCTCTTTTCTTTAGAAATTACTCAGTCTCAGGTATGTCTTTATAGCAGTGTGAGAACAGACTAACATACTTTAAGATTTTAAAATCATAATACCATTATCATATCTCAAAAATGGACAATTTGGCCAGGTGCAGTGTCTCACATCTGTAATCGCAGCAGCACTTTGGGACCCCGGGTCGGAGGACTTCTTGCGGTCAGGAATCAAGACCAGCCTGGGCAACACAGTGGCTAATCAAAAAATTAGCTGGGCATGGTGGTGCACACCTGTGGTTCCAGCTACTCAGGAGGCTGAGGTGGGAAGATCACTTGAGCCTGGGAGGTCGAGGATACAGTGAGCCATGATCATGCCACTGCACTCCAGCCTGGGTGACAGAGTGAGACCCTGTCTCAAAAATAATGACCAATTTTAATATCATCAACTATCTTGCCAGTGTTCAAATTTTCGAAATGTCTCTCTCTCTATATATATATATAGTTAGTTTGAAACTGGATCAAGATGAAGTCCACACACTGCAATTCAATAACATCTAGTCTCTTTTAATCCATAGATTTCCCCTTCCATCTCTCTTTTCCCATTCTTTAAAGTCTATTTGTTGAAGAAATTGAGTCAGTTTTCCAGTAGAGTTTCCCACATCCAGAATTTTGCTCAAGGCCTCCCTGTGGTGTCATTTAAAATATTTCTCTTACTCTATATTTCTCATAAATTGATAGCTGATATAAAAGCTTGATTCGATTCTAGCTCGTATTTTGTCAAGAATACTTTGTTGGTAGTGTTAGGTTCTTCAACAGGAGGCATATATAATGTCTAGTGTCTTGTGATGTTATAAACTAGTAATACTTAATAATAAATTCACTAATAATTAGGGATTACATTAGAATGGTTATATTCTAATTCTATCATTACTTATTCATTTCTTAGCCAGAATAAGAAGAAATTTCCCCACATTTGTTATTTGATCAGCCTTTCTATATTAGGAAAAACAGGACAAATGCTTATATCTTTACATTTAGTTTCCAGTTTTCAAAATGATAAGTTTGTTACATTGGAATTCTTTAATGGTGACTATTGTCATTATATGATATCATGCTTTTAAACATATTTAATTACTTTATTCTTGTGTCCCTTTGTTCATGCTGCTTCTGTCACACCTGTGTATGCTCTCCTACTCTCTTTCCAGTGAGATGCCAGCTGATTCTTGCATTATGATTGATCTGGCCTAATCCCCATGAGGTTGGCTGGCCTAGCCAGTAGGTGATCTCTTCTTATTTTCTCTCTCTCTTTCTCACTTTGTCACTCATTCTTGCCTTATATCTCTGCTTTGAGCATGGCTCACAAGCCATCAGCCCTTTAAAAGCACGACAGTGCAGGATTAAGGACCGAAGTTTCCACTTTTCTTCAAATTGGAAGGGACCAAATCTATGAATCACTGTCGCCAACCTCTGTCCCTGTTGTTTATTGTCAAGGGACATAGTAATGTCAGAGTTTCCTTTGAGTTTGAGAATTGTGTGTAAGCCCCAAGAACCCATAGTAAAAGGCTGAAACAGAGGTTGACTGCAGGTCAACTAGAAGAGATGAGAGATACTTTAATGAGCTACTATTTCCTCGGCAATGTTCTCAGTACTTTACATGTATTCTCATTTACTCCTCACAACTCGCAGAAATAGAGATTATAATTTATATTTTACAAACAAGGAAACTGAAGTTCACAGTTCCCCATAGCTATTTAAGAGCAAATACTATAATTGGAGAGCAAGCATCATCAAAACAGAAAAACCAAGAGAAGAAAAAGGAATCATCAGGTTTCATCCCATTCTCCCAATAAGTGTAGTCTTGGGGCCACTGTAATGCCAGTACACATTGTAAAGTAGGAGAACTCTGGCTGGGATCTTCACAGCCTGAGATCTCAAACTCCTGATCTAGGAGTTGAAACTAACCGTCATCCCATTTCCTTCTAACTCTATTCAGGCAGTTACCAGTGAACATCAAGGTGTCTGTGAACTGTTTTACTCCTCTCCTGCAGCCAATAAGACTTTCTTTCCCACATATTCATGGATTTGGAAATGGTGGAGATTTCTTTCAAGTCTGAGAGAAAAGGGGTCCCCAAATTTCCCCAAGGCTATGGGTTGACCACATATTCCTCATTTGGAGTCAGAGTGAGTCCAGCGGAGGCATTTTCCAAAGTGTCCTGAGAAGGGCCAGGTGCAGTGGCTCACACCCATAATCTCAGCCCTTTGGAAGGCCCAGGCGGGAGTATCACTTGAGGCAAGGAATTCAAGATCAGCCTAGGCAACATGGTGAGACCCCGTCTCTACAAAAAACAAAAAACCCAAAGTGGCCAGAGGTGGTGCAGCTAAAGTGGATAATCACAAACATATAAGAGTCAGTGTCATTGCCAGGAAAAAAAAAATAAGTCTGAAATGTAGACAAGGACTAGACAAGGACAAAAATGAAAGCATTGGAAAGCCAGAAAGGTGAGGAATGGGATGATATAAACTCTGAGCAAATTGAGGAGTATGGTGCAGAGCTAACACTGTCAGTGGTGAGTATGTGCTAATGTGCCCCTTTTATGTGTTGCATAGGATGTGTTGTTAGAATAGATATGAGAGGGGTTTGTTTGTTTGTTTGTTTTTTGACAGAGTCTCGCTCTGTTCCTCCAGGCTGGAGTGCAGTGATGTGATCATAGCTTACTGCAGTCTCGACATCCTGGGCTCAAGTGATCCTCCTGCTTCAGCCTCCCAAGTAGCTGGGACTACTACAGGCATGGGCACCATGCCGGCTGATTTTCTAATTTTTATTTTTATTGTAAAGACAGGGTCTCACTATGTTGCTCAGGCTGATTTTGAACTCTTGGGCTCAAGCAATCCTTCTGCCTCGGCCTCCCAAAGTGCTGAAATTACAGACGAACCCAGTGTTTAAGTAAGCCACCCAGCTCAAATCCCTTCTGGAATGAGATGTAGTACAGAAAATAAGCAAAGTTCACTTAAATACACTCATTCCTCTAGCCTCTCAGGCTTTTGCTAGGCAAGCTGAGGCTGCAGCTGGATTGGCTCCATGGGAGCTTGCAAGGCTTCTGAGAGATACTTAAGGGGAGACTTGGGCTCTTATGAGTATCCCTCTGGCCCATAAACCTCCTGCTGGAGTCCATTGGATGGGCCTGGAGTCTCCTGTAACCATATACTTAGGCTTTCAATTCCTGAGGGTGTGGTGTGTGCAGGGGTCTAGGTGGACTGGGCCTAGTGAGGAATGGTGAAAGACTAGGTGGATGTGTGCAGACTGAGGGATGAAGGCAGAAAACAGTGGAATTTATTCAGCCATTCAACAAATGAGTACCTTCTGTGTGTCAGCACTGCTCCAGGTGTTAGCAACATAGTTGTTAACAAGCCAGATGGTATCTCTGCCCTCAGGAGCTTAAATTCCATTGGAGAAGAGGGACAAAACAAGTAGGCAAATTAACAAATACATGAAGTTATATATGGTGAGTTCTGTGAAGAAAAATAAAACGGGACAAGGGGATTGAGATTGATGGCGGGGCAGCTACTTCAGATTTAGTGATTAGAGAAGACTCCTCTGAAAAAGTGGTGTTTGTTCAGAGACCCAAATTAAGTGAAGTCATGGGAACATCTTAGGGAAGATTGTTTCATGCAGAAGAAACACCAAGTACAAAAGCCCTGAGGCAGGAATGAGCTTGGTCCCTTCAAAGAAAACCAGACAAAGCTTACTGACCAAGGTAAAGAGACAGGAGAAAGAGTTGGAGAAGTAGGCCGAGGCCAGATTACATAGGGCTTTGTGGGCCATGGGAAAATTTGGATTTTATTTTAAATACAATGTTAAGAAGCCATCACATGAAGGGTTCTAACTAGAAGAGTGACATAGTAAAGTTCAAAAATTTTAGAAGACCATTCTGGCTGATGTGTGAAAAATCCTTATGGGGCTAGGAGTGAAATCAGAGATCCCAGTTAAGAAACTACTGCAGTCTTCCTGGTGAAAGGTGACAGTGGCTTGTACTAGGGAAATAGCAGTGGAGATGGTGAGAGGTAGAGCTGATAGGTGCTGCTGATGCATTGGATCTGGGGTTTGAGGGAAAGAGAAAATTCAAAGATACCTCTCATCTGAGAAACTGGATAAATAGTGGTATCACTGGCCATTGGGATAGGCTGGGGAAGGAGCAGTTTTAAGGTAGGAGAAATAGGGGCTATTTTTTGAAACAGTTTGAGACATCTACTAGATATCCAAATGGAGATGTCATATGTATAGTCAGATATACAAATCTGGAGCTTAGTGGAGGGGGTCAGGGCTAGAGATATAACTTTGGAGTATATAGATGTTATTTAAAGCCATGAGATTGGATGAGCTCATCCAGGAAGTAAATGTAAACAGAAGAGTTCTGAAGACTAAACTTTGGGTCACTCTTAACATTTTGAGTTGAGGAAGAGGAGTTGGAACAATCAAAGAGACTGAGAAAGAGTAGGCAGTAAGAACGGAGGGCAACCAGGAGACTGGTTTTCCAGAAGCCAAGCCAAAAAAGTGTTCCAAAGGCTGGGCATGGTGGTTCATGCCGGTAATCCCAGCACTTTGGAAGGCCAAGGCGGGAGGATCACCCGAGGTCAGGAGTTCAAGACCAGCCTGGCCAACATGGTGAAACCCCGTCTCTACTAAAAATACAAAAATTAGCTGGGCATGGTGGTGTGCACCTGTAGTCCCAGCTACTTAGGAGGCTGAGGCAGGAGAATCTCTTGAACCCAGAAGGCAGAGGTTGCTGTGAGTCGAGATTGTGCCACTGCATTCCAGCCTGGGCGACAGAGTGAGGCTGTCTCAAAAAAAAAAAAAAAAAAAAAAAAAAAAAAGGTGTCTCAAAGAGAACAAAGTCAAATGAACTATGTCAAATGTTTCCAAGTTCATGAGATTTAGCAAGATGGTAGTCTTGGGAACCTTAATAAAAATTTGAGAGGAAAGGGTTGAAAAAAAGAATGAGAGGCCGGACGCAGACTCCGTCTAAAAAAAAAAAAAAAAAATGAGAAATGAGAAAGTGGAGCCAGAAGGTACAGCCAATTCTTTGCAGAGCTTCACCAAAGAGGTTAACAGAGAATTTGGGATTAGTTGGCGGTGGGCATGGGGTATAGACAAACATATTGCTAAACTGATGGGGCTGATCCAGCAGACAAGAAAATGCTTATGATTGCAAGAGAAAGAGGGGTTTTTTTGTTGTTCGTTTTTTTGTTTTTTATGGGAGTAAAGTCCTTGAATTGGCAGGAGGGTGTAAGTGCTGGGGCATAGTCAGTTTATCCTTTGTATCAAGAGGAACAGCAGAGGGGATGAGGATAGATGCTGGTAAAGTGACAGATCTGATTGTGGGAAGATGAGCTACTTCTCTTCTGATTGCTTCTCTTAGGCCTAAGAAACAAAAGTGAGGTTATTGATACAAGCGGGGAGAAGGAAGGATCGATTAGGAGATGTACTAAGCTAAGCGAAGATAATGAATGGTCCAGGTGATAATGGGAGGCTTGAACTTCCTTCTTGTGGCAACAGATAAGTGGGAGTGTAAGGCATGAGGGGTAACTAGTTCTGAGTCATTTAAATAGAAGGTGGCTCTGGTAACTCTGCCTTCTTCCTGTTTCTCAAACATACCATGCTCATTCATATCTCAGGCCATTTAGCACATGCTGTCCCCTCTCTTGAAACATTCTTGCCCCATGCGTTGCTACCTCACTGCATTCAGGACTTTATTCAAATGTCAGCATCTCTGAGAAGACTTCCCTGCCCACTCTATCTAAAACAGCAACCCCTCTTCCAGTCATTCTCCATCCCCTTACTCTGCTTTATTTTTAAAACAGCTTTATTAAAGCATAATCAATATACAAAGAATTGCACCAACCTAACATTTCATGTGTACAATTTGATGAGTTTGCACATATGCAAACACCCACAATACCATCACTACAAACAAGGTAATAGACATATCCAACACCTCCCAAAGTTTCCTTGTGTCCCTTTGGTTTTGTGTGTGTGTGTGTGTGTGTGTGTGTGTGTGTGTGTGATATGTGTGTGTATGTATTAAGAGTGCTTACCATGAGATCTATCCTAAACAAATTTTGAAGTGCACAATACCATATTGTTAACCACTGGTACTAGGTTGTACAGCAGATCTCTAAAACTTATTCATCTTTCATAACTGAAACTTCATACCCGTTGAACAGCAACTCCCTTATTACCTCCTCACCCCAAACCCTGGCAAGCACCATTCTATTTTCTGCTTCTATGAGTTTTACTATTATGGATACCTCTTATAAGTAGCATCACATGCTATTTGTCTTTTCGTGACTGGCTTATTTCACTTAGCAAAATGTCCTCCCTTATGCCCGTTGAATGTAATTTATTTAGTGATGTGTTTATTGGATGTATTCCACCACCAGACCATCAGCTACATGAGAGAAGGACTTGGTTTTGTTCACTGTTATATCCCTAGAGCCTAGCACAGCATCTGTCACATATTTGCTGACTAAATGAATGATCAATTCTTATTTCAGCCTCCCTCTTTGGACTGGTCTCTTGGTGGTTGTTAGTGGTGAAGTGGGTGATGGTGTGAGAGCAGGGAGCCAACTGCCTACCAGGAGCTGGAGAAACTCTTACATCTTCCTGTGGTGGCGCTCAGGCAGCAGTGAGGGTGGCTAATGGTTTCAGAGATCTGGAATGGGGCCAGGAACAGGTCCTCTCATATGCATCAGGGTTGCTTTGGGGAAGGTAAGCAGAACATGGAACAGGAGGAAAACCACATCAGGTTCCATGCCAACAGCAGCCCTCTGCCCTCCCCATCTCAGCAATGACTATTTGTTTTTAGAGGTGCATCCTGCAAGGTATCAGGCAGCCTGTAGTTCTCAAAGACACTGACCTGCAAGTACTGGGTGGTACAGGAAAGTAGTAGAAACAGTGTCTTTCATTATTGAAATGGCTAGGGGTTCCCGGTAGAACTGTGTAAGACATCAAACTTGGCTATCAAGGAGCAGAGGGCTCAAGAGTCTTGCCGGCACAGCAGGCAGAATGTCAGGGCTACTATTTGAGGGCCTGGTTCAACACACTTCATGTGTGAACATGTATCAATCAAAATAATGCTAGCTGCTGTAACCGTTTATGTGACGGAGGTAAGCAATAGATGGGTCAAATGGTAGTTGGAGACCCCGGGAAAGGCACAAAATAGGTGGGGTTTTGATTCAACAGAGCATGGCAGTGCAAGTCAGTGAACTGGAGCAGCTCCGGCAGGCATCAGACAATGGGGCAGCAGGTAATAGAATTGAAGTGGCAGCGTAGAAAGTGGACTACATTAGTCAGGACATCTACCTGTCAGCAAATGTGGCATTGTGACCCTGAGAAGGGAAGGATAACAGTGTATTACAAAGTCTTGGGTAACTGTACCCCAGAGATTTCCCTGGTCTATCCTTGGTTCTGCATTTTTTTTTTTTTTTTTTTTTTGGTCCCTTAGAACACTGGGCCAGATACAGCCCCACCAAAAGCCTCAACAAGCAGATTGATTGTCAGGCTGTCTTCCAGGGTGGCAGTAAGGCCTAGGCACCTGGGTTCATTGTGCCTTTGCTGGGGACCCTCTTAAGGCTGTGCTGGCACAGGTGTGCTCCCTGGCAGCCTGAAATGGAGCATATGATTCAAAATATCACCAAATGAATAATTTCCTAAGGTGGGAGGGGCAGTATTTGATTTCCCTTAGTCTTTGGTTGGTACCAGGATTACTCAGATCAAGGGCTCATTCTCAATGAAACAGAATATCTTAGAGAATGAGATAGACAACCACTCCTTGGTTCAGGAGGTTGAGGAGGATAATAATAACAAGGCCTTAGAATTTACTTGGAGTATTGCACAGGCCAGAGAACATGTATTATCAAAATAACACTAATTGCTATAACAAACAACTACATCTTGGTGGTTTAGCACAATATAAGTTTCTCTCATCAGTCTGTTAGAGAGACTGTGACTCTTCTCCAAGTGACTCAAGGATCCAGCTATTTCCATCTTATGGCTCTGCCATCTTGTGGCTTTAAGGTCACCCTAATGTTTCAGCAGCACATGAAAGTGTGAAGAATCACATACCCGTTACTCAATCACTTTGGCCCTAAAATGATACACATCATGTTTACATGTTGTACTGGTAAGAACTGGTCAAATGATCCTGCCTACAGGTGCGACGGAGCTTGGAAGTGGTAGTTCCTGGCTGGGAAGCCTCTTTCCAGCAACAACTCTACACTATAGAAGGGAAGCCTGAGCCTTTGATCATCATCTAGTGCTCTCTGCAACAGGACAGCCCCAAATATATGTACCGTCCCAGTCCAGCTTGAAATGCTGTCTTTCACTAGTCCTCTTGCATACAAAGCTAAATAACCTACTGAGTTCAGATTCTGTGAGTTCCTGGATCTGCTAGAACTGTACAGCTGGATGCAATTGAGCAGGAGTAGGTAGTGATTCCATCCTGCCACTGAATCAAAGTCCTACTTGTTTTCTTTTTCATAAATAATGAGAGTGCCAACAGGAAAATTTGAGTGCTAGATGGCCCCACACACAAGTTCAGATTGAGATACCCCCTAAAACTTAAGATTCTGCCTTTGAAATGGTACCTGTCTTTGCAAAGGCTCAAGACTCTAGGGTGAGATTAATGGTGTTGTTGTGGTTACTGTATGGAGCAGCTACTCTCTATCCCTCTCAGACAATTCTTTCTAGAATGCCTATTTGCCTGGTGAGGCAGACTGGACAGCCACTGACCTGACCTCCAAACTGCCCTAGGTGAAGTACATGACAGGGTTCTTCTGAGTCATGAATGCATGAATGATGGGCAGCACCTATGGCTCTGTATGGTCCCTATCCTGACCTGCAAGGGCAGACAGGGTTTCACAGAGTCCTCCCAGCAGGAGAATGTTAATCTCAACCATTTAGACTTGCTGTAGTTTGAAGATCACCTAGCTGAGTCTCTTGAAACAAGATTCAGGTTAAAAAGTTGTGAGATGCCATGAAGTCCACCCTTGTCTGTATCAGCATTTGGGTCCCAGCCAGTGATGTACTGCTAAATACTTAACAACCAGCTTCCTGAGAAAAAAAAAGTCTGACCTGTAGCATTTGCTGATTTCCATGGTGCAAATACTCCCACAATGGCTGATTTCAAGCTATCAATGTTGTATTAATGAATGCAGAGTTGAGTAGAGAGGTACAGTAACATACCATTATATGTATATTCAGTATTTCCACCATACATACAGAATGGACAAAATAACTTCAAGAGTGTAGATAAGACCTATAATCCCAGCACTTTGGGAGGCCGAGGTGGGCAGCTCACCTGAGGTCAGGAGTTCAATACCAGCCTGGTCAACATGGCGAAACCCCATCTCTACTAAAAATACAAAAATTAGCCAGGTGTGGTGGCACGTGCCTGTAATCCCAGCTACTCGGGAGGCTGAGGCAGGAGAATTGTTTGAACCCAGGAGGCAGAGGCTGCAGCGAGCCGAGATTGTACCAATGCACTCCGGCCTGGGCAACAGAAAAAGACTTTGTCTCAAAAAAAAAAAAAAAAAAAAAAAGTGTAGATAAGAATGTAGTAAAATAATGTAATGTATTTAATAGTAAGTTCATGTACATTAATTTTTTTTGTTTCAGTGCTGCCTTTTTAATTTTAAAAATTAAATATATACTTTTAAACATACAGAAAATAGGAAAAAATAGCACATTGAATACCCATATACACACCAGTTAGATTCATTAACATTTTGCCATATATGCTTCATGCCACGTACATTAGTTTTTAATAATGGCTGTGACTAATAATTGGCAAGCAAAATTTCTGAAAATTTCACAATCAGCTCTTCTAAGTCAATACAGACTAGCTCTAGCAACCCTACTAGTCTCAGCTTTCTCACCCCAGTACCGTGATTAACCAATCAGGACAGAGAGAGCAGAGGAAGTGTGAGCATGGAAATGAACAATTTTCTTCTCCCAGTGGACTGAGAAATTTCTCAGCAGTGATAGCAGGGTACCCAACACAAAGCACACAACCTATCCTAGAACAGGCACAATGCTGGTGCATGTGTGTCTAAAAGCAGACTTTAGGGAGACACAGCCTTTCTAACCTTGCAAGCTCATTATTAGCCCTAGAAGCAACTCGTGTAAGTCCTGAGTCATGAGATGTACTAGGTGGCTCCCACACACACTAGGAGGAGCTTGAAAACTCCTCCTAGAATTTCCTTGCTTGGTGCCATCATTCTAAAACAAGACTTGTGCTAGTTAATCCACCCTTCCCCTGGAAAAGATAGAAAGTAGATATGTTGGTGTGCTCTGCCCAGGACAGCAGAAGTTTGGCCATTCCCTCCCTGCTCACACACAGAGAGCTACCGGAAACCACACAGAATCTTTCAAGAAAAGGGTGGCCAGCCTGCCTAGAAAGAAGTCTCATCTATCAAATCTGCCACTGTCTGCAGTCATCTGATGGCCTGCATGGAGCTAAAGGATCTACTTCGCTGATGGCTCAGTCATGTGGCTGCTGGCAGGAGACCTCAGGCCCTCACATTGTGGGCCTCTCCATAGGTTACTTGAATGCCATCAGGACATGACAACTAACTTAACCCCAGAGCGAGTGCTCCACTAGAGAGGGAGCACAGAGGAAGCTGCGCTATCTTTTTTATGATCTAGTCTCTGAAATGTCACAATCACTTCTGCTTTATTCTATTTGTTAGAAGTGAGTCACTAATGAATATCTTTATTCTATTCATTAGAAACAAGACATTAAAAGCAGCTCACCCTCAAGAGGAGGGGAAATAGGGTCTTCCTTTGAATGGAAGGAATAGCAAAAAATTTGTGGACAAATTTGACAGCTACTGCAGTTCTCCCTCTTTCCACCAACTATTAATATTCCTTCTACATGCAAAGTACACTCACTCCTCCCAAGGCTCCTAAAAGTCTCATCCCATTACACTATTAGTTTGAAGTCTAGATTTTCATCACTGAGATCAGGTCCAGGTCCAGGTCCGGGTGCACATAAGGCTCCTCAGATGTAGTTCTTGAAGTATAGCTTCTGGAGTACAGTTCCTCTCAACCTGAGGACCTGTGAACCAAAAAGAAAGATATCGGCCACAGATACAGCCAATATACAATGGTGGGAATGTGTAGAATAACCTCTACAGATGTTACTGTACAAGGAAAGGGTAAAACAGGCACAAAGGAGTCGCTGTTCCATAAACAATTCTGAAATATACCTAAGGATATGTTGCAAGTTCCTTGATTAGGACTCAGTCTGGGAATAATTCTCTGCACCTCTTGGCTCTCCCCGCTGGGCTCTTGGTTCCATCCTCTGAGTCATCTTTCCTTTTCACAAAAAGTACTCTGTGTTTCCAGGTGCATGATTTTCTCAGCTTTCTTCCTGCTGGTAGAATTTTGGAGATCCAAAGATCTCTTGTCATTTTGTATTGTCTCTGTCCCTTTCAGTTCAGGCTGGAAGTGTTTCCATAAATACAATTCTCTTTAAAACTTCATGAGTGTTCTCTGATTCTTATTAAGGTTTTCCCCATTACACCACAGCTTTGTCCAAAAATATCTTTGTGATGAGTCCTTCCTAACATTGGACATCTGCTGTGACTACTGAGGGACAGTGCCCTTAAGCTTCTTCAAAGCTCCGTGGCTTGACTGAACAGCTCTTTGAGGCATGACCTTGGATCTTTCTGAGGCTTTAACAAAGGATTTTACAGTCATACTTCCGGTTTTATTTTTTAGACCATGCTTTCCAGAGAGCACCCTGGATTTTACCTTTGTTCCATAGCTATTTCTTAATTTTGGCATTGTTTACCCTTGGAGGATCTAGGAATCTCCAAAATCAGCACTCCTTTTTGTTCAACATTTCTTCCTTCAGCATATCTCTGTCCTTTCACATTTTACGATAAGCAACAAGAAGCAACCAGGCAGCACCTTCAACGCTTTCAATGGAAGTTACTTTAGCTAGGTCATCCAGTTCATTTGGTACATTTTCTACTTTCCAAATAATTTCAGGTGACAGTGGAGCTAAACTTTCTGCCACTACGTAGAAAAGATCCCTCTTCCTTCACTTTCCTATAACATATTCCTTACTCCTATTTAACCCCACACTGGTAGCCTCCTCAAAGCTCAGAATTCTCCAAAAAGTCTATTCAAGAAATTTCAGCCTTTTATGGATACTCTCTTCAAAGTCCTTCCAGCTTTTGCAAAACTGCCTAATTCCCAAGCCACTCCCACATTTTTAGATCCTTTTTTTTTTTCCTTTTGAGACGGAGTCTCACTCTGTCACCAGGTTGGAGTGCAGTGGCTCAATCTTGGCTCATTGCAATCTCTGCCTCCCAGATTCAAGAGATTCTCCTGCCTCAGCCTCCCAAGTAGCTGGGACTACAGGAGTGCGTCACCATGCCCTGCTAATTTTTGTATTTTTGGTAGAGACGGGGCTTCACTATGTTGGCCAGGATGGTCTTGACCTCTTGATAGCACCCCACTTCCAGATAGCCAGATCTGTACTAGTTATGTTACTGCATAAAAAGTTACTCCAAAACTCAGTGGCTTAAAACAACAAACATACATTATCTCATAGTTTCTGTCTGTCAGGAATTTCAGAGTAGCTTATTTGAAAATGTAGCCTCAGGGTCTGATATGGTTTGTGTCCCCACCCAAATCTCATCTCGAATTGTAATCCCCATGTGTCAAGGAAGGGACCTGGTAGGAGGTGACTGGATCATGGTGGCAATTTCCCCTATACTATTCTCATGATAGTGATTTCTCACGAGATATGATGTTTTTATAAGTGTTTGACAGTTCTTCCTTCCCATGCTCTCTCTCGCCTGCCACCATGTAAGACATGCCTGCTTCCTCTTCTGCTACGATTGTAAGTTACCTGAGACCTCCCAAACCATGTGGAACTGTGAGTCAATTAAACCTCTTTTCTTTATAAATTACCCAGTTTCTGAATCCTCATTTCTCACCCTAAACAAAAACCAACTGAAGATGGATCAAAGACTTGAATCTAAGACCTGAAACCATAAAAATTCTAGAAGATAACTGATATGGTTTGGCTGTGTCCCCACCCATATCTCATCTTGAATTGTAGTTCCCATGATTCCCACATGTTGTGGGAGGGACCTTGTATTAGGGTTCTCTAGAGGGAAAGAATTAATTGGAGATATATATATACACACACACACACACACACACACACATATACATATAGGAGTTTATTAAGTATTAACTCACACAATGACAAGGTCCCACAATAGGCTGTCTGCAAGCTAAGGAGCAAGGAGAGCCAGGCCAAGTCCCAAAACTGAAGAACTTGGAGTGCAGTGTTTGAGGGCAGGAAGCATCCAGCACACAGGAGACAGATGTAGGTTGGGAGGCTAGGCCAGTCTCACCTTTTCATGTTTTCATGCTTGCTTTATATTGGCTAGAGGCTGATTAGATGGTGCCCACCAGATTAAGGGTGGGTCTGCCTTCCCCAGCCCACTGACTCAAATGTTAATCTCCTTTGGCAACACCCTCACAGACACACCCAGGATTAGTATTTGGGACCCTTCAATCCAATCAAGTTGACACTCAGTATTAAGCATCACAGACCTGGTTGGAGATAATTGAATCATTGGGGCAGTTTACCCTATACTGTTCTCATGGTAGTGAATAAGTCTCACAAGATCTGATGGTTTCATAAGGGGAAACCCCTTTTGCTTGGCTATCATTCTCTCTTGCCTGCTACCATGTAATATGTGTCTTTCGCTTTTCACCATGATTGTGAGGCCGCCCCAGCCACCTGGAACTGTGAGTTCATTAAAACACTTTTTCTATATAAATTACCCAGTCTGGGGTATGTCTTTATCAGCGGCATGAAAATGGACTAATACAGTCAACTGGTACTGGTAGACTGCGGTGCTGCTGTAAAGACACCCAAAAATGTGGAAGACACTTTTGAACTGGGTAACAGGCAGAGGTTGGAACAGTTCAGAGGGCTCAGAAGAAGACAGGAAAATGTGGGAAAGTTTGGAACTTCCTAGGGACTTGTTGAATGGCTTTGACCAAAATGCTGATAATGATATGGACAATGAAATCCAGGCTGAGTTGGTCTCAGATGGAGAAAAGAAACTTGTTGGGAACTGGAGTAAATATGACTCTTGCTATGTTTTAGCAAAGAGACTGGTGGCATTTTGCCCCTCCCCTAGAGATTTGTGGAACTTTGAACTTGAGAAAAATGATTTAGGGTATCTGGCAGAAGAAATTTCTAAGCAGCAAACTATTCAAGATGTGACTTGAGTGCTGTTAAAGACAATCAGTTTTATAAGGGAAGCAGAGCATAAAGTTTGGAAAATGTGCAGCAAGACAATGCAATAGAAAAGAAAATCCCACTTTCTGAGGAGAAATTCAATCTGGCTGCAGAAATTTGCATAAGTAACAAGGAGCCAAATGTTAATAACCAAGACAATGGGGAAAATGTCTCTAGAGCATGTCAGAGGTCTTCACAGCAGCCCCTCCCATCACAGGCCTGGAGGCCTAGGAGGAAAATATGGTTTTGTGGGCTGGGCCCAGGGGCAGAATGATATGGTTTGGCTGTGTTGCCACCATATCTCATCTTGAATTGTAGCTCTCATAATTCCCACATATTGTGGGAGGGGCCCAGTGGAAGATAATTGAATACTGTTCTTGTGATAGTGAATAAGTCTCATGAGATCTGATGGTTTTATAAGGGGAAACCCCTTTCACTTGTTTCTCATTCTCTCTTGCCTGCTGCCATGTAAGACATGCCTTGGCTTCTCCTTTGCCTTCCACCATGATTGTGAAGCCTTCCCAGCTATGTGGAAATGTGAGTCCATTAAACCTCTTTCCTTTAGAAATTACCCAGTCTTAAGTATGTCTTTATTAGCAGTGTGAGAACAGACTAATACAATAACATTGGGAATACCCTTCTAGACATAGGCCTAGACAAAGACTTCATGACCAAGAACTCAAAAGCAAATGCAACAAAAACAAAGATAAATAGATGGGACTTAATTAAAATAAAAAGCTTCTGCATAGCAAAAGAAATAATTAGCAGAGTAAACAGATAACCCACAGAATGGGAGAAAATCTTCACAATCTAAACATACAACAAAGGACTAATATCCAGAATCTACAAGGAAGTCAAACAAACCAGCAAGAACAAAACAAAATTTCCATCAAAAAGTAGGCTAAGAATATGAACAGGCAATTCTCAAAAGAAGATATACAAATGGCCAAAAAACATGAAAAAATGCTCAACATCACTAAATATCAGGGAAATGCAAATCAAAACCACAATGCAATACCACCTCACTCCTGCCAGAATGGCCATAATCAAAAAATAATAAAATAATAGATGTTGGCATGGATGTGGTGAAAAGGGAACACTTTTACACTGCTGGTGGGAATGTAAACTAATACAAACACTATAAAAAACAGTGTGGAGATTCTTAAAGAACTAAAAGTAGATCTATGTATGATTTGATCCAGCAATCCCACTACTGGGTATCTACCCAGAGGAAAATAAGTCATCATATGAAAAAGATACCTGCACATGCATGATTATAGCATCACCATTCACAGTTGCAGAACTATAGAACCAGCCCAAATGCCCATCAATCAACAAGTGGATAAAGAAAATGTGATACACACACACACACACACACACACACACACACCATGGAATACTAGCATACTACTCAGTCATAAAAAGGAACAAAATAATGGCATTTGCAGCAATCTGGATGAAATTGGAGACCAATATTCAAAGTGAAGTAACTCAGGAATGGAAAACCAAACATCTTATGTTCTCACTTATAGGAAGAGCTAACCTGTGATGATACAAAGGCATAAGAATGATTCAATGGACTTGGGGGACTCGGGGGAAAAGGGTGAGGGGGATGAGGCAGAAAAGACTATATATTGGGTACCGTGTACTCCGCTCAAGTGATGGGTGCTCCAAAATTTCAGAAATCACCACCAAAAAATGTATTCATGTAACCAAATACCACCTGTTCCCCAAAAACCTATTGAAAATAAAAAAAAATATATATGGGGAAGAAAATATTACTGTTTATATTTAATTTTATACTGTATGTTTTAAAAATTATATTTTTGTTTATGTTTAATATATGTGAACATGTATAATGGATTAAAAATAGATATCAAGAGTGAGTGTTCAAAGTATTTTAGTCATCAAAAAAGTTTGGATGCTATTGTAGTGTGTCGATGAAAAGAGTCAAACTCTAAAATATTTGAAGAGATTTTATTCTGCGCCAAATATGAGTTACAATGGCTTGTGATACAGCTCTCAGGAGGTCCTGAGAACATGTGCCCAAGGTGGTTGGGGTGCAGCTTGGTTTCATACATTTTAGGGAGGCATGAGACACCAATCAAATACATTTAAGAAATACATTGGTTTGGGCCAGATGCGGTGGCTCACGCCTGTAATCTGAGCACTTTGGGAGGCCGAGGCGGGTGGATCACCTGAGGAAAGGAGTTTGAGACCAACCTGGCCAACATGGTGAAACCCCATCTCTAGTAAAAATATAAAAATTAGCCAGGTGAGATGGAGGGTGCCTATAATCCCAGCTACTCAGGAGACTGAGGCAGGATAATCACTTGAACCCGGGAGGCGGAGGTTGCAGTGAGCCGAGATCATGCCACTGGACTCCAGCCTGGGTGACAGAGCGAGACTGTCTCCAAAAACACACAGAAAAGAAAGGAATACATTGGTGTGGTTCAGAAAGGTGGAACAACTCAAAGCAGGGGCTTCTAGGCTATAGGTAAATTTAAACGTTTTCAGATTGACAATTGGTTGAGTTTGTCTAAAGACCTGGGATCAATAGAAAGGAAATGTTCTGGCTAAGATAAAAGATTGTGGAGACCAAGGTTCTTTTGTGGTCTTATAGTGGCTGCCCATAGAGACAATAGATGACAAATGTTTCCTATTTGGACCTTTAAAAGGCAGTGGCCTCTTACTTAATCTCTTCAGGATTGGGAGGGGCTAGAAGAAAAAGATCTAGCTATGTTCATAGAGATTCTTTACAAATGCACATTTTCCCCCACAAAGGACCATTTCAAACTATGGCAAAGTAGAATATTTTGACTTCCTTCTTTGTCATGTAATGTTATGCCAGAGTCATATTGGAAAGTTAGTCATGATATATAGGGTTAAATAAAACCCA
Source organism: Macaca mulatta (assembly GCF_049350105.2). Taxonomy (NCBI): domain Eukaryota; kingdom Metazoa; phylum Chordata; class Mammalia; order Primates; family Cercopithecidae; genus Macaca; species Macaca mulatta. The sequence goes on along the minus strand of NC_133426.1, from coordinate 75,081,886 downwards.
TCAGATGAGAATTTATGATTTGTAGGGCATGACTCCTATATTTGTAGATAGGAATTTGGGCAAGATAAAAAATCAGACCTCAGTCCTCAAGTGGATGGCCTTGCATGACGTAGTAAAGAACCTGGACTTCATCAAAGGCTATGAGGAACCTAAGGACATGAAGAATGTTAACCAAAAGATCTGATTTGCATTTTAGCTATATTATCCTGATAGCTGTTAGCGTGGATTTGAGAAAAATAAAACTCCAGGAAGGGCGACCATTTAGGAGGCTGTTGCAATCATTCAAAACACAGACGGTGAGAGCCTGGATGAAACTGTAGTGGTATATGTAGATTTAAAAAAAATAAAAGAATTAAAACATGAAAAAAACAAATTACCCAGTCTTGGGCAGTTCTTTATAGCATTGTGAGAATGGACTAATACAGGAAAATTGGTATCACAGAGAGTGGGGTATTGCTATCAAGATAACTTGAAAATGTGGAAGTGACTTTGGAACTGGGTAAGGGCAGAGGTTGTAACAGTTTGGAGGGCTCAGAAGAAGACAGAAAGACGTTGGGAAGTTTGGAACTTCCTAGAGACTTGTTGGATGCTTTGACCAAAATGCTGATAGTGATGTGGACAATGAAGTCCAGGCTCCATCTTCAACTCCATCTCAGATGGAGATGAAGAACTTAATAGGAACTGGAGCAAAAGTCACTGTTTCTATGCTTTAGCAGAGACTGGTGGCATTTTGTCCCTGCCCTAGAGATCTGTGGAACTTTGAACTTGAGAGAGATGATCTGAAATTGGAACTTATGTTTAAAAGGGAAGCAGAGCAAAAACATTTGGAAAATTTGCAGCCTGACAATATAACAGAAAAGAAAAACCTGGAGGGCATTGCGAGATGGCCAAATAGGAACAGCTCCGGTCTGTAGCTCCCAGAGTGATTGAAGCAGAAGGTGGGTGATTTCTGCATTTCCAACTGAGGTACCTGGTTCGTCTCATTGGGACTGGTTGGACAGTGGGTGCAGCACAAGGAGGGTGAGATGAAGCAGGGTGGGGTATTGCCTCACCCGGGAAGTGCAAGGGGTCAGGGGATTTCCCTTTCCTAGCCAAGGGAAGCCATGACAGACTACCTAGAAAAATGGGACACTCCTGCCCAAATATTGTGCTTTTCCTAAGGTCTTAGCAACCTGCAGACAAGGAGGTTCTCTCCTGTGCCTGGTTCAGCAGGTCCCACGTCCACGGAGCCTTGCTCACTGCTAGTGCAGCAGTCTGAGATTGAACTGTGAGGTGGCAGCCTGGCTGGGAGAGGGGCATCTGCAATTGTTGAGGCTTGAGTAGGTAAACAAAGTGGCCAGGAAGCTCAAACTGGGCAGAGCCCACGCAGCTCAACAAGGTCCACTGCCTCTAGATTCCAGCTCTGTGGGCAGAGCATAGCTGAACAAAAGATAGCAGACAACTTCTGCAGACTTAAACGGCCCTGTCTGACAGCTCTGAAAAGAGCAGTGGTTCTCCCAGCATGGCATTTGAGCTCTGCGAATGGACAGACTGCCTCCTCAAGTGGGTCCCTGACCCCTGTGTAGCCTAACTGGAAGACATCTACCAGTAGGGGCCAACAGACACCTCATGTAGGTGGCTGCCCCTCTGGGATGAAGCTTCAAGAGGAAGGATCAGGCAGCAACATTTGCTATTCTGCAGCCTCCGCTGGTGATACCCAGGCAAAGAGTGTCTGGAGTGGGCCTGCAGCAAACTCCAACAGACCTGCAGCTGAGGGACCTGACTGTTAGAAGGAAAACTAACAAACAGAAAGGAATAGAATCAACATCAACAAAAAGGTCATCTACACCAAAACCCCATCTGTAGGTCACTGACATCAAAGAACAAAGGTAGATAAAACCACAAAGATGGGGAGAAACCAGAGCAGAAAAGCTGAAAATTCTAAAAATCAGAGCACCTCTTCTCCTCCAAAGGATTGCAGCTCCTCACCAGCAATGGAACAAAGCTGGATGGAGAATGACTTTGACGAGTTGACAGATGTAGGCTTCAGAAGGTCGGTAATAACAAACTTCTCTGAGCTAAAGGAGGATGTTCAAACCCATCACAAGGAAGCTAAAATCCTTGAAAACAGATTAGATGAATGGCTAACTACAGTAAACAGTGTAGAGAAGACCTTAAATGACCTGATGGAGTTGAAAACCATGGCATGAGAACTTTGTGACGCATGCACAAGCTTCAGTAGCCGATTCGATCAAGGGGAAGAAAAAGTATCAGTGATGGAAGATCAAATTAATGAAATAAAGTGAGAAGACAAGGTTAGAGAAAAAAGAGTAAAAAGAAACAAACGAAGCCTCCAAGAAATATGGGACTATGTGAAAAGACCAAATTCACGTTTGATTGGTGTACCTGAAAGTGATGAGGAGAATGTAACCAAGTTGGAAAACACTCTTCAGGACATTATCCAGGAGAACTTCCCCAACCTAGCAAGGCAGGCTAAAATTCAAATTCAGGAAACACAGAGAATATCACAAAGAGACTCCTCGAGAAGAGCAACCCCAAGACACATAATTGTCACATTCACCAAGGTTGAAATGAAGGAAAAAGTGTTAAGGGAAGCCAGAGAGAAAGGTCAGGTTACCCACAAGGGAAACCCATCAGACTAACAGCAGATCTCTTGGCAGAAACCCTACAAGCCAGAAAAGAGTGGGGGCCAATATTGGACATTCTTAAACAAAAGAATTTTCAACCAAGAATTTCATATCCAGCCAAACAAAGCTTCATAAGTGAAGGAGAAATAAAATCCTCTACAGACAAGCAAATGCTGAGAGATTTTGTCACCACCAGGCCTGCCTTACAAGAGCTCCTAAAGGAAGCACTAAACATGGAAAGGAACAACCAGTACCAGCCACAGCAAAAACATGCGAAAATGTAAAGACCATCAATGCTATGAAGAAACTGCATCAATTAATGGGCAAAATAACCAGCTAACATCATAATGACAGGATCAAATTCACACATAACAATATTAACCTTAAACGTAAATGGACTAAATGCCCCAATTAAAAGACACAAACTGGCAAATTGGATAAAGAATCAAGACCCGTCAGTGTGCTGTATTCAGGAGACCCATCTCACGTGCAAAGACATACATAGGCTCCAAATAAAAGGATGGAGGAAGATCTACCAAGCAGATGGAAAGAAAAAAAAAAAAAAAAAACCAGCAGGGGTTGCAATCCTAGTCTCTGATAAAACAGAGTTAAAACCAACAAAGATCAAAAGAGACAAAGAAGGCCATTACATAATGATAAAGGGATCAATTCAACTGGAAGAGCTAACTATTGTAAATATATATGCACCCAATACAGGAGCAACCAGATTCATAAAGCAACTCCTTAGAGACCTACAAAGAGACTTAGACTCCCACACAATAATAATGGGAGACTTTAACACCCCACTGTCAATATTAGACATATGAATGAGACAGAAGGTTAACAACGATATCCAGGACTCAAACTAAGCTCTGCAACAAGCAGACCTAATAGACATCTACAGAATTCTCCACCCCAAATCAACAGAATATGCATTCTTCTCAGCAACACATTGCACTTAGTCTAAAATTGACCACATAATTGGAAGTAAAGCACTCCTCAGCAAATGTAAAAGGAGAGAAATCACAACAAACTCTCTCTCAGACCACAGTGCAGTCAAATTAGAACTCAGGATTTAAAAACTCACTCAAAACTCCACAAATACATGGAAACTGAACAACTTGCTCCTGAATAACTACTGGGTAAATAACTAAATGAAGGCAGAAATAAAGATGTTCTTTGAAACCAATGAGAACAAAGACACAACTTACCAGAATCTCTGGGACACATTTAAAGCAGTGTGTAGAGGGAAATTTATAGCACTAAATGCCCACAAGAGAAAGCAGGAAAGATCTAAAACTGACACCCTAACATCACAATTAAAAGAACTAGAGAAGCAAGAACAAACAAATTCAAAAGCTAGCAGAAGGCAAGAAATAACTAAGATCAGAGCAGAACTGAAAGAGATAGAGACACAAAAAACTCTTCAAAAAAAAAATCAATGAATCCAGGGGCTGGTTTTTTGAAAAGATCAACAAAATTGATAGACTGCTAGCAAGACTAATAAAGAAGAAAAGAGAGAATTATCAAATAGATGCAACAAAAAATAATAAAGGGGATATCACCACCGATCCCACAGAAATACAAACTACCATCAGTCAATACTATAAACACCTCTATGCAAATAAACTAGAAAATCTAGAAGAAATGGATAAATTCTGGGACACATACACCCTCTCAAGACTAAACCAGGAAGAAGTTGAATCTCTGAATAGACCAATAACAGGCTCTAAGATTGAGGCAATAATTAATAGCCTACCAACCAAAAAAAGTCCAGGACCAGACAGATTCACAGCTGAATTCTACCAGAGGTACAAAGAGGAGTCGGTGCCATTCCTTCTGAAACTATTCCAATCATTAGAAAAAGAGAGAATCCTCCCTAACTCATTTTATGAGGCCAACATCATCCTGATTCCAAAGTCTGGCAGAGAGGCAACAAAAAAAGAGAACTTTAGACCAATATCCCTGATGAACATTGATGAGAAAATCCTCAATAAAATGCTGGCAAACTGAATGCAGCAGCACATCAAAAAGCTTATCCACCACGATCAAGTTGGCTTCATCCCTGGGATTCAAGGTTGGTTCAACATACGCAAATCAATAAACGTAATCCATCACATAAACAGAACCAATGACAAAAACCACATGATTATCTCAATAGATGCAGAAAAGGCCTTCAACAAAATTCAACGGCCCTTCATGCTAAAAACTTTCAATAAACTAGATATTGATTGAATGTATCTCAAAATAATAAGAGCTATTTATGGCAAACCCACAGCCAATATCATACTGAATGGGCAAAAGCTGGAAGCATTTCCTTTGAAAACTGGTACAAGACAAGGATGCCCTCTCTCACCACTCCTATTCAACATAGTGTTGGAAGTTCTGGCCAGGGCGATCAGGCAAGAGAAAGAAATAAAGGATGTTCGATTAGGAAAAGTGGAAGTCAAATTGTCCCTATTTGCAGATGACATGATTGTATATTTAGAAAACCCCATTGTCTCAATCCACAATCTCCTTAAGCTGATGAACAACTTCAGTAAAGTCTCAGGATACAAAATCAATGTGCAAAAATCACAAGCATTCCTATACACCATTAACAGACAAACGGAGAGTCAAATCATGAGTGAACTCCCATTCACAATTGCTACAAAGAGAAAAAAATACCTAGGAATCCAATTACAAGGGATGTGAAGAACCTCTTGAAGGAGAACTACAAACCAATGCTCAACGAAATAAAATAGGACACAAAGAGATGGAAGAATATTCCATGCTCATGGATGGGAAAAATGAATATCTTGAAAATGGCCATACTGCCCAAAGTAATTTATAGATTTAATGCGATCCCCATCTAGCTACCAATGACTGTTTTCACAGAACTGGGAAAAACTACTTTAAAGTTCATATGGAACGAAAAAAGAGTCCACATTGCCAAGACAATCCTACACCAAAAGAACAAAGCTGGAGGCATCATGTTACCTGACTTCAAACTACACTACAAGGGTACAGTAATCAAAACAGCATGGTACTGGTGCCAACACAGATATATAGACCAATGGAACAGAACAGAGGCCTAACAAATAACACGACACATCTACAACCATCTGATTTTTGACAAACCTGACAAAAACAAGAAATGGGGGCCGGGCGCGGTGGCTCAAGCCTGTAATCCCAGCACTTTGGGAGGCCGAGACGGGCGGATCACGAGGTCAGGAGATCGAGACCATCCTGGCTAACACGGTGAAACCCCATCTCTACTAAAAAATACAAAAAACTAGCCGGGCGCGGTGGCGGGCGCCTGTAGTCCCAACTACTCGGGAGGCTGAGGCAGGAGAATGGCGTGAACCCGGGAGGCGGAGCTTGCAGTGAGCTGAGATCCGGCCACTGCACTCCAGCCTGGGCGGCAGAGCGAGACTCCGTCTCAAAAAAAAAAAAAAAAAAAGAAATGGGGAAAGGATTCCCTATTTAATAAATGGTGCTGGGAAAACTGGCTAGCCATATGTAGAAAACTGAAACTGGATCCCTTCCTTACACCTTATACGAAAATTAATTCAAGATGGATCAAAGACTTAAATGTTAGATCTGAAACCATAAAAACCCTAGAAGAAAACCTAGGCAATACCACTCAGGACATAAGCATGGGCAAGGGCTTCATGACTAAAACACCAATGCAATGGCAACAAAAGTGAAAATTGACAAATGGGATCTAATTAAACTAAGGAGCTTCTGCATGGCAAAAGAAACTACCATCAGAGTGAACAGGCAACCTACAGAATGGGAGAAAATTTTTGCAATCTACTCATCTGACAAAGGGCTAATATACAGAATCTACAAATAACTCAGATTTACAAGAAAAAAACCAAACAACCCCATCAAAAGGTGGGCAAAGGATATGACCAGATACTTCTCAAAAGAAGACATCTATGTAGCCAACAGACACGTGAAAAAATGCTAATCATCACTGGTCATCAGAGAAATGCAAATCAAAACCACAATGAGATAACTGAGATACCATCTCATGCCAGTTAGAATGGCAATCATTAAAAAGTCAGGAAACAACAGATGCTGGAGAGGATGTGGAGAAATAGGAATGCTTTTACACTGTTGGTGGGAGTGTAAATTAGTTCAACCATTGTGGAAGGCAATGTGGCGATTCCTCAAGGACTAGAACTAGAAAAACCCAGCCATCCCATCACTGGGTATATACCTAAAGGATTATAAATCATACTACTATAAAGACACATGCACACATAGGTTTATTGCGGCACTATTCACAATAGCAAAGACTTGGAACCAACTGAAGTGTCCATCAATGATAGACTGGATTAAGAAAATGTGGCACATATACACCATGGAATACTATGCAGCCATAAAAAAGGATGAGTTCATGTCTTTTGCAGGGACATGGATGAAGCTGGAAACCATCATTCTCAGCAAACTATCACAAGGACAGAAAATCAAACACTGCATGTTCTCACTCATAGGTGGGAACTGAACAATGAGATCACTTGGACACAGTGCGGGGAACATCACACACCAGGGCCTGTCATGGGGTGGGGGGCTGGGGGAGGGATCACATTAGGAGAAATGCCGAATGTAAATGATGAGTTGATGGGTGCAGCACACCAACATGGCACATGTATACCTATGTATTAAACCTGCACATTGTGCACATGTACCCTAGAACTTAAAGTATAATAATAAAAAAAAGAAAACCCATTTTCTGAGGATAATTCAAGCTGGCTGCAGAAATGTGCATAAACAACAAGAAGCTGAATGTTAATGACCAAGACATTGGGAAAAATGTCTTCAGGGCATGTCAGAGACCTTCATAGCAGCCCCTCCCATCACAGGCCCAGAAGCCTAGGAGGGATAAATGGTTCTGTGGGCCAGGCCCAGAGACCCACTGCTGTGTGGAGCCTCAGGACTTGGTGTCCTGCATCTTAGTCACTCCAGCTCTAGCCATGGCTAAAAGAGGCCAAGGTACAGGTTGGGCCATTGCTTCAGAGGGTGTAAGCCCCAACTCTTGGTGGCTTCCACGTGGTGTTGGGCCTGTGGGTACACGGAAGTCAATAATTGAGGTTTGGCAACATCCACCTTGATTTCAGAGGATGTGTGGAAATGCCTGGATGTCCACACAGAAGTCTGCAGCATGAGGACCCTCTGCTAGCTCAGTGCTGAAGGGAAATGTGGGGTTGGAGCCCCGACACACAGTCCCCACTGGGGCACTGCCTAGTGGAGCTGTGAGAAGAGGGCCACCGTCCTCCAGACCCCAGAATGGCAGATCCACCAACAGCTTGCATGATGCACCTGAAAAAGCCACAGGTACTCAATGTCAGCCCATGAAGGAGCTGTCCAAGGCCATGGGAGCCCACGTCTTGCATCAGTGTGCCCCGAATGTGAGACATGGAGTCAAATTAGATTAATTTTGGAGCTTTAAGATTTAATGACTGCTGACCAGCACGGTGGCTCATGCCTGTAATCCCAGAACTTTGGGAGACTCAGGTAGGCAGATCACTTGAGGTCAGGAGTTTGAGACCAGCCTGGCCAATATGGTGAAACCCTGTCTCTACAAAAAATACAATAATTAGCCAGGCTTGGTGGTGTGCACCTATAATCCCAGCTACTTGGAAGGCTGAGGCTAGAGAATCACTTGAACCTGGGAGGCAGAGGTTGCAGTGAGCTGAGATCATGCCACTGTACTCCATAGTGGGCGACAGAGCAAGACTCAGTCTTCCAACAACAACAACGAAAAAAGATTAACGACTGCCCTTCTGGATTTTGGACTTGCACAGGGCCTGTAGCCCCTTTGTTTTGGCTCATTTCTCCTATTTGGAATGGGAGCATTTATCCAATGCCTGTAACCCCATTGTATCTTGGAAGTGACTAACTTGCTTTTTATTTTACAGGCTCCTAGGCAGAAGGAACTTGCCTTGTCTCAGATGAGACTTTGGACTTGAACTTTTGGGTTAACGTTGGAATGAGTTAAGACTTTGGGGGAACTGTTGGAAAGGCATGACTGGTTTTGAAATGTAAAAAGAACGTGATATTTGGGAGGGGCCAGGGCAGAATGATATGGTTTGGCTCTGTGTCCCCACCCAAATCTCATCTCAAACTGTAATCCCCATAATCCTCACGTGTCAAGGGAGGGAACTGGTGGAAGACAATTTAATTGTAAGGGTGGTTTCTGCCTTGCTGTTCTCATGATAGTGAGTGAGTTCTCACAAGATCCGATGGTTTGACAGTTTCTCCTTCACATCCTCTCTCTTGCCTGCTGCCATGTAAGACGTTCCTGCTTTCCCTTCTGCCATGATTGAAAGTTTCCTGAGGCCTCCCCAGCCATGTAGGAACTGTGAGTCAATTAAACCTCTTTTCTTTATAAATTACCCAGTCTTGGGAAATTTATTTTATTTATCTTTATAAATTACCCAGCTGTGTGTGAATGGACTAATACAGGGTCTGTCATATGGTTGCATTGATATAAGCAAGTCTAGGCCAGGTGTGGTGGCTCACACCTGTAATCCCAGCACTTTGGGAGGCCAAGGTGGGTGGATCACTTGAGGCCAGGAGCTCAAGATGAGCCTGGCCAACATGGTAAAATTCCATCTCTACTAAAAATACAAAAATTAGCTGGAAGTGGTAGTGCATAGCTGTGGTCCCAGCTACTCAGGAGGATGAAGTGGGAGGATCTCTTGAACCTGGGAGGTGGAGTCTGCGGTAACCTGAGATCATGCCACTGCACTCCATCCTGGGTGACAGAGCAAGACTCTGTCTCAAAAAAAAAAAAAAAAAAAAAAAAAAGATATAAGCAAGTCTACTATCATCTGAAGGCTTGAATGATGATAGAGGATTTTCTTCCAGGATGGCTCAGTCACATGGCTGTTGGCTGGAGGCCTCAGTTCCTCACCACACAGGCCTCTCCTTAGGTGTCTGCATGACATGGCAGGTAACTTCTTCCAGAGTTACCGATCCATAAGAGAAAGCTCAGAAGAAGCCACGCTGCCTTTTCTGACCTAGTCTCTGAAATCTCTGAAATTGCACACTGCTTCATGCTATTCATTAGGATCAGATCCTCAGGGGAGTGGGATTTAGGTTCCTGCCTTTGGAAGGGAGGAGGGTCAAAGAGTTTGTGGACACATTTATTTTATTTTATTTTATTTTATTATTTATTTATGTATTTATTTATTGAGACAGAGTCTTGCTCTGTCGCCCAGGCTGGAATGCAGTGGCATGATCTTGGCTCATTGCATCCTCCGCCTCCTGGGTTCAAGCGATTCTCCTGCCTCAACCTCCTGAGTAGCTGGGATTACAGGCACATGCCACCACATACAGCTAATTTTTGCATTTTTAGTAGAGACGGGGTTTCACCATGTTGGTCAGTCTGGTCTTGAACTCCTGACCTCATGATCCACCTGCCTTGGCTTCCCAAAGTGCTGGGATTACAGGCGTGAGCCACCACGCCCGGCCTGTGGACATATTTTTACATCATCACACTCCTCCTTTTATCCCAGGATGTCATGGCTAGGACAGGCAAGCAGAGTTCTCTAACCTGAGCAGGAAAAAAGGAAGGCTCAGAGAAATTAAGTGGCCTGACTGATATGCACAATAGTTCTCACGGATTAGCAGAGCTTTCAACCCAGGTATTGCTAGAGATGGCCAGAAGAGAGGCGAGGATACAAGACAACCTGGATCTTCTGAGAATCATGCTGCATAACGTCATCTGTCATCTCACCCAGAAAATACCACATCTTTACGCCAATTTTTAGCATATGTCAGTCACCATGTTAAGTGCTTTAAGTGCATTAGCTTAGTTAAAACTCACAAAATCCTTTGAAGTAAACACTTTTATCATATCCACTTTACAGTATGAAATCTGTGGCTCAGAACAATGAAGAAGGAACTACATGGTCACAGAGCTACTGGCAGAAAAGTCTGGATTCAAACTCAGGTTTGTCTAACACTAGAATGCTTTAAACAACACAAGATGAAAGTTTCTGTCTTGAAGATCCAAGAGAAGTTTGAGTAAAGACATAATATATCTATGCTCAGCCTGACTAGCAGTAGTATTATCAATGTATCTTGAGAATGTATGGCTTTAAAAGAGCAAAGACTATCATTTAAAAGAGCAAAGACTATCATTTAGTAAGTACCTGTTATTTTCCAGATGCTTAACTCATGAAAACACATTTGATCTTCACAGTAGATATGTGGGATAAGTATAATTAGATACACTTTACAGATGAGGAAGCGCAGAGAAGTGAAGTGACTTACTCAAAATGGTACCAATAGTCATGTATGTTTCCAAAACCTGGCTCCATGCCAGGGATTTTTAATGAGCCTCATATAGTCCAAGGGCTTAATGAGGCATTGGAAGGTGCTCGACTTCACCTTATACAGAGCTGCTCTCCCTCTTTTATCTAGTTGACATAGTGAGCTTCTATACAATACATATTTCATTTGAATCGAGGATATCTTGGCTTAAGAAGAGGAAAAAAACCACAAAGCTATTTTCAAGTACACCATAAGGCTTTCTCTGAGTGCTCAGGCCTATGAAAACCTTGCATTTGTCACTCATCCACTCTCTTCACTTCTAACATCATCTTCAAGTAGAACAGTCACAAAGATTCCCAAGGCAAAGTAAGCATGAGTCTAAGGAAGTTGGGGTCTTCAGGGAGTTGCCCAAATGTGGGCACAGTTGCAGGAAGTACATGTCAATGTAGAGTTCCTAAAGTCCCAGCTTTCTGGCTGGAGGATCAAAAAGGAGAGCTCCAGAAAAGCAGAAAGTATCAGGAAGATTATGAAGAGGGAGGAATTCAGAAAAGTGATCTTTAAAGCTGTTTATGAACTGCTGGGTTTACACCTCAAGCTGCATATGCATGGATCTCATCCAAAATCACATATACAGATGTTGAGAAGGAAGGAAAGAATAGAACACCACCACACAGTTGGGCAGATCTGAATAGCATTGCAAAGCCTTTGCAAACTGAATGGACACTGAAACTGCAACCCATAGAAGGCGGGTCAGAACTTAACTTAGTCAAAGCTGGCTAAAACCAAAACTATCAACATTCTCCTTAGGGTTTAAACAGGACCCAGGGTCTCATGAGATAATATTGACAATATTCAGAACATATTCCAAAATTATTTGTCATATGAAGAACCAGAAAAATCTCAACTTACAAGGGAAAAGAGTCAACAGATGTCAACACTGAGAAGACATAGATATTAGAAACATCTGACAAAGAATTTAAAGCAGCTCATATAAAACTCCTTTTTAATAAGTAAATGCTAAGACCTAGAAACAAACTGAAAGATCAAATTTTCAGCAAGGAAATAGGAGCCATCAAGAAAAACCAAATGGAAATTATTAAAACTGAAAAATAAAATAATCAGAATTTAGAAGTTACTGAATGAGCTCAATAGCAGCATGGAGATAACAGGAAAGAATCAGTGAGCTTGAAGATCATATAGATCAATACAAATTATCCAATAGGACCAAAGCTAAGGAGATACAGGTGAGGCGATCACCTCAGGCACAAAACTTAAGTGGGAGTGGGGGAGTACCAAAACACTCAGTAATCAAGACAAATATTTTAATTCCATAATTTTTAAAAATCAAAATTAAAACAAAACTTCATGATGAGTAATGAGTAATGTATGAAAATTAAATAAAGACAGGATTAGCAATAGTGCTGTGCTGAGCCATATTGGAACCTGAGGCAGATGGCAAAACAAGCAATACTGATGCAATCTAAACCACAGAGAGAAAACATTGGATAAAAACTAACAGAGCCTCGAGAAACTGTAGGATAATACCAAATGGCCTAACATTCCTCAGAATCTGAGAAGGAAAAAAGAAAAAGGGAAATGCAGAAAATAATTTTGAAAAATAATAGCTGAAAACTTCCTAAATTTGATGAAAGACATAAAGCTATAAGTTCAAGAGGTTCATCAACCCCCAAGCAGAATAACCACAAAGAAATCTATGCCCAGGCTGGGCACAGTGGCTCACACTTGTAATCCCAGCATTTTGGGAGGATGAGGTGGGAAGATCTCTTAAGCCCAGGAGTTCGAGACCAGCCTGGGTAACATGGTGAAACCCCATCTCTACAAAAAACACAAAAACTAGCCAGGCATGGTGGCACATGCCTGTAATCCCAGCTACTTGGTAGGCTGAGGTGAGAGGATCACTTGAGCCCAGGAGGTGAAGGTTGCAGTGAGCCATGTTCAAACCACTACAAACCGCAACAGAGTGAGACCCTGTCTCAAAAAAAAAAATTAAGAAATAAAAATTTTAAAAAAGAAATACATACCCAGACACATAATAATCAAACTGGTAAACACTACAAGAAAGAAAAAAAATCTTAAAAGTAACCAGACAAAATCAGTGCATTACTTAGAGGGGTATAATGATTAGAATGACTGGATTTCTTATCAGAAACTAGGGAGGCAAGAAGGAAGTGGAACAACAGTAAATAACTATTGTCCTAGAATTCTATATCTGAAGGAAATATTCTTCAGGAGTAAAATTGCAATAAAAACATTGTTGGATTAAAAAAACCCTAATAATTCATTGCCAGCAGATATGCTCTAAAATAATTATTAAGGAAAATTTTTACACAGAAGTGAAATTATACTAGAAAGAAACTTGGACCACCGAAAATGAAGGAAGAGCAACATAAGTGGTAAATAGCTGGGTAGAAATAATAGATCATTCTTGTATTGAGTTCTTTACAATACGGTCCATACTTGAAAAGAAAATTATACCATTATCTGATGGTGGAGGTTTGTTTGCTTGTTTGTTTTGAGACAGGGTCAAACTCCAGTTGCCCAGGCTGGAGTGCAGTGGTATGATCACAGCTCATGGCAGCCTCGACCTCCCCAGGCTCAAGTGATCCTCCCACCTTGGCCTCCCAAAGAACTGCGATTATAGGCGTGAGCCACTATGCCGAGCCTGATGATGGAGTTTTCAGTTTATGTACCTGTAATTAATAAGGCAACTACAACATAAATGAGGGAAGGAAAAGGAATCTATGAGGTTATGAAGTTTCTAGATTCCACTTAAAGTGGTAAAATATTATTGAAAAATACACTGTTAAAAGTTAGGTTTGTATATTGTAATCACTCAAGCAATTGCTAAAAATGCAAATAGATATGGTAAAATTAATATGGAATGCTAAAAATGTTCAAAAGAAGGCAGAAAGGAAAAACAGAGTCATGAAAAATAGAGGAGAAAAGAAATAAATACTAGTCCTAAACCCAAACAAGTCAATAATTACATCAGATGTAAATATACTAAACACACCAATTAAAAGATGGAGAGCATCAGAATAGATAAAAATAATAACGTGACCCAAGTAAATGCTTGCTAAAAGAAACTCAGTTTGAATATAATGATACAGGAATTTTAAAAGTAAATAGATATACCGTATAATACTAATCAAAATAAAGCTAGAGGCCAGGCGCGGTGGCTCCAGCCTGTAATCCCAGCACTTTGGGAGGCTGAGACGGCCGGATCACGAGGTCAGGAGATCGAGACCATCCTGGCTAACATGGTGAAACCCCGTCTCTACTAAAAAAAAAAAAATACAAAAAACTAGCTGGGCGAGGCGGTGGGTGCCTGTAGTCCCAGCTACTCAGGAGGTTGAGGCAGGAGAATGGCGTAAACCCGGGAGGCAGAGCTTGCAGTGAGCTGAGATTCGGCCACTGCCCTCCAGCCTGGGCGACAGAGCCAGACTCTGTCTCAAAAAATAAATAAATAAATAAATAAATAAATAAATAAATAAATAAAGCTGGAGTAGTTATATTAATATTAGACAAGGTGCACTTCAGAGCACAGAACGTTACAAAGAAAAAAGAGAGACATTTCATAATGAAAAAAGGATCCATTCACCAAGAAGTCATAACAATCTTAAATGTATATGCACCTAAAATCTTGGTTTCAAAATACATGAAACAATAATGCACAGATCTGAAGTGAAAAATAGAAGGCACTATAATTATAGTTGGAGCCATCAACACTCTTCTCAGTGAAAGATAACACTAGTCAGCGGAATATCATCAAAGATATAAAGGAACTAAAGACCACCATCAATCTGAACTCGTTTCTTAGCAGGGACAGATTTTTATTAATACAATAGATTTTTGTTGATTGTTATTGTTTACTTCCTTTCCAGTTTGGATCCCTTTTTTTTTCTTTTTCTTGCCCAATTGTCCTGGATAGGACCTTCAGCACAACATTGAATACAAATGGCAATGACAGACGTCTTTGTCTGGTTCCTGATCACAGGGGGAAAGCATTCGATCTTCTGTCATTTGGTAAGATGTTGGTTGTTGATTTTTTGTAGATGCCCTTTATCCGGTTGAGGACATGCCTTCCATTTGTTGGGTGAAGGAATGTTGGATATTTTAAAATCCTCCTTCTGTATCTATTTAGACAATCATGTGCTTTTTGACTTTTATTCTATTAAAATGGTGTATTATATTGATTTTTGGATGTTGAACCAACTTTGCACTCTTGGGATAAATTACACCTGGTCATGGTCACGCTTCCCAATTTCAGGGTTACAGTCATGAAGATTAGGTTGTATTAGCAAAAGTATAGACACATAAATCAATGGAACCAAATTGAGTCTAGAAGTAGATAACATAACATATATGGCCAATTAATTTTTGATAAAGTTATAAAGATGAATTCTACAGAGAAAGGGCAGTCCTTTCGACAAATGTATTGGAACAACTGGACCTTCACACGCAAAAGAATGAAACTTAACCTAAAACTGACACCGTACACAGAATTAATTCAAAGTGTACCATACATCTAAATCCTTCCTGACCCAGGCAAAATTGCACCTGGTTAACAACCACTGATCTAAATATAAAACACAAAACTATACAACTTTTACCAGAAAAAGTATAGAAAATATTCATGACCTGTGGTTATGCAAATAGTTCTTAGACATTACACAAAAAGCATGATAGATAAAAAATGATGATCTGGATTTCATCAAAACTAAAAATCTTTACTCTGCAAGAGATATTGTTGAAAAGGTAAAAAGACAAGCTAGAGGCTGGAAGATAATATTTGTAAATTACACATCAGACAATTGACTTTGTGCAGAACATATAAAGAACTGTCAAAACTGAACAGAAAATGTACAAGCAATCCAATTAGGAAATGGGCTAGACATGAAAAGATATTTCACAGAAGAAGATATATGGATGGCAAATGAGCACATGAAAAGATATTTCACAGAAGAAGATATATGGATGGCAAATGAGCACATGAAAAGATGTTAAACATCACTAGCCATTAGTGAAATGTAAATCAAGGTAACAATGAGATGCCACTACACACTTAATTAGAATAGCTGAAATTTTAAAATACTGACAATACAGAGTGCTGCTGAGGATGCAAAGCAGCTAGAATTCTCCCACATTGCTGGTCAGAACACAAAATTTCATGGCCATTTTGGAAAACAGTTTGGCAGTTTCTTAGAAAGTAAACTGCACATTTACAATGTGACTCAGCAATCCCACTCCTAGGTAATTACCCTAGGGAAAATATATTCACACAAGACTCAACAGGAATATTCATAGCAATTCTATTTGTAATAGCACAGAACAGGAAACAACACAAATGTCCTTCAACTGCTGAGTGGTTAAACAAACATGGTAGATCCATACAATGAGATGGTAACCACCAATAAAAAGGAATGAGCTATACATTCACACAAAAACATGGATGAATCTTTCTTTAAAAATTTTAGAATTGGAGGTACACGTGCAGGTTTGTTACATAGATATATTGTGTGATGCTGAAGTTTGGGCTTCAATTGAACCCATCAGCCAAATAGTGAACATAGTACACAATAGTTCTTTTTTCAATCCTTTCCCCACTCCCTACCTCCGCTCTATAATAGTCCCCAGGGTCTTTTGTTGCCATCTTTATGTCGATATGTATGCGATATTTAGTTCCCACTTATAAGTGAAAACATGCCGTATTTGCTTTTCTGTTTCTGCATTAATTCACTTAGGACAACGGCCTCCAGCCACATCCAACAACATAGATGAATCTTAAATACTAAGTGGTAGAAGTTAGTCTCAAAAGGTTACATACTACGCAATTCCCTTTATATACGATTCCCTAAAAGACAAACCATAGTGGTTCAGAACCAGCGGTTGCCAGTGTTTAGTGGGTAGGGAGAAGATGTGACTATAAACGGATAGCACTACAGAGATATTTTTTGGTGAATGGAAGTGTTTTGTATCCTGATTAAACAAACTTATTTCTTTGTTAAAACTCATAGAACTGTATGCCCTGTCAAAAGTCAATTTTAGGCCTGACATGGTGGCTCATGCCTGTAATCCCAGCACTTTGGGAGGCCGAGGCAGGCAGATCACTTGAGAACAGGAGTTTGAGACCAGCCTCGCCAACATGACGAAACCCTGTCTCTACTAAAAATTAAAAAAAAAAAAAAAATAGCCGGGCATGGTGGTGCACACCTGTAATCCCAGCTACTCGGGATGGTGGTAAGACAGGAAAATCGCTTGAACCTAGGAGGCGAAGGTTGCAGTGAGCCAAGATGGCACTCCAGCCTGGATGACAGAGTGAGATTCTGTCTCAAAAAAAGAAAAAGTCATTTTAACTGTACGTGAATTTAGAAAATGAAACTGATAATTCACATAAAGTAAAATATCTGTTCCCATTGTCAAATATACTAGAGAAAATAATACATCCTGAATTTACATAGTACTTTATTACAAAGTGCTTTCACATACATATTTCGCTTAATCCTCATAATGAATTCAGAATTAGGGACATTATTCCCATTTCACATATGGGGAATATGAGACTAAGTGGGACTGACTCTCCCATAATTGCATATGTATATAGTCAATGGTCAAGGCCAGGTGAAACCCAGTCTGTCTGATCCGCAATCCAAACCTTTGTCCGCTTTTCATGCCGCTTCTTCCAACCCACAGATCTCTAATATTCTAGGTCTGTAATGTAGAGCAAGGCATTTTACCTCAGTTTCTTTCTCTGTGAAATGGGGATGATAATGCCCACTTGACAATGAAATTATGCTTCACATCTCTTCCTTTTAGGACCTGCCCCTCCTCCGCTGTGTGATTCCTACCAGTGATCAATCGGTAGGAGTTCATCTCCACCACCACAGAGAGGGGCACTCAACCCAAAATGAGCATCTAATTGCTCCAGTTCCCTTGGATGTAGTGAGCCAAGGAAGTACACATTTCCCAGGCAGTATTCATCAGAGACCTTTGAAGAGGATTGTTGCTGTGAGAGAGAAAGTCCTGTGCTTCAGATAGTATAATTAGAGTTCTAAGGACCATGTATATTGTGAGTAGCTGGGGGCTATATTTGCAACACCATGAAGAGAGTCTGAGAATGAACCCCCAAAGCTGACAGAAGAGGAGAAGACACACAGACACACAAGTCTTTTTTTTTTTTTTTTTTTAAAGACAGGGTCTTTCTGTGTCATCCAGGTTGGAGTGCAGTGGTGCAATCACAGCTCACTGCAGCCTGGACCTCCCAGGCTCAAGTGATCCTCCTGCCTCAGCCTCCCAAGTAGCTGTGACTACAGGCACATACCACTATGCCCAGCTAATTTTTTTACTTTTTGTAGCGATGGGGTTTCACCATGTTGCCTAGGCTGGTCTTGAACTCCTGGGCTCAAGTGGTCCTCCTGCCTTGGCCTTCCAAAATACTGGGATTACAGGCATGAGCCACTATGCCTGGCCAACACACAAATCTCAGTGACATTGTTTGAGCACATGGATCCAGTTGTGCCTGAAGCTAACCCAGCCCTTCGGACTTCCCGGTTAAATGAGTACTTTTTTTTTTTTTCTTAAGCTAGTTGAGCTTCTGTTTATAAATGTTGTATAAATTAAAGATATTATAAATGATAATGTTTAGCCCAGTGCCTGACACATAGTTGACACTGAATAATTATTAGTTCCATTTAATCCCCAACTACCTTCCCTAAATATACTAAATTAACAAATACAGATCAAACACTGTGGATTTTGTTGTTGTTGTTTTGCTATCACCTCATCTGCAGGCCACTTGTTGCTTATTTTTCCAGCATTTCTGCATGGATCCAGATGGAAGCTTCAAAAAAGTGGGACATGGCAGAGCAGGGCAGGTCTCCATATTCTGGTCCTATTAGGGACCTATTTCCTATAAAACATTACTAGCTCTTCACTTCTTAGACAGCTTTAGAATTGCCTATTCTCGATATTTCATATAAATGGAATATTACAATATATTACCTTTTGTTTCTGGCTTCTTTCACTACACATACTGTTTTGAGGTTCATCCACATGGTAGCATGTATCAGTACTTTATTCCTTTTTATGGCTAAGTAGCATTCCATTTGCATGTATATAGCACAATTTGTTTATTCATTCATCTGTTGATGGGCATTTGAGTTGTTCCCCGCTTTTGAGTAGTGTGAACCAGTACTTTTGAGTAGCTTTGAACATTTGTGTATGAGTATTTGTTTGAGTACCTGTTTTCAATTCTTTTGGTCCTACCTAGGAGTGGAATTGCTGGGTTACATGGTAATTCTATGTTTAAGTTTTTGAGGAACTACCAAACTGTTTTCTAAGGCAGCTGCATTTTAACCCAATTTGACAAATGTTTACTAAGAACAAGCTGGCCGGGTGCAGTGGCTCACACCTGTAATCCCAGCACTTTGGGAGGCTGAAGCAAGAGGATTGCTTGAGCTCAGAAGTTCAAGACCAGTCTGAGCAAGGTAAGTAAGACTTTGTCTCTACAAAAAAAAAAAAAAAAAAAAAAAAAAATTTAAATAGCCGGGCATAGTTGTGCATGACAGTTGTCCCAGCTACTTGGGAAACTGAGGTGGGAGGATGGCTGCAGCCTGGGAGGTCAAGGCTGAAGTGAGCCAAGATCGTGCCACTAAACTCCAGCCTGGGTGACAGAGCAAGACCTTGTCAAAAAAAAAATCTGAATACATAATTTCATTTATTTTTACTTTGAGAGTAATTATATGCTTGTTCACTTATATCTCCATTTACTTAACAGTCATTCATACACAAGCTTATTCTTCACTATGTTGCCGGGCCAGCCTGGAACTCCTGGGCTCAAGTGATCCTCCTGCCTCAGCCTCCCAAAGTGCTAGGACTATAGGCATGAGCCACCATACCCAGCCTAAGTTTATAAAATTATAAATATCAAGTATTGGTGAGGACGTAGAGCAATGGATCTCTCAAACACTCCTGGTAGGAGTGTAAATGGGTATAACTACTTGGGAAGACTATTTGGCAAATTTTTAAGAAGTTAAATATACACTTACCATGTGACTCAGCAGTTCCCTTCCTAGGTATCTACCCAAGAGAAATGAAAGCACAGCCCACAAAAAGTCTTGAACAAGAATTTTCATAGCTGCATTATTCATGATAGTCAAACAGAGACAGAGCAGGGACCCCTCTTGTGGGCCTGCTGGGTTCCCCAAGAATGAAAATAAAGTAAAACCTTGTGCTCCTTCAAGTGAAATTCCAGGCACCTGGCTAGCCTTGAAAAATAAGTAAGCAACCTGATAAACAAGAAGGTAATAATAGCTTCAAACAATAGCCACGGAAGTTAGAGCCACAAAATGTTTGGTTCCCTATAGAAACTAACGATAACATCTTAACATATGTCCCTGAGTTGTTTTTCAGAAACCTGAACTCCCAACAAATGGAAAGTGTTATCTTTTCTGCTAAGAAAAGCTTGACCAATCATAAATCAGAAAATCTTTGGGCTGGGCGCAGTGACTCCTGCCTGTAATCCCAGCACTTCAGGAGGCCGAGGCCAGGAGTTCAAGACCAGCCTGGATGACATGGTGAAACCCCGTCTCTACTAAAAATACAAAAATTAGCTAGGCATGGTGGCACACGCCTGTAGTCCCAGCTACTCAGGAGGCTGAGGCAAGAGAATTGCTTGATCCTGGGAAGGGGTGGTTGCAGTGAGCCCAGATCACGCCATTGCACTCCAGCCTGGGTGACAGAGCAAGACTCTGTCTCAATTTAAAAAAAAAAAAGAAGAAGAAAATCTTTGAATCTACCTATGATCTATGGGCTCCCCCACTTTTACATGTCCCACCTTTTTAGGCCAAACCAATGTATAGTCTCCATGTATTGATTTATGACTTTTCCTATAACTTCTGCCTTCCCACCTTTAAAAACCCTTACATGCAAGCCACTGAGAGTTTGAGTCTTAAGCATGAGCTGCCCAATTCCCCTTGCTTGGCTCCCTGTAATAAATGCCTCACTTTCTCTTGGTGCAAACCTCAATGTTTGGCTTTGCTGCCCCAGGTGGGCAGATCCGTGCTCACTTCTGTAACAACACTGGAAATAATCTGTGTTAGTCTGTGTCCTCTGAAAAGTAGATGTCAAGATTGGCTTTAATATGCTAGAAATGTATTAAGGAAAACCTTGTGAGAGAAGATGAGTGGGGAGCTAAGGGAGATTGGGAGAGCCATTAGACCATCATGTAGGTCTGATTCCTAGTGAAGAAGAGAGGGAAGAAGAAAAGTTGGATGGAAGCATCTCAGATTGCAGTGCGGTTCTGAAACAAAAGTGCAGCAAGGCTATTGAAGAGTCCTTAAAACCGAAATCACCCATCAGAGTAGCCCCGTTATCCCAGGAATGGGCCTGTCAGTATGCCTATCCCACTTAGTCACTGCAGGGAGCAGCTCGTGGGAAGCGTGACTTTGGTGAGAATGTGGGATGAATTTTAGAACACAGATGAAACATCCATTAACAGGAGAACGATTCATATAATGAGATGCTACTTGGCAATTAAAAGGAACAGACTAGTGATACACACAAGGATTGGCTGCAAGAACATGCAGAGTGAAATAAATCAGACACAAAAGACCACATGAAATTCTAAAACAGGAAGAACTGATCTAAAGTGACAGAAAGTAGATAACTAAATACCTGAGGCCAGGGATTAGAAGAGAGTGATTACAAAGGGACACAAAAGACTTTTTAGAAACAAAAATATTCAATATCATGAATATGGTGGTGAAAATATTCAACATCTTACATGACTTTTAACAGTTATCAAAACTCATTAGCCTGTACATTTAAACATGAGTACTCACTGTATGTAAATTATCCTTAAATTTATTCAAACAAAGAATTATGACAGAGTGCTTGCTGTACTCAATATCAAGTCTCCCTTCTTTAATAGCAATACTCCAAGTTTATTTGGGATAGCAATGCATGGAGCTAAAATAGTACATTTCTCAGCTCCCTTCCCTCCCTCCCCCACAGCTAGACATGTCCATGCGACTAAGCTCCCTAGCAATGACATGTAAGTAGAAGTGCTGTGTTTAACTTCTAAGAAGTAGCTTAAGGGGAGCTAAGTTGGCCAGAAAATAACATCCCTTTTGTCCTCCCCTACTTCTAACTGCTACCTGGCAGGTGGGTATAATGAATTGGCCTCTCACAGCCATCTTGGACCATCAGGAAGGAAACTAATAATGGGGATGGTGGCACCAGGAATTTGGAGCTTCTTAGGTCCCAAATGACCAGAAAACCACCATACCAGCACTGGACCTCCCACCTTTAGACTTTTTTATATGAGAGAGAAATAAGCCTCTATTTTATTTAAGCCACGTTTATTTTGGATTCTTCTGTTACATGCAGACTATATTCATCTAATTCTAATTGAATGCATTCTCTAGAACCGGATTGAGTTCAAGTCCTAGCCTTGCCACTTACCAGCTGTGTGGCCTTGGGTGAATCATTTCACCTCTGAGTCTCTGCTTCCTCGTTTGTAAAATGGTGCTAATAATATATATCTTGCAGGGCTCATATGAAGGACTCAGTGAAAGCATACACTAAATATCTAGAACATGGTTTCTCCCTTGTCAGCAGAGGAGCAGGCTTCCCCTTTCCCAGAGAAGAGTGCCAACATACAGAGTGAATGGCTTCATGGCCTATCATCTTCACCTCAACACATTAGATAAAAATGCTCCATCCTTGGGCTCTCACAGCCTTTGGCCATACCTCTTTAAAGTGTTTTCCACATTGTAGTTAAATGTATCTCGTTACCTGTCTACCTTCCCCTATTCCCCAGAGATCAAACTTCCACTATCCCTTCTACCCAGTTGATATAATTTGGATGTTTGTCCCCTCCAAATCTCATGTTGAAATGTGACCCCAAACTTTGGAGGTGGGGCCTGGCGGGAGGTTTTTGGGTCATGGGGGCAGATCCCTTATGAATGGCTTGGTGTCTTCCTCTCGATAATGAGTGAGTTCTTGTTCTATTAGTTCACATGAGACCTGGCTGTTAAAAAAAAGAAAAAAAAAAAAAAAAAAGCCTGGCAACCAGGCACAATAGCCTATGCCTGTAATCCCAACGCTTTGGGAGCTGGAGGCAGGAGGATCACTTACATCCAGTAGTTCCAGACCAGCCTGGGCTACGTAGTGGAACCCCCATCTCAACATTTTTTTTTTAAATTAGCCAGGCATGGAGGCATATGCCTGCAGTCCCAGCTACTTGGGAGGCTGAGGTGGGAGGATTGCTTGAGCCTGGGAAGTTAAGGCTGCTGTGAGCCATGATTGCACCTCTGCGCTCAGCCTGGGCAACACAGCAAGTGAGACTCTGTCTAAAAAAAAAAAAAAGAAGAAGAAGAAGAAGAAGGCCGGGCGTGGTGGCTCATGCCTATAATCCCAGCACTTTCGGAGGCCGAGGAGAGGGTGGGAGTGGATCACCTGAGGTCAGAAGTTCAAGACCAGCCTGGCCAACATGGCAAAACCCCGTCTCTACTAAAAATACAAAAATTAGCCAGGCATGGTGGCACGTGCCTGTAGTCCCAGCTTCTGGGGAGGCTGAGGTGGCAGAATCACTTGAACCCAGGAGGTGGAGGTTGCAGTGAGCTGAGATGGCACCACTGCACTCCAGCCTAGGTGGCAGAGTGAGACTCCATCTCAAAAAAACAGAAAAAAAAAAAAAAGATCCTAGTTCCTCTCTCCTTTTCTTTTGCTCCATCTCTCACCATGTGACACACCTTCCTCTATGAGTAAGATTCCTGAGGTCTCACCAGAAGCTGAGCAGATGCTGGTGTCATGCTTGTACAGCCTGCAGAACTGCGAGCTAAATAAACCTCTTTTCTTTATAAATTACCCAGCCTCAGGTATTCCATTATAGCAAAACAAAACAGAATACTATGCTAGTCTTCTAGAATGACACTTCTGAGTCTAATTAACTGAACAAATACTGTGCCTATTATGTACCAAGTTTTGGGCCAGATTTTGAGGACAGAGGTAAATTAGACATGATTCCTGTACTTTTCTATCTCATGATCTAGTAGGAGATATGGACAAGTTAACAGGTGAGTATAATTTAACATAGTGTAGTTAAGTACAATGACAGATGTGAACTTAACCACAAGAGAATGCAAGAAAATGTCAGCTCCGTGAAAGTGGTGACTCTGTCTTGTTCACTATTGATAAGCACTCAGTAAATATTTGTTAAATGAATGAATGAATGGTATTATGATGGCACAGAAGAGAATACCTAAGCCAGGTGAAATAGCAGAGGAGGTGAAAAGGGAGGAGAGCAATTGGACTGCTGGATGAGGTGAGGCCCGGATGACTTTTACAGGAAAAGTGGGGTGTGGAGGGCACTTCAGAGGGACAGCAGGGAGGTGAGAAGTAGCACAGCAAGCGCTTGGGAACAAGTAGTTCCTTGTTGCGGGAGTACAGAATTCAAGGCTGGAAGAGAGGAAAGCTAGGGCCAGATGACAGAAGGTCTTGCAATCAATGGCATAAGAGGCTTCAGTTTTGTCCCAAAGAAGATGTGAAGGTGAGAGGTGAAGCCAGCTGGACTTCCTGGGTTGAGTGGGGACTTGGAGAACTTTTCTGTCTTACAAGAGGTTTGTAAAATGCACCAATCAGTGCTCTGTAAAAACGCACCAATCGGCACTCTGTAGCTAGCTAGAGGTTTGTAAAATGCACTAATCAGTGCTCTGTAAAAACGCACCAATCAGCACTCCGTAGCTATCTAGAGGTTTGTAAAATGGACCAATCAGCACTCTGTAAAATGGACCAATCAGCAAGACATGGGCAGGGACAAATAAGGGAATAAAAGCTGGCCACCCCAGCCAGCAGTGGCAACCTGTTCAGGTCCCCTTCCATGCTGTGGAAACTTTGTTCTTTTGCTCTTCACAGTAAATCTTGCTGCTGCTCACTGTTTGGGTCCGTGCCACCTTTAAGAGCTGTAATACTCAGCGAGAACATCTGCAGCTTCATTCTTGAAGTCAGCGAGACCACAAAACCCACTGGAAGGAACCAACTCTGGACACGAAGACAGTAGGGCAATTTAAACTGAAGAGAGATAGGGTCAAATATACACTTAAAGTATGTCACTCTGACAACAGTATGAGAAATGGATTTGAGCAGGTCAACATGGAAGCAGATTACTTAGCTAGTTGTTTCTACAGGCCAAAAAAGAGAAGATAAGAACCTGAACCAAACCGTGGCAGTGGGGACAGGGAGTAAGATATGGAGTTGAGAAATGTTTATTGGGTAAAACTAGCAGGATTGGTGACTGAATGGATATAAGAAACTGAAGGGGGAGTTAAGAGCAATTCTCAGATTACTGACTTGGGTAACTAGGTATAGTAGTGGTTCTCCAAAATAACGAACATAGGAGGAGCAGGCTTTGGGGGACCTGCCCAGTCTAGTTGAGACGTGATGAGTTTAAAAAGTAATGGGACATTCAAGTGACTGTCCAGCAATTACTTCTGTATCATTCTAGAAATCATATGTCAGAGTCATAAACTGGAGATTCCGGAGTTATCAGAACTCCTCAAGCTGATTTACTGGCTGATCCATCTGAGGATGGAGTTCACTGCCTTCAGGCACAGGTGGACTCAGGCTCAAACCTCATGAAGCTTCCCTCAGTGCCAGCTTCTCTTCTTGTGATACACTTATTCTCTTCTGCTATTGTGATGAAAAAGTTGGCCACTGACCACCCCAGGCTTGCATCTTTACAAGTCATAATACAAAAGGAAGACAGTCTGGCTTCTTAGGTCTAGCAGAAAAAACCTAGAAAGGCCTTTGATTGGCCCAACTTGGCTTAAGTATTCATTACTTAATCACTGTGATCAAGGAAAGGAGGTAACATGGCTCAGTCTAGGTCAGTCTAGTAAGGGAGGAATTCTCCAAAGGAACTAGAAAGAAAATGAAAATGCATGCTGGGAAAAACAACAATAATTTGAATAGTTTGAATGGTAGTTGAAATTATGAGAGTGAATTTTGATATCTAGGGAGAATTTGTAGATTGAAAAGAGCAGAAGGCAGAGAAAACACTCAGTTTCAAGGGGCAGGTGGAAGAAGAGGGGTTCTTTAAGAAGAAATAGACTATTTTGACAATCAAGAGAGTTAGCTGTCATGGAAGACCAGAAAGAAAAATGTTTCCAGGAGGAATAGGAGTTAACAACAGCATCAGCGCAGTAGAGTAAGGTAAGGACTTAGCAATTTTAGTGAGAGCAGCCACTCTCTGAGAATGTTCATGACATGGGCATGAAGCCAGACTGCATTTGGTTGATAAGTGAACATGAATGTAGACAAACTTTTTCGAGAAGTTTGGATGAGAGCAGGTTGGCATCTGGATGATAGCTGGAAGGGAACACATTCCCACTCTTGGTTCTGAAGCTATAGCACCAGCCCCACTACCCTGGATTGTATTTCTCCTTGGATTCTGGATGTCTGCCTGGACTACATTAGCTGAGTTCCTGATCTCAATTTTCAATCTTTCTTCCACTCCTGCCTGCTCCAACCATTCAACATATTACCCAGGGCCATGGCTACCATTATTGCCCATGAATTTCCCATTCTTTCTTTGGCTTGATTACTCCTTCCTTCTCACCATGCCATGTAGTTGGAACTATCAAAGCTGCATCCTATTGACAGCTAGTACTGATAGCAGAGACCAGCGTCTTAGCCATTTTTGAATCCTATCTAGTGTAGTAGTAGAATGTTCAATAACTTATTGAATGTGTGAACACTTCATCATCCATGCCTCTAGCCACTTATTCTTCTCTTCCACCTCACAAGAGGTTTCTCTCCTTTCTCTAAAGCTAAATCTACCAACTATATTCCAAATTCCAGCCCTTTTCACCTTCTTTAGGGTGTTGCTCCTTCAACAAACTCTTTTCCTTAGAGCATATCACTTTTTCTCATGAGCTCCTTCCTTTTTCACTGTTAAATATGCACATATCCACTGATGAAAAAAAAAAAGTTGTGGGCTGGGCGTGGTGGCTCACGCCTGTAATCCCAGCAACTGGGGAGGCTGAGGCAGGAGAAGAACTTGAACCCGGGAGGCAGAGGTTGCGATGAGATCACGCCACTGCACGCCAGCCTGGGCGACAGAGCAAGACTCCATCTCAAAAAAAAAAAAAAAGAATTGTGAATTTGTGTTTTGTTTGTTTGTTTAACCTGCATTAGGTTATCATCCTTTTAGCTACTGTACTCTCACGTAGTAGAAAGAGCAGCAAACCAGAAATGAAAAAACTAAGTTTTAGTCTGGTTCCTTCCAACAACGTTGGCTAAATGACTTTCCCTCTCTGAGCCTCAGTTTTTCATTGGTAAAATAAGCAAAGTGAACCAATTATCGCTCACGTTCTTTTAATCTCTAATGTTCTGTGCCTGATCTGAATCTACAAATAAGGAACAAAGACTAGGAGCCTCCATCTCCTACCTATCAATACTTTTGGAGTGCTTACTTATGCAGCATGTATACTAAAATCGGAACAATGGGGAGAACATTAGCATGGCCCCTGCAGAAGGATGACACACACATTCGTCAACACTTCCATGTTTTTATTTAAATAAATAAATAAATAAAATATTTGGCTGTATGGTGTCTCACGCCTGTAATCCCAGCACTTTGGGAGGCTGAGGTGGGTGGATTGCTTGAGCTCAGGAGTTCAAGACTGGCAAGGGCAACATGGCGAAACCCCATCTCTACAAAAAATACAAAAATTAATCGGGCATGGTGGTGACAGCAGAGCAGAAAGCACCAAGGCTTTGGAGTTCATACAGACCTATGTTCACATTCCACCTCTGCCACTTACTGTGGGCAAGGTATTTAATCCAAACTTCTTCCTCTTCTGAAAAATGGAGGGAATGATCTCACAGGGTTAGTGTTAGATGAAGACAGCAATGTGAAAATCCATGGCAGGTAAGTGTTAGCTTCGTAACTTCCTCCTCCTCATCTTTCTGGCTCCTTTTCATAAGCCTATCACCCAGCACTGTGGTTGTCATCAAGACTGTGCCTGGACAGTGTTCTCTCAATATTCATCACATCTGTAAGCTCAAATTTACATTTATAGCAATGACTTCTATAATACTACCCTCCAGGCGCCAATTTTCAATGGTTTGTAGAATATCACCACTGTGACAGCCAAAGTCAGTGCCTCCACAACTGTTAGCCCACCATTCTTCCTGACTTCAGACTTACAGCTTAGAAATATATTCACACTCTTTTCTTCCCTCTACCCTCCTCCCAATCCAATTTCCCACTATGTCCCCATTTATTCCTTTGAGGTCACTTTCATCAAGCTATTCCCCTTGAAGTCACCCTATTTCCCACCACAGTAAGACCTAACTTCACAATTCCCTGGTTTTCAATACCTACTCTCAATAATTTGGTCTCATCTTAGCCAACTAATTTCTTCCATTTCCCAATTCAGTTGAATTCACTTCAACTTTTGCATTTTCATTAGAAAATGAAAGATTGTATTAACATGAGGAACAACCAATTGCATCCTTGAGACTGACTTTGTAACCCAGGACATACTTCTCTGAGCCTATTTCTTTAGCTATAAGATAATCAGCTTTATCTACTTCGCAGTGACATAAAATAAAGGCAGCTAGGAAAATGAAGTGTCACGATGCATTGTGATTATGTACAGAACAAGGTGCCACACTCTCACATGTGCACGTGAACAGCTGTACAGACAGCCCTGCTTGTTCCCTCTTATCTTTGCTCGTAAGTGTTCTCTACCATTGGGAATGCCCTTCCTCTTCTACTCTTGGATGATACAAATTCTCTCAATACTTCACAGACTTCTTGCTTTTACTGATCACTCTGCTATTTTATTTGGTACCAAAAATAAAAGCCATGACATTTTTCAACTATTATGTGTGTAGGGCAATGCGGAATTTTGTCTATC
The DNA here is from genome assembly GCF_049350105.2 of Macaca mulatta. Lineage (NCBI taxonomy): Eukaryota > Metazoa > Chordata > Mammalia > Primates > Cercopithecidae > Macaca > Macaca mulatta. The sequence goes on along the minus strand of NC_133426.1, from coordinate 75,053,040 downwards.
CAAGTAGTTTATAAGTCAAGAGCGGGAACAGGTATAGTCCCCAGCAGGAAGCTGAAAACCCAGTTTTTCTTACCAAGCGCCTAAATTGCCTGCTTGGCCTAGCTTAGCTTCATTTAAGTGGGTAGGTATGGTTTTAATTTAGCAAAGAACCAATATAGAAAACCCTCCCCCCTCAAAAAAAACCAAAAAACAAACAACAACAACAACAACAAAAAAACAGGCTTTGCAGTCATCAAACCTGTGTTTGAATTCTGGTTGTACCATTCACTATGTGACTCTGGGCAATTTAACCTGAGTCCCAGATCTCTCAACTGTTTTAAATTTTTATTTATCTATCTTGACACAGGGTCTCAGCCTGCCACCCAGGCTGGAGTGGCACCATCGTACCTCACAGCATCCTCCAACTCCTGAGCTCAAGCAATCTTCCCGCCTCAGCCTCCCGAGTAGCTGGGACTACAGGAACACACCACCGAGTCTGGCTAATTTTTGTTTTTTTGTTTTTTTAAAGAAACAGAGTCTCCCTATGTTGCCCAGGCTGGTCTTGAACCCCTAGGCTCAAGAGGTCCTGCCTCCTCAGGCTCCCAAAGCACTGGGATTACAGGTGTGAGCCTCGAAACCCAGCCAGATCCAACTTTAAGGATAACGCCTCTGATCTCAAAAGGCTGCTGTCATCAGAGGAGATCCTGTTTGTAAAGCAACTAATAAAGTGCCTGGCATGGTATACAGCATTTGCTCAATGTGACTTCCCTTTCTTACTTGCTCCCTGCCCAATTTACAAAGCATTCAATATTGTCAGATGGCAATATATCTGAAAAAAGATGTAGCAAATCTCTGTGCCTTCAGTACAAGAATAGGCACACACAAATTCTTTTTCCAGTGTTTTTATTTGCACATTTAATAGTCACAAATCTTTTTACAGATTTTTCATAGATTTATTATTTATAGAAAAAAAATCAAGATTAAAATGGAGTATCGAAAAGGACCAAGAAATTACCAGCAGTGATGGCAAAGTACAAAGGCTCTGAGAGAACAGAGTAAACAAGGGCAGCGCAGCCCAGCGCGTGGCCACTTCCCACCAGGCAGAACACTTGACTTCATTAAGGCAAAGCCTTTACTCTGTTACTTTTTCCTCCCACGTAGTTTAACCCAAATAGAAAGGCATTCTATTCTCACACTACCGTTCTCTAAGGTCCTAGGAATATAACTGGTACTATAAGCAACCAGATGCATCCCTTGACTATTAATACCTGAATAGACAAGTTAAACGGTGATGCATTAACCATCCCTCTGGGAGAATTAAAAAGAGGCAGAAATTGATTCTTAAGACTGAGAAAAAGGGGTATATGTGTGTGGTGGTCGTGGAAGCGGGAGAGAAAAGAGGTTCAAGGAGGGATGAGGGGAACAAACCTAACTCCTTCCAATGTCCAACTGTTCTTATGTTCTCAGATGCTGCTGATACAGTGTTCCATTACTCCGAAAACAAATGTTATCTACATCCAGTCAGTTCTAGGGTACAAAGGCTAACAATAGGGAAAATACCTTGGGGGAGGGGTATATTCACTTCAGGTACATAAAAATGGAATTCAAAATTGTGTCCTACTATGTTCTCATCTAATGTGTTATTACTGTTGTAAATCAAATTACTGTGTGACCGTGGACAATTTACTTAACCTCTCAGTGCCTCAATTTTCCACAAAAAATGAGAATTGTAGCACTGGGATTACAGGAGATGCATGGGAAGCACGGAAGAATAGTGTCTGGCCAAATCAATAGAGACAGAAAGCGGTTGCCAGGAGCTGGGATGAAGGGAGAATGGAACTGACTGTCGACAGACCTGGGGTTTCTTGGCGAAGTTACGAAATGATCTAAAATTAGATGGTAGTGATAGTTATGCAATTTTGTGTGTGAATATACTAAAAAACACTGAATTGTACATCTTAAAAGGTGAATTTCAGCCAGGCATGGTGGCTCACGCCTGTAATCCCAGTGTTTTGGGAGGCCAAAGCAGGCAGATTGCCTGAGTCCAGGAATTCAAGACCAGCCTGGGCAACATGGCAAAACCCTATCTCTACAAAAACTACAAAAATTAGCCAATTAGGTGTAGTGACTCATGCCTGTAGTACCAACTACTCGGGGCACTGAGGTGGGAGGATTGCTTGAGCCCAGGGAGGTCGAGGCTACAATGTGCCATGATTGCTCCACTGCACTCCAGCCTGGGTGACTGGGTGAGTCCTTGTCTCACAAAAATAAAAATAAAAAAAACGAAAGGTGAATTTCATGGTAAAGTGTATCTCAATAAAGCTGTTATTTTAAAAATTCTTAAAAAAATAGAATAGTGCCCGGCACACAGTAAGTGCCAAATAAAGGTTAGCTATTATTAGTAGTAACATCATTGTCATTATTATTATTTGGCCATTCTGTGGCCTAAGTAAACCCCAAGAAATTCTCTATTTTTAATAAAAGCCTACAGAATCTAGAAAAGTGTTTCTAATTTATATACATCAATTAACATTTATACATTTATTTCCATCCAAATGTCTCAGAAACAGTCTAAGAATCACAATTTCAGTGTTTTGCACTGCGCTAAAACAGCTGCATGCAATGGATATCTTATCAAATCATGACAAGCTTTAGATAAATTCTAATGACTTGATGTTACCCAAGAACTTGAACTGACGGATTTTCATTTTTGTCTCCAGGAATGAACAGGCAGTCCACGTACTGTTAGTAGTTACATTATATAAAGTACACAATTAAATGTCTAAATACAGGCTTGCTAGCCTTCTAATCACATTTTGGGAGATACTGTTTATAAAAAGACAAATATAGTAAACAGTAAAATGCTTACTAGTCCCATGTCCTGTGACCTCACCTTGCCCAACAACAGGAAAACCCCACCACAATGAAAAGATCAAAATCAACTCATGTAATAAATCTCTTCAGAGGCAAAAGACTAAATGATTAACGGTTGACTTTTAAGACTATACCACACATTCAAATATGTTGGCATCAATTGAGTTTTTATACTCTGAACAGCTATTAAATCCAGTCTTTACCCGTCCTATTGCTAAAGAATATGACAACAGAGTCTTGGTCTCAGAAGTAGGAGCAGCAAGTGATTACTCATGATGGCAATGATGCGCCACATTCTGCAGTGATGCTCTCACATGCCTGAATTTCATCTGAAGCATGAAAATTCCCAATTCCTGCAACAGGGTTTCCTTTGTTGGAGTCCCCTGTCCTTGCTGTCTTCACTTCTATAATCAGCTATGTGCCTTTGCAGCAAATCAGGAAAAGCTGTGTTGAGGGTTACAACTTGCAGACATTTAGGTCTTAACTTCCATCACAGAAAGCAATGTACTTTTTTGAATATATTAAGAAAACGTTTATTCATCCCTTCAAGCCACTCACTTTCAGAAAGACAATTGAACATCCATTTTATCAACCTTCATTTAACCCTTTTCTTGTTTAGAAAAAAAAAAAACTGCCAGCGCTGATTTACATAAACATGCTCTTTGAGGCTGAAGCAAATCTGAGTTTCAAAGTGAAAAAAATATAAAAACTGAGTTATTTCCAAACAGAACATCAGAACTGTCTATTTCAAGAAAAGTGGATTCATCAAATGAATCTTCAGCCAACAACTGTTCGAGAATGATGTAAACGTCATGTATAGGCATGCTACGTTTTCTAGGATTTGACATTTTCAGTGATCAAGAATTACTATATTTTGTAAATAGAAATACCGCTATTAAAAAAAAAAAGAATGCTATAAATAGAACAATGTTTTTTGTTTGCAAAGTCAATGTACCAGAATGATGTGAAAATAATAAAAGCGAAATATTTCGTGGCAAAGTTATCTTGGGGTAAATGCTACAACTACAAGCGCTACTGGCGAGTATTCTCAGGGCAAACAGAAAAAGGGTTAAATCAAGTAAAATCATTCCCTAAGTCACCCAAGAGCAAAGATCAATACCTAGAACAAGCTGTCTTAAGTCCCGATATGTATAACCCACCCACCACGTACATCTACACGAACCCCCCCAAAGTTGTGGCCTTAGGAATTTCTGACCAAACAATTAGCCCGAGTAAAATTCAATAAACACTTTTAATTCCCCCTTGAGAAGCATGGTTACTTCTTTAATTTTACATTATAGTCATTGAGACAGATTACAAAACAACTTGGGCAGAGAGAGAGTTTTAGCAGGAAGTAAGAGAATTTCAGACATTGGAAATGGATAATAATTTAGAACCAATTTCAAAATGAGGATCAGTTCCAAAGTATTTTCTTTACTAATTCAAGATTGAAACATTGGCTCTGTCCACACAAAGGTTTATTTTACAATTTAAAAGGTAAACTGTAATGAATAGAAATATATAAGCAAAAACTCTGGACAAGGCTGGAACCAAGGGGACCCACTTTGCAATGCTTTGTTGTTATCATTCCAAGAACCCATTTGGCCCTGTGTTCACTTGGTTAATGTGGGGATGGAGAAAATAGGATTTTGGAATAATATATCTATGTGTAGGTAGTCTTTAAATACAAAATGAATAAATATTTAAATTATATGATAAAGAAAAATTGGGGAATAAGAAAGTCCTATGTTTATCAACTAATAGTATATTTACAATGAGTGTTTTCTGCCTGACACCTAATCTTTGTCTATTAGAGTTCCTCAATGTGCAATTTATAGAAGGCAACAGTTCATATTGCCTTAAAGGAGCCCTGTTTAGATCAGAATCAGCCTGTCCCAGATGCTCTGCTCCCTGAAAAACGTTCACACCTGTGTGCATAAATATCTGAGCGTACAAGTAGGTACACACGTGCAAAATGTACTTGTCTAAAGGGGAGCTAATTAGCTTGATAAAGTCTAAAATCAAGACCAAAAAATTGCTATTCCCCAACCCAAAAAACACATCTAATGAGAAAACTGCTAAGCCCACTATGAAAAGGCAGCAGCTGTAAACTCATCCCATCCCACGTCATGCTCTAAGTATCTAGCTGTCCTATTAATCAGCCATCAGAACACTAAACCCCTCCCTGTTCACATGGTTAAATGCAGACTTCTGATTTAGCTTTACTTTCTAGTTAAGAGGCCAGACTACAGAGAATATTAAACAGCTCCTTTTAACTATACTGCATCCAAACTGCCTCATTCCACCCTAAGAGAAGGTGCCCACATGATAATATGCACTAGAGATCTACCAATCTCAGTTTCTGAGGTCTTCTTTTTGGATAAGTTCCAGCATTGGAACATTCACAATTTCAGTCAAAGGAAAATTACATGTTGACTACTAGCGTTTTAGACTGCATATTCAAAGCTAAGGCGCAAGATGAAGACTAGAGTGCCAACCTAGATGCTGTTCAGCATGGCAAAAAGGTGACTGCACAAAGGGACCAAAGAGGCTCATTCTTTAGAGGCCCTTTGCTGTTTTTTTCTTTTAGCAACAAGTGGAGAATTTCCTCTGATCAAAATCTGAATATTGGTTAATGTACGTTTTCTCATTCTCCATGTATGAACCCCCTCCTAGCCTCTCTCATTGCCTTTTTAAGCTTAAGAGAGAGAAATAAAAGAAAATGGATATAGACCATTTATTTTTATTTACGAAAAGAGAGGCATATTCTAATAGTCATAAGGCAATGTGTTTAAGAGCTGCACCTGAACTGGTATTCTCAAAACTGAAAATAGTTATCAACTCTATTCAGCTTGTAAGATGTATCCATGTGCTTCCCAAGTCACTAGTTGTCACTCAAATGGACCACGGTGACTCCATGATGCCTTAAGGAGGCATTATATACTGTGTGTAGTATGCACATGTATTTTTAAAGAAATGACATTAAGAGAGAAAAGAACAGCCTTTCAAACATCAGTTCCTCACATAAGTGGTGACACTGCTGTATGGCTCCCTTTTAATCTTCTCACCTACTCAGTTACCAAATACCTCCAAAATTAGACAAAATAGGGCCAGAGACAAAGCTCCATGGTGACTTGCATCTTTCAGATGTGCTTTCAATTCACTGGTTTTTAATTTCCCATTCCTGATTTACTGAGGAGTAAAGGTGAGAATCATCCAACTGATGACAAAGTAAAACAGGAAAACAGGATAAACAGCTAGGGCTCTGCGGTTTGGAGGCTGGCTATCAGCAAGGAAAGCTGTGGAGGCTAAACAAAACAAGACAAAACAAAAAGGAATGTTTAATACAGTAATATTGTCACAACTACTAACATTTACTAAACATTCATGAGCTTGGCATCATTTGGAACATAGAATTACACTAAAAGTTTAGTATACTGGTGATCCTCAGAGATAAAGGCATTCTGCAACACAGTTTTTCAGAGAGCCAAGGGCTTTTTATTTCAAGTACTAAACCATTTTGGATGGAAATCTTTCTAAAAGGAGTTTTTTACCCTTTTCTGGAAAAGTTATTGAACTATACTGAAAAGGCTTACAAAGATGTGTAAGGTTATTTGCTCCTATGGTAAATGGCCTCGTGCTGCTGTGCTTTTTGAGCTGTTCTTCTGAAATTATCAGCTGTTTTAAATGCCATCCTTCTCTTGTCCATCTAAGAAAAACCTACTCATCATTTTACTAATCAAGCATCACCCTTCTGACCAGGTGCAGTGGCTCATGCCTGTAATTCCAGCACTTTGGGAGGCCAAGGCAGGTGGATCACCAAAGGTCAGGAGTTCGAGACCAGCTTAGCCAACATGGTGAAACCCCATCTCTAATAAAAATACAAAAATTTGCCAGGTGTGGTGGCGGGCACCCATAATCCCAGCTACTCGGGAGGCTGAGGCAGAAGAATTGCTTGAATTCGAGAGGCGGAGGTTGCAGTGAGCCAAGATGGTGCCACTGCACTCCAGCCTGGGTGACAGAGCAAGGTCCAGTCTCAAAACACAAAACAAAACAAAAAAACAAAATAAAGAATCATTCATCTCACTGGGTGCTATGGCTTATGCCTGTAATCTCAGCTACTCGGGAGGCTGAGGTGGGAGAACTGATTGAAGCCAGGAGTTCAAGGCTGCAGTATGTTACGGTTGTACCACTCCACTCCAGACTGAATGACAGAGTGAAACGCCATCTCTTTAAAAAAAAAAAAAACAAAAAAACAATAGGAGGTGGCTGGCAAGATGGCCAAATAGGAACAGCTCTGGTCTGCAGCTCCCAGTGAGATAAACGCAGAAGGCGGTGATTTGTGCATTTCCAACAGAGGTACCCGGCTCATCTCACTGGGACTGGTTAGACAGTGGGTGCAGCCCATGGAGGGTGAGCTGAAGCAGGGTGGGGCGTTGCCTCACCCGGGAAGCACAAGGGGTCGGGGAACTCCTTACCCTAGCCAAGGGAAGCCATGAGGGACTGTGCCATGAGGAACGGTGCATTTCAGCCCAGATACTATACTTTCATCACTGTCTTCACAACCCGCACACCAGGAGACTCCCTCGGGTGCCGACGCCACCAGGGCCCTAGATTTCAAGCACAAAACTGGGCGGCCATTTGGGCAGACACCAAGCTAGCTGCAGGAGTTTCTTTTCATACCCTAGTGGCATCTGGAACACCAGTGAGAGAGAAGCATTCACTCCCTTGGAAAGGGAGTTGCAGCCAGGGAGCCAAGTGGTCTAGCTCAACGGATCTCACCCCCACAGAGCCCAGCAAGCTAAGATCCACTGGCTTGAAATTCTCACTGCCAGCACAGCAGTCTGAAGTGGACCTAGGACGCTAGAGCTTGGTGGGAGGAGGGGCGACCACCATTACTGAGGCTTGAGTAGGCGATTTTCCCCTCACAGTGTAAAGAAAGCCACAGGGAAGTTCGAACTGGCCAGAGCCCACCACAGTTCAGCAAAGCTGCTGTAGCCAGACTGCCTTTCTAGATTCCTCCTCTCTGGGCAGGGCATCTCTGAAAGAAAGGCAGCAGCCCCAATCAGGGGCTTATAGATAAAACTTCCATCTTCCTGGGACAGAGCATCTCTGAAAGAAAGGCAGCAGCCCCAGTCAGGGGCTTATAGATAAAACTCCCATCTTCCTGGGACAGAGCACCTGGGCGATGGGGCAACTGTAAGCACAGCTTCAGCGACTTAAACATTCCTGCCTGCCAGCTCTGAAGAGAGCAGTGGATCTCCTAGCACAGTGCTTGAACTCTGCTGAAGGACAGACTGCTTCCTCAAGTGGGTCCCTGACCCACATGCCTCCTGACTGGGAGACACCTCCCAGCAGGGGTCCACAAAAACCTCACAGAGGAGAGCTCTGGCTGGCATCTGGCAGGTGCCCCTCTGGGACGAAGCTTCCAGAGGAAGGAGCAGGCAGCAATCTTGGCTGTTCTGCAGCCTCTGCTGGTGATACCCAGGCAAACAGGGTCTGGAGTGGACCTCCAGTAAACTCAAGCAGACCTGCAGCAGAGGGGCCTGACTGTTAGAAGGAAAACAAACAAACAGAAAGGAATAGCATCAACATCAAAAAAAAAGGATGTCCACACAGAAACCTCACCCGAAGGTCACCAACATCAAAGATCAAAGGTAGATAAATCCACGATGATGAGGAAAAACCAACACAAAAAGGCCGAAAATTCCAAAAACCAGAATGTCTCTTCTCCTCCAAAGGATCACAACTCCTTGCCAGCAAGGGAACAAAACTGGATAGAGAATGAGTTTGACAAACTGACAGAAGTAGACTTCAGAAGGTGGGTAATAACAAACTCCTCTGAGCTAAAGGAGCATGTTCTAACGCAATGCAAGGAAGCTAAGAACCTTGAAAAAACATTACAGAAATTGCTAACTAGAATAACCATTTAGAGAACATAAATGACCTGATGGAGCTCAAAAACACAGCACGAGAACTATGTGAAGCATACGCAAGTGTCAATAACTGAATCAATCAGGCAGAAGAAAAAACATCAGATATTGAAGATCAACTCAATGAAATAAAGCGGGAAGACAAGATTAGAGAAAAAAGAATGAAGAAGAATGAACAAAGCCTCCAAGAAATATGGGACTATGTGAAAAGACCAAACCTACCTTTGATTGGTGTACCTGAAAGTGACGGGGAGAATGTAGCCAACTTGGAAAACACTCTTCAGGATATTATCCAGGAGAACTTCCCCAACCTAGCAAGGCAGGCCAACATTCAAATTCAGGAAACGCAGAGAACACCACAAAGATACTCCTCAAGAAGAGCAACCCCAAGACACATAATTGTCACATTCAGCAAGGTTGAAGTGAAGGAAAAAATGTTAAGGGCAGCCAGAGAGAAAGGTCAGGTTACTCACAAAGGGAAGTCCATCAGACTAACAGCGGATCTTTCAGCAGAAACCCTATAAGAAGAGAGTGGGGGCCAATATTCAATATTCTTAAAGAAAAGAATTTTCAACCCAGAATTTCATATCCAGCAAAACTAAGCTTCATAAGTGAAGGACAAATATAATCCTTTACAGACAAGCAAATGCTTAGAGATTTTGCCACCACCAGGCCTGCCTTACAAGAGCTCCTAAAGGAAGCACTAAACATGGAAAGGAAAAACCGGTATCAGTCACTGCAAAAACATATCAAATTGTAAAGACTATTGACACTATGAAGAAACAGCATCAACTAATGGGCAAAATAACCAGGTAGCATCATAATGACAGGATCAAATTCACACATAACAATATTAACCTTAAATGTAAATGGGCTAAATGCCCCAATTAAAAGACACAGACTGGCAAATTGGATAAAGAGTCAAGACCCATCCATGTGCTGTATTCAGGAGACCCATATCACAGGCAAAGACACATATAGGCTCAAAATAAAGCGATGGAGGAATATTTATCAAACAAATGGAAAGCCAAAAAAAAAAAAAAAAAAAAAAAAAAAGCAGGGGTTGCAATACTAGTCTCTGATAAAACAGACTTTAAACCATCAAAGATCAAAAGAAACAAAGAAGGCCATTACATAATGGTAAAGGGATCAATTCAACAAGAAGAGCTAACTATGCTAAATATATATGCACCCAATACAGGAGCACCCAGATTAATAATGCAAGTCCTTAGAGACCTACAAAGAGACATAGGCACCACACAATAATAACGGGAGACTTTAACATCCCACTGTCAACATTAGACAGATCAATGAGACAGAAAGTAAACAAGGATATCCAGGAATTGAACTCAGCTCTTCAGCAAGCGGACCTAATAGACATCTACAGAACTCTCCACCCCAAATCAACAGAATATACATTCTTCTCAGCACCACATCAAACTTATTCCAAAATTGACCACATAGTTGGAAGTAAAGCACTCCTCAGCAAATGTACAAGAACAGAAATTATAACAAACTGTCTCTCAGACCACAGTGCAATCAAACTAGAACTCAATTAAGAAACTCACTCAAAACCACACAACTACTTGGAAACTGAAAAACCTGCTCCTGAATGACTACTAGGTACATAACAAAATGAAGGCAGAAATAAAGATGTTCTTTGAAACCAATGAGAACAAAGACACAACATACCAGAATCTCTGGGACACATTTAAAGCAGTGTGTAGAGGGAAATTTATAGCACTAAATGCCCACAAGAGAAAGCAGGAAATATCTAAAATTGACACCCTAACATCACAGTTAAAAGAACTAGAGAAGCAAGAGCAAACACATTCAAAAGCTAGCAGAAGGCAAGAAATAACTAAGATCAGAGCAGAACTGAAGGAGACAGAGACACAAAAAAAACCTTCAAAAAATCAATGAATCCAGGAGCTGGTTTTTTGAAAAGATCAACAGAATTGATAGACTGATAGCAAGACTAATAAAGAAGAAAAGAGAGAAGAATCAAATAGACACAATAAAAACTGATAAAGGGGATATCACCACCGACCCCACAGAACTACAAACTACCATCAGAGAATACTATAAACACCTCTACACAAATAAACTGGAAAATCTAGAAGAAATGGATAAATTCCTGGACACATACTCCCTCCCAAGACTAAACCAGGAAGACATCAAATCCCTGAATAGACCAGTAACAGGTTCTGAAATTGAGGCAATAATTAGTAGCCTACCAATCAAAAAAAGACCAGGACCAGATGGATTCACAGCCGAATTCTACCAGAGGTACAAGGAGGAGCTGGTACCATTCCTTCTGAAACTATTCCAATCAATAGAAAAAGAGGGAATCCTCCCTAACTCATTTTATGAGGCCAGCATCATCCTGATACCAAAGCCTGGCAGAGAGACAACAAAAAAAGAGAATTTTAGACCAATATCCCTGACGAACATAGATGACAAAATCCTCAATAAAATACTGGCAAACCAAATCCAGCAGCACATCAAAAAGTTTATCTATCATGATCAAGTAGGCTTCATCTCTGGGATGCAAGGCTGGTTCAACATATGCAAATCAATATACACAATCCAGCATATAAACAGAACCAAAGACAAAAACCACATGATTATCTCAATAGATGCAGAAAAGACCTTCAACAAAATGCAACAGCCCTTCATGCTAAAAACTCTCAATAAACTAGGTATTGATGGAACATATCTCAAAATAATAAGAGCTATTTATGACAAATCCACAGTCAATATCATACTGAATGGCCAAAAACTGGAAGCATTTGCTTTGAAAACTGGCACAAGACAAGGATGCCCTCTCTCACCATTCCTATTCAACATAGTGTTGGAAGGTCTGACAAGGGCAATCAGGCAGGAGAAAGAAATAAAGGGTATTCAATTAGGAAAAGAAGAAGTCAAATTGTCCCTGTTTGCAGATGACATGATTGCATATTTAGAAAACACCATTGTCTCAGTCCAAAATCTCCTTAAGCTGATAAGCAACTTCAGCAAAGTCTCAGGATACAAAATCAATGTGCAAAAATCACAAGCATTCCTATACACCAATAACAGATAAACAGAGAGCCAAATCATGAGTGAACTCCCATTCACAACTGCTCACAAAGAGAATAAAATACCTAGGAATCCAACTTACAAGGGATGTTAAGAATCTCTTTAAGGAGAACTACAAACCACTGCTCAACGAAATGAAAGAGGACACAAACAAATAGAAGAACATTCCATGCTCATGGATAGGAAGAATCAGTATCGTGAAAATGGCCATACTGCCCAAGGTAATTTACAGATTCAATGCCATCCCCATCAAGCTACCGATGATTTTCTTCACAGAATTGGAAAAAAACACTCTAAAGTTCATATGGAACCAAAAAAGAGCCCGCATTGCCAAGACAATCCTAAGCCAAAAGAACAAAGCTGGAGGCATCACACGACCTGACTTCAAACTATACTACAATGCTACAGTAAACAAAACAGCATGGTACTGGTACCAAAACAGAGCTATAGACCAATGGCACAGAACAGAGCCCTCAGAAATAATATCACACATCTCCAACCATCTGATCTTTGACAAACCTGACAAAAACAAGAAATGGGGAAAGGATTCCCTATTTAATAAAGGGTGCTGGGAAAACTGGCTAGCCATATGGAGAAAGCTGAAACTGGATCCCTTCCTCATACCTTATACAAAAATTAATTCAAGATGGATTAAAGACTTAAATGTTAGACCTAAATCCATAAAAACCCTAGAAGAAAACCTAGACAATACCATTCAGGACATAGGCATGGGTAAGGACTTCATGTCTAAAACACCAAAAGCAATGGCAACAAAAGCCAAAATTGACAAATGGGATCTAATTAAACTAAAGAGCTTCTGCACAGCAAAAGAAACTACCATCACAGTGAGCAGAATGGGAGAAAATGTTTGCAATCTACTCATCTGACAAAGGGCTAATATCCAGAATCTACAAAGAACTCAAACAAATTTACAAGGAAAAAACACCCCATCAAAAAGTGGGCTAACGATATGAACACACTTCTCAAAATAAGACATTTTGCAGCCAAGAGACACTTGAAAAACTGCTCATCATCACTGGCCATCAGAGAAATGCAAATGAAAACCATAATGAGATACCATCTCACACCAATTAGAATGGCAATCATTAAAAAGTCAGGAAACAACAGATGCTGGAGAGGATGTGGAGAAATAGGAAAGCTTTTACACTGTTGGTGGGACTGCAAACTAGTTCAACCATTGTGGAAGACAGTGTGGTGATCTCTCCAGGATCTAGAACTAGAAATACCATTTGACCTAGCCATCCCATTACTGGGTATATACCCAAAGGATTATAAATCATGCTGCTATAAAGACACATGCACACGTATGTTTATTGTGGCACTATTCACAATAGCCAAGACTTGGAACCAACCCAAATGTCCATCAATGATAGACTGGATGAAGAAAATGTGGCACATATACACCATGGAATACTTTGCAGCCATAAAAAAGGGTGAGCCCTACAAAAGTCCCTTTGTAGGGACATGGATGAAGCTGGAAACCATCATTCTCAGCAAACTATCACAAGGACAAAAAAACCAAACACCACATGTTCTCACTCATAGGTGGGAACTGAACAATGAGAACACTTGGACACAGGAAGGGGAACATCATACACTGGAGCCTGTTGTGAGGTGGGGGGAAGGGGGAGGGATAGCATTAGGAGATATACCTAACGTAAATGATGAGTTAATGGATGCAGCACACCAACATGGCACATGTATACATATGTAACAAACTTGCACGTTGTGCACATGTACCCTATGTACCCTAGAACTTAAAGTACAATAAAAAACAAAACAAAAATAAATAAAAGTAACATTAAAAACAAAAACAAAAACAAAAAAAACCCCAGACCTACAAAGAGACTTATACTCCCACATAATAATAGTGGGAGACTTTAACAACGCACTGTCAATATTAGACAGATCAACAAGACAGAAAATTAACAAGGATATTCAGGACTTGAACTCAGCTCTGGACCAAATGGACCTAACATGCATCTATCCCAAATCAACAGAATCTCTACCCCAAATCAACAATACACACCCCAAATCAACCCAATATGCATCCCAAATCAACAATCTCTCCACCCCAAACCAACAGAATATACATTTTTCTCAGCACCACATCACACTTATTCTAAAATTGACCACATAATTGGAAGTAAAATACTCAACAAATGCAAAAGAATGGAAATCATAACAACAGAATGAAAAGTCTCTCAGACCACAGTGCAATCAAATTAGAACTCAGGATTAAGAAACTCACTCAAAACCACACAACTACATGGACATTGAATGACCTGCTCTTGAATGACTACTGGGTAAACAACGAAGTTAAGGCAGAAATAAACAAGTTTTTTGAAATGAATGAGAATAAAGACACAACATACCAGAATTTCTGGGACACAGCTAAAGCAGTGTTTAGAGGGAAATTTATAGTACTAAATGCCTATAGGACAAAGCGAGAAAGATCTAAAACTGACACCCTAACATCACAATTAAAAGAACTAGAGAAGCAAGAGCAAACACATTCAAAAACTAGCAGAAGACAAGAAATAACTAAGATCAGAGCAGAACTGAAGAAGATAGAGACACGAAAAACCCTTCAAAAAAATCAGTGAATACAGGAACTGTTTTTTTGGAAAGATTAACAAAATAGACCACTAGCCAGACTAATAAAGAAGAAAAGAGAGAAGAATCAAATAGACACAATAAAAACTGATAAATGGGAGATAATACTAACCCCACAGAAATACAAACTACCATCAGAGAATACTATAAACACCTCTACACAAATAAACTAGAAAATCTAGAAGAAATGGACAAATTCCTGGACACATACTCCCTCCCAAGACTAAACCAGGAAGACATCAAATCCCTGAATAGACCAATAACAAGTTTTGAAATTGAGGCAGTAATTAATAGCCTACCAACCAAAAAAAGCCCAGGACCAGACAGATTCACAGCTAAATTCTACCAGAGGTACAAAGAGGAGCTGGTACCATTCCTTCTGAAACTATTCCAAACAATAGAAGAAGAGGGAATCCTCCCTAACTCATTTTATGAGGCCAGCATCATCCTGATACCAAAACCTGGCAGAGACACAACAAAAAAAAGAAAATTTCAGGCCAATATCCTTGATGAACATCGATGTGAAAATCCTCAATAAAATACTTGCAAACCAAATCCTGCAGCACATCAAAAACCTTATCCACGAAGATCAACCCGGCTTAATTCCTGGGATGCAAGGCTGGTTCAACATACGCAAATCAATAAACGTAATTCATCATATAAACAGAATCAATGACAAAAACCACATGATTATCTCAATAGATGCAGAAGAGGCCTTTGATAAAATTCAACACCCCTTCATGCTAAAAACTCTCAATAAACTAGGTATTGATGGAACGTATCTCAAAATAATAAGAGCTATTTATGACAAACCCATAGCCAATATCATACTGAATGGGCAAAAGCTGGAAGCATCCCTTTTGAAAACCAGCACAAGACAAGGATGCCCTCTCTCACCACTCCTATTCAACGTAGCGTTGGAAGTTCTGGCCAGGGCGATCATGCAAGAGAAAGAAATAAAGGGTATTCAATTAGGAAATGAGGAAGTCAAATTGTCTCTGTTTGCAGATGACATGATTGTATATTTAGAAAACCCCATCGTCTCAGCCCATAATCTCCTTAAGCTGATAAGCAACTTCAGCAAAGTCTCAGGATACAAAATCAATGTGCAAAAATTACAAGCCTTCCTATATACCAATCATAGACAAACAGAGAGCCAAATCATGAGTGAATTCCCATTCACAATTGCTACAAAGAGAATAAAATACCTAGGAATACAACTTACAAGGGATATGAAGGACCTCTTCAAGGAGAACTACAAACCACTGCTCAAGGAAATAAGACAGAACACAAACAAATGGAAAAACTTTCCTTGTTCATGGATAGGAATAATCAATATCATGAAAATGGCCATACTGCCCAAAGTAGTTTACAGTTTCAATCCTATCCCTGTCAAGCTACCATTTACTTTCTTCATAGAAGTAGAAAAAACTACTTTAAATTTCATATGGAACCAAAAAAGCGCCCATATAGCCAAGACAATCCTAAGCAAAAAGAACAAAGCTGGAGGCATCACTCTATCTGACCTCCAACTATACTACAAGGCTGTAGTAACCAAAACAGCATAGTACTGGTACCAAAACAGATATATAGACCAATGGAACAGAACAGAGACATCAGAAATAATGCCGCCCATCCAAAACCATCTGATCTTTGACAAGCCTGATAAAAACAAGCAATGGGGAAAGGATTCCCTATTTAAGAAATGGTGCTGGAAAAAATGGCTAGCCATATGCAGAAAACTGAAACTGGACCCTTTCCTTATACCTTATACAAAAATTAACTCAAGATGGATAAAAGACTTAAATGTAAAACCTAAAACCATAAAAACCCTACAAGAAAACCTAGATAGTACCATTCAGGACACAAGCATAGGCAAAGACTTCATGACTAAAACACCAAAAGCAACGGCAACAAAAGCCAAAATTGACAAATGGGGTCTAATTAAACTAAAGAGCTTCTGCACAGCAAAAGAAACTATTAACAGAGTGAACAGGCAACCTACAGAATGGGAGAAAATTTCTGCAATCTACCCATCTGACAAAGGGCTAATATCCAGAACCTACAAAGAACTTAAACAAATTTACAAGACAAAAATCAAACAACCCCATCAAAAAGTGGGCAAAGGATATGAACAGATACTTCTCAAAAGAAGACATTTATGTGGTCAACAAACATGAAAGCTCATCATCACTGGTCATCAGAGAAATGCAAATCAAAACCACAATGAGATGCCATCTCACGACAGTTAGAATGGCAATCATTAAAAACTCAGGAAACAACAGATGCTGGAGAGGATGTGAAGAAATAGGAACATTTTTACACTGTTAGTGGGACTGTAAATTAGTTCAAGCATTGTGGAAGACAGTGTGGCGATTCCTCAAGGATCTAGAACCAGAAATACCATTTGACCCAGTAATCCCATTACTGGGTGATACTATACAGACACATGCACACCTACGTTTATTGCTGTACTGTTCACAATAGCAAAGACTTGGAACCAACCCAAATGCCCATGAATGATAGACTGGATAAAGAAAATATGGCACATGTACACCATGGAATACTATGCACCCATATAAAAGGATAAGTTCATGTCCTTTGCAGGGACATGTATGAAGCTGGAAACCATCATTCTCAGCCAACTACCACATGAACAGAAAACCAAATACCACATGTTCTCATTCATAAGTGGGGGTTGACCAATGAGAACACATAGACACAGGGAGGGGTACGTCACACACCAGGGCCTGTTGGGGGTTGGGGGGCTAGGGGAGGGGTAGCATTAGGAGAAATATCAAATGTAGATGATGGGTTGATGGGTGCAGCAAACCACCATGGCACATGTATACCTATGTAACAAACCTGCATGTTCTGCACATGTGTCCCAGAACTTAAAGTATAATAATAATATAAAAACATATATATATATAGATTTTAGCCAAATAAATAAATGAAAATAATCAGCCGGGTACGGTGGCTCATGTCAATAATCCCAGTACTTTGAGAGGCCAAGGCGGGTGGATCACCTGAAGTCAGGAGTTTGAGAACAGCCTGGCCAACATGGTGAAACCCCATCTCTACTAAAAACACAAAAATTAATCAGGTGTGGTGGCACACAGCTGTAATCCCAGCTACTCGGGAGGCTGAGGCAGGAGAACTGCTTGAACCCAGGAGGTGGAGGTTACAGTGAGCCGAGATAGTGCCACTGCACTCCAGCCTGGGCGACAGAGTGAGACTCCGTCTCAAATACTAATCATCATCATCATCATCACACCTCTGGGAAATCTTTCCTGAATAATCATGTTACCTTGTATAAATCTTCATCTCCCACCTAGAACACCTATTGCCTTTAAGTGCTTTCATGTCGGGCGGCTCTGTTAGATTTTGAACTCCAAGGACAAAGACCATGCTAAAATTATGCCTGACACATAGTTTGTGATTAATGTTTGCTGAATTAAAGTTGCTCTCTCCTATGATTCTACTTCGTGATCACCTGTGAGCCTGGATACTGGATAACTAAGTAAATGTAATTACATGTATGGTAATTATGAGATTCTCAGTGAGAGAATGAGGGACTGTACCCATGGGAAAAGCACCCAAGCTTAATATACAGTCTTTGGAATATCAATTCTGGCTCTCTCAGATCTTTGTTGGATTACTTGTTAGCTTTCAACCATGTTCCAGAGCAATGAGATGTTACTACACTTAAAAATATTAAGCAGTCTGTCTATCCATTAAAGCAGAAGCTAGTGAACACTTCTAAATTTAA
The DNA here is from genome assembly GCF_049350105.2 of Macaca mulatta. Classification (NCBI taxonomy): domain Eukaryota; kingdom Metazoa; phylum Chordata; class Mammalia; order Primates; family Cercopithecidae; genus Macaca; species Macaca mulatta. The sequence goes on along the minus strand of NC_133426.1, from coordinate 75,034,764 downwards.
GCTGGAATCTTAAGAGAACTTTAGGAATGTAAAAACAATGAGCACATAGCATTCATTATCATTGCTATAGGCCCTTCCTAGTCTTTAGCAAAATGTTCTACTGAAGCAGAAAAGTGCTATATAATGATGCTTACAATCTACACTGAAAGGCAGTATAGTACAGTTCTTAAAGGTTCATGACTGCCTGGTTTGCAATTTGACTCTCTTACTCACTAGTAATGCAACCTAGGGCAAGCTGCCGAACTTCTCTGTAACTGTTCTTCATCTATAAGATGGGACTAATAATAGTATTTCTTAAACGGTGCCTGGCCTTTGATAAGCAATAAATAAATGTTATTATTTTTATTTTAATTACTTTGTCAGGAAAAGATCCCAGTCATTTCACAAGTCACCTAATGCCTTTTATATACCAGGACTGGGCTAAATGTAGTGTAATCCACTCTCCCAACATTTTTTTTTTTTTTTTAAGAAAGAAAAAAGATGTGACTCTCCATACCTTATAAGTCCAGATATCCAACTCAGATAAGATAGACAGCAGCCCCATCATTGCCTACTCAGGGAAGAGGGTTCTATGGATAATACTGTCAAGAATCGTATTACTCACATCTAACTTTGGACTTATACTGCTCCTCATCTGGTCTTCATCTTTAAATCATGTTTTTGTTTGTTCTGTTATTGTGGAAATAAGTATATACTTACCAACTATAGACCAGGCAAACATCACAATCACCACAAAAAGCCGAACCATGAAGTTTACAGGTCCTGGATCAGCCAAAAGTACCAGCCGGCAAATCAGCATTGCTACTGTCAAGGGAAGTATACAGTAACCCAGTACACAGAGGCTCTGAAAAAAAGATCTTAAAAACAAAATACATTAATAAAGATCATAAATACAGCTGATGGGTGTTATGACACAGCTTATTACATAGATTTCTCTATATAATGGACTGTTTCCTCCTTCTTGGTACATAACATCTACATCCTAACATTAATTATTAAGTACATGCTTTTGGCTGGGTGTGGTGGCTTACGCCTGTAATACCAACACTTTGGGAGGCCAAGGTGGGTGGATCACCTGAGGTCAGGAGTTTGAGACCAGCTTGGCCAACATGGTGAAACCCCATCTCTACTAAAAATGCAAAAAAATTAGCCGGGCATTGTGGCGGGTGCCTGTAATCCCAGCTACTCAGGAGGCTGAGGCAGGAAAATCGCTTGAACCCGGGAGGTGGAGGTTGCAGTGAGCTGAGCTCGTGCCACTGCACTCCAGCCTGGGTGACAGAGCAAGACTCCATCTCAAAAAAAAAAAAAAAAAAAAAAAAATTAAGTACATGCTTTAATTTTCTTTCCCTATACTCTTCCTCCTCTCCTCTCAGATCCCTTAAAAGTCAATCATCTAACACCAGATGATCTGCTCTAGTTCCTACAGATATCTTTCTCTGAACCTCTAAGATGGTGGTTCTTAATCCTTTCTAGTTTATATATACTTGAGAATTTTTATTATACTTGAGAATTTGTTGAAAGCTATGGACCACTTGCCCCCCAAAATGTACATACTCTTCTTACACAAAAAAGTCTGCCTATGATTTCAGGGCCTGGAGAGGGTATCTGAAGCTTATTAAAGGACCTCAGATAATTTAAGACAATTTAACTCAACAAGGTTATCTCTGTCCAGTAGTAGTGGTTTTAAGAACACTTCTCTTTGGCCCTTATTTAGTTCAATTTTTCTTTTTAAAAAAATATCAGGCCAGGTATGGTGACTCATGCCTGTAATCCCAGCATTTTGGGAAGCCAAGGTGGGAGGATCACTTGAACCCAGGAGTTCAAAACCAGCCTGGGCAATACAGTGGGACCCCACCTCTACAAAAAAAAATTTTTTTAAAATTAGCCAGGCATAGTAGCACATGCCTGTAGTCCCAGCTACTCAGGATGCTGGGGCAGGAGGATCCCAGCTACTTGGGACGCTGAGCCTGGGAGATAGAGGCTGCAGTAAGTCATGATCACACCAATGCACTCCAGCCTGGGTGACAGACTGAGACCCTGTCTCAAAAAAAAAAAAAAAAAAAAATCTAACTAGCCTGTCTTCCTTAATCTAAGATATACTACCTGGCAAGGGGGAAAAACAATGCATTTTAGTAATACTCACATGTTCCCTCCAAGAAGCTTTGAGTTGAGGGTGATGGTAACTGCACCAAACCAGACAATAACAAACACCTCTGCAAACTGGGGCCCTCCATCTTTTTCACTATCTACAGAGTCTCTTTGCAGCATTCTGAGAAAAGGAAACAGCATAAGAATTGCTTAATCTTTTACTTAGGGCAACACAGTTAAGGCATGGGTTCTCAAACTTTGAATCAGATTGCTGTGCTATAACCTCACCCGAAGATCTGTAATATGTAGGTTGTACTAAAAGGAAAATGACACAAGTATTTGGCAAGGATCCCTTACTGCAAATTCCAAATGCCTCAGGACTACAAGGGGTGCTCCATTTGACCTTGTTGAATTACTGAAGACCTTTTTTTTTAAGCAGTGGTTACAAACTGAAGGGTCAAATGTACCTCACAGATATGAGGTTTTGGGCTTATATAATATTTAAGATGATTTTGAATTTAAGTTGACATTATTTTATTTCACATAAGAATATGAATTTCTAGATCTTCTTGAAAAAACTATTAGACTTTCTAACACTGAGCCTGCATTCCAACACTGCAACAATTAAATGTAGCTGACATAAGTGCAAAGGGCTTACAGTCACCATATCACTACTGCATGCATTTAGGTTACTACTCTAGCCTTTAGACATACCTGAATTTGCAATTCTTGGGTTAAGCTTTCAGTTGAGATATTTAAAAACGGAAATAGGCCAGGTATGGTGGCTCAGCCTGTAATCTCAGCACTTTGGGAGGCCAAGGCAGGCAGATCGCTTGAGGCCAGGAGTTCGAGACCAGCCTGGGCAACATGACGAAACCCCCGTCTCCACAAAAAATAAATTAGCTGGCCGCGGTGGTACACGCCTATAGTTGTAGCTACTAGGAAGGCTGAGCTGGGAGAATCACTTGAGCCTGGGAGGTTGAGGCTACAGTGAGCTGTAATCACACCACCGACTCCGCCTGGGTAACCGAGTGAGACTGCCTCAAAACAAAATAAAAATAATAAACAAAAATGGAAACGGTCTATAAACCTTTTTAGTTGTTGATTTTTAAAAACATCAAAACATACAGATTATTGCTAAAGGGTTTTGCTTTGGAATTGAGTAGTTGAACAACCACTTAACTATTCTTTCTTTGTCTAAGAATTTTACAGATGTAAACTGTTTTGAATATTTGGACTTGGTGTTATTACCAAGAAAAATAGTAATTGTAAGCTCACAACCTCTTCTTATTAAACAGTATAGAGAAGTCACACTGTAAGTCTTTCTTGCCCTGCTATGCTACTTGGCAGTATGCACAGGCTTTTGTATTCTATGCTATGCATATTCCATTCCGAGTCCTGACAACCAGATGCAAAGAATGGCCAGCACTCATCACTTGTTGCCTGGAATCCCTATTGCTTCAGCATGGTATGATGGAAAGAATATTAACTAGCCTGGAAAGCAAGAGACCCAGATACTGATCCTAATTCTGTCACTAGATATGTCACTTGATGTCCTGGGACTCCAGTTTTCTCTGCAACTAAGTGGGGTTAAACTACGTAATCTATAAGGTTAATCTTTCAAAAATATATATATATGCTCAGGATGTCTAATATAAACCCCTCCATCAAGGCATTAGGCTGCATCCCTTGACATAGTTACTAAAAGCATAAGAAATAGTACTCAACATTATTACCTAAATTAATATATGCTCAATTTAAATTTAAAAAATTAGAGAAGTCAGCAAGAAACTTAGTGAATTTAGACCCACAAAGGGTTAAGCCTGGAAAGGACCCTCAACCATCTCCCTTTACAGATATGGAAGAGGAGACCCAGAGTGACTAGGTGGGAAGAGATGTGTAATGAACCCTAGAGGTACAGAGTAGGTAGTGAGGAAACCTGAGGTTGAATCTCAGGTCTACCACTGATTATGTGATCTTGGTTAAATCCTCAACCTTTGTGAACCTGAGCTTATTTGTCAAAAAAAAAAAAAAAAAAAAAAAAAGAAAAGAAAATAATTTTAATTCTTGCTATGTGGCTAAAGTAAGAGAAAGTATTTCAAAGTTTTCTGCAAACTGGGAAAAATTATACAAACATTGGTTATTAGTAGCCCAAAGTCGCATAGCTAGCTGACAGTAGAGTCAGAATGCGAACTCCGAACTGAATTCCAGGGCAGTATTTTTTCCCACTCTATCAATGGTTATATTCCTCTCTCTAGTGTAACCTTTCTCTCCTTCCTCTGTCCTCTTCCTTTACATACAACGTGTATGGAAAAGTACAATGCTCTGAAACACGATCTTGCTTTTCACTACTACTTCTGATTTATTCTCATTCTCATTCATATTTTTAGTAAGATTACAGAGAATCACGTTTGCAAACAAAGGGTGCTTAAACCTTAATTCACTTAGTTTAATAACGGGGAGGAACAAGAGACTAAATAAGTAAATAAATATTTGTTGAACAGACATGGCTAAAACAGACTAAAATGTCATTGGTTAAGGAAGGTGAGCCTAATTTCATCATTTTTTAATTGATTTGGAAAGTGACGTTAGAGGCTGAAATACCTAAGGAGTGCAACATGTCCAACAAGTCATACAAGTCCTAAATTAAATATTCAATCAAAATCCCCCACAATTTTGAAAATCCACAAAAAAGTCTAGTCTAGCTCAAAGGACAAAGAAAGAAAATGCAAGTACTTACAATGCGAGTGTCACACAAAGGATCAAAGGGCCCCACAAATCCCCTAGGAGACAAGAAAAGACAGAAGCAAAGGTAATATTTTCTATCTTTATTCCAATATCTACCTCTCTCCCTCCTGGAATTCAGACATCAAGGATCTCTTTTCCTGCCTAAGCCTTCCTACCTCTCCTCTCCCACTACCTGCCCTCCCTGTCCCCTAATCCTGAATGCACTTCTTTACATAGACTTTAAGTTTTGTTTACTTCATATCCCACAAATCACCCTTCCCTCCTCCCCATCTACTAAGCCACATACTGGCATCCTATAATTAAAGACCAATGGACAAACAATCAGAAGACCTAGGTTCCCTACCCCATACTCTTAAGAAAAAAGACTATAGCCAAGGCACTTTACCGATCAGAGACTGCATTAGACAAGGCAAGTATAATCATGCTCAGTTCACAAATACAAAAAATGAAGCTGAGAAGGAAATGACTTGCCTAGTTTTATATGTGGAGATGGGACCAGAACCTAGGGCTACTGATTTTTTTTTTTTTTTTTTTTTTTTTTTTGAGATGGAGTTTGGCTTTTGTTGCCCAGGCTAGAGTGCAATGGCGCAGTCTCAGCTCATAGCATCCTCTGCCTCCTGGGTTCAAGCGATTCTCCTGCCTCAGCCTCCCGAGTAGCTGGAATTACAGGCACCCGCCACCATACTTGGCTAATTTTTGTGTTTTTAGTAGAAACAGGGTTTCACCATGTTGGCTAGGATGGTTTTGAACTCCTGACCTCAGGTGATCCGCCTACCTTGGCCTCCCAAAGTGCTGGGGTTACAGACGTGAGCCACCGCACCTGGCCTGATTGTTTTTTTTTTTTTTTGAGACAGGGCCTCACTCTGTTGCCCAGGCTAGAATGCAGTGGTGCGATCGTGGCTCACTGCAGCCTTAACCTCCCAGGCTCAGGTGATCCTCCTACCTCAGCCTCCTGAGTAGTTGGGACTACAGGCACATGCTACCACACCCAGCTAATTTGTATTTTTTGTAAAGATGGAGTTTCGCCGTGTTGCCCAGGCTAGTCTTAAACTCCTGGCCTCAAGTGATCCACTCGCCTCAGCCTCGCAAAGTGCTGGGATTACAGGCATGAGCCACAACACCCGGCCTGGTCTTTTGATTCTTAGACCAAAGTTGTTGCCACTCTGTCGTACTGCTTCCCTTTTATAATTAGTATACTGAATTAATATAGAGTTGCTGTTCTTCTAGGTAAAAAAACAGCCCAGTATTGGTAATTTCACAAGGTTAAACTTTAGCAAATAACATATGAAAGCTTTCTGAAAACTGCAAAAGGCTATGAAGGCTCTGCCAGCATCAGGTCTAGCAAACATGGTCCTCAATCAAAAGCTGCAGGCTGGGTGCGGTGGCTCATGCTTGTAATCCTAGCACTTTGGGAGGCTGAGGCGGGTAGATGGCCTCAGCTCAGGAGTTTGAGACCTGCCTGGGCAACATGATGAAATCCCATCTCTATTAAATACAAAATATTCACTGGGCATGGTGGCACGTGCCTGTAATCCCAGCTACTCGGGAGGCTGAGGCATGGGAATTGCTTGAACCCAGGTGGCAGAGGTTGCAGTGAGCCAAGATCGTGCCACTGCACTCCAGCCTGGGTGACAGTGCAAGACTCCGTCTCCAAAACAAACAAACCAACAAAAACAGCTACCGAGTGATTTGGTCAGGTTCGGTAGCTCATGCCTATAATCCCAGCACTTTGGGAAGCTGAGGCGGGAAGACCACTTAAGGTCAGGAGTTTGAGACGAGCCTGGCCAACATGGTGAAACCCCGTCTCTAACTAAAAATACAAAAAAATGAGCCAGTTGTGGTGGCACATACCAGATATCTCAGCTCCTCGGGAGGCTGAGGCAGGAGAATCACTCAAACCCAGGAGGCAGAGGTTGCAGTGAGCCAAGATCACAACCTCTACTCACTACACTCCAGCCTGGGTGACAGAGCAAGACTCTGTCTCAAAAAAACAAACAAAATAAGCTTCTGAGTGATTTGTATGCCAACAGTTCAGTAGCACACAGCTTAGAGCACAATTACCTTCCTCAATTCATTCCAAAAAGGCACATATCCCACATCTAACTTCAACCTCACATGTATATAACCTTACCCAAGAGACGTACGCAAAGTTATATACTTAATATTATTTATTTTTTAATTATATAAGTAATTTTGACACCATTGTGGAAAGTTTGGAAAAGACATAAAAAACCATAATCCTACCACTTCTAATAAAACTGCTGCTAATTTCATTAATTTTTTTTTTAATTGCTCAACTTAAAAACTGAATTCAAGTGTACTGTCATGTGCCACATAATGACATTTTGGTCAATGACAGTGGTCCCATAAGATTATAATGGAGCTAAAAAATTCCTATCACCTAGTGACATCCAGTACAACACATTACTCACGTGTCTGTGGTGATGCTGGTATAAACAAACCTACTATGTTGCCAGTCATATAAAAATATAGCACAATTATGTACACTACATAATACTCTACTTGATAGTGATAAAAAATGACTATGCTACTGTGGTTTAAGTGTTTACTATGCTATACTTTTCATTGTTACGTTGAAGCATACTTCTACCTAAAAAGTTCAGCCTGAGTAACAGAGCAAGACCCTGTCTCTAAAAACACGTGTTTTTTTGTTTGTTTGTTTTTTCTTTGTTTGCTTTGTTTTGAGACAGAGTTTCCCTCTTTTCACCCAGGCTGGAGTGCAATGGCGCAATCTTGGCTCACTGCAACCTCCACCTCCCGGGTTCAAGCGATTCTCCCGCCTCAGCCTCCCGAGTAGCTAGGACTACAGGCGCCTGCCACCACACTCAGCTAATTTTTGTATTTGTAATAGAGACAGGGTTTCACCATGTTGGCCAGGCTGACCTGGAACTCCTGACCTCAGGTGTTCCACCCACCTTGGCCTGCCAAAGTGCTGGGATTAGAAGCGTGAACCATCGTGCCCGGACAAAAAAATTTTAAAAAATTAGCTGGGCATGCTGGCACAGGCTCCAGGCACGGGAGCCTGAGGTGGGAGAATGGCTTGAGCCTAGAAATTTGAGGCCGTAGTGAGCTATAATCACGCCACTACATTCCAGCCTGAGTGACACAGCAAGATCATGTCTCTAAAAAAAGAAAAAAGTTAACCATAACACAGTCTCAGGCAGGTCCTTCGGGAGATATTCCAGAAGAAGGCATTGTTATAATTGAAGATGGCAGTTTCATGCGTGTTCATGCCCCAGAAGACCTTCCAATAGGACAGATAGAGGTGGAAGACAATTGTACTGATGATCCAATTCTGATCCTGTGAAGGCCTAGACCAATGTGTTTGCGTTTGTCTTAGTTTTTAACAAAAAAGTTGAAAAAATAAAACATTGGCTGGGCACAGTGGCTCCTGCCTGTAATCCCAGCACTTTAGGAGGCTGAGGTGGGCAGACTGCTTGAGGCCGGGAGTTTGAGACAAGCCTGGGCAACATAGGGAGACCCCCATCTCTACAAAATATTTAAAAACTAGCCAGGTGTGGTGGCACATGCCTACAGTACCAGCTACTCAGGAGACTGTGGCAGAAGGACTGTTTGAGCCCAGGAGTTTGAGGCTGCAGTGAGCTATGATTATGCCATTGCATCTCAGCCTTGGTAACAGAGTGAGACGCTGTCTGTTTTGACAGAACTCTGATAAAGAAAGCAGTCATCAGACTAAATGATAGGCTTCAAAATGAAACTGTCAATAAAGGTACTAATAATTTGTTAAATGTTTTTGGGTATTTACTATTATATTAACATTTAGGCCAGGGGTGGTGGCTCTCGCCTGTAATCCCAGCACTCTGGGAGGCCAAGGCAGGTGGACCATTTCAGGTCAGCAGTTCGAGACCAGCCTGGCCAACATGGCAAAATCCATCTCTACTAACAATACAAAAATTAGCTGGATGTGGTGGCGGGCACCTGTAATCCCAGCTATTCCAGAGGCTGAGGCAGAAGAATCGCTTGAACCCTGGAGGCAGAGGTTGCAGTAAGCTGAGATTGTGCCATTGCACCCCAGCCTGGGCAACAGAGCAAGACTCCATCTCAAAAAACTAACAAACAAAAATTTAAACATTTGCCTTTCCCTTGGAGATCATTAATTCTTTATGTGTCAGCAGCTTCCAGGAATATTATGCAATATATGTAAATATTATAAATTAGCAGCCTCCAGAAATGCATTTTGTAGTAACCACTAGAGCATTTTTAAAAATTTATATGGGCCGGGCGCGGTGGCTCAAGCCTGTAATGCCAGCACTTTGGGAGGCCGAGACGGGTGGATCACGAGGTCAGGAGATTGAGACCATCCTGGCTAACATGGTGAAACCCCGTCTCTACTAAAAATATAAAAAACTAGCCAGGCGAGGTGGTGGGCGCCTGTAGTCCCAGCCACTCGGGAGGCTGAGGCAGGAGAATGGCGTGAACCCGGGAGGCGGAGCTTGCAGTGAGCTGAGATCCGGCCACTGCACTCCAGCCTGGGCGACAGAGCGAGACTCCGTCTCAAAAAAAATAAAAAATAAATTAAAAAAAATATTTATATGTATGCTATATATATATATATATATATATATATATATTTTTTTTTTTTTTTTTTTTTGAGACAGGTCTCACTCTATCACCCAGGCTAGGGTGCAGTGGCGCAGTCATGACTCACTACAGCCTTGATCTCCTGGGCTCAAGCAATCCTCCCACCTCAGCCTCCCAAGTAGCTAGGACTACAGGCATGCGCTATCAGGCTTGGTTAGTTTTTTAATTTTTAGTAGAAATGAGGTCTTGCCATGTTGCCCAGGCTGGTCTCAAACCCCTGAGTTCAAACAATCCTCCTGCTTCAGCCTCCCAAGTGCTGGTATTACACATATGAGCCACCATGCCTGGACACTGTATATTTATTGGTGAGGTATATTTATTGATGCGGGCAATATAATAAGCAAAATCTTTCAGTCTCTGAGATTCCAATCTAAATTTTTAATTTCTGCCTGTAATCCTAGCACTTTGGGAGGCTGAGGCAGATGGATCACCTGAGGTCGGGAGTTGGAGACCAGCCTGGCCAACATGGTGAAACCCGTCTCTACTAAAAATACAAAAAAATTAGCTGGGCGTGGTGGCAGGCACCTTTAATCTCAGCTACTCAGGAGGCTGAGGCATGAAAATTACTTGAACCCAGGGGGCAGAGGTTGCAGTGAGCCAAGATCACACCACGGCACTCCAGCCTGGGAGTCAGAGTGAGACTCTGTCTCAAAAAAAATAAAAATAAAAATAAAATAAAATAAATGTTTAATTTCTGCCAGAAGTTTGATTTATATATCATTTACATATTTTTTTCATCCTACAAAATGATGTCAGTTTTATTACCACAGAGCCTTTGCCTTATAAAGTACTTATGATAAGGCATGGTGAGATAGATTAAGCAAACCCTTAAAAACTTCATATACTTACAATCTCTCAAAAGAGTATTACTTTTCCTTGGGTACAAAACATGCATGAATTTTTTCCCAACAGCTTTTAGATCACGCATCTGAAAAACAGAAACAACCTGTTGTATTGTGATGACCAAGGTTGTCAGCAGCCTTACTTAATTTGCTAAAATTTCTTTTATTTCAATCTCCTGTGAACTCTTCATTGAATTTTGCAGATAATTCCAGTTCAACTCCTTCACTACACAAACAAACCAGAGAGGTAGGGTATGCTTTTTCTATTAACTCCTTAAGCCAACTTTTAACACTTTTCCACATCTTTTTTGATCTGTTCTGTTTTGATGTTGAAAACAAATCCATAAAAAAGAAACACAGCCCTCCCAATAGGCTGCTTGAAGAAACTAAAACAATTGCACTATAAAAAGCTGCTCTACAAAACACAGTATGTGACATTCAGTTCATAGAAGATGAGGTCTCAAGGGTCAATTAGCCTGCTCTCTAGCTACCACATTCTTTGCAATATATGAAATAAATTTCTAACATTCCCAATTTAATTGGTAAACAAATCCTAGAAGCCAGATTTAAAAAAAAAATCACGAAACTGGAGGAAGGGTTCAGTAATACAAATACAACCTCTCAAAGTACCACTGAGCTAATTCTGTTTTAGTTTTTTCACCTAGAACTTTATCCATGTTATTAAACACTTTGTAAACATAATTTTTAATAGTTGTTTAGCATCCCATCACAAAGATATAACATAATTTACCTAACCAATACCTCATCTATGGTTCATTTATTTCTAGCTTTCCCCTATTACAAAGAATGCTATAATAAACATCTTTGTATATTGATACTTTTATGTTGAAAATTTTTGTTTTACATTTTAAAACTTTCCTTATACTATATTTGGAGAAGTATGATAATATATTGGTTTAAAAAGATTTGGACATTTTAAGTTTTTTTTTTTTTTTTTTTTGAGACGGAGTCTCGCTCTGTTGCCCAGGCCAGAGTACAGTGGTGTGATCTCCGCTCACTGCAACCTCCACCTCCCAGGTTCAAGCGATTCTCCTGCCTCAGTCTCCCAAGCAGCTGGGATTACAGGCGTGCGCCACCATGTCCGGCTAATTTTTGTATTTTTAGTAGAGATGGGGTTTCACCATGTGGGTCAGGTTGGTCTTGAACTCCTGAACTCAGGGGATCCGCCCGCCTTGGCCTCCCAAAGGGATGAGATTACAGGTGCGAGTCACCACACCTTGCGGTTTTAAGATTCTTAATATGCATTATAACCAAACTGCTCTCCAAAAAGGCTGTACCAAATTATTCTCTAGAATAAAATATTAAACTTCAGTATATAAAACATATTCAAAACCAGTGAACCAAATGAAAATATTGCAAAGTACTATCAGTTACTTAGTCCCAGGATACTGAACAGAAGTTCTCTCAACTAGTCTAACTTACGATTGTATTGCGAACAGATTCATTTAATGTGGAGCTGTCAAACTCCCGGATGCGAGATTTCATAGGAATGGTGATTTCTCCTTCTACGGGGATGTCTTGTGAGATGGATATATCTGAAAGGCCTGCAAACTGAGAGGAGTCATGGGAAAAAAAGTAAGCCTGTAATAAACTGTAGCATTCCTCATATATATCATCATTTCCTAGAGAGTTGGGACCATGTATTTTGTAGGGTTTTACATAGGAAAGTAGGTGTTAGCTCAACAGACATTACACAATGCAGTTAACAATAATTCTCAAATTTATTTCTTTAAAGATTAAACATAATGAAAAAACTAAAGTAAATGTCATAGACACCTTCTTGCCCACCAACATTTAGCATAAAATCTTCACATGGCACAAGCTAGCAAAATTGAGATAATAATTGTAAAGTTATTAAAAAGTGACCTTTTAGCAATCACTGTCTTAGAATGGCTGCATTTCTGTTGCACTTCTGCTCCCTAGCAGGCTCTAGTGGCCTCTGCTGGCTAAAAATGAGCATTACATGAACCATAAAGGCAAGTGGGAGGAAAAGGGAAATAGCAAAATATACCTTGATTACACTCTTTATAGGTTACCTGGCAATCACAGAGCAAATACAATTTTCAAAGTGAATAAGGAATGTGAACTTTTAAATTCATACTCATCTGCTAAATTTTATTACAACCGAAACTCGAATCTACAAATTCCTAAGAAAATAGAGGCAATGCCTTCTCATACAGTTTTTGGACCAGTAGGCACAATTTTTAGTGGGCAACAGTTGCAGATAGAGGAAACACAAGACAGTATACTGCAATTTTAGAAAGAATGAGGATGTTCACAGAATTTGTAAAGGGTTGGGTGCGGTGGCTCATGCCTGTAATCCCAGCACTTTGGGAGGCCAAGGTGAGCAGATCACCTGAGGTCGGGAATTTGAGACCAGCCTGACCAACATGGAGAAATCCCATCTCTACTAAAAATACAAAATTAGCTGGGCATGGTGGCGCATGCCTGTAATCCAAGCTACTCGGGAGGCTGAGGCAGGAGAATCGCTTGAACCCAGGAGGCGAAGGTTGCGGTGAGCCGAGATCACACCATTGCACTCCAGCCTGGGCACCAAAAACAAAACTCCGTCATAAATAAATAAATAAATAAATAAATAAAATGAAATAAAATAAATTTCTTAACCACATTCATATTTCTTAACTATAAGAAACATTCCATAGAATTTTTTTTAAGGTTTCCTATAGAGGAAAGAAAGGAATAGGATAGAGCAGACAGGGAGAGAAACTAGGCTTTTTTCAATACATATTGTTCGTATAAATGACTTGCAATCATATAAACAGTTCACACAATTATGAAACAAAATTAAAATTTGAAGGAAGCAATCCCTGAAACTGAGAGAAAAATTAAACCAATGAAACTACCACGTACTGAAATAAACACACAACCACAAAGATAGCACCTATTTCAAGTGACTATATAACACTGTAATTTGACTTCTGACTAAGATCTAGGAAGCTGGAAAGACCATTCCCCAAGGAGAACAATGAGAAAAGGCTAGATACTTTACTTTATCATAACTTTCCCTGAATTCATCTGAGACCTGAGTTGTAGGGAGACCAAGTAGCCTGGATGAAATCTAAAGAACGCCAGGTGCTTCCACGAAGAGACATCAGCAGTGGCTCAACGGTAGCAAAGCATGAGGAGAAGACAATGCTGCACAGCACACCACACAGATGGGTGAGAATTCCACCAAAATTTTAAATAAATTGCTAAAGTCCAAGTATGGACTAGCACAAGAGTACAGAACCCCTAGAAGCAACAGACTCAAGGGGAGTTCACACCCTCTTGCAGGCTCTTCTCTAGAAAAAAGCCCCTAGAGAGAAAGAGCCTTAAAGCCACTTGGACAAAAACAAGTTGCTTTCAGAACACAGGCAACAACTCACTGAAGCTGGTGAAAGGGAAAAGGAAAAGCTCTCTACTACTAAGGGATGGACAAGAAACCATCCTGGGCCCAGACCGTTAAGAGTTTCCTTCAGCTAGGAGGGGGACAGGATCACTAAGAAAGTGCCACCCAGGAGACCCAGGGACACACGGTATGCCTAAGGCAGAGACTAGACTATGACAACAAAGAATCCCCTTTCCCTGGCCCCTATCACCAGGCTAGCAAGTATGGAGCAATAAACAACAGCAGTCTACTGCTGGAGGAAGGGCTAGAGCTTAGAAAGAGACTCACCATGAGATGCAAGGGCAAAGACAGAAGCTGAGTATAGAACATGAACATTAATAAAAACATTGGGGCTGGGTGCAGTGGCTCATGCCTGTAATCCCAACACTGGGAGGCTGAGGTAGGAGAATTGCTTGAGGCCAGGAGTTTGAGACTAGTCTGGGTAATATAGTGAGACCCCCATCTCTACAAAAAAATGTTTTTAAAAAATTAGTTGGGCATGGTGGCATGCAACTGTGGTCCCAGCTACTGAGGAGGCTAAAGTGGGAGGATCACTTGAGCCCAGGAGGTCAAGGCTGTAGTAAGCTATGATCACGCCATTGCACTCCAGCCTGGGTAACAGAGTGAGACGCTGTCTCAAAAAAAACCAAAACAAAACAACAACAAAAAACAAAACACTGGGACAACATAGCACCCCTACCCCTAAACACAAGGTAACAGCAGAGGAATCTGAAGCTGGTGATGCACTGAAGGTACCCATAGCAACAACGAAAAAAGAACAAATGAAGCTCAACTCCTGACTAGACTGACTTAACCCCTACTGACTGACAACTCAGTAGCAGAGGTGTGCCACTTCTGGCAGTGTATACATGATGTCTAGCATTCAATATCAATAACAAATTATCTCCCCCATATTCACATGAAAAAACAACCCACTATGAGACAAAGCAATCAACAAAACCAGACTCTGAGATGACCAAGATGTTAGAATTATCAGAAAAGAAATTTAAGATTACTATGTTTAATATGCAAAAGGCTCTAGTAGAAAAGGTACATGCATGAATGGTGATGAATTTCTGCAAAGAGATGGAAACTGTAAGAATCAGATGGCAATGCGAGAAATACATGAACATAGTAACAGATGAAGGATGCCTTTGCCAGCCTTATCAGTTAACTCAATACCAAAGATTTCAGAGCTAGGTCAGTCAAAATTATCCAAACTAAAACAAAAAGAGAAGAGTAAAAGAACAAAAGATAAAAGAATAGAGTATGTAGGAACTATGGGAAAACATTAAATGGTCTTATTATGTAAATAATTGGAATCCCAGAAGAATAGAAAGATAACGGCTCTGAAGAGATATAGGCCAACTGCAGTGGCTGACGCCTGTAATCCTAGCACTTTGGTAGGCCGAGGCAGACAGAATGCTTGAGCCCACGAATTCCAGACCAGCCTGGGCAACATGGTGAAACTCCATCTCTACAAAAAAATATTTAAAAATTAGGCCGGGCGCGGTGGCTCAAGCCTGTAATCCCAGCACTTTGGGAGGCCGAGACGGGCGGATCACGAGGTCAGGAGATCGAGACCATCCTGGCTAACACGATGAAACCCCGTCTCTACTAAAAAATACAAAAAACTAGCCAGGCGAGGTGGCGGGCGCCTGTAGTCCCAGCTACTCGGGAGGCTGAGGCAGGAGAATGGCGTAAACCCGGGAGGCGGAGCTTGCAGTGAGCTGAGATCCGGCCACTGCACTCCAGCCTGGGCGACAGAGCGAGACTCCGTCTCAAAAAAAAAAAAAAAAAAAAAAAAAAAAAAAAAAAAAAATTAGCCAGGAGTGGTGGCACACACCTGTAGTCCCAGTTACTTGGGAGGCTATGGTGGGAGGATCACCTGAGCCCAGGAGTTCAAGGCTTGCAGAGCCCAAGATCATGCCACTGAACTCCAGAGACTCTGTCTCAAAAAAAAAAAAAAAAGAATAGCTGAAAATTTTCCAAAAATAATGAGATATGAAAGGACAGATGCAAGCTTAAGAGAACCCCAATCAAGATGAATACCAAACTACAAAATGAAAAAATCCACAAACCTAGACACAAACTACTGAAAACTAAAGAAAGAGAAAATCTTGAAAGTAGCCAAAGAGAAAGGCATTGCATTCATAGGAACAAAGATAAGAATTATAATAAAAGGCCGGGCATGGTGGCTCACACCTGTAATCCCAGCATTTTGGGAGGCTGAGGTAGGCAGATCACCTGAGGTCAGGAGTTCAAGACCAGCCTGGCCAACATGGTGAAATCCCATCTCTACTAAAAATACATAAAAATTAGCTGGGCATGGTGGCAGGTGCCTGTAATCCCTGCTACTTGGGAGGCTGAGACAGGAGAATCACTTGAACTCGGCAGGCGGAGGTTGCAGTGAGCCAAGATCACGCCACTGCACTCCAGCTTAAGTGACAGGGTAGGACTCCACCGCAAAAAAAAAAAAAAAAAAAAAAAAATAGGCATCTCTAACAAAATATAAACAAACAAATAAAGAAAGACATCTCACCAGAAACTATGCAAACCAAAAGAAAATGGAGGGACACTTCTGGAGGGCTAAAAGAATAAAACTATTAACACAGAATTCTAAACCCAGCAATACCTATTAAAAACAAAGGCAAAGTAAAAACGTTTTTCAGACAAGCAAAAGCTAAAATATATTCTACAAGAAATGCTAAAGGAAGTTCTTCAGAAAGAAGGAATATGATATCAGAAGGAAACTTGGATTTACATAAATAAATGATCTCCTAAAGTGGTTAAAATGAAGGCAAATATGACATTTCTTCCTATTTTTAATTATTCTAAAAGATAATTGCCTAAAGCAGGGGTCACCAACTTTCTGTAAAGGGTCAAACAGTAAATATTTCAGGTTTTAAGAGCCATATGGTTTCTGCTGCAACTGCTGAACTCTGCATTGTAGCATGAAAGCAGCTAAAGATAACACACAAATAAATAAGTGTAGCTCTGTTCCCAGAAAACTATACTTAGAAAAACAGGCAGTGGGCCAATTTTTAAATTATAAAAATATAATTTAGGAGGTAATTGGAAATTTGAACCCTAATAAGATATATTAAGAAATTATTAATTTTTACACGCATTATTATTGTGGTTATGTTCTCTCTAAAAGCAGAATTCTAATTTGGGAACTGTGGCACACCTATAGTTCCAGCTAGTTGGGAGACTGAGGTGAGAGTGTCCCTTGAGGCCAGAAGTTGAAGGCTGTGGGTGCTACGATCATGACTGTGAACAGCCACTGCACTCCAGCCTGGGCAACATAGCAAGATGACAACTCTAAAATAATACAAAATCAGAAAAAAAAAAATCCTTATTTATTTATTTATTTATTTATTCGCAACAAGGTCTTGCTCTGTCATCCAGGTTGGATTGCAGTAACATGATCATAGCTTACAGCAGCCTCAATCTCCCAGGCTCAAGCAATTGTCCCATCTCAGCCTTTCAAGTAGCTGGGACTGTAAGTGGTGCCACCACGCCAGGCTAGTTTTTAAATTTTTGGTAGAGACAGGGTTTTGTCATGTTGCCCAGGTTGATCTCGAACCTCTGGGCTCAAGCAATCTGCCCATCTCGGCCTCCCAAAGTGCTGGGATTACAGGTATGAGCCACCGTGCCCAGCCAGAATCCTTATCTTTTAGAGATACATACCACATATTTACTAATGTAATGATGCCTGAGATTTGCCTCAAAATAATACAGAAAGTAGGTAGGGCTGTAGAAGAAAGAAGATTCATCATAAGTAGATAATTGTTGAAGGTGTATATGGGGATCCAATTTACCTTTTTTTTTTTTTTTTGAAATGGAGTCTCACTCTGTTGCCCAGGCTAGAGTGCAGTGGTGTGATCTCAGCTCACTGCAGCCTCCACCTACAGGGTTCAAGCAATTCTCCTGCCTCAACTGCCTTAGTAGCTGGGACTACAGGTGCACACTACCATGCAAGCTATTTCTTCTTTTTTTTGTATTTTTAGTAGAGATAGGGTTTCACCATGTTGGCCAGGCTGGTCTCAAACTCCTGGCCTCAAGTGATCTGTCCACCTCAGCCTCCCAAAGTGTTGGGATTACAGGCATGAGCCACTGCACCCAGCCTGGATCCCGATTTAAACAAACACCAAAAAGGACTTTATCTTTTTAGAAAATTGCGAGGTGAACGGATAGTTTTGTTATGTATGATAACAAAGAAAACGTCCTTACCTGTTAGAGAAACATAGTGAAGTATTTACAGATGAAGATGATATGTCTGGGCTTTGCTTTAAAATACTCAGAAAAGATTATGAAAGATAAGAAAAGACTGAAGAACCATTACAGATTGGAAGAAATGAAGGAAAAATAACAACTAAATGCAATGCGGGATCCTAGATAAGATTTTGGAACAAAAAAAGCCATTAGTGGAAAACCTGCTAAAATTCAAACATGGTCTATAGGTAATGGTGTTTTGCCAATGTTAATTTCTTGGTTCTGATCAGTGTACTATGCTTATATACAATGTTAGCATTAGAGGAATCTGGGCGAAGGGAATACAGGCACTCTCTCTACTATTTTTGCACTTTTCTATATGTCTAAAATTAGTTTTAAATAAAAAGACTGAAAAAACATATGGTGAGACCAATAAAATAATAGCAGAATGTTGATAGGTACATGAGGTTCATTATACTACTTTTCATTTTATTTATACATTTGAAAGCTTCTATAATAAAATTTAAAAATATATTGCTCCCTTGTTTCTGCTATTCTCTCAAACTACTCCCCTTCTTCTCTTGCTTGATCACACTTTTCACTTTCCCATTTAATCCTCTGTAATCTGGCAGTGGCCTTCTCACCACTTCACTGACATTGTGCTCTCTGATAGTAGCCTCACATAATCAAGAAATACAAGGATCTTCATTCAATCCTCATCCTCTTTTAATACTCTGCAGCATGTAATGCGTAAACCAACCCATTTTGTTTGTTTTGAGACGAAGTCTCACCCTGTCACCCAGCTGGAATGTCGGCTCACTGCAACCTCCGTTTCCTGGGTTCAAGCGATTCTCTCGTCTCAGCCTCCCAAGTAGTTGGGATTACAGGCACACACCACCATGTCCGGGTAATTTTTGTATTTTTAGTAGAGACAGGGTTTTGCCATGTTGGCCAGGCTGGTCTCAAACTACTGACCTCAAGTGATCTGCCCGCCTTGACCTCACAAAGTGCTGGGATTACAGATGCGAGTCACCGCACCCAGCCAAAACCAACACTTTTTGAAGCCATATTTTCTCTTCACTACTATAACACTGCCCTTTCAAGTGCCAGGATTGCTTGTTTTCAGTTTCCCTGTTGCCTGCTACTGCTAGGAGAAGCAGGGTAGTACAGTAGAAAAAAACAGGCTTTAAAGTCAAACAGGGATCTCACATGGAAACAACACTGCTATAAAAATAAATAACACCTGTACAGCACCTAGCACATACCCAATGCTCAACATGGTATTTGGAGAATACTGATTAAGAGTGCAGGCCAAATAGCCTGAGTTCAAATCCCAGCTCCATCATGTACTATCCATGTGACAATGAGCAGGTTACTTAGCCTCTCTGTGCTTCAGTTTCCTCCTCTGTAAAATTGAGATAATGGTACCATCATCACAGGGTTATTGTGAGGAAGAAATGTATTAATACAGGAACACAATAGGGGCTGGATACATGTTAGCTCAAGTTCAAGATTCCCATGGAGTCAATTCCAGTTCTGTCACTATGGTATAATAAAGAATTTAGCTGGCCTTTGTCCCCTGTTCTTGAGAGTTAGCCTCTAAACTTAGAATTTCCTGAATGATAGAGGAGTATTTTTGATATTCACAGGGGCTCTGGTAGTTTATGCTAACAGGTGAGTCATAGTAGACCCTTATGTAGTTTGTGCTCTGGAGATGACTCAGGATGGGGGCTAACCACGTCAGAAACACCGCGCATATAACTAGAGGTCTGGGGCTTTAAGTCACAACATATAAGCCCAAACTTTGGGGAGTGGTGGGACCCTGAAGACTGAGTTCTATTATCCGAGCAATGATCCAATTAACCATGCCTACATAATGAAACCCCAATAAAAACTATAGACACATGAGTGAACTTCCCTGATTGGCAATACTCTGCATATTGTCACATACCAGCAAACCAGGAGGGTAACATGTCCTGAATCCACAGGGACAAGACAAGGAATCTTTGTGTTTGGGACTCTGTCAGACCTCGCCCTGTGTATCTCTCTCTTTTGCACATTTGGATTTGTATCCCTTTGCTATAATAAAATTGTAATTTTAAGTAGAGTGCTGCTCTGAGTTCTATGAGTCATTCTAGTGAATTATGAAACCTGAAGGGAGGGCCAGGTGCCATGGCTCACACCTGTAATCCCAGCAATTTGAGAGGCCAAGATGGGCGGATCACTTGAGGTCAGGAGTTCGAGACCAGCTTGGTCAACATGGTGAAACTCCATCTGTACCAAAAATACAAAAGTTAGCCGGGCATGGTGGCATGTGCCTGTAGTCCCAGATACTTGGGAGGCTGAGGCAGAGGCTGCAGTGAGCTGAGATTGTGCCAAAAAAAAAAAAAAATCTGAGGGGAACGTGGAAATCCCTGAATTTGTAGCTACTTGCTCTGAAGTGAGGATTGTCCTGGGAACCCCCAAAATCGTGGCTGGTGTCTGAAGAGCAGTCTTGTAGAGGACTGTGCTTTTAACCTGTGCAGTTTGGCCTAACTCCAGGTAGTTGGTATCAGAAGTCACTGTAGCCACTGAGGTGCCATGTGATCTCCTACTCTCTCCCCTTTATCTCTTCAAGAATTAGCAACAATGTTCCATGAGCTATGGAGTCAGGAACTATGGCCCTCCAGCTCCATGTATAAAAGACAGGACTTCCAGGGCCTCAGCTAATGGACCCTGCTCTCTGTCTAGCCCTCAGCAGGAAAGGCGACTTGGATCCATGCCCCTCCCCTTTCCCATCAGCAGGCAGGCTCTTGCACATATATAGATGTGCTCACAGAAACACACATGCACACTGCTCTGCCTGGCTTGGGCCAGTAAGGGGAACAGGTAGAGGCAGGGCCAAAAACACACAATAAAAACAGGGACTGCAACCCTAAAAAAAATAGCTGGGAGCAAATGGGTTATACTATTGACCAAAATCCTGGAAAAAGGAACCAACAAGGGGAAGCATGAAGCCAGAATCAGCTCAAAGAGGCTTGGCTCCTAGGAGTGGATGAAGGGATAGCCAGTGGGCATGGTCTCCAGCCAGCCCTTCACCTGGGGCCAGCTTCCTCACAGCCTGAGATCTTCCAAAGATCCCAGATTGTAGTTTGAGACCAGCCTGGCCAACATGGTGAAACCCCATCTCTACTAAAAATACAAAAATTTTCTGGGCATGGTGGTGCATGCCTGTGATCCCAGCTACTCGGGGAGGCTGAGGCAGGAGAATCACTTGAACCTGGGAGGCAGAGGTTGCAGTGAGCAAAGGTGGCACCATTGCACTCTAGCCCTGGATGACAAGAGCAAAACTCTGTCTCAAAAAAAAAAAAAAAAAAAAAAAAGACCCCAGACTGCAGCCATTATTACAGCCTACCTTTTCTTCCTGCCCGCTAAATACAGGCATTACCCAAGATTCTGTCTTTGTAACCCTGTGCAGATGACTCCTAAAGCAACATCTCTAGGCATGACCTCTTCTGAGCCCTGAAGTACAGGTTTTAAAGTCCAATTGCCTGTTGGATATCTATCGAATGGCCTGCCAGTATCGCAAACTAAACATGTCCCAAACTGAATTAATCAACTTTTAAGGCCCTCATCCAGCTAACCCTCCTTGTATATTATCTATTTTTGTTCAGAGTGTCACTATACTCTTGGGTGTCTACAACCATACTCTTCAAAATGTGGTACCGGGAGCAGCAGCAGCAGCATCACCAGGGAGTCTGTTAGAAATGCAAAATCTCGGGCCCTATCTCAAACCAACTGAATCAGAACCTGCAAATTAACAAGATTCCCCAGATGACTGCTAGCACACTAAAGTTTGCAAAATAATGATCTAAGACAAATCCTCCTTCACATACTACAAACCCTCGTGGATTCTGCCTTGTCTGAAATCCTCTTGTCTCCTGCCACTGCTGTTGTCCAGATCCCTATCATTTCTTCCCAAAACTACTGCAACAGCTTCACTGCCCTTCTAGATTCCAGATATTCCCCCACTGTAACTTACCCTCTATTATGTTGTCCAATTCATGATTTCAAATTCTTCCCTCCTCAAAAATTTCCACTGGCTCCTTGTAGCCCATTAAGCCTCCCAGGTTAGTAGTCAATAATAAGAAATAATACTTATTGCAATATTATATGCCAGACATTCTATTAAGTGTGTTAATTTATCCAATGTGTTAACTCATTCCACCTAACAACCCTATGAATTAAGTATTGTTATATCTCTATTTTACAGATGGGGAAACTGAAGCAAGGAGGGGTTTGGTAATTTCCCCAATATCCCGCTAGTTAAGTGACAGTGCTTAGAATCAAACCTAAGCAAATCGACTCCAGAGTACACATACCAAATCACCACTGTTCCATACTGCCTTCCTAACTCAGTAGGCTTACATGTGGAGGCTTATCTCCTAATAATTCCCTGTGCTTCAGCCAAAGTGATCTACCTGTTGTTCTATATATATATTAGCACCTTCCAACATCTGTGCCTTTGTTCACAAGAGGCTGTGTAGCACAAATGGATATAGTCTGGGCTTCAGAGTCAGATCTAGGTTCAAATATCAGGCATGGGCACTAACTGGATGTAGACCCTAGGGAAATCATCAAACCTCCCTGCATCTCATATCCTCATCTGCACATAAAATGTAGTTAAAAGCCACCTAACTGAAATGATTGCTGTAAAGTTTAGCAAATACCCAGAGGATGTCTAGCACAATATCTAGCATGTAGCAGGTGCTCAGTTATTGATAGCTCTTATGCTCACCTGCAATTTCAAATCCTACCCATCCTTTGAAGTCCTTTCAAATATAACTTCCACCGTGTAGCTTGGTCACCCCAACTGGACATGACAGCATTTTCCTTTAAGTTTCTGTAATATTCTTTGTGTAACTTTCTCTTATATACTGCCTTATTTTAGCATTGTGTACTTGTCTTATCCCTACAACTTAGACTGGTAGCACTATAGAGGTAGGCCCTTTGCATTCCCTACAGCAACTAGCACAGTGCATTACTCATTGTGGGAGTTCACTAAACATTTGTTGAATGGAAGCAGACTGCATATTGAGTAATGAGTGATTAGAACCACTGAAGTTAACTGGGGGAAAGCTTCACAGAAGAGGGGTGGAGAAGTTTAAATGAAAGAGAGAAACTAAAAACTACTAAGCACCTATGACAATGTCTTAGTAGGCACTACGTGTATATTATCTCATTTAGTACTCTTCGCTAATTCAGTGATGTGTTCCTATCACCCTTTTCCAAATGAGGAAACTGGGGTTCAGCCTGATTTTACTCAAGGTCATAATAGAACTTAACACAACTCACTCTTATTGCCATATCCCCAGTGTCGAAAGGAGTGCCTGGAACATAGTAATGGATGCTCAATAAATATTTGTTGAGTGAATGAAGAGGTGAACAAATGGAGAGAGTAAGCAGCAGAGCTAGGACTAGAATCAAGTTCACTGATCTCCTAGCTCAGTTCACTATGTTAAGTTGCTAATTCAAAACAGAAGAAAGGGGGCCGGGCACAGTGGCTCACACCTGTGTCCCAGCACTTTGGGAGGCCGAGGCAGGCAGATCACCTGAGGTCAGTAGTTCAAGACTAGCCTGGCCAACATGGTGAAACCCCATCTCTACTAAAAATACAAAAATTAGCTGGACGTAGTGGCAGGCACCTGTAATCCCAGCTACTTGGGAGGCTGAGGCAGGAGAATTGCTTAAATCCCAGAGGCGGAGGTTGCAGTGAGCAGAGATTGTGCCATTGCACTCCAGCCTGGGCGACAAGAGCAAAACTCTGCCTCAAAAAAGAAAAAGAAAAAGAGGAAAAAAAAAAAAAAAAAGAGGAAAGGGAAGAACCATTTAGTGAGCAACTACTATATAACCAAACACATTGAGAAGAGGGACAGGAGCAGAATGTTGACCTCTTTATACTCCTCAGTTGATGGTACTGATAGTATTAGACATGTTACATAAATTATGCCATTTGATCTTTCTAAAAACTCTTTTGAGGCAGTTATTTTTATCTCCATTTTACAGATGAAGAAACACCCTCCACAAAATGACTTGCCCAAACTCACAAAGTGGGTGGATTCCATCCCAGGTAAAGTTTAACTCCAAAGCCTGTGTTCTTAAAATACTTGCCCACACTTTGGGCTTGCAATGGAAATTCTATCCCTTGCAGAGACAGGAGCAAGAGAGTATGGTGAAGTTGGCTGGGCACAGTGGCTCACGCCTGTAATCCCAACACTTTGGAAGGCCGAGGCAGTAGGATAGCTTGAGCCCAGGAGTTCGAGACCAGCCTGAGCAACATGGCAAAACCCCATCTCTACAAAAACTACAAAAAATTAGCCGGGTGTGGTGGCATGCACCTGTGGTCCTACCTACTAGGGAGGCTGAGGTGGGAGGATCATGTGAGCCTGGGAGGCAGAGGTTGCAGTGAGCGGAGACGGCGCCACTGCCCTCCAGCCTGGGTGACAGAATAAAACCGTCTCGATTTAAAAAAAAAAAAAAAAAAGTAAAAAATAAGAAAGGAGAACAAGTATGGTGAAGAGAATGGCAAGGAGCTGCGACAGGAATGGCAGGGGTTAAACCTGGCCTACTGGGGTCACGGAACAAGTCAATACTAAAGTTATAAGCAATAAAACGTTAATGTCCCATGGGAAGCAATCTCTCATTCCTTCAACAAAGGTTGGTGACAGGTTTTGATAAAAATGAGGGGACAGCAGAAGAAAAGATAACTTAAGAAATCACCTAAAGTTCGCCATTTAACACAATGTAGGGGACGATGACGAGCCCTGGGAGGATGGGAAAGGAAAGATCGGAGTTTCACAAAAAGACCTGGAAGGAACCAGGAGGGCATGGGGCAAAATGGTTAGCACAAAGAACAGGTGTAGCGTTGGGACTGGTTCTGGCGTCGGGTACAGGAAGGGCCTGCCGGGCGGAAGGGGATCCAGCTCTCAGGCCACGAGCCCGTTCCCCGACTTCTTTAGGGGGCACTCTGCCTCACCCTCGGTCCCTTTTGTCGCAGATCCCAAGCTCACCAGGGGCCTGGGCGATGCTGTCCCCGGGTCTCCTGGAGACTCCTCCGCTTCCGCCATCTTGGCCCTCCTTCTCCCGGGTCGCTCCCACAGGTCTTTGCGGAACCTGCGACGTGGAGGCCACGGCCGGTCAGCGCGTCATCGCGTGCGGCCGCGTCACCTAATGGCGCCTGGCAATAGCCGGCGGCCGCGGCCCTTCGCTCTCCCTCGGTCCTCGGGGTGTCAGGGACAGCTTCGCATCGCCTTGTCTCGCTTCTTCCGGGCCACAGGTCCCGCTAGACACGCTCCGCCTTTAACACTCAAGCCAGATTCTCAGACCGTTCCCTCGCTCTCGCGACCACTGCTGCCTTCTCCACCCCACCGACCCCCCCGCCCATTTCCCGTTCTCAGGAGTTGGCTTGGAGTGCCAGACCCTCTATCACGGCGATTCTAGGAAAGAGCCTGCCTCTTCCTACCCTTCCCCGGCCGCCGAGCGACTTCAAGTTTCCGTGCCCCGGAATGAAGGGTTCAAGCCCCAACCTACTGCTCCCTCCGCCGCCGCCCCTGCCCCGCTGACTCTGCGCCTCTCCTTCTGCTCCCAAGCCTGTTCCCACTTCCTTGACTTTTATAAACCTCTCTACTGCCTCCACACCGACCCTCCAGGATTACTTTTCTCGGGCACCCACTCTGGGGGTGGGCGGGCAAGAAGCTTCGTTGACCAAACTTGTTAATCCCACTTCAAAAATTGCTAAACACGGTGGCTCATGCCTGTAATCTCAGCACTTTGGGAGGCCGAGGCGGGTGGATCACAAGGTCAGGAGATCGAGACCATCCTGGCTACATGGTGAAACCCTGTCTCTACTAAAAATACAAAAAAATTAGCCGGGCGTGGTGGTGGGTGCCTGTAGTCCCAGCTACTCGGGAGGCTGAGGCAGGAGAATGGCGTGAACCCGGAAGGCGGAGCTTGCAGTGAGCCCAGATCGCTCCACTGCACTCCAGCCTGGGCAACAGAGCGAGACTCCGTCTCAAAAAAAAAAAAAAGTTGCTAAACCATTTGGCGCAAGTACTGAAAATGTTCAGGGTCTAAAAGAGAGTAACTATTGTGAGAATAACTTAAATAAAAAATAATCTGCATGTCCCAACCTCTTTTCCTTATCTCATCCTTTTGGACTTTCACGGTATTTCTGGTCCCAGTTTACGTTGGCCCCAGGCTAAAATGTAGTCAGACCATGCAGCCATTGTTGACAGCATCAGCATCCAGGATGCCTGAGTGCCCTTTGGTGGTGTTAAGCATTTGACCAACAACACAGGGGATGGGTGTGAAATAAAAATGTTTTATATAATATATATATACACACACACACACAAGGCAATCCAAGTAGTAAACTTAAGAAGGAAGAATGTGGAATGTGGAGGGACAAAATTCCAAACGAATGGAGGTTTTTTTTTTTTTTGGTGTTTGTTGTTTTGTTTTATTTACGATAATTCCCCTTCTGACCAAGTACAATTTTAGTACTTGCACAAATACTGGTGGAAGTGATATTAAAATTTAAGCCAGTAGATATGAAATATTTTTGTAATTGCAAGGGAATATCATCTACAAATGCCCCAACTCCAGCCTCAGCCTCTCACCTCATCCTCCCACCCTATGATTACCAGACCACCACATCCCATCCCACTTCCCTGAGGCCATTGATAATGTCTGCTATTTCCTTGCCAACCTCCAAAATTAGCTATCTCTCCCTAGCCACAAGCCCCTAGCTTCTACCCCTTCTAACCTCATCTATTGGCCCTCTTGGCCACGTATTTCAAGGTAGCCTTGGTGCCAGGTTAAGAGGAGGACAGGCCGGCCGGCGCGGCGGCTCACACCTGTAATCCCAGCACTTTGGGAGGCCAAGGAGGGTGGATCACGAGGTCAGGAGATCGAGACCATCCTGGCTAACACGGTGAAACCCCATCTCTACTAAAAAATACACACACACACACACACACACAAAAAAAAAAAAAAAAAAAAAAAAGCTAGGCGAGGTGGTGGGCGCCTGTAGTCCCAGCTACTCCAGAGGCTGAGGCAGGAGAATGGCTTGAACCCAGGAGGCGGAGCTTGCAGTAAGCCGAGATCGCGCCACTGCACTCCAGCCTGGGCCACAGAGCAAGACTCCGTCTCACAAAAAAAAAAAAAAAAAAAAAAAAAGAGGAGGACAGACCATAGAACAATTGAGGCAGGCAGTGCTCAGGTTACTTGGGCATTATTTCAGACTACCAATGCCTGTTCTCCCCATTTAACTAATAGGGTACTGGTTGGGTGTGAGACAATATGCTTTGTAGAAAGAAAATCAGGAAGGAAGGGGCGGCATAGGAACAAGCTCCCAAAAATAGGAATTATTCTGTTTTTAGTTGCAAGTGTATCTCAAAAAATTGCCAGACTAACTCAGTTTCTGTAATACACTTACAGTCATTACTCTTTGCCAGATCATGGATATTTACAATACAGCAGGACTTGCATGACTTGCCCAAAGTTATTCAGAACCTTTGTAAGTGGTAGAAGTGGAATTAATATTTAAGTCAATAGGTATGGAGAACTTTGTTGGCTAATCTATGTTTCAGGACAATATAGCATACAACTCTATGAAAATAACCAGGAAACATTAAGGAAATAATTTCACAGAAAAATGGTCAGAATTGACTCAAAACAAGTGGGGAATTTCATTAAAACGAAATTTTGAAAGGAAAAATTTAAAATACATATTAAAAGCTGGCTGGGTGCGGTGGCTCACACCTGTAATCCTAGCACTTTGGGAGACCGAGGTGGGCAGATTGCCTGAACTCAGGAGTTCAAGACCGCAACATGGCGAAACCCTGTCTCTACTAAAAATACAAAAATTTTTCTGGCGTGGTGGCGTGTGCCTGTAGTCCCAGCTACTTGAGAGCCTGAGGGATGAGAATCTCTTGAATCCTGGAGGAGGAGATTGCAGTGAGCTGAGATCACACCACTACACTCCAGCCTGGGTGACAGAGCAAGAATCCATCTCCACAAAAATAAATAAATGCAGGCATACATACATATAAAAAGCAAGATGCAGACAGTTTGTATGATATGCTATCAACTGGGTAAAAATGTAAGGGCAATGGATAGATATCCATACATTGTACTTGAATATTCACAGACTGTGTCCAGAAGGCTACACAAAAAGCTGGTAACTGGTTGCCTGTGGGGAGAGAAACTGGCAATAGGGGTGGATTGACTTGCAAGTGAAGACTATTCATTGTATGTGAAGCAGTTTGGAATTTTAAACGTATACATGTATTAGTTTTTTAAAAGTTGCCAAATATCTCCCCTCTTCTCGCACCCTCAAAGTGCTGGACCCAGATGATTTCATAGGCTATTCATTCAAGCCTTCACAGAGCAGATAATTCCTACACTGTATAAATTGTTCAAGAGAGAAGAAAAGGCAAAGTTTACAAATTTATTCTAGGGACCTAGCGTAAACATGGTACCACATCTGAAAAAGATAGTACTAAAAAGAAAACTATATATCATCTTGCTTGTAAATATATATCTACAGGCCAGGCATGGTTAGATTAAGGCTCACACCTGTAATCCCAGCACTTTGGGAATCCAAGAGAGGAGTATCACTTGCGCCCAAGAGTTCGGGATTAGCCTGGGCAACACAGGGAGACCCTGTCTCTACAAAAAAGTAAAAATAAAAACTTGCTGAGAGGCCAGGCACGGTGGCTCACGTCTGTAATCTCAGCACTTTGGGAGGCTGAGGCAGGCGAATTGCCTGAGCTCAGGAGTACAAGACCAGCCTGGGCAACATGGTGAAACCCCGTCTCTACTCAAATACCAAAAAAATTTAAAAAAATAAAAATTAGCTGGGCATGGTGGGGTGCACCTGTAGTCCCAGCTACTCGGGAGGCTGAGGCAGGAGAATTGCTTGAACCCAGGAGGCAGAGGTTGCAGTGACCCGAGATCATGCCACTGCACTCCAGCCTGGTGACAGAGCAAGACTCCATCTCTCAAAAAAAAAAAAAAAATTAGCCAAGAATGGTGGCACACACCTGTGGTCTCAGCTACTTGGGAGGCTGAGGTGGAAAGATTGCTTAAACGAGGGAGGCAAGGCTGCAGTAAGCTATAATCATGCCACTGCACACCAGCCTGGGTGACACAGGAAGACCCTGTCTCAAAACAAAATTTTTAAAAATATATATATATGTACACACACACACACATGCATACACACAAACACCTTAAACAAACTGTTAGCAAATAAAATATGACAACTTAATGTGACAAAAAATATCTGTCTCAAAACCAACATCATGATATACCTGGTATTCACATTAAATCCAGGAACAAGGCAAGAATACTTTTTATCCCCCCTGTTATTTAGCACTGTTCTGGAAGTGCCTGAAAATGTCCTTAGATTCTTCTTCGTCTTGGGACAAAGGCCGGCTCCATTCTCCCTGAGGCCATTGGTCCCACTGAATACTCTCACCTATTAACACTAGCTTAAACCTCAGTCTCCAATACACAAGCAACCCTACAGCCCTACAAACTCCACATGCGTTTCCCACTTTCAGCATTTTCTTTTCTTGGTGCTTGCCTTTCCCGAAGTATAGCACTTCTCTGTATAAATATAGCTCTTATCTGTGCACTTAACCCTTCCTAGTGTAACCATAGCTTTTCTTTAGTCTCAAAAAATTACTGACAGATCCTTCCCTAACCTCTCTATTTACCTCCACCTCTTTCCCTTCTCCATTCCTGCCTTGGTCCAACCCAATTCCCTACCCTTACCCCATTCCCTAGTCCTTTCCCACTTCCCTGAAGATTTCCCTAACCAATCTCCCTAACTCCTCTACCATGTACCTCATCCCTGGGCTTTTTCAGCACCCTGACTAAAGATTGCGTTGTCATTGGGCTAGGAGGAGGTCAAGTTATAAAGCGATTGGGGATGCAGTCAGTATTCAGGTTCCCTGGGTGCCTTTTCAGGGTACACATATCGGTTCCCTGTTAACAAACAGGGTAAGAGATAATTATGAGATGAAGTAGAGTGCCCTATATTTTTGCATTAGGCAATTCACAAAAACTCCAAAGTACCTCTGAAGGTAAAATAATGTGATACACATAAACAAACTCACAGAATAGGAATTGCCATAATATTTTTTTTTTTTCTTGAGATGGAGTCTCACTCTGTCGCCCAGACTGGAGTACTATGGTACAATCTCAGCCACTGCAAATTCTGCCACTCAGGCTCAAGCGATTCTCGTGTCTTAGCTTTCTGAGTACCTGGGATTACAGGCACCCACCACCACACCCTGCTGATTTTTGTATTTTTAGTAGAGACAGAGTTTCACCATGTTGGCCAGGCGGGTCTTGAACTCCTGACCTTAGGTGATCTGCCTGTCTCAGCCTCCCAAAGTGCTGGGATTACAGGCATGAGCCACCACGCCAGGCCTATTTTTTCAATTACAAGTATATCTAGCAACATTTATAATTGTGTATGCCCACATAAATTACTCTCTTTCAAACCATGAACATTTTCAGTAGAGAAGTTAACATTTGCTTTCTTTTTTTTTTTTAATTATGTATTTTTGAGACAGAGTCTCACTCTGTCACCCAGGCTGGAGGAACAGTGGCATGATCTCTGCTCACTACAGCTTCAAACTGCCAGGTTCAAGAAATCCTCCTGCCCCAGCTTCCTGAGTAGCTGGGACTACAGGCACATGCCACCACACCCGGCTAATTTTTTGTATTTTTAGTAGAGACAGGGATTTGCCATGTTGCTCAGGTTGGTCTCCAACTCCTGACCTCAGACAATCCATCCACCTTAGCCTCCCAAAGTGCTAGGATTACAGGCCTGAGCCACATGAGCCACACAGTGAGACTCTGTCTCAAAAAGAAAAAAAAGAAAGAAAGAAAGAAAGAAAGAAATTTAATCCCCAATGTGGCAATGTTGGGAGATAGGACCTGTCGGGAAGTGTTTGGGTCATCGCAGTGGATTCCTCATAAGTAGATTAATACCCTCTCTCAGGGGCGCTTGAGTTCTCACTCTATTAAGTCTCACAAGAGCTGGTTGTTAAAAAGAGCCTGTCACCTCCCCACCCTTGCTTCCTCTTTTGTCATGTGATCTCTTTACACACACTGGCTTTCCTTCTGCTTTTCACAGTGAGTTGAAGCAGCCTGAAGCCCTCATCTGATGCAGAAAATCAATCCTGAACTTTCCAGTCACCAGAATCATGAGTCAAGTAAACCTCTTTTCTTTATAAACTACCCGGTCTCGGGTATTTGGTTATAACAACACTAAATGGACTAAGATATATGTGTGTGGTACATTAAACAAGAAAAGCAGCTTATAAAAATACTATTTATGTAAACAGAAGGACTAATGAACACACAAGAATTCAATTTCCCTACCAGTATCCTTGTCCCCCTTATTATTTAACAGACCTGTACTTTTGTTCAGGCCCAGGCAATAAATCACAATTGATTCAAATCAATCATGACGATCCTGTTCTCCAATTTCCCAGCTTTACCCACAGGAATGACCATATGATCCAGTTTTGGATAATGAGAATAAAACAGAAGTTATGTGGGTAGGTTTCTGAGAAAGCAATTATTTTATTAAGTAGAGGACACACATTCAGCTTGCATGGCTTATTCCTCTCAATCTTCTTGTCTTGAATATAGACGTGATGTCTGGAGATGCAAGAATGCAACAACCATCTTGCCACCGACAGAAGAAAAAGATGAGAACAAAAGTCCAAGTGATAAGGATGCCCTTTTCATGTTCTGTGAACTATAAAGAAAAGAAAAGAAAAAAAAAAGAAAAGAAAAGCAGGACAGGCATAGTGGCTCATTCATATCAGCAATTTGGGAGGCCAAGGTGGGCAGATCACTTGAGGCCAGGAGTTTGACACCAGCCTGACCAACATGGTGAAACCCCATCTCTACTAAAAATACAAAAATTAGCCGGGTGTAGTAGTGCATTCCTGTAGTCCCAGCTACTTGGGAGGATGAGGCATGAGAATCATTTGGACCCAGAAGGCAGAGATTGCAATGAGCTGAGATCATGGCACTGCACTCCAGCCTGGGCAACAAAAGCAAGACTGACTCAAAAAAAAAAAAAAATTAAATTAAATTAAAAATTAAAAAAACACAGTCATCACATATATTGTAAAAAGCAATACAAATATCTTCATTAAAAATGGGGATATAAGCTAGGCACAGTGGCTTACACCTGTAATCTCAGCACTTTGGGAGGCCAAAGTGGGCGGATCACTTGAGATCTGGAGTTTGAGACCTGCCTGGCCAACATAGAGAAATCCTGTCTCTAGTAAAAGTACAAAAAATAAGTATAAATGAGCCAGGCTTGGTGGCAGGGGCCTATAATTCGAGCTACTTGGGAGACTGAGGCAGGAGAATCACTTGAACTCGGGAGGCAGAGGTTGTGGTGAGCCAAGATTGTGCCACTGCACTCTAACCTGAGGCGACAGAGTGAGACTCCGTCTCAAAAAAACTAAAATAAAATAAAATAAAAATAAAAGTTGAGGGGTGGAGCAGGGGAGGATATATCAGGCCAGGCGAGGTGGCTCACGCCTGTAATCCCAGCACTTTGGGAGGCTGAGGTGGGCAAATCACTTGAGGTCAGGCCAACATGGCCTGGCCAACATGGTGAAACCCCGTCTCTAATAAAAATAGAAAAATCAGCCAGGTGTGGTGCCAGGCACCTGTAATCCCAGCTACTCAGGAGACTGAGACAGGAGCATTGCTTGAACCCGGGAGGTGGATCTCAGTGAGCTGAGATGCTGAGATGCTGTCTCAATTAAAAAAAATAAATAAATAAAAAGGGCATATACCATATGAGAAAGTAAAATGCTAAAAATAAATTAAAATATATCTTATTGCTGCAGTTGTCTGTCTATTCCTGGATTTCCTCCAGAAGGCACAGCCTGAGACAAGGACTTTCATGTTAGTGTTGATATTGGAAAGTCATCCCATGTAACAGCAACGGGGAACATGAAAGATTGAAGCAGAAAAGGAGGGAAAGTCATTAAAAGAATATATTTCCAGCTGGGCACCTGGGGGTCAATCCCACTGAGGAGCCATGTAGAATGCGGTTCAGAGTTGTCCACTGGAGGGACAGAAGAGTAGGAATCTCTCTACAGCTCCTGTATCCCATTGGTCAGCAGTCACTACTTGCAGTGTTAATTTCCTTTCACCTCCAGACTTGTACATGCTTCAGAATATTAGAACAGGTTCCCACAGGCAAGAAGAAGCCTGTGGACTTCTGTGAGATAAAGCACAGTATAGGCAAAGTACTGTCAGGTTGAACCTGCCTACAGAGTGGTGGGTGGAAAGAATACAAGGCAGGGCTTGAAAGGTATTTGATGCCTACTCTAAACGCAAGGCGACAGTCATCTGAAAAACAGTGGTGGTAGTAGGAGTGTCAAGGAAGCAATTTTACTTGCTTGATGTAGTGAATAAGCAGACAAACTCTGGAACCAGACTATCTGGGTTTGAAACTCAACTCCATCATTAGTAAATCGTGTCATTTTGGACAAGTTACTAAATCTCTCCATGCCTCAGTTTCATCATCGGTAAAATGGAGATAACAATAGCTGCCTAATAGAGTTTTGAGGACTGAGTTAAATGTTAGCTATTAATATTTACAATAGAAACACATGTTTGGCCAGGGGCGGTGGCTCACGCCTGTAATCCCAGCACTTTGGGAGCCGAGGTGGGCGGATCATCTGAGAAACCAGGTTGGTTTCAAGACCAACCCTGCCAACATGGGGAAACCCCGTCTCTACTAAAAATACAAAAATTAACCAGACATGGTTGTGTGTGCCTGTAATCCCAGCTACTCAGGAGGCTGAGGCAGGAGAATTGCTTAAACTCAGGAGACAGAGGTTGCAATTAGCCAAGATCGAGCCACTGCACTCCAGCATGGGTAACAGAGCAAGACTCCATCTCAATCAATCAATCAATCAATCAATATTAAAAAAAAAAAAAAAGGAAACACATGTCTGCTGCCCATCCCCACCCGACTTTGCCCTTCCAGACTCTCATCTATTCCCTCACTGGAGACAGAAGATCTTTTATTTTCTGTTATTTATAACTTCAGAATTTGGGCCCCTGTTCTTTCTTTCCCATTAACTTGAGTGACCTGTGTGAGAGACAGACAGACAGATACCACACAAGGATGGTAGGACAAGAACTTTTACTTTTTCTTACATAAAAATTTTACACAAAAAACATTACATTCCTTGTAAAAATTGAGAACACATAGTTATGTAAAAATATGAAGTTAACTGTTCTGTGTCTGTTAGAATATGTTTTGTTTTGTTTTTTGTTTTTGTGTGTGTATGTTTTTTGAGACAGAGGCTCTCTCTGTTGCCCAGACTGGAGTGCAGTGGTGTTATCTCAGCTCACTGCAACCGCCACCTCCCAGGTTCAGGTGATTATCATAGCATATGCATAGCAGCCTACCGAGTAGCTGAGATTACAGGCGCATGCCACCACATCGGCTAATTTTTGTATTTTTAGCAGAGACGGGTTTTACCTTGTTGGCCAGGCTGGTCTTGAACTCCGGACCTCAAGTTATCCTCCTGCCTCGGCCTCCCATAGGGCTGGGATTACAGGTGTGAACCACTGCGCCTGGCCAGAATGTTTTTGTTTTTGAGTAAGACAAAATCAACCCACACTGCCAGTGATGGATTGGAGAGAGCAAGGCCCATGAATAGAGAATTGAGATGGGGAGTGTTGGGGTCAGGCAGTTGGAAGGTGAAATAAAACTATTCTGTCAACAAAGTCAGGCCAAGGGGCTGAGGGAAGCTGAGGCGTGAGATGGAACTTGGATAAACTGAGTGGTGAATGCTAGTATGTAGCTAGCCAATGGGAGATGTTCCTTCCTCTACTGTTTTCTGTTGTTCCTTCTGCTTTCTTTTTCTGGTCCTTCACTACCTCGCTTCTTGGCAGCAATGCCTCCCCTTTTTGTAACTGAAAAAAAGGTAAACATAGGGCCACTGTGGACGAATGTATGGTCAATGTTTGTTCTGAATGAGTGCATCTAAAAAGTGCACTTCTGAAAAGCAAACAAAACCTACGCAATTAGGTTGCCATTAAAATGACACACAGTGCAAAGAGCAATGTGTCTATTGTACTACACACTCATACTTTCCACCCCTCCCCCATCACTTTCTTGAGAAGGATGAGCCTAACAAGGAAAGAGGAAGAATAGCAAAGGAAAGGACACGCTTAGGAGTGGGCAACAGCAACTCAATACTTCCCATGCTTTCCATGTTAAAGTTTGAAGTAAACTTAAATATAAAAAACACCACACGAGGTGTTTTTGATGTAGTGAATAAGCATACAAATTCCACAGGTGCGGTGGCTCATGCCTGCAATCCCAGCACTTTGGGAGGCTGAGGCAGGCAGCTCACTTGAGCCAAGAGTTCAAGACCAACCATGGCAAAACCCCATATCTACAAAAAAATACAAAAATTAGCCGGGCCTGGTGGTAGGTGCCTGAAGTCCCAGCTACTTGGGGGGCTGAGACAGGAGGATTGCTTGAGCCCAGGAGGTTGAGGCTGCAGTGAGTCCACTGCCCTCCAGCCTAAGCAGCAGAGCAACTCAAGAAAGAAAGAAAGAAAGAGAAAAAAGAAAGAAAGAAAAGAAAAAAAGAGAGAGAGAAAGAGAAAGATATAAAAAAGAAAAGGAAAAGGAAAGAAAAAGGAAGGAAAGATGAACCACGAGGAATCATTTTAAAGTTTCCTCTCTAATAAGATTGGGAACAGAGACTCCTGCGAGTGGACATGACCAAGGGCAGCAGAGGCCACTGAGTTCCTAACACACTGCAGTCCCTTAGGATGAGTAGATGACTTTCTAATATCTGAACTACTTGGATGCAGATGTATGTATGTATGTGTGTGTGTGTTTATTTATTTATTTTTTGAGGCTCACTGCAGCCTCAAACTCAGGCCTTCAAGTGCTTCTCCTGCCTTGGCCTCCCAAAGTGCTGGGATTACAGGTGTAAGCCACTGCTAACAGCCTACACAAATTTAAAATATAGTTAATTCTTCAGTCCAGCCCTCCAAATTATTTCCTACCTCTGTCTATGTGTGGATTCTCAGAAAAGCACAAATCTTTAATGTATGTGAAACGAGGTCTAAGAAAAAGCAAGCGATAAAAGCTCAGGGAAGGAGACAAGACCATCTCACTCCTACACTTTGATCCTACTGAGACCTACAATCCACTGATTTGCCACAGTTTTACTGTCTTTCATCCCCCTGATGTCCGCTTTTCTCTCCTTATTCAGTTTAAACTCCACTGGCAATCACCACAATCATTTCTTTGCAACATTCTCAACTCCCTTACCCCTCTTTTGCTTTTATTGCACTCATTTGGCAAGAGTACAGACCTGGTTAAACCCAACACTCTATATACTTGGTGTTTGCATCGTCAGCTAAATGTTATCAGAGCAAAACATACAACTTAGCTGACTGGTCTCACTTTAAGGGACCACAAAGCTTCATAGACCTTTAATGCTGCCTGGTGATCACACAAATTTCTTAAGTCCATTTACTTGCCCACTCACCTAAAGATTATATCATACCTTCTTTCTCCTCAAAACTTCAATGTCTCCTCTCCAATCCTGAATTTCAGATGAAAACTTTGCCCCCTAATTCACTGAGAAAATAAAAGCAGTCCAAAGAGACCTTCTATTGACCACACATGTACCCACTTGTTAGTATCCATAAGCACATTCTCTGCCATTGCTCCTCACAACCATCTGTATTATCTAAGTCACTTATACACTAGGTTTGATCCCATATCTTCCTACTCAAGGATAACATCTCAAGAGTAAAAGGAAAAGTTCACATACACTAAATGACTGCATTTAAGTCTCCTAGCAGATTAAAAATATTAACTAACATCTGCATGAACTCTACTATTTTACAAACTAATTTCACATACATTTTTGTACCTTATCTTCACAAAATTTCTATGAGGTAGGTTTTATTCTTGTTTCCATTTTGCAAGAAAATGAGACTCTAAAGAGGTAAATTATTTGCTCCAAATTGCTCGGAAATTTGGTTAGTGGTAAAGATGGAATTGAAATTTAGGCCAAGAATAATAATGGAAAATTGGTTTTTATTTTTAATTTACATGAGAGTGCTATGTACAAATCTGTGCAAATAAGCTTGAAAGCGTCAAGGAGATAGACTATTTCTTAGAAAAATTTAAGTGTTCAAACTGACACAAGAGAATTTAGGAAACCTCATCAGAACAATGACTATGTAAAAATACATTTAAAACTGTCAGAGAATCAGGCTGGCGCCATGACTCACTCCTGTAATCCCAGCACTTTGGGAGGCCGAGGCGGGCGAATCACTTGAGGTCAGGAGTTCGAGACCAGCCTGGCCAAAATAGCAAAACCATGTCTCTACTAAAAATGCAAAGCTTAGCCGGGCAGGGTGGCACATGCCCATAATCCCAGCTACTCCATAGGCTGAGGCATGAGAATCGCTTGAACCCAGGAAGCAGAGGTTGCAGTGAGCCGAGATCGTGCCAGTGCACTCCAGCCTGGGCTTCAGAGTGAGACTCCATTTCAAAAACAAACAAACAAACAAACAACTATCAGAGAAGCAATCCTCTAAATCAAAAGTTGACAAATATTTTCTGTAAAAGGCTAGCTAGTAAATGTTTTAGGTTATGCAGACGATCAATTGTCTCTGTTGCACATTATTCTTTGTTTTATGTCTTTTTGTTTTGGGTTTTACAGACCTTAAAAATGCAGAAACCAGTCTGACACGGTTGTTCCTGCCTGTAATCCCAGTACTTTGGGAGGTCGAGGCAGGAGGATCACTTGAGCCCAGAAGTTCGAGGCCAGCCTGGGTAACATGGAAAAACCCCATCTCTACAAAAAGTTTAAAAATTAGCCTGGCATGGTTTCACACACCTGTAGTCCCAGCTACTCTGGAGGCTGAAGTGGGTGGACCACTTGAGACCAGGAGTTCAAGGTTACAGTGAGTTATGACGGTGCCACTGCACCCTAGCCTGTACAGCAGAATGAGATCTTGTCTCAAAAACAAACAAACAAACAAACAAACGAAAACAAAAACAAAACAAAGCAAAAAAAACCCCTATGCTGTTTAGTTTCCAAATATTTGGGAATTTTTCAAGGTATCATTTGTTATCAACTTCTCATTTAGTTTCCTTCTGGTTTGAGAACATATTTTGTGTGGCTTATATTCTTTTAAATGTGTTAAGTTTTGTTTTATGACTTAGAATATAGCCTGTGTTGGTGAATGATTCAAGTGCACTTGGAAAGAATGTCTCTTCTGCTGTTGCTGGGTAGAGTGTTACCAATTAGGTCAAGTTGGTTGATAATGTACTTCATGTTATCTATGTTCTTACAGATTTTCTGCCTACTTGTTCTATCAATTACTGAGAGAGGAGTGCTATATATAATATATATAGTACTAATATACATAGTACACATTATATATATGTATGTATTTTGTAGAGACAGGGCCTCATTATATTGCCTAGTCTTGTCTCAACTCCTAGGCTCAAGTGATCCTCCCACCTCAGGCCTTCCAAAGTGCTTGAATTACAGGTAAGCCACCTTACCCAGCCATGTTGCTGCTTTTTAAACAGACAGTTTAAAAAGCAGCAACATGGCTAGAGTTCAGTGGTGCAATTGTAGCTCACTGCAGCCTTCAAGTCATTCTCCCACCTCAGCCTCCCGAGTAGCCGGGACCACAGGTACGCACCACCATATTCGGCTAATTATTAAGTCTTTTGTTATTATTTTATTTAAGACTTGTTATTTTATTTAAATAATAAGAAATAAAAGTCTTTCTATTCACACACGTAATTACCCTTTCTAATGCTTTTCATTTCTGTGTATTTTGTGTATAGATCCAGGTTTCCAACTGGTGTCATTTGTCTACCACTTGAAGAAATTTTAAAAGTATTTTTTGTAGTGTGTGTCTACTGGAAATGAATTATTTCAGTGGTTTTATGTCTGAAAATAGCTTTATTAAAACTTCAGTGGGGCCAGGCATGGTGGCTCACATCTATAATCCCCGCACTTTGGGAGGCCAAGGCGGGTGGATTGCTTGAGCTCAGGAGTTTGAGACCAGCCAGGGAAACACAGTGAAACTCCATCTCTACAAAAAATACAAAAAATTAGCCAGGCATAGTGACTGTGGTCCCAGCTACTCCAGAGGGTGAGGTGGGAGGATCACCTGAGCCCAGGGAGGTTGAGGCTGCAGTAAGCTGTGATCACGCTGCTGAACTCTAGCCTGGGCGACAGAGTGAGACCCTGTCTCAAAAGAAAGAAAAGAAAAAGAAAAAGAAAAAGAAAAAGAAAAAGAAAAAGAAAAAACTTCAGGGCCAAGTGTGGTGGCCCACGCTTGTAATCCCAGCACATTGGGAGGCAAAGGTGGGAAGATTGCTTGATCCAGGAGTTTGAGATCAGTTTGGGCAGGATGGCAAGAACCTGTCTCTGCAAAAAACTTAATAATTAGCCAAATATGGTGGTGCATACCTGTCCCAGCTACTCAGGAAGCTGAGGTGGGAGAATGACTTGAACCCAGGAAGTTAAGGCTGCAGTGAGCTACAATTGAACCATTGAACTCTAGCCTACGCAACAGAATGAGACCTTGTCTCAAAAAACAAATTAATTCTGAGTCTGATGCCTTCCCTGGAAAACCTAAGCGAATAAATAAAACTTCAGGGATTTTGTAACAGCTTTATTGCAATATAATTCACATGTCCTATGATTCACTCCTTTCAAGTGTACAATTGAATGATATTTGATATATTCACAGAGATATGCATCTATCACCACAATCAATATTATAACACTTTCATTGTCCCAGACAAGAACTCTGCACCCCTTAGCCATCATCCTCAAATCCCCCATTGCCCACCACCAGCGCTGGGCAACCACTAACCTACATTTGCCTGTTCTGCACATTTTATATAAATAGAATCATACAATATGTGGGCTTCTTTCACTTAGCATAGTGTTTTCAAGTTTCATCCATGCTGTAGCATGAATGTAGTATTTAATTCCTTTTTACAGCTGAATAATATTCCATTGTACAGACATGCCATGTTTTGCTTACCCATTCATCAATTCATGGACATTTGGTTATTTCCATTTTTCAGTAATGCTGCTGTGAACTTTTGCATGTAGTACATGGACATAAGTTTTCATTGCTCTTGAGTATGTATCTAGGAGTGAAATTGCTGGGTCTTATGGTTACTCCGTATTTAACCTTTTGAGGAACTTTCAAGCCATTTACCAAAATATCTATGCCATTTTACATTTCCACTAGCAATGTATGAGGCCTTCAATTTTTTTCACATCCTTACCAATATATGTTATTACATATATTTTCAATTATAGCTGTCCCCTAGTGGGTGTGAAGTGATATATAATTTTGGATTTGATTTGCATTTCACATATGTCACAGATATCACAATTACACGGTGTTGAGCATCTTTTCATTTCCTTAATGACAATTTATGTAGCTTCTTTGGGGAGATATCTATTCAAATCCTCTACCTATTTTTAAATTGAGTTATTTGTCTTTTTATTGTTGAGTTTTTAAGAGTTCCTTATATATTATAGATACAAGTTTCTTGTCAGAAATACACTTTGCAAATATTTTCTCTCATTTTGTGGGTTGCTTTTTCAACTTCTTTATGGTATCTATCTTAGTTCATTTTCTGTTGCTATAACAATGCCACAGACTGGGTAATTTATAGAGAAAATA
Organism: Macaca mulatta; assembly: GCF_049350105.2. Taxonomy (NCBI): domain Eukaryota; kingdom Metazoa; phylum Chordata; class Mammalia; order Primates; family Cercopithecidae; genus Macaca; species Macaca mulatta. The sequence goes on along the minus strand of NC_133426.1, from coordinate 74,994,016 downwards.
AGTTTATTTAGTTCATGGTTCTGGAGGCTAGGGAGTCCAAGAGCATTGCACCAGCATTTGGTGAGGGCCTTCTTACTGTGTCATAACATGGCAGAGGGCATCACATGGCTAGAGGACAAGAGCAAGAGGCCACAGAAAGCTTGCTTTTATAGCAAAGTCACTCTCATGATAACAAGCCCACTCCCATGATAGTGATACTAATCCATCCATGAGGGAAAAAGGATTAAGTTCCCAACACATAGGCTAGGCACAGTGGCTGACACCTGGAATTCCAGGTGAGCCCAGTAAGCCATAGTGGCACCACTGCACTCCAGCCTGGGCGACAGAGTGAGATTCTGTCTCAAAAAAAAAAAAAAAAAAAAAGTTTCTGACGCATAAACTTTTGAGAGACACATAGAAAACATGGCAGTATTTGTTGAAATTTTCATGCATCAAAGGATGCATGGTGAATAAATTATTATTGGTTATCTTTTGTTGCTTGTGCTTTTGGTATCATACCTAACCTAAGGTCATGAAGATTTGCAGTTACATTTTCCTCTGAAAATTTTATTGTTTTAGCACCTACTTTTAGGTTTATTATCCATTTTGAGTTAACTTTCATATATGGTATAATATAAGGTCTAAGTTCAACTTTTGCAGCTGGATATTCTGTTATTCCAACATCATGTGTTGAAAACACTACTCATTCCCCCCGTGAATTGTTTTGGTATCCTTGTTGAAATCAATTGACCATCAAAGTAAAGGTTTATTTCTGAACTCTCAATTAAATTCCGTTGATCTATATGTCTATTCTTATGCCAATACAACACAGTTTTGTTTGTTGTACTTTTGTAGTGAATTTTAAAATCAGAAAGTGTGGGTTCTCCAACTCTGTTCCTCTTTTTTTCTATGAAATTTATTGTATCTACACTAAAAGACTTCTTCTGAGGGGAAGTATTTTTTTAACCGTGTTATGATCCTACACAGCTGCCCAGAGTAGGATACTATCATAAGTCATTAACATGCCATATAAGTTTTAAATAAATAAAATCTACAAAACATAAGTTATGTACAAATATCTTAGTCACGTTTACAAACCTACGTATTAGGTTGGTGCGAAAGTAATTGCCCTTAAATCTCTTGCTTCATATTTTAAACTCTGTACAGATACCAACAACATTCCTTTTCATGAAGTTCACTGTCTAAAAATGCATTTCATTTATTAAAAGTAATGGCAAAACCGCAATTACTTTTGCACCAACCCAATACAATAAAGCAAATGTAAACACTAAATGCAGCATGAGAATGATCAAGCGATGCCCAGAGACAACCACTTTTTGGTGAGTCTGCCCCCCAGGAGCCGGCACCAGCCAGCCCTGGAGTCAGGCCATTCAACCCTTCCAAAATCAACTGGGCTGGCCCTTAGAGGAGAAAAAAGGTCTGAAGATGTCATAGACCTGAAGGACTGGAAAGCTGGTGAGAGGTTGCCTGCCAGCCTTCCACCCCGCAAGTCTGAGGCACACGGAGAAGAAGACAGCACAGAGGCTTAGCCTGTGTGCCTAGGCCCCAGAGGCTCCTGCCATCTGGGGCTCCAACAGGCATTTTGCTGCTTTGGGAGGCAAGTCCGTGGAATGGTAACTGCTTAAGTAAAATAAGAAGGTCCAGAAAATGTTTCCTAATTCAGTAACCTTCCTGACTCTTTGCCAGAAACAGGCCCAAATAGTGAGGGGTGGAGTTGGGGGACACATGATCATGAGCACTGACGATGCTTCAGTGGGATCTCAGAAAGAAGGCACACATTGACCTGATTTGGTGGAGAACTTCTAGAAGATTTGCAATGTCCTAGACACAACTAAATCCTATCAGTACAGCAGAGTGGGGGCTATGAGGCAGGTGTGATGAAAGGGTACTTCTCCATCCAGTGACCAAGTAATACACATATGTATCACCTTGTAACCCACACAAGTGCAATCATGTGAAACCAACTTCACTATGGTAAGAAGAGAAAATAGCCAGCATTGATATTGTGCAGAGTCCTGGGACTGGGCAGGGCCCAGTGGCCACTGCTGTATGCAGCCTGCCCCCTGCCAGCCGTGGGAAGGCAGTTGGAGGGGCATGGGGCTGGGCCCCGGCACCAAGGAGTGAGGCGTGGATGTATTGGGTTGTTGGAGGAAGGCAAGAGCCCCCACTTGGAGGCCAAGCATTCACACTGAAAGGCAGCATACCCAGTGCTGGCAACAGGCATGAGGAGCACAGACCAGGAGAAGGAGGAGCTGGATTAAAGCTGTTTACTGCATTGTGAACAACATAGGAAATGTGAGTTTTTCTTTTCTTTTCTTTTCTTTTTTTTTTTTTTTTTTTGAGACAGTCTTATTCTGTCGCCCAGGCTGGAGTGCAGTGGCACGATCTCAGCTCACTGCAACCTCCGCCTCCTGGGTTCAAGCGATTCTCCTGCCTCAGCCTCCCCAGTAGCTGGGACGACAGGCATGTGCCACCCCGCTGGGCTCATTACTGTATTTTTAGTAGAGATGAGATTTCACCATGTTGCCCAGGCTGGTCTCGAACTCCTGGCCTCAAGTGATCTGACTTCCTTGGCCTCCCAAAGTGCTGGGATTATAGGCACGAGCCACCATGCCTGGCCTTTGTTTTGTTTTGTTTTTGTTTTTGTTTTTGAGACAGAGTCTCATTCTGTCACCCAGGCTGGAGTGCAGTGGTGCGATCTGGGCTCACTGCAACCTCCGCTTCCTGGGTTCAAGTGATTCTTGTGCCTCAGCCTCTTGAGTAGCTGGCATTACAGGTGCCCACCACCATGCCCAGCAAATTTTTGTAATTATAGCAGAGATGGGGTTTCACCATGTTGGCCAGGCTGGTCTCGAGCTCCTGACCTTAAGTCATCTGCCTGCCTCGGCCTCCCAAACTGCTGGGATTACAGGTGTGAGCCACCATGCCTGGCTGGAAATGTGACTTTTTCTTGCCCTTCATCTGATTGGGAGAATGGTGTGCAACTGGTATTCAGCACCACATTGTTAACATTTCCTGAAATACAGGACTTTCACGTTTGGTCCTTTGTAAAATTTCTGCAAGCTGCTAATTAGGATCGTAAAGTCCCTATTTTTCCTAAGAGATCGCCCATGGTGGTTAATGCTGATAGCCCAGCAGAAGGAGTTACTGGACTGGTAGGAAAACCACTTAGTGTAGCTTTCGGGAAGGAAAACTGTTTTCTTTTCCTTTGCCAACAGGAGTGGCTGGCAAAAAGAGTCATCCTTGGACAGCGGAATCTATCTTTTCACCATCTAGAGTTGGAGAAGTAGGAGCCAACTTTCTAGTTATTTCCTTTCCTGAACTGCTAGTTCTTGCCCTTAAATACCTTGCTTCATCTTTTAACCTCTGTACAGAGACCGACAACATTCCTTTTCATGAAGTTCACTTTCTAAAAATGCATTTCACTCAATGGCCTGATTTAGCCTTTGTTCTTAGTCTTCCAGAGAAGGCCGGTGCAGTGGCTCACACCTGTAATCCCAGCACTTTGGGAGGCTGAGGCGGGTGGATTACTTGAGGTCAGGAGTTCGAGACCAGCCTGGTCAACATGGTGAATCTCGGAGGTGGAAGTTGCAGTGAGCCAAGATCTCACCACTGCACTCCAGCCTGGGCAACAGAGCAAGACTCTGTCTCAAAAAAACCCAAAAATACAAACAAACAAACAAACAAAAAAACCAAAGTCTTTTAGTGAAACTATTATTGCCCTTTTTGCTTGCTCCAGGTCATCATTGGCCTGTTCCAGCTCCCTCACATACTTAAGCAACCACACCTCAATGGCCCACATCTGACTTAAATCATCTAATATTGAGACCTGCTTGTAGCTCTGTGCATGTTGATGTTCTGGTTTCTCCTTTAATGCCTCCACTTCATATTTCAGTCTTTGGCTATAAAGTTGCAAGTTTCTATTTCTTTGTTCAGGCTGTGCTAATTGTGCTGCCAAGTCTGCTTCTAAATCTCTGCTTCCTTCCTGAAATTCAACTAACTCATCTCAAGCTTCCTGGAAGCTATGTTTATACTTCAAGGACATTTCCTTCCAATAAGTAGTTTCATCCTTTAGACTTGAAAAATCGGGTATATGTTCATCATCCATGATCAAAAAAGTGTCTAATGTGTCAAAAGCACACGTTCACCACCGCTTGACCCATGTCTCTGCTCCACTGGTTTGGCCAGGCTGACCCAGCTGCTCAGCTTCATTCCCCTCCACAGCTCTGAGCTCCACTCCATTCTGTTCCTCTTTCTTGAGGTCGTTTAGCTATTCTGGGTCCCTTGAATTTTCATATGAATTTTAAAATCAGCAAATAAATTTCTGGGAAAAAAAAGTTGACTGAGGTTTTTTTTGTTTGTTTGTTTGTTTTTTAATGTGTGTGTATTTCTTGCAGAAATTGGGGTCTCATTTTGTTGCCCAGGCTGGTCTCAAACTCCTGGCCTCAAGCAATCCTCTCACCTGCGGCCTCCCAAATTGCTGAGATAACAGGGGTGAGCCACCGTCCCCAGCCCTGACTGGGATTTTGGTACTGATTACATTGCATCTGTAGATGAATTTGAGGAGAATTGCTATCTTAAAAATATTAGATCTTGGGTGAGACGCAGTGGCTCATGCCTGTAATCCCAGCACTTTGGGAGGCCAAGGCAGGAAGATCACCTGAGGTCAGGAGTTCGAGGCCAGCCTGGCCAACATGGCAAAACTCCATCTCTACTAAAAATACAAAAATTAGCCAGGCATGGTGGCGGATGCCTGTAATTCCAGCTACTCGGGAGGCTGAGGCAAGAGAATCGCTTGAAGAGAATCTCTGCCAGGAGGCAGAGGTTGCAGTGAGACAAGATAACGCCACTACATGCTAGCCTGGTGATAGAGCGAGACTCCATCTTAAAAAAAAAAAAAAGAAATTAAGTCTTTCCAATACATGAGCAGGGTATATCTACCTTTCACTTTATTTAGATCTTTAATTTCTTTGAACAATGTTTTATAATTTTTAGAGTATGATTTCTATTTATTTATTTTTGTTAAATGTATTCCTTAGTATTTTATTGTTTTTGAAGCTTTTTTAATGGGATACCTTCTTAATTCAATTTTTGGATTGTACATTACATGTGTATAGAAATATAACTGCTTTCTGTATATTGAGTTTGTATCTTACAAACTGGTTGCCTTTTTTTTTTTTTTTTTTTTTTTTTTAGTTCTAATAGTTTTTTGTAGGCCAGTCGTGGTGGCTCACACCTGGAATCCCAGCACTTTGGTAGGCCAAAATGGAAGGATTGCTTGAAGCGTTCAAGGCTGGCCTGGGCAACAAAGCGAGACCACATCCTTACAAAAAAGTAAAAAAATTATTTGGCCATGGTGGCACACCTCTGTAATCCCAGCTACCCAAGAGGCTGAGTTAGAAGGATTACTTGAGCCCAGGAGTTTGAGGCTGCAATGAGCCGGGATCGCACCACTGCTCTCCAGTGTGGCCACTGCACTCCAGCCTGGATGACAGTGAGACCCCATCTCTAAAGAAAAACAGATTTTTGTGAGTTCCTTATGATTTTTTTGTAAGAGACGGGGTCTCACTATGTTGCCCAGCCTGGAGTACAATGGCTATTCACAGATGTGATCATGGTGCACTACAGCCTTGAATTCCTTGGCTCATGTGATCCTCCTGCCTCAGCCTTCCAAGTCGCCAGGACTACAGGTGTGTGCCACTGTGCTCACATGGATTCACTAAGACTTCTTCTTTTTTCTTTTCTTTTTTTTTTGAGATGGAGTTTCTCTCTTGTTGCCCAGGCTGGAGTGCAATGGTGCCATGTTGGCTCACTGCAACCTCCACCTCCCAGTTCAAGCAATTCTCCTGCCTCAGCCTCCCAAGTAGCTGGGATTACAGGCATGTGCCACCACGCCCAGATAATTTTGTATTTTTAGTAGAGACGGGGTTTCTCCATGTTGGTCAGCCTGGCCTTGAACTCCCAACCTCAGGCAATCCGACCACCTTGGCCTCCCAAAGTGCTGGGGTTACAGGTGTGCACCATCACGCCCAGTTAATTTTTATTTATTTATTTTTTGGAATTTTAGTAGAAATGGAGTTTCACCATGTTGGTCAGGCCGGTCTTGAACTCCTGACCTCAAGTGATCCACCCACCTCAGCCTCCCAAAGTGCTGGGATTACAGGCGTGAGCCACTGTGCCTGGCCAGATTTTTTTATATACAATATCATGTCTTTGGCAAATAAAGATAGTTTTATTTCTTCCTTTCATTTCTGTATGCCTTTTGCTTCTTTTATTTATCCAGCTGTTCTTGCTAGAATCTTCAGTACAATATTGAATAGAAGTAGTACTTTTGTCTTGTTCCTGATTGTAGGGAGAAAGCATTCAGTCTTTTTCTTTTAAGTAAAACTTAAAACATATGTGGAATTTTCATAGATGCTCTTTACCGAGTTGAGTAAGTTCCCTTCTATTCCTAATCTATTAAGTGTTTTTATCATGAAAGCTTGTTGGATTTTGTCAAATGTGCTTTTTTGTTTCTATTGAGATGATCATGTTTATGTCCCTTATTCTATTGATTTTTATGTAGCATAATAATTTTTAGATATTAAGCCAACCTTGGATTCCTTGGATAAATACAACTTAGCCATGTTATAGAATCCATTTTATATGTTAATGAATTTATTTTGCTAGTAGTTTGCTGAAGATTATTGTGTCTGTACTCATCAGTCATATTGGTCTGTAATTTTTTTCCTTTGATTTTCTTGTCTGATGTCTTGGTAATTCTGTCTTCATAGAATGAATTGTGAAGTGATGATTCTTTCTATTCCAATATTTGAAAGTACATGTAAAGAATAAATACTAATTCTTTTTAAAAAAATCTTTTGGGCCAGGCACAGTGGCTCACTTCTGTAATCCAAGCACTTTGGGAGGCCAAGGAGGGAAGATCGCCTGAGGTCAGGAGTTTGAGACCAGCCTGGCCAACATAGTGAAACTCTGTCTCTGCTAAAAATACAAAAATTATCTGGGCGTGGTGGTGCACACCTGTAATCCTAACTACTCAGGAGGCTGAGGCAGGAGAATCACTTGAACCTGGGAGTTGGGGGTTGCAGTGAGCCGAGATCATGCCACTGCACTCCAGCCTGGGCAATAGAGTGAGACTCTGTTTCAAAAAAAATAATAATCTTTTTAGGCTGAGCACAGTGGGTCATGTCTGTAATCTTAGCACTTTGGGAGGCCAAGGCAGGGAGATTACTTGAGGCCAGGAATTTGAGACCAGCCTGGTCAACATGGAGAAATCCCATCTCTACAAAAAATACAAAAATTAGTCGGGCATGGTGGTGGGTGCCTGTAATCCCAGCTACTTGGGAGGCTGAGGCATCAGCATTGCTTGAACCCGAGAGGCAGAGGTTGCAGTCAGTTGAGATGGCACCCCTGCACTCCAGCCTGGGCAGCAGAGTGATACTCTGTCTCAAAAACATTTGTTTTTAACTATATGAAAATAAATTTACTAGTGAAACCATCTGGGCCTATGATTTTGTTTTTTTACCCCAACCCAGGCTGGAGTGCGGTGGTGCAATCTCAGCTCACTGCATGCAATCTTCGCCTCCCAGGTTCAAACAATTCTCCTTCCTCAGCATCCTGAGTAGCTGGGATTACAGGCGGTCACCACCATGCCAAGCTAATTTTCTGTATTTTTAGTAGAGATGGGGTTTCACCAAGTTGGTCAGGCTGGTCTCGAACTCCTGACCTCAAATGATCCACCTGCCTCAGCCTCCCAAAGTGCTGGGATTACAGGCGTGAGCCACCATGCCCCGCTTGGGCCTATGATTTTCTTTGTGGCAAAATTTAAAATTACCTCTTCAATCCCCCTAAGTGTTACATGCCTATTGAGGTTTTTAATATCTTCTTGTGTCAGTATCAGTAGTTTGTGTCTTCATAAAAATGTTATTTTCATTGAGTTTATCTGATTTGTTGGCATAGAATTGTCTATAGTATCCCTTTCTAATTATTTATTTGTTTGTTTGTTTATTTATTTATTTATTTCTGAGTCACAGTTTCGCTGTTGTCACCTAGGCTGGAGTGCAATGGCAGGATCTTGGCTCACTGCAACCTCCAACTCCCAGGTTCAAGTGATTCTCCTGCCTCAGCCTCCTGAGTAGTTAGGATTACAGGTGTGCACCACCACACCCAGATAATTTTTGTATTTTTAGCAGAGATGGGGTATCACCACGTTGGTCAGTCTGGTCTCGAACTCCTGACCTCAGGTGATCTGCCTGCCTTGGCCTCCTGAAGTGCTGGGATTACAGGCGTGAGTCACCACGCCTAGTCAAGTCCATTTTATTTCTATCAGGTTGGAAATATTGTATCTTCTTTCATTTCTGATTTTAGGAATTTGATTCTTCCTTCTTTTTTGTGATCAATCTAACTAGAGGTTTGTGAATTTTGTTAATTTTCAAAGAACCAACTTTTGCTGTTATTGTTTATCTCTATTTTTCTATGTATTTCTATATATTATATTTAATTAATTTCCACTCTAATCTCTATTTTTCCTTCTATCTGCTTCCTTAAGGTTTAGTTTGCTCTTCTTTTTCCAGTGTCTTAAGGTTGAAGTTTAGGTTATTGATTTGAGAGTTTTATTTTGTAATGAAGGCATTTATAGCTATAAATTTCCCTCTCAGTACTTCTTTAGCTGCATCTGATAAATTTTGGTGTTACTTCTACCTTTTCTTCATGTCCAAGTATTTTCTTATTTCTCTTGTGAATTTTTCTTTGGAGAATTGTTTATTTAAGAGTATGTTGTTTACTTTCCATGTATTTTTGAATTTCTCAAAGTTTCTTCTGTTATTCAGTTCTAATTTCATTCCATATTTAGAAAATATACTTTATATTATTTCAAACCTTTATATTAAAGTGAGGCTTATTGCATATGGTTTATCCTAGAGAATGTTCCACATGCAGTTAAGAAGCATGATTGGTGGGTTCTGCAGCTGTCTATTAAATATAATTAGTTTATAATGTGGTTTAAATCTTCTATTTCCTTGTTGATCTTGTGCTTAGTTTTTCTAATCATTATTTAAAGTAGTGTGTTGAAGTATCCAACAATTTTTTTTTTTAATTGAGTCAAGGTCTCACTGTGCTGCTCAGACTCAAGTGCAGTGGCATGATCATGGCTCTCTGCAGCCTTGACCTCAAAGGCTCAAGCTATCCTTCCACTTCAGCCTTCCAAGTAGCTGGGACTACAGGCAGGTGCCACCACACCAGCTAAATTTTTTAGTTTTATAGAGGCAGGATCTCACTATGTTGCCCAGGCTGATCTTGAACTCTTGGGCTCAAGCGATCCTCCTGCCTTGGCCTCTCACAACGTTGGGATTACAGGTGTGAGTCATTGTGCCTGGCCTATCCAACTATTGTTGTTGAGTGATTTGTTTCTCCCTTCATTTATTTATTTTTTTAATTAATTTTTTTTTTGAGACAAAGTCTTACTCTGTTGCCCAGGTTGGAGTGCACTGGAGCCCTCCCAGCTCACTGCAACCTCCACCTCCTGAGTTCAAGTGATCCTTCTGCCTCAGCCTCCTGAGTAGCTGGAACTACAGGCACGCGCCACCATGCCAGGCTGATTTTTCTGTATTTTTAGTAGACATGGGTTTTCGCCATGTTGGCCAGGCTAATCTCCAACTGCTGACCTCAAGTGATCTGCCTGCCTCAGCCTCCCAAAGTGCTGGGATTACAGGCGTGAGCCACCACGCCCAGGCAACAATATTGTCTTTCAATTCATGAACATAGTGTAGCTTTCTGATTGTTTAGATCTTTAATTTATCTTACTAATATTTTTAAGTTTCTACTATAGAGATTTTAGATGACTTTTGTTATATTTATTTCTTATCATTTCATATTTACTGTATTTGAATTTGTTAAACATTTTCTATTTTCCATTTGCTAGAATATAAAACAGTCATATAAAAAAATATATTAACCTTCTCTTCTAGGGTGGGCTCAGTGGCTCACACTGTAATCCCAGCATTTTGGGAGGCCTAGGTGGGTGGATCACTTGAGGTCAGGAGTTTGAGACCAGCCTGGCCAACATAGTGAAATCCCCTCTCTACCAAAAGTACAAAAATTAGCCAAGCGTGGTGATGGGCATCTGTAGTCCCAGCTAGTTGGGAGACTGAGGAACAAGAATCACTTGAACCTGGGAGGCAGAGGTCATAGTGAGCCCAGATTATGCCACTGCACTCCATCCTTGGCAATAGAGCAAGACTGTCTCAAAAAACAAAACAAACAAACAAACAGAAGAACAAAAAACAAAAAATAAAACCCTGCATTCTAGGACCTTGCTGAATTCATTGATTATGAATTATTCTAATAGTTTTTTTTTTTCAGTTAACTCTTTTTTATTCTTTTTTAAATTGAATTTTTATTTTTATTATACTTTAAGTTCTAGGGTACATGTACACAACATGCAGGTTTGTTACATATGTATACATGTGCCATGTTGGTGTGCTGCACCCATTAACTCGTCATTTACATTAGGTATATCTCCTAATGCTATCCCTCCCCCCTCCCCCCACCCCACGACATGACATACTTTTTCATTTTACCCACTCTTGTGGATATGTAGTGGTATTTTCTGGAAGTTTTAATTTGCACTTTTTGATGATTAATGACATTGTGTACCTTTTAATGTGGACATTCATGTATCTACCATTCATATATCTGCATTTTGTTAGGTGACTGTTTAAGTATTTTGTACATTTTTATTTATGTTGTTTGTCCTTTAATTATTGAGTTGAGCACTTCCTTATATATTCTAGGTACTAGTCCTTGGTAAGATAGTTGCTTTGTATATACAGTATTTTCTCCCAGCCTGTGACTTATCTTTTCATTCATTTTTGTTTGTTTCTTTGCTTGTTTGTTTTAGAGACAGGGTCTCAATATGTCACCCAGGCTGAACTGCAGTGCTACAATCATAGCTTACTGCAATCTCTAACTCCTGGACTCTAACAATCCACCTGCCTCAGCCTCCCCAGTTGCTAAGACTACAGACGTGCATCACCAAGCCCATCCTTTTCGTTTTGTTTTGTTTTGGTGGGGATGGGGTGGAGGGAGTCTTGTCTGTTTGACCAGTGTGGTCTTGAACTCTTGGCCTCAAGCGATCCTCCCACCTCAGCTTCCCGAAGTGCTGGCATTACAGGTCTGATCCCAGCCTTGTAATGGTAACTTTTGATGATGTTCTGCATTCTAACTATGACTCTTGTCAAGAATTTACGTTTTTCCAATTTTGGATTTGTTGGGTCTCTTGAATCTGTTGATTGATATATTCATCAGCTCTGGGGAGACCTCAACTATTATCTCTTTATTCTCTCTCCCAATCTCCCTCGATTTTTTTCATTTGCTCTCAAATTTAGCATAAACTAGACCTTCTCATTGATTTATCTATGTCTATTACCTTCCCTTCTGTCTTTGAACATTCTCTGACACTTTCTGGATAGCTTCTTCTACACTCTCTACCAGATTACTGATGTTTTCCTTAATTTCTTAATCAGTTCACTGTTCTTAATCAGTTTCTTAATCTCTTACCCTGTTCACAGAATTTACTTCTTTTCCTTTTTTTTTTTTTTTTTTTTTTTTTGAGACTGTATATTGCTTTTTGCCCAGGCTGGAGTGAAATGGTCGATCTCGGCTCACTGCAACCTCCACTTCCCCGGTTCAAGCAATTCTCCTGCCTCAGCCTCCTAAGTAGCTAGGATTAAAGGCACGTACCACCATGCCTGGCTAATTTTGTATTTTTAGTAGAGATGGGGTTTCACCATGTTGGCCAGGCTGGTCTCGAACTCCTGACCTCTGGTGATCCACCCGCCTCAGCCTCCCAAAGTGCTGGGATTACAGGTATGACAGTGCCTGGGCTGCTTTTTTTTATTTTATTTTATTTTTATTTTTATTATTTTTTTGAGACTGTCTTGCTCTGTCACCCAGGCTGGAGTGTAGTGGCGTGATCACAGTTTACTGCAGCCTCAACCTCCTGGGCTCAAGCCATCCTCCCACCCTAGCCTCCCAAGGAGCTGCGGCTACATGTGTGCATCACCATGCCCAGCTATTTTTTTAAAAAATTATTTTTTTTAGAGATAGGATCTCACTATGTTGCCCAGGCTGGTCTCATACTCCTGGTCTTAAGTGATGCTCCCACCTTGGCATCTCAAAGTGCTGAGATTACAGGTGTGAGCCACCATAAGCAGTCTCTCTTTTTTTTTTAATCTACATTTTGTATCAATCTCAAGCTTATATAAATGTGGAGTGGGGTTCTCCTTTTTTTTAAGATGAAGTCTTGCTATAATATTGCCCACTGGACTCAGACTCCTAGGCTCAAGGGATCCTCCCACGTCAGCTTTCCGAGTAGCCGCGACTACTGGCACACATCACCATATTCATCTAATGCTTACATAAATGTTGAAAGTGCAGTACAAAGTTGGTTTTTTTTTTTCGTGACCTATTTGGGATTAAGTTGCCAACAAGATATGCTATCAGCCCTGAATATTTTAGTGTGTATTTCATAAAAACAAAGACATTCTCATACACAACCACTGTACAACCATCAAAATCAGGAAATTATCATTGATACATTACTACCATCTAATCCCCAGACCTGATGTAAGTTTCTTCAGTTTTCCAATACTGTTCCTCAGAGCAAAGTGATTCAGGTCAGGATTATGTGCTGTATTATTTGTCTTTTTAGTTGCTTTCAGAGTGGAACAGTTTCTCAGTCTTGCCTTGGCTTTCATGATCTTAACACTTTTAAAGATTACAGGGTCAATCCACAATTTGGATCTTCATGATTAGGTGGGAACTATGCATCTTTGGCAAGTTTATCAGAAATGATGCTTCATTCTTATTGCAGCCTATGAGATGTCACATGATTTTTATTTGTTCTATATCATTATTATTATAATTATTATTATTATTGTGAGACAGGATCTTGCTCTGTTACCCAGGCTGGAGTGCAGTGGCACAATCATGGCTCACTGCAACATCTGATTCCTGGGCTCAAATGATCCCCCCACCTCAGCTGTCCCAGTAGCTGGGACTACAGATATGCACCACCACTCCCAGCTAATTTGTTATATATCTTTAGAGACAGCGTCTCTCCATGTTGCCCAGGCTGGTCTCAAATTTCTGGTCTCAATGATCCTCCCACTTCAGCCTCTCGTGCCTGTAATCCCAACACTTTGGGAGGCCAAGGCAGTCGGATCACCTGAGGTCAGGAGTTTGAGACCAGCCTGGCCAACATGGTGAAACCCCATCTCTACTAAAAATACAAAAAATTAGCCAGGCCTAGTGGTGTGTGCCTGTAATCCCAGCTACTCAGGATGCTGAGACAGGAGAATCTCTTGAACCCGGGTGGCAGAGGTTGCAGTGAGCCAAGATTGTGCCACTGCACTCAGCCCAGGAAACAAAAGCGAAACTGCATCTCAAAAAAACAACAACAAAAATGATGCTGACTTGAATCACTTGATTAAGGTGGTGTCTGGCAGGGTGTTCTGCTGTAATATTACTATTTTTCCTTTGTAACTAATATGTATTTTTGTTAGGAGGTATTTCAAGCCTATGTGAATAGTCCATTACTTATCAAACTTTCAGTTTATTCTTTCAGTATAAGTTTGGCTTCATATTTTCCCATTTTATTCAATGAGTTTGTACTTCTCAACTAGTATTATTTGTTTTGATATTCAGGTTGTCCTAAACTTGGCCAATGGGAGTCCCTTGAAGCTTGATTCTATGTCCTTTTGACAAGATCCCTTCATTCTTTGAGCATTCCTTTGCTTTCTGGCATAAGAAGATCTTCCAGTCTCATTTTGTATTTACCCTGCCCCAGCCCAGGACTCAGTCATTTCTCCAAGCATCCTCGCTACTAGTGGGTAGAGAATGAGATTTAGAAAGCAAAATTTGGGGCAGGGCACAATGGCTCATGCCTGTAATACCAACTACTCAGGAGGCTGAGGCAGGAGAATCACTTGAGCCCGGGAGGTGGAGGTTGCAATGAGCCTAGATTGTGCCACTACACTATAGCCTGGGCAACAGAGCGAGATTTCATCTTAAAAAAAAGAAAGCAAAATTTGGGTGCTAAGTGTGCATGTTGCTATGGAGGTATTGCTATTCTCAGCTGTCCCAGTGAGCAGAACTAGGGAATACATGTGGATGATTTCATCACCGCATATGGGCTCTGACACTAGGTGACAGGTCATTAATTGCTTCCACATAAACACCCTCCTCACTCTTATATTTTTTTTTCTTTTTAAAATGGAGTCTCACTCTGTCACCCAGATGGGAGTGCAGTGGCACGATGTCAGCTCACTGCAACCTCTGCCTCCCAGGTTCAAGTAATTCTATCTGCCTCAGCTTCCCGAGTACCTGAGATTACAGGCACCCACCATCACACCTGGCTAATTTTTGTATTTTTAGTAAAGATGGGGCTTCACCATGTTGGCCAGGCTGGTCTTGAACTCCTGACCTCAAGTGATTCACCCTCCTTGGCCTCCCAAAGTGCTGGGATTACAGGTGTGAGCCACTGTACCTGGCCTACCCTCCTCACTCTGATTTGGCTGAAACACCCTGCTTTGGGCCACCATAGCTTCCCTTAACCCTAGTTCAGAAATCTGCTTTTCTTTGTCACCTTTAATGTCTTCTGAGCTGAATTATTCAGGAAGAAACGGGCAAAGTAAGAAAGGGAAGGAAGGCTGGGTACGGTGGTTCACACCTGTAATCCCAGCATTTTGGGAAGCCGAGGTGGGCAGATCACCTGAGGTTGGTCATTTGAGACCAGCCTGACCAACATGGAGAAACCCCATCTCTACTAAAAATACAAAATTAGCCAGGTGTGGTGGCGCATACCTGTAATCCCAGCTACTTAGGAGGCTGAGGCAGGAGAAACGCTTGAACCCAGGAGGCAGAGGTTGTGGTGAGCCAAGATTGCACTGTTGCACTCCAGCCTGGGCAACAAGAGAAAAACCTCCATCTCAAATAAATAAATAAATAGAAAAAAGAAAGAAAGAAAGAAAAATAGAGGGAAAGGAAGGGGAGAGTAGAAAAGGGAAAGTAGAAAGGGAAAGGGAAGGATGAGAAGGAAAGGGAAAAAGGAAATGGAAGTGGAAGAGGAAGAGCTTCATTGAATTCTTATTTTCAGTTATTGTACTTTTTAGTTCTAGAATTTGTTTCTTCTTCTTTTTTTTTTTTTGCAAATCTGGGATATATATATTTGATATTTATTGCGGAAAATGTCTAACATACACAAATAAAGAAACAGTACAGGCCAGGGGCAATGGCTCATGCCTGTAATCCCAACACTTTCAGAGGCCAAGACTGGAGTATCACTTGAGGTCAGGAGTTGGAGACCAGCCTGAGCAACTACTCCTGACTACTAAAAATACTTTTTTAAAAAGTTAGGTGGGCTTGTTGGAGCATGCCTGTTGTCCCAGCTGAGGTGGGAGGATTGCCTGAGCCCAGGAGGTTGAGGCTGCTGTGAACTTAGATGGCGCCACTGCACTCCAACCTGGGCAACAAAGCAAGACACTGTTTAAAAAAAGAAAATAGTGTGATGAGCCTCCTTGTACTCATCACCAGCTTCAACGGTAATTGATCCATGGCCACTCTTGTTTAATTTATTTTCCCTGCTTTCTCTGACCTGGATTATTTTCAACTAATCCCATATATCATATCTTTTTAAAAATAAACTTTTATTTTAGAACAGTTTTAGATTTATAAAAACACTGAGAAGATAATATAAAGAATTCCCATATACCCCAGACCCAGTTTTTCCTATTATTATTGTATTACACTAGTATGGTACCTTTTTTTTTTTTTTAAACAATTAGTGAGTCAGTATTCATATATTATTGTTTCCGGAAAAAGGGTCCTGATCCAGACCCATTAAGAGAGGGTCCTTGGACCTCAGGCAAGAAAGAATTCAGGGAGAGTCCACAGAGTAGAGTGAAAGCAAGTTTATTAGAGAAGTAAAGAAACAAAAGAATGGCTACTCGATAGGCAGAGCAGCAACTCAGGCTACTTGACTGAGTATACCTATAGTTATTTCTTGCTTATATGCTAAATAAGGGGTGGATTATTCATGAGGTTTCGGGAAAGGGGGAGCAATTTCCGGAAATGAAGTTCCCTCTCCTTTTAAAACCATGTAGGGTAATTTCTGGACGTTGCCATGGCATTTGTAAACTGTCATGGCGCTGATGAGAGTGTCTTTTACCATGCTAATGCATTATAATTAGCATGTAATGAGCAGTGAGGACCACCAGAGGTCACTTTCATCACCATCTTGGTTTTGGTGGGTTTCAGACAGCTTCTTTATCACATTGTATTTTTGTTTTGTTTTTGTTTTGTTTTTTTGAGACATGGTGTCACTTTGTTGCCCAGGTTGAAGTGCTGTGACGTGATCTGGGTTCACTGTAGCCTCCACCTCCTGGGTTCAAGCAATTCTCCTGCCTCAGCCACCCAAGTGGCTCATGCCACCATGCCCTGTTAATTTTTGCATTTTTAGTAGAGATGGGGTTTCGCTACGTTCCCCAGGGTGTTCTCGAACTACTGAGCTCAAGCAATCAGCCCAACTCGGCCTCCTGAAGTACTGGGATTACAGGCTTGAGCCACTGTGCCCGGCCCCTGCATTCTGTTTTATCAGCAGAGTCGTTATGACCTGTATCTTGTACAGGTCGTTATGATGTACATGTCATAACGACCTCCTATCTCATCCTGTGACTATGCATGCCTAACCCCCTGGGAGTGTGGCCCAGTAAGTCATAGCCTTATTTTACCAGCACCTATTAAAGATGGAGTCACTCTGGTTCGAATGCCTCTGACATTATTATTAACTGAATTTCACACTTTATTCAGATATCCTTAGTTTTAACATAATGTCCTTTTTATGTTCCAAGATGTTATTCAGCATACCACATTACATTTAGTCATCATGTCTCCTTAGGTTCCTCTTGACTGTGACAGATGATGCCATATCTTTTTATCTATACATATTTCCATATGTATTTATATACAACAACTCTGTAGGGGAGGAAAAACAATGTTCTCTCTAAACTTCATAGTTCTTAATTGGGATGGACCCCTGTAAAAGACTGATTAATAAGAGAAAAGCAAATGGAGGTTTATTAACATGTATACCTCATGTATACATAAAAGATACCAAGAGAAATGAGTAAATTTCAAAGAGGTGGCTTTGAATTCTGGCTTAAATATTATCATACACTAAAACAAAGAAATAAGGGTGCAGGCAAGGCCAGTTATGGTGAGATACCCAGGAAAAGTACAGTAAAGAAGGATAAGACTTGTTATGCATATTTAAGTCATTGACTTCTCCATTGATGAGGGTCTAGTGATTTAGTCATCCTTCTCTTCCTGGAGCAAAGAGAGAGAGAGAGAGAGAGAGAGAGAGAGAGAGAGAGATCCTTATAAATGGAAATTTCCTTTAAATTTCCTTTACAGAAGGATAACTATTATGTTTTCAGAACTTCTAGGTCTGTGGTTTCTGAAAGTAATAAACTCAAAATAATCCTATGTCAAAGAGGCATATTTTATTGTGGCATATTCTGGTCTCCTACTGAGGCAGGAGAACAGGGCCTGGAAGCAGGGAACCTAAGGACTTCCTAGAACTAAATCAAAGGGAAATACTTCAGCTATGACAGGAAATAGCCTCTTCATTTACATAGGTCACACACCGAGTAAATGACTTTGTAATTTTACTTCATCTTCTTCATTTGTGTAGAGTGTACACCAAGTAAATAACTTTGTAACTTCACTTTAACCTCTTCATTTACATAGAGCATATACCAAGTAACCAATGGAAACCTCTAAAGGGTATTTAAACCCCAGAAAATTCTGTAACCGGGTCTTTGAGCCGCTTGCTCCATCAACTCCCACCCTGTGGTGTGTGCTTTCATTTTCAATAAATCTCTGCTTTCGCTGTTACATTCTTTCCTTGCTTTGTGCGTTTTCTCCAATTATTTGTTCAAAACCCCAAGAACCCAGACAGGACACCCCCATCTGGTAACACTACAACCCTCTGTCAAAAATAAATAAGCCCGGTGTGGTGATTCATGCCTGTATTCCCAGCACTTTGGGAGTCCGAGGCAGGTGGATCATCTGAGGTCAGGAGTTTGAGACCAGCCTAGCCAACATAATGAAACCTCATCTCTACTAAAAATACAAAAATTAGCCGAGAGTGCTGGTGCATGCCTGTAATCGCAGCTACTTGGAGGCTGAGGCAAGAGAATCGCTTGAACTCAGAAGGCAGAGGTTGCAGTGAGCCAAGATAGTGCCACTGCACTCCAGCCTGGGCGACAAAGCAAGATTCCGTCCCTAAATAAATAAATATCATCTTCATTACCTTAACAAATTAAAGAATAAATCTTCACTATCATTGAGTTTGTATTTAAATTTCTCCAATTGCCTCATTTTTTTTTAACAATTTGTTCAAGTGAAAATCCAAAATCCAAAAGTGGTCCATATAGTGTAATTGATTGTGGTCCATGAAGTATGATTGATGCCTTTTAAGTTCCTTTGTTTTTTTTTCGAGACAGTGTCTTACTCTGTCTCCCAGGCAGAGTGCAGTGGTGAGATCTCAGCTTGCCGCAATCTCCACCTCCTGGGCCCAAGCAATCCTCCCTCCTCAGCCTCCCGAGTAGCTGGGACTACAGGGCATGCCTCATCATGCCTGGCTAACTTTTGTACTTTTGTAGAGACAGGGTTTTGCCTTGTTGCCCAGGCTACTCTGAAACTCCCGGAATCAAGCCATTTGCCAGTCTCAGCCTCCCAAAGTACTAGTATTACAGGCGAGAGCCATTGCACCCAACCTTAAATTCCTTTTAATCTATAAATTCTTCATGTCTTTTTTTTTCCTGCCCTCCATTTTTTGTTATTGAAGAAACTGTCCTCCAGAGATTTCCACAGTCTGTATTTTGTTAATTGTGCTCCTATGATGTTGTTTAACATGTTCCTTTGCATCCTTCATTTCCTGAAAACTGGCAGTAAATTCTAGTCTTAAACGGATTCAGATTTGAACATAATGTTCTATTGTTTCTTTTTCTGTGATGTTAGTAGCCAATGATGATCATTGCCCAGAGCCATTATTTTATTAGGGAGTTGCAAAATTGTGATGCTCTAATTCTATCATCCTTTTAAATTTTGTTAGCTGGAATATTCTTCTTTCTTTTTCTTTTCTTTCTTTCTTTCTTTTTTTTTTTTGAAGCAAGGTCTTGTTCTGTCACCCAAACTGGAGTGCAGGGGTGCAAACACAACTCATCACAGCCTCAACTTCCCAGGTTTCAGTGATCCTTCTGGCTCAGTCTCCCCAGTAGCTGAGACCACAGGCGCCTGCCATCATACTGGGCTAATTTTTGTACTTTTTGTAGAGATTGGGTTTTGCCATGCTGTCTAGGCTGATCTCAAATTTCTGAGCTAAAGCAACCCTCCCTCGTCAGCCTCCCATAGTGCTGAGATTAAGGCATGAACCACTGCACCCAGCCCATCTTTTACATTTTCTTTCTTTTTCAGGGTTTTACTCTGGTCACTCAGCAGGCTGTGGCAAGATCTGGTCTCACTATAACCTCTGCCTCCTGGGCTCAAGCGATCCCCCTGCCTCAGCCTCCTGAGTAACTGGGACAACAGGCATGTGCCACCATGCCCGGCTAATGTTTGTATTTTTAGAAGAGATGGGGTTTCACCAAGCTGGCCAGGCTGTTCTTGTACTCCTGGCCTCAAGTGATCCAGCCGCCTAGGCCTCTCACAGTGCTGGGATTACAGGCGTGAGCCACCATGCCTGGTCTACATTTTCTTCTTCAGGCATGGAATCACCATTTCTCCGGTGAATCCGGTTTTTTTTTTTTTTTTTTTTTTTTTGAGACAGGGTCTTGCTCTATCACCCAGGCTGGAATATAGTGAGGAGAACAGGGTTCACTGTCGCCCAGGCTGGAGTGCAGTGGTGCTATCTCGGCTCACTACAAGCTCCGCCTCCCGGGTTCACGCTATTCTCCTGCCTCAGTCTCCCGAGTAGCTGGGACTACAGGCTCCCGCCACCACGCCCAGCTAATTTTTTGTATTTTTAGTAGAGACGGGGTTTCACTGTGTTAGCCAGAATGGTTTTGATCTCCTGACCTCGTGATCTGCCTGCCTCGGCCTCCCAAAGTGCTGGGATTACAGTCGTGAACCACCGCGCCCGGCCTCTCATTGTTATTTCTTTAAAAAAAAAATTTTTTAAGCCAGTCAAATTTAGCAGTGGGGGGTTGTATACCAGCTTTAGTGACACTAATGATCATAAGTTCTGATAACCCACTACCAGCCTCTCATCGTTATTTCAATTTGCTATTCTCTGATTATTAAATATATTTTATTTTTATTTTTATTTTTATTTTTGAGATGGTGTCTTGTTATCACCCAGGCTGGAGTGCAGTGGTGCAATCTCAGCTCACTGCAACCTCCACTTCCCAGGTTCAAGGGATCCTCGTGCCTCAGCCTCCCAAGTAGCTGGGATTACAGGTGCTCGCCACCACACCTTGCTAATTTTTGTATTTTTAGTAGAGGTGGGTTTTCCCCATGTTGCTCAGGGTGGTCTGGTGATCCACCCGCCTCAGCCTCCCAAAGTGCTGGAATTACAGGCATGAGTCACCGTGCCTGACCATGATTATTAAATAATTAAAGCATCTCTTCAAATGCTTTTCAGCCGTTTGGATTTTCTCTTCTACAGGTTGCCTGGTTATATCCTTTTGTCTTTTTTTTCCATTGGGATTCCTGTCTTTTTCTTGCTGATCTGCTATTCCTGCCATATTGTATAATTAGTCCCTTGTTGATTTTAGACAAGAGAAATGTCTTCTACCAATCTGTTAACACCCTATTAACTTTATCCACTGTTTGCTATATAAACAGAAATCCTTAAGTTTTATGTCATTAAATCCTTTTTTTGTTTGTTTGTTTGTTTTTGTTACCCAGGCTGGTCTTGAACTCCTGAGCTCAAGTAATCTACCCTCCTTGGACTCCAAAAGTGCTAGGATTACAGGTGTGAGCCACAGCACCTAGCCTATGTCACAAAATTCATCAATATTTTTTGCCATATAACTTGTACTTTAGGTTTTTTAAAAAAAGTCTTTATCATCTGTATCACAAAATAATTCTCTTATATTTTCTTCTAAAACATAGCTTTACCTTTCATGGCCAGGTGCAGTGACTCATGCCTGTAATCCTAGCACTTTGGGAGGCTGAGGCAGGCAGATTACTTGAGGTAAGGTGTTCGAGACCAGCCTGGTCAACCTGGTGAAACCCCATCTCTGCTAAAAATACAAAATTTAGCTGGGTGTGATGGTACATGTCTGTAGTTCCAGTTTCTCGGGAGGCTGAGGCACGCGAATCGCTTGAACCTGGGAGACTGAGGCTGTAGTGAGCTGAGATCACTGCACTCTGGCCTGGGCCACAGAGCAAGACCCTGTCTCAAAAAAAAAAACAAAACAAAACAAAAAGCAACATACTTTTATCTTTCACATTTATGTCTTTATTAAACCTGGAACCCATAATGATATGTGACCTTAGATAAGAAAAGCAGTTTTGCTTCTATTTTTTTTTAATTTTAATTTTTATTTTTTTTATTATTATTATACTTTAAGTTCTAGGGTACATGTGCATAACGTGCAGGTTTGTTACATATGTATACTTGTGCCATGTTGGTGTGCTGCACCCATCAACTCGTCAGCACCCATCAACTCATCATTTACATCAGGTATAACTCCCAATGCCAACCCTCCTCCCTCCCCCCTCCCCATGATAGGCCCCGGTGTGTGATGTTCCCCTTCCCGAGTCCAAGTGATCTCATTGTTCAGTTCCCACCTATGAGTGAGAACATGCGGTGTTTGGTTTTCTGTTCTTGTGATAGTTTGCTAAGAATGATGGTTTCCAGCTGCATCCATGTCCCTACAAAGGACACAAACTCATCCTTTTTGATGGCTGCATAGTATTCCATGGTGTATATGTGCCACATTTTCTTAATCCAGTCTGTCACTGATGGACATTTGGGTTGATTCCAAGTCTTTGCTATTGTGAATAGTCCTGCAATAAACATACGTGTGCATGTGTCTTTATAGCAGCATGATTTATAATCCTTTGGGTATATACCCAGTAATGGGATGGCTGGGTCATATGGTACATCTAGTTCTAGATCCTTGAGGAATCGCCATACTGTTTTCCATAATGGTTGAACTAGTTTACAATCCCATCAACAGTGTAAAAGTGTTCCTATTTCTCCACATCCTCTCCAGCACCTGTTGTTTCCTGACTTTTTAATGATCGCCATTCTAACTGGTGTGAGATGGTATCTCATTGTGGTTTTGATTTGCATTTCTCTGATGGCCAGTGATGATGAGCATTTTTTTCATGTGTCTGTTGGCTGTATGAATGTCTTCTTTTGAGAAATGTCTGTTCATATCCTTTGACCACTTTTTGATGGGATTGTTTGTTTTTTTTCTTGTCAATTTGTTTGAGTTCTTTGTAGGTTCTGGATATTAGCCCTTTGTCAGATGAGTAGATTGCAAAAATTTTCTCCCATTCTGTAGGTTGCCTGTTCACTCTGATGGTAGTTTCTTTTGCGGTGCAGAAACTCTTTAGTTTAATTAGATCCCATTTGTCAATTTTGGCTTTTGCTGCCGTTGCTTTTGGTGTTTTAGACATGAAGTCTTTGCCCATGCCTATGTCCTGAATGGTACTACCTAGGTTTTCCTCTAGGATTTTTATGGTATTAGGTCTAACATTTAAGTCTCTAATCCATCTTGAATTAATTTTCGTATAAGGAGTAAGGAAAGGATCCAGTTTCAGCTTTCTACTTATGGCTAGCCAATTTTCCCAGCACCATTTATTAAATAGGGAATCCTTTCCCCATTTCTTGTTTTTGTCAGGGTTGTCAAAGATCAGATGGCTGTAGATGTGTGGTATTATTTCTGAGGACTCTGTTCTGTTCCATTGGTCTATATCTCTGTTTTGGTACCAGTACCATGCTGTTTTGGCTACTGTAGCCTTGTAGTATAGTTTGAAGTCAGGTAGCGTGATGCCTCCAGCTTTGTTCTTTTGACTTAGGATTGTCTTGGCAATGCGGGCTCTTTTTTGGTTCCATATGAACTTTAAATCAGTTTTTTCCAATTCTGTGAAGAAACTCATTGGTAGCTTGATGGGGATGGCATTGAATCTATAAATTACCTTGGGCAGTATGGCCATTTTCTTGATATTGATTCTTCCTATCCATGAGCATGGTATGTTCTTCCATTTGTTTGTGTCCTCTTTTATTTCACTGAGCAGTGGTTTGTAGTTCTCCTTGAAGAGGTCCTTTACATCCCTTGTAAGTTGGATTCCTAGGTATTTTATTCTCTTTGAAGCAATTGTGAATGGAAGCTCATTCCTGATTTGGCTCTCTGTTTGTCTGTTACTGGTGTATAAGAATGCTTGTGATTTTTGCACATTAATTTTGTATCCTGAGACTTTGCTGAAGTTGCTTATCAGCTTAAGGAGATTTTGGGCTGAGACAATGGGGTTTTCTAAATATACAATCATGTCATCTGCAAACAGGGACAATTTGACTTCTTCTTTTCCTAACTGAATACCCTTGATTTCTTTCTCTTGCCTGATTGCCCTAGCCAGAACTTCCAACACTATGTTGAATAGGAGTGGTGAGAGAGGGCATCCCTGTCTTGTGCCAGTTTTCAAAGGGAATTTTTCCAGTTTTTGCCCATTCAGTATGATATTGGCTGTGGGTTTGTCATAAATAGCTCTTATTATTTTGAGGTACGTTCCATCAATACCGAATTTATTGAGCGTTTTTAGCATGAAGGGCTGTTGAATTTTGTCAAAAGCCTTTTCTGCATCTATTGAGATAATCATGTGGTTCTTGTCTTTGGTTCTGTTTATATGCTGGATTATGTTTATTGATTTGCGAATGTTGAACCAGCCTTGCATCCCAGGGATGAAGCCCAGTTGATCGTGGTGGATAAGCTTTTTGATGTGCTGCTGAATCCGGTTTGCTAGTATTTTATTGAGGATTTTTGCATCGATGTTCATCAGGGATATTGGTCTAAAATTCTCTTTTTTTGTTGTGTCTTTGCCAGGCTTTGGTATCAGGATGATGTTAGCCTCATAAAATGAGTTAGGGAGGATTCCCTCTTTTTCTATTGATTGGAATAGTTTCAGAAGGAATGGTACCAGCTCCTCCTTGTACCTCTGGTAGAATTCAGCTGTGAATCCATCTGGTCCTGGACTTTTTTTGGTTGGTAGGCTATTAATTGTTGCCTCAATTTCAGAGCCTGCTATTGGTCTGTTCAGGGATTCAACTTCTTCCTGGTTTAGTCTTGGAAGAGTGTACGTGTCCAGGAAATTACCCATTTCTTCTAGATTTTCTAGTTTATTTGCATAGAGGTGTTTATAGTATTCTCTGATGGTAGTTTGTATTTCTGTGGGGTCGGTGGTGATATCCCCTTTATCATTTTTTATTGCGTCTATTTGATTCTTCTCTCTTTTCTTCTTTATTAGTCTTGCTAGTGGTCTGTCAATTTTGTTGATCTTTTCAAAAAACCAACTCCTGGATTCATTGATTTTTTGGAGAGTTTTTTGTGTCTCTATCTCCTTCAGTTCTGCTCTGATCTTAGTTATTTCTTGCCTTCTGCTAGCTTTTGAATGTATTTGCTCTTGCTTCTCTAGTTCTTTTAATTGTGATGTTAGAGTGTCAATTTTAGATCTTTCCTGCTTTCTCTTGTGGGCATTTAGTGCTATAAATTTCCCTCTACACACTGCTTTAAATGTGTCCCAGAGATTCTGGTATGTTGTATCTTTGTTCTCATTGGTTTCAAAGAACATCTTTATTTCTGCCTTCATTTCATTATGTACCCAGTAGTCATTCAGGAGCAGGTTGTTCAGTTTCCATGTAGTTGAGCGATTTGGATTGAGTTTCTTAGTCCTGAGTTCTAGTTTGATTGCACTGTGGTCTGAGACACAATTTGTTATAATTTCTGTTCTTGTACATTTGCTGAGGAGTGCTTTACTTCCAATTATGTGGTCAATTTTGGAATAAGTGTGATGTGGTGCTGAGAAGAATGTATATTCTGTTGATTTGGGGTGGAGAGTTCTATAGATGTCTATTAGGTCTGCTTGCTGCAGAGATGAGTTCAATTCCTGGATATCCTTGTTAACTTTCTGTCTCGTTGATCTGTCTAATGTTGACAGTGGAGTGTTGAAGTCTCCCATTATTATTGTATGGGAGTCTAAGTCTCTTTGTAAGTCTCTAAGGACTTGCTTTATGAATCTGGGTGATCCTATATTGGGTGCATATATATTTAGGATAGTTAGCTCTTCCTGTTGAATTGATCCCTTTACCATTATGTAATGGCCTTCTTTGTCTCTTTTGATCTTTGATGGTTTAAAGTCTGTTTTATCAGAGACTAGGATTGCAACCCCTGCTTTTTTTTGTTCTCCATTTGCTTGGTAGATCTTCCTCCATCCCTTTATTTTGAGCCTATGTATGTCTCTGCATGTGAGATGGGTCTCCTGAATACAGCAGACTGATGGGTCTTGACTCTTTATCCAGTTTGCCAGTCTGTGTCTTTCAATTGGACCATTTAGTCCATTTACATTTAAGGTTAATATTGTTATGTGTGACCTTGATCCTGCCATTATGATATTAACTGGTTATTTTGCTCGTTAGTTGATGCAGTTTCTTCCTAGCCTCAATGGTCTTTACATTTTGGCATGTTTTTGCAATGGCTGGTACCGGTTGTTCCTTTCCATGTTTAGTGCTTCCTTCAAGGTCTCTTGTAAGGCAGGCCTGGTGGTGACAAAATCTCTAAGCATTTGCTTATCTGTAAAGGATTTTATTTCTCCTTTACTTATGAAACTTAGTTTGGCTGGATATGAAATTCTGGGTTTAAAATTCTTTTCTTTAAGAATGTTGAATATTGGTCCCCACTCTCTTCTGGCTTGTAGAGTTTCTGCCGAGAGATCTGCTGTTAGTCTGATGGGCTTCCCTTTGTGGGTAACCCGACCTTTCTCTCTGGCTGCCCTTAAGATTTTTTCCTTCATTTCAACTTTGGTGAATCTGGCAATTATGTGTCTTGGAGTTGCTCTTCTCGAGGAGTATCTTTGTGGCGTTCTCTGTATTTCCTGGATTTGAATGTTGGCCTGCCCTACTAGGTTGGGGAAGTTCTCCTGGATGATATCCTGAAGAGTGTTTTCCAACTTGGTTCCATTTTCCCCCTCACTTTCAGGCACCCCAATCAGATGTAGATTTGGTCTTTTTACATAATCTCATACTTCTTGCAGGCTTTGTTCATTTCTTTTTCTTCTTTTTTCTTTTGGTTTCTCTTCTCGCTTCATTTCATTCATTTGATCCTCAATCGCTGATACTCTTTCTTCCAGTTGATCGAGTCGGTTACTGAAGCTTGTGCATTTGTCACGTATTTCTCGTGTCATGGTTTTCATCTCTGTCATTTCTTTTATGACCTTCTCTGCATTAATTACTCTAGCTATCAATTCTTCCACTCTTTTTTCAAGATTTTTAATTTCTTTGCCCTGGGTACGTAATTCCTCCTTTAGCTCTGAGAAGTTTGATGGACTGAAGCCTTCTTCTCTCATCTCGTCAAAGTCATTCTCCATCCAGCTTTGATCCATTGCTGGCGATGAGCTGCACTCCTTTGCAGGGGGAGATGCGCTCTAATTTTTTGAATTTCCAGCTTTTCTGCCCTGCTTTTTCCCCATCTTTGTGGTTTTATCTGCCTCTGGTCTTTGATGATGGTGATGTACTGATGGGGTTTTGGTGTAGGTGTCCTTCCTGTTTGATAGTTTTCCTTCTAACAGTCAGGACCCTCGGCTGTAGGTCTGTTGGAGATTGCCTGAGGTCCACTCCAGACCCTGTTTGCCTGGGTATCAGCAGCAGAGGCTGCAGAAGATAGAATATTGCTGAACAGCGAGTGTACCTGTCTGATTCTTACTTTAGAAGCTTCCTCTCAGGGGTGTACTCCACCCTGTGAGGTGTGGGGTGTCAGACTGCCCCTAGTGGGGGATGTCTCCCAGTTAGGCTACTCAGGGGTCAGGGACCCACTTGAGCAGGCAGTCTGTCCCTTCTCAGATCTCAACCTCCGTGTTGGGAGATCCACTGCTCTCTTCAAAGCTGTCAGACAGAGTCGTTTGCGTCTGCAGAGGTTTCTGCTGCTTTTTTTTTTTGTTGTTGTTGTTTAGCTGTGCCCTGTCCCCAGAGGTGGAGTCTACAGAGACAGGCAGGTTTCCTTGAGCTGCTGTGAGCTCCACCCAGTTCGAGCTTGCCAGTGGCTTTGTTTACCTACTTAAGCCTCAGCAATGGTGGGCGCCCCTCCCCCAGCCTCACTGCTGCCTTGAGGTTAGATTGCAGACTGCTGTGCTAGCAATGAGGGAGGCTCCGTGGGTGTGGGACCCTCCCGGCCAGGTGTGGGGTATAATCTCCTGGTGTGCCTGTTTGCTTAAAGCGCAGTATTGGGGTGGGAGTTACCCGATTTTCCAGGTGTTGTGTGTCTCAGTTCCCCTGGCTAGGAAAAGGGATTCCCTTCCCCCATGCGCTTCCCAGGTGAGGCGATGCCTCGCCCTGCTTCAGCTCTCGCTGGTCGGGCTGCAGCAGCTAACCAGCAGCAATTGTCCCGCACTCCCTAGTGAGATGACCCCAGTACCTCAGTTCAAAATGCAGAAATCACCGGTCTTCTGTGTCGCTCGCACTGGGAGTTGGAGACTGGAGTTGTTCCTATTCCGCAATCTTGCTCCGCCCCTCCTGCTTCTATTTTTATAGTAAGCCAATTTCCCGCAAACTTTTTATGAAGGAATCTATTATTTTGCATTGATTAGTGATTTCACTTTTATTATATATTAACTCTCATTTACGTGGCTTTGTCCTTGGGCATGGTTTATTTTGTTCCACTAGTCTATTTGGTGTTGGTGTTTTTTTGTTTTGGGGCTTCATGTTTATTTGTTTGTTTTCTGTGCATGCATGTGTTTTTTTTCTTCTTTTGAAACAGAGTCTTGCTCTGTCACCCAGGCTGGAGTGCAATGGACTCATCATAGCTCACTGTAGTCTTTACCTCCTGGGCCCAAGCAATCCTCCTTCCTTAGCCTTCCCCAAATAGCTAGGACCACACATGCAGTTAGGACTACAGGTTTGTGCCATGCACTCTAGCCTGGAGCCTGGGTGACAGAGGGAGACACTACCTCGAAAAAAAAAAAGAAAAAGTTATATCATTTGATTTTTCTGACTTATACAATTAATACATTAAATTGTGTAGATAAGTTTCGTGATATTAAATCATTGTTTTATTCTTGGGAAAACCCATACTTGAGCATGATGTATGATGTAAAATATATATATTCTTGTGTTTGTTGGCTAACAATTTCTTTAAGAATTTTGTATCTACACTTATTTATAAGCTGACCCTACACTTTTCCCTTCTGATGTTATTTGTCATATAGTTTTGGAATCAAGAGTATGGTGCCTTATAAAATTAACTGGGCAGGTTTTGCTCCTTTTTTATTAGTGGAACAACTTGTATGGAGATCTACAAAGTTTGGTAGAACTCACTTATAAAACAATATGCACCTGGAGATTTGTGAGCGGCAAAGTCTTTGATTACCACTTCAGTTTTTCTATTTAAATTCTTTCTTTTTGTGATGGTTTTGGCATTTTATATATATATTTTTCTTTTTCTTTTTTGAGACGGAGTCACTCTGTTGCCCAGGCTGGGGTGCAGTGGCACATTCTTGGCTCACTGCAACCTCCATCTCCAGCCTGGATAACAGAGCGAGACTCTGTCTCCAAAAAAAAAAAAAAAAAAAAAAATTATTTACTTTTGGCCACGCGGGAGTGACTCATGCCTGTAATTCCAGCACTTTGGGAAGACAAGGTGGGAGGATAGTTAGAACCCAGGAGTTTGACACCAGCTAGGGCAACATGGCAAGATCCCATCTCTACCAAAAGTAAATATATATATATATATATATATATATATATATATATATATATATATATAGCTGGGCATGGTGGCTCATGCCTATGGTCCCATCTACATGGGAGGCTGAGGCAGGAGGATCACTTGAGGTCCAGTAGGTCAAGACTTCAGTGAGCCGGCTGGGCACAGTGGCTCACACCTGTAATCCAAGCACTTTGGGAGGCCAAAGGGGACGGATCACAAGGTCAGGACATCAAGACCATCCTGGCAAACACGGTGAAACCCCGTCTCTACTAAAAATACAAAGATTAGCTGAGCATGGTGGCAGGTGCCTGTAGTCCCAGCTACGCGGGAGGCAGAGGCAGGAGAATGGCATGAACCCGGGAGGCGGAGCTCGCAGTGAGCCGAGATAGCACCACTGCACTCCAGCCTGGGCGACAGAGTGAGACTCCGTCTCAAAAAAAAACAAAAACAAAAACAAACAAACAAAAAAAACTTCAGTGAGCCCTGTTCTCCTCACTATATTCCAGCCTGGGTGATACAGCAAGACCCTGTCTCAAGAAAAAAAAAAAAAAAAAAGAATTACTTAATTACTTTTGCCGAAGTTCTTTCTTGTAAATCTTTTTTAAAGAGCCCAATTTCAAATTTGTAAATCTTTGTTGTTTTTCTCTTCTGTATTCCATTTTCTCTTATACTATTATCCCTTATTTCTTATATTTGCTCTTTGCATTTTTGTTTTTGAAATTTGAGTTGACTGTTTAACTTTTTAGTTTTTAATGCTGTGTGTGTCTGTGTGAGACACAGGGTCTCACTCTGTCACTCAGGCTGGAGT
This sequence comes from Macaca mulatta, assembly GCF_049350105.2. Lineage (NCBI taxonomy): Eukaryota > Metazoa > Chordata > Mammalia > Primates > Cercopithecidae > Macaca > Macaca mulatta. Next base: position 74,964,223 of record NC_133426.1, on the reverse strand, counting down.
GCAGTAGTACACTCACTGGTCACTGCAGTTTTGACCTCCTGGGATCAAGTAATCTTCCTGCCTTAGTTTCCTGAGTAGCTGGGACTAGAGGGACTTGCCACCACACACAACTAATTTGTTAAAGAAAATTTGGGCTGGGTGCGGTGGTTCACACCTGTAATCCCAGCACTTTGGGAGGCCGAGGTAGGTAGATCATGAGGTCAGGAGTTCGAGACCAGCCAGACCAACATGATGAAACCCCATCTCTACTGAAAATACAAAAATTAGTGGGGCGTGGTGGTGCACACCTGTAATCCCAGCTACTCAGGAGGCTGAGGCAGGAGAACCACTTGAATCCAGGAGGCAGAGGTTGCAGTGAGCCGAGATCGTGCCACTGCACTCCAGCCTGGGAAACAGAGTGAGACTCCATCTCAAAAAAATAAAACAACAACAAAAAAAAAAACAAAAACAAAAAACAAAATAAACAACAACAACAAAAAACTCCTAGGCTCAAGTGGTCCTCCTGCCTTGGCCACTCAAAGTGTTGGGATTACAGATGTGAGGCACTGGGTTGGACCTGTTTTTAATCTTTCTTGTTTCCTGATCAATTTACTTAAATACATAATTGATCAACTTACTTAAACACATAATTTTGCCCTTTTTACCTACATATAATTTTTTTTTTTTTTTAAGATGGAGTCTCAGGCTGGAGTGCAGTGGTGAGATCTCTGCTCATTGCAACCACCACCTCCCTGGTTCAAGCGATTTTCCTGCCTCAGCCTCCTGATTAGCTGGGACTACAGGCATGCCCCACCATGCCTGGTTAATTTTTGTATTTTCAGTGGAGACAGGGTTTCACCAAGTTGGCCAGGCTGGTCTTGAACTCCTGACCTCAAGTGATCCACCCGCCCTGGCCTCCCAAAGTGCTGGGATTACAGGCATGAGTCACGGTGCCTGGTCCTCTATAACTTCTTAAGGTACGGTCCACAAATTTTGACTTGTATAGTTTTATTATTATTCTATTCTAGTTTTTCTTAATTTTCTTTATGTTTTCCTTTTAAACTAAAAGTTCATGTATATGTAATTTAATTCCCCAATATAGGTGATTCTGTTAGCTATCCTTTTGTTATTAATTTCTATATTAATTTCTAATTTTATTGCCTGAATGTTTTTACCAGCCTTATTCATAATAGCCCAAAAGTTGAAACAACTCAAATGTCCATCAACTGATGAATGTATGAACAAAGTATGGAATATCTATACAAGGGATTGTTATCCAAAAATAAAAAGGAACTGGACTGGGTGGCTCACACCTGTAATCTCAACACTTTGGGAGGCCAAGGTGGGAGGATCACTGAGCCAGGAGTTCAAGACTAGCCTGGACAACATAGTGAAACACTGTCTGTATTTAAAAAGTTAAAAAATTAGCCAGTGGCTGGACTCTGTGGCTCATGCCTGTAATCCCAGCACTTTGGGAGGCTAAAGTGGGTGGATTGTTTGAGTCCGGAAGTTCAAGACCAGCCAGAGCAACATGGCAAAACCCCGTCTCTACTAAAAATACAAAAAATCAGCTGGGCACGGTGGCACCAGCCTGTAGTCCCAGCTACTGGGGAGGCCAAGGTGGGAGGATAGCTTGAGCCCACGAGGCAAAGGTTACAGTGAGTCGAGATTGTGCCACTGCACTTCAGCCTGGGCAACAGAACTAGACCCTGTCTCAAAATTGATCAATCAATCAACAAAAATAAAAAGAAATGAAGTACTGATACATACTCAAACATGGATGAACCTTGATTGCATCATGCTAAATAAAAGAAGCCAGACACAGAAAGATCACACATTGTATGATTCCACTTATATGAAATATCCAGGATAGAGAGAGACTGAAAGTAGATTAGTGTTTGCTAGAGGCTGGGGAGGATGGGTTTAGATGGAAATGGGATGTGATTGCAAATTGGTATAGGGTATTTTTTGAGGCGATAATAATGTTAAAAAAATGTATTGTGGTGATGATTGCTTAATTTTGTGAATAACCTTCAAAGCATTGAATTGTACCTTTTATTTGTTTTTTTATTTTATTTTATTATTTTGAGACAGGGTCTCGCTCTGTCCCCCAGGCTGGAGTGCAGTGGTACAATCATAGCTCACTGCAACCTCCACTCATGCCATCCTCCCACCTCAGCCTCCCAAGTAAGTGGGACTACAGGCCCGTGCCACCATGCCCAGCTAATTTTTGTATTTTTGTAGAGACAGATTTTTGCCATTATGCTCAGGCTGGTCTCAAACCCCTGGGCTCAAGCGATACTCCCACCTCTGCCTCCCAAAGTGCTAGGATTATGGGAGTGAGCCACCTCCCTGGGCCAAATAAATAAATGTCCCTTTTATTTATTTATTTTTGTTTTACTAATGCAGTTTAACAAGGCAGTTTTACATAAGCTCACATCGACAATAAAAAATAACTAAGAATTTTATTTTATTTTATTTTATTTTTGAGACAAAGTCTTGCTCTGTCACCCAGGCTGGAGGGCAGGGGTGCGATGTCTGCAACCTCTGCCTCCTGAGTTCAAACGATTCTCATGCCTCAGTCTCCCGAGTAGCTGGGATTATAGGTGCACCCCACCACTCCCGGCTAATTTTTGTATTTTTAGTAGAGACGGGGTTTCACCATGTTGGCCAGGCTGGTCTCGAACCCCTGACCTCAAGTGATCTGCCTACCTCGGCCTCCCAAAGTGCTGGGATTACACTTTGGGAGTGTGTGGTGGCATGAGCCACCACACCCAGCCCAAATTTTCTTAATTACTTAAAGTAAAATTTAAATTTGACTCCTCATTAAATATTCTAATGCCTCTTCCTAAATTTCCTGGTCAACCAAACCCTCTCTACCCTGGGTTCACTGGGTTTTGTTTGTTTGTTTGTTTGTTTGTTTGTTTTGGCCAGGATGGTCTCGATCTCTTGACCTCGTGATCCACTTGCCTCAGCCTCCCAAAGTGCTGGGATTATAGGCATGAGCCATTTCACTCGGCCCACTGGGTTTTTGTAAATGTGTTGTGCTTGGTATCAAGAAATAAGAATTTGGTTAGGCAAACTGGTAGTACATTGGGAAGAAAATGGAAAAGTTGTGTTAAAACAAGTGAGCAACAGAACAGACATCTATTAATTCCCTAGTCAATTAGATCAGTGTTTATCAAACTACATGTCATAAATCATTAGTGGTTTGTTAAATTAAAAAAATAAAGATTAACAGGGCCAGGCATGATGGCTCATGCCTGCAATCCTAACACTTTGGGAGGTCAAGGTGGGAGAATTGCTTGAGTCCAGGAGTTTGAGATCAGCCCAAGCAGCATAGTGAGACCCTGTCTCTACAATTTTTTTTTTTTTTTTTTTTTTTTTTTTTGAGACGGAGTTTCTCTCTTGTTGCCCAAGCTGGAGTGCAATGGCGCGATCTTGGCTCACCGCAACCTCCGCCTCCCGGGTTCAAGCAATTCTCCTGCCTCAGACTCCTGAGTAGCTGGAATTACAGGCGTGCGCCACCATGCCCGGCTAATTTTGTATTTTTAGTAGAGACGGAGTTTCTCCATGTTGGTCAGGCAGGTCTTGAACTCCCGACCTCAGGTGATCCACCTGCCTTGGCCTCCCAAAATGCTGGGATTACAGGAGTGAGCCACTGCGCCCGGCCTACAAAATTGTTTTAAAAAATTAGTCCAGTGTGGTGGTGCATGCCTGTACTCCCAGGTACTTGGGAGACTGAGGTGGAAGCACCACTTGAGTCCAGGAGGTGAAGGCTGCAGTGAGCCATGATCGAGCCACTGCACACAAGGCTGGGTGACAGAGCGAGACCCTATCTCAAAAAAAAAAAAAAAAAAAAAATGGTTGGACACTGAGGCTTATGCGTGTAACCCCAGCACTTTGGGAGGTCAAAGTGAGAGGATCACTTGAGGCTAGGAGTTCCAAGACCAGCCTGGGCAACATAGTGAAACCTTATCTTTACGAAAAGTACAATTAAAACATTAGCCAGGCATAAAGACCTGCACCTGTAACCCCTGTTACTCCAAAGGCTGAGGTGGGACGATCACTTGAGCCCAGCAGGTCGAGGTTGCAGTGAGCCGTATTTAAGCCATTGCCATCCAGCCTGAGCGACAGAGCAAGACCCTGTCAGAAAACAAAAACAAAAACAAAACAAAGCAAAACAAAAAAGGCCAGACTCACACTTGTAATCCCAGGACTTTGGGAGGCCAAGGCAGGAGGACTCTCTTAACCAGGAGTTTGAGACCAGACTGGGCAGCACAGTGAAACCTCATCTCTATAAAAAGAACAACAACAACAACAACAAAAAGGCTAATGATTGAGTAGTAAGTGAAAAAACTTGGCCGGGCATAGTAGCTCACACCTGTAATCCCAGCACTTTGGGAGGCCGAGGCAGGCAGATTGCTTGAGGTCAGGAGTTCAAGAACAGCCTGACCAACATGATGAAAACCTGTCTCTACTAACAATACAAAAATTAGCCCGCTGTGGTGGTGCACACCTGTAGTTCCAGCTTTTCGGGAGGCTGAGGCAAGAGAATCACTTGAACCTGAGAAGCAGAGGTTACAGTGAGCCAAGATCGCACCACTGAACTCCATCCTGGGCGACGGCGTGAGACCCTGTCTCAACAACGAGAGAGAGAGAGAGAGAGAGAGAGAGAGAGAGAGAGAGAGAGAGAAACTTTTCTGGCAAGCGGAGAACCCAACACAGTACCAAATCTAGGTAGTTTCTGGGGAATGAGGTTGGGAAAAGGAGGAATGAAGTAGGTCTTTCGGTCAAAAGATCTCAAACTACCGGGGGTGGTGGCTCATGCCTGTAATCACAGCATTTTGGGAGGCTGAGGTGGGCAGATCATTTGCGGTCAGGAGTTCAACACCAGCTTGACCAACATGGCGAAACCCTGTCTCTGCTGAAAATACTAGGGAGGCTGAGGCAGGAAAATCGCTTGAACCCGGGAGGCGGAGGTTGCAGGGAGCCAAGGTCATGCCACTGCACTCCAGCCTTCCAGCCTGGGCGACAGAGCAAAAGTGTGTCTCAAAAAAAAAAAAAAAAAAAAAGAGATCTCGAACTGTGTCAGTCCGATTTTTATTTTTATTTTTATTTTTTGTTTTTCTATTTTTCTGGTGTGTTATTTATTTATTTATTTATTTATTTATTTATTTATTTTCTTTTTTTTCTGTATTTAAAAAGCAAAATCTGGCCAGGCTCACATCTGTAATCCCAACACTTTGGGAGGCCAAGGCGGGCAGATCACTTGAGGTATGGAGTTTGAGACCAGCTTGGCCAACTTGGTGAAACCCTGTCTCTACTAAAAAATATAAAAATTAGCCTGGTGTGGTGGCAGGTGCCTGTAATCCCAGCTGCTTGGGAGGCTGAGGCAGTAGAATTACTTGAACCTGCAGTGAGCTGAGATCATGCCACTGTACTCCAGCCTGGGTGACAGAGCAAGACTCTGTCTCTAAAGAAAAAAAAAAAAAGAAAGGCAAAATTTCTGAGTGGTGTCGATTGACTGAGAATATCTGGATTTGGGGTTAGGTATACACTGGCCTGGCTAGAGATGGTCTGCTGGATATGTTGGAGTCCTCTCTGGATGTGGCATCTGGTTCAGCCTGCACTGGTGTCAGCAGGCCAAGTTGAGGTTTACCTTGGTATATGAAATCATTTTAGTGCATAGTGACAAGTGTTTTATAAAATGAAATAGAAGAATAGAATGATAGCATAGATTAGAATAAAAAATATCAGAGCACATTGCATATAGTAAATATTGTTTTGTGAAACTTGTTTTAGTTATATTTATGTATGTATGTATGTTCTAGTCTATGGTGTAAAATGTATGTATGTATGTACGTATGTTCTAGTCTATGGTGTAAAATGTATGTATGTATGTATGTATGTATGTATGTATTTACTTTGTAGAGACAGGGCTTTGCTCTGTCACCCAGGCTGAAGAGCAGTGGCGTGATCACAGCTCACTGGAGCCTTGACTTCCTGGGCTCCAGCGATCCTCCCACATCCACCTCCCAAGTAGCTGGGACTACAGGACCATCCCATTTTTAAATATTTAGTAGTGATGGGATTTTTGCATGTTGCCCAGGCTGGTCTCGAACTCCTGGGATCAAGCTATCCACCCACCTTGACCTCCTATAGTGCTAGGATTACAGGGGTGAGCCACTGCGCCCAGCCTAAAAATGTATTTCTTACTATGTTCATGGTCACAAAAGTTCAAATGTTACAGAATTAGATGATGCTCCTTGAAGTTTTTTTTGGGGGGGTCCTAATTTCATTCTTAATATAAAAGTCACATGCTCATAGTAAAATTTCAAACTGTTTGTAAGGGAGCAAATTGAAAATCTCCCTCTCTCTATCCCATTTCAATTTCCCCAAATCAGAAAACCATTAAAATCATTTATGAGGAAATACATATACATACATACACATACCACTTTTTCTTTTTTGACACAGTGTCTCACTCTGTCGTCCAGGTTGGAGTCCAGTGGTGTCATCATGCCTCACTGTAACCTTGAACTCCTGGACTCAAGTGAGCCCACCTACCTCAACCTCCTGAGCAGTTGGGACTAGGCACACGACACCACAACCAGTTAATTTTTAAATATTTTGTAGAGACAAGGTCTCGCCATGTTTTCTAGGCTGGTCTCGAACTCCTGAGCTTATGTGGTTCCCCCGCCTGGGCCTCCCAAAGTGCTGGGATTACAGGTGTGAGCCACTGTGCCCAGCCCAGGTATCACATTTTTATTGAAGTATTATATAGGCGTATATGACTTCTTTAAAAACACACAAAAGATGATTATAATCTAGATACTAATGTGCAGCTATTTTTAACTAATTTTGTTCATTTACACCCTTGGATATATTTTCATAATAAATCATTCTCTTTCATGTGCACATAATTTCCCATTGCATGGATGTATATCATTTATGTAACTATTCCTATAGTCATGGTCATTTGAAGGGATTCCAGTTTTCAACACTACAAAAAAATGCTTAGCTGATACATTTGTTTATCTCTTTGCATACTTTTGTGGAGAAATCTATAGCACAAATTCTTAATTAAACCTGATGGATCAAAGAGTACAAGCATTTAACATTTTGTTAGGTATTGCCAAATTGCCCTGAAAAATGTTTATACCAGTTTACACCCCTGAAATCTATGAGAACTCCTGTTTCTCCTTGTCAACATCAATTTTTAAATTGTTGCTGTCAACAATTTAAAGCTTGTCCAATGTGATGAAAATGGTATCTCAGCACAGAAGCAGGCTGGCACAATACTTGAGTGAGGTTCTCACAGCTGGATGTGATGACTCATGCTTGTAATTCCAATACTTTCGGAGGCCGAGGATGGGGGATCACTTGAGGCCCAGAGTTCAAGTCCAGCCTGGGCAACATAGTGAACCCCATCTGTACCAAAAAATAAATTTATGAAAGTAGCTGAGTGTGGTGGTTTGTGCCTGTAGTCCCAGCTACTTGGGAGGCTAAGGCAGAAGGATTGCTTGAGGCTGCAATATGCCATGATTGCACCACTGCTCTCCAGCCTGGATGACAGAACAAGACCCTGTCTCTAAAAACAATTTTTTTAAAAGAGTGAGGGTGAGGTTCTAGGGCCTCAGCAGCTTTGGACAAATTACTTCACCTTTCTAAGCCTCAGTTTTCTCATCTGGAGAATGGGAATGACATAATAGTACCTACTTCAAAGGGTGGTGATTGTAAAGATTAAGCACATGCCTTGGACATGGTAAATGTTGATGTTCGTGTTTTGTTTACCATTCAGTTTTATTAACTTAATATTCATAATTGTTCTTAAGCTAAACAGGTAGAGTAACTTAGTAGTCTAATTAAGCTTTTTGAAGGCTGAAATGTGAATTCACCCACAATTAATTCTTAGTAAGTTTCCGAAACCAGTTTCCTTCCTGTGGTAATGTTGGTTTAACCATGTGTGAGAGAAAGCATGACTGGCATGTTTTGGAGCCTTGCCAGAGCATTGTCACCGCACTGTTGCATTCTTTTGACAACGATCTCTGCACCCACTGCCTTGTGAGGTGCGTCTATTTATAAAATTACTAGCATGAAAATTATTGTAAGTCTGTGGGAAAAATTAATATTGTGGAAAAAATTAATGTTGCCCTTAGAATCCTTTCTTAAAATGATTTACTTTGTATCTGTTTTGTTCTACCTAAGTATAGATGCACATCTATTTGCAGTCATGACAAGTTATGACTCTTGTCTATTGCTTGTTCTGTTGCTGAAAGGGGAGGAGAATTAGAAATTGGAAAGAATTGCATATTTCAGCTTATGTCATTTCACTTTAAAGGAAATAAAATAACTTTGTGGGGCTCAGTTGTCTGAAGGCTTCTTCATGTCTTCCCACCGCCAGGGCCAGAAACTTGTTGAAATACATTTCAGTTGCATACTTTTCTCAAGGTATTCTAGTAATTCTGCTAAACAGTATGTAATGTGCTATGTGATGCTGGCGAAAATGACCACATATAAAATGTTATGCAGACCAGGTGCGGTGGCTCATGCCTGTAATCCCAGCACTTTGGGAGGCCGAAGCGGGTGGATCACTTGAGGTCAGAAGTTCAAGAACAGCCTGGCCAACATGGTGAAACCCTATTTCTACTAAAAATACAAAAATTAACCGAGTGTGGTGGTGGGTACCTGTAATCCCAGCTACTCGGGAGGCTGAGGCAGGACAATTGCTTGAGCCTGGGAGGTGGAGGTTGCAGTGAGCCGAGATTGTGCCACTGCACTCAAGCCTGGGCAACAGAGTGAATGTCTCCAAAGGAAAAAAAAAATATTATGCAAATTCCACAGTTAATCATGTTTATTTAATTATTAGCTTTGAGTCAGATGCAAAATAAACTGAAGTAGTATGGAAGTCAGAAAGTCTAATGTTGCCAAAATGAGGAATAGAAGTTTTCACTTATGTTATTAATCAAAACCATTGTTGTATGAGGACTGTCATATCCCGATCAGTTTTTGACCAGTTTTTAGTAGATAAAACCTCATGTCGAGTGGAGTGTGGTGGCATGTGCCTGTAGCCCCAGCCATTTTAGAGGCTGAGGTGGGAGGGAGTGGTTTGAACCCAGGAGTTCAAGGCCAGTCTAGACAACACAGCAAGACCCTGTCTCAAAAAATCCCGCCAAAACCATATCAGTGCATAAGACTGGATGCCGATATTTTGGACCTTCTCCATCAGAATCATCTGTTGTACTTATAAAAAATTTAGATTTCCCTTACAAAAAACTAGCCGGGCGAGGTGGTGGGCGCCTGTAGTCCCAGCTACTCGGGAGGCTGAGGCCGGAGAATGGCGTAAACCCGGGAGGCGGAGCTTGCAGTGAGCTGAGATCTGGCCACGGCACTCCAGCCTGGGAGACAGAGAGAGATTCCGTCTCAAAAAAAAAAAAAAAAAAAAAAAAAAAATTTAGATTTCCCAAGGCCTTACCTAAGACCCCACTCCGCCACCCACATCAGTTTCTGATTCTTTGTTACTTTCAGGCCTCAGTTCATATTGTCTGGCCTCAGCCCATACCTAAATCCACATCATACCATCAGAAACTCTGGGAGTGGGGTCCAAGGAAATTTACATTTTCAATAAGCACCTTAAGTGATTCTCATACAAACCAAAGTTCAAGAATCATTAGTAGAACATTATAATTTAGTTTCCACGATTCAGCAGGCCCCTCTAGGGAAATTTCTGGCCCCTCAGTAGAGCATAGTTATCTTCTAAGATGCTATAAAATAGCGTAGCCCAGCAGGCTGTGCTGGGATGCTGGGTATTGATATCTTCCTGGGAGTTAAAAAGTAATACAACTGTGCCTTTATTGCCCTTACAAAGCCTTTTAGAATTGACATAAACCTTGTTTGAATTTTTTTTGAAATGCAGCTTACTAGGAATCAAAATGGATACAGAAGATGGTCACAAGGAAAAAATTCCCAGGTTATTACCAATAGATAGCTTTGATATGGTGCTGCTGGTGTGAAAATGTGATGAAAATAGTGAATTCTATGGATAAAGAATTTTGGTGGATATTTAATCACATAGACTGAAATAGATTATATTTTTAAAGCTATAAATTGGTGGCTTTTTTTCACCAAGCAACTCCATAAAGAGAAACGTGAAGGGAGTGGGTAAATGGACAGTTGGATGTACAGAGAATTATAAAAGAGAATTTTTCCTTTCTAACCATTTGCCACTTCTAGTTCCTAAAAGTTTTAAAATCTTGGCGTAGGCTGAGGAAAAAACCTAAGCCAAGTTCAGTCAAAGCAGGGAATGGACCAGAGCCAAGACTGGAGCTGGGAATGGTGCCAACAGTAGTAAAGGATTTAGACCAGGCTAGAACTAGGGGCTAGGCTAGCAGTGTTGTTGGGCTGAGGGGCAGTTATCCACTTTGTCTTCTGTCTCATGCAGTGCAAGTTTGGAAATTCTAGAGAGCTGAGCATATGTAGCTTGGGAGCCAGTTCTGTCAGCTAGCTCTTCAGAGAAGTTCAACATAAAGCCTCTGTTAATATTCAGCCTGGGATAATTTCAAATCATTTGCTGAAGTTACAGCAAGTGACCCAGAACTATTTTTTCTATACTACAGTTCCAAGTACATCCAGTCACAGAAGCAGGAGAGAATGGAGATTAGATGATGATGAGTTAGACTGGAAGGCACTGTAATGCAATGGCAAAACATGACTTTGAATTCAAAGCTGGATTTGAATCATTTATTCTCTGGGTGACCTTGGCCAAGTAGCTTAACTTCTCCGAGGTTCAGTTGCTTCATCTATAAAATGCAAGGGACAATATCACCTTCCTCAATGAGATCATTTATGTAAAGTGCCTGTAAATGAGATCATTTATGTAAAGTGCCTGTAAATGAGATCATTTATGTAAAGTGCCTGGCATAGGAGAAATCATCATCAACTTGTGCTGTCCCCTCTCCCTCCACCTGCCACCTCTATTTCACCTCCAGGTTTTCTTCTTGTTATTGGATGCAGGCCAGTGACTTCTATATTTTCTCTACCTTTTTGTGAGGGAAGGATTATAACATTTCAGGACAAAGACCTTTAGGATCCTTTATAAGAAGCATAGGGTTTATGAAATATTACTTTATATCTTCAGGATAAACATTTTTTTTTCAGACCCAGGTTCTCCCTATGTTGCCCAGATTGGAAAGCAGTGGCTATTCACAAGTGCCATCATAGCTCACTGCAGACCCGAACTCCTGGGCTCAAGGGATCCTCCTGCTTCAAGCTCCTGAGTAGCTAGGACTCCAGATGAGTGCCACCACATCCACCAGAATAAAATTCTTTTTTTAAACACATTTAATAAATTATTGAAGTCTAAAAATGTCATTTGGAAAATTATCTTTTCTTTCCAGCCTCCCAGACCAGTTTTTTTTTTTTTTTTTTTTTAACGGAGTCTCGCTCTGTCACCCCGACTGGAGTGCAGTGGTATGATCTCGGCTCACTGCAACCTCTGCCTCCCGGGTTCAAATGATTCTCATGTCTCAGCCTCACGAGAAGCTGGGATTACAAGTTCACACCTCCATGACCAAGTAATTTTTTGTATTTTTGGCAGAGACAGGGTTTCTCCATGTTGGCCAGGCTGGTCTCGAACTCCTGGCCTCAAGTGATCTGCCCGCCTTGGCCTCCCAAAGTGCTGGGATATCAGATGTGAGCCACTGGGCCCCTCCTAAAATGGGATTTCTTTTGCTTCCTTGTAAAATGGTGGCAAACCCTGCTTGCAAGTGCACGTGCATGTGTATTCTTTTTACTGTCACAGACTCAAATTGCATCTAACTAGTGGAGCTTGTTAAACCCTTACTAGCTACATGAGACTAGGCAATAATTGAAATTCTCTGAGCCTACCATCCCTCACATATAAAGTGAGGATAATGATGCTGTAGCAGCTGTCTTTACACTGGGGTATGCCTAGCCCTGAAAGTATGTCTTAGTCCATTTGGGCTGTTATAACAAAAGTATCATAGACTGGGAGGCTTATAAACAATAGAAGTTTATTTCTTACAGTTTTGTAGTCTAAGAAGTCCTGTTACAGGTAGCAGGTTTTCACTGTAAGTTGTCTAGGTTCTTGGCATTTTGAGCAAAGAATTGGACAAAACGCACAGCAAAGCAAGGAAAAAATGAAGCAACAAAAGCAGAGATTTGTTGAAAATGAAAGCACACTCCACAGCGTGGAAGTGGGCCAAGCAAGCTTTTCAAGTGCCCCCATACAGAATCTTCTGGGGTCCAAATACCCCCTAGACATTTCCCATTGGCTATTTGGTGTTCGCCCCATGTAAATGAAGTCGTGGCCCGCAATCAGTCTGACTGGTTGTAGAAAGCAACCAATCAGAGGCTGAAGTGATGTTACAAAGTTACTCTCCTGTGCTTTCGGCAATCAATCAAAGGTACTTTCAATTTTCCATGTGCCCCTCAGAAAAGGTGGGAGTTTGCAAAGGGAGTAGCCTCTGGTCCTTTTGTTACTTAGGCGTGGAAAGTTGTGATTTTCCTTTCAATTTCGTTATAGGAAGTCAGTGTGAAATGGCCTTAGGTTCCCTGCCTCCAGACCCTATTCTCCTGCTTCAGTGCCACATCAAGGCATTTGCAGATTCAGTGCCTGCTGAAGGCCTGCTTCCTGCTTTGTAAACTTCTGCCTTATCTCTATCCTCACATGGTGGAAGGGACAAGGGAGCTCTCTCAAGCCTCTTTTACAAGTGCACTTATCCGGCTCATGAAGGCCCCACCCTCATGACCTAACCAAGTCTCAATGCCCCACCTCCTAATACCATCACCTTGAGGGTTAGGATTTCAACATATAAACTTTGGGTGAATACAAATACTCAGTCCAGAGCAAGGTACATGGAAACTGTCCAACGGCTTTGAGGTCACCAGGTAGCTGAAAGTGAACCAATTTCCGAATATGCAATTTTCTTTAGTACTTTTTCTAAAAATCATTTGTCTGAGAACTCACCTCCAGTTTTCCTTTCCTACCTCCCTTGCTCAATATCTCAAAGGGAAAGCATACCTTTTAAACATCAAGAATCTTACTATGGTGCTTTGGCCCAAGGTATAAAAACCCTTGGGGCTAAACATAGAAAGAATTTAAAATATTGGTGTTCAGGAATCTTCTTTAACTCAATGCCCTGAAACCTACCCCTTTCTTATCCATCTTACTAAGAGACGCAGCTCCAATAATTTTTTTTTTTTTTTCTGAGAGAGAGTCTCACTCTGTCGGCTGGAGTGCAATGGTGTGATCTTGGCTCACTGCAACCTCCGCCTCCCGGATTCAAGCGATTCTCCTGCCTCAGCCTCCTGAGTAGCTAGCATTACAGGTTCACTCCACCATGCCTGGCTATTTTTTTTTTTTTTTTTTGTATTTTAGTAGAGATAGGGTTTCACCATGTTGGCCAGGCTGGTCTTGAATTCCTGGCCTCAAGTGATCTGCTGGCATTGGCCTCCCAAAGTGCTGGGATTATAGATGTGAGCCACCACACCCAGCCCCAATAAAATTTTATATTTAATAATAATTACAATGTGTTCACATTATTTTACTCTATTGTGTATGCTTAATAATCACAGAAGCTTTTTAATCCGTGAAGCCTATGGTCACAGGGAAATAAAAAGAATTAACTTTCTATTTATGGGCTGTGCATGGTGGCTCACGCCTGTAATTCCAGCACTTTGAGAAGCCAAGGCAGGAGAATTGCCTTGACTTCCTGGGCTCGGGAGTTCGAGACCAGCCTGGGGAACACAGGGAGGCCTTGTCTCTATTAAAAATTTTAAAATTAGTAGGGCATGGTGGCGTGCGCCTGTAGTCCCAGCTACTTGGGACTGAAGTGGGAGGATCGTGTGAGCCTGGGAATTTGAGGCTGCAGTGAGTGTGATTGCACCATTGTACGCCAGCCTGGGTGACAGAGTGAGACCCGGTTTTAAAAAAAAAATCTGTTTATGAGCATATTTTTGTTGCAGAGAAATTCGATATGGTGATCAATAGACTTTAAGTATAGAAGTATGATGGTTGACCAGGTGTGGTGGCTTATGTCTATAATCCCAGGGCTTTGTGGGGTTGAGGCAGGAGGATTGCTTGAAGCCAGGAATTTGAGACCAGCCTGGACAACATGGTGAGACTCTGTCTCTACAAAAAAAAAAAAAAAAAAATTAGCCAGGCATGGTGGCTCAGGCATATACTCTTAACTACTTGGGAGTCTGAGATGGGAGAATCGTTTGAGCTCAGGAGTTCAAGGCTGCAGTGCACTTAAGATTGTGCCACTGCACTTCAGCCTGGGTGACAGAGTAAGACTATTAAAAAAAAAGAAAAAGAAAAAAAGGGATAAAATTTCTGTGGGGAAAATGTGTAGATAATTGATTTGAAGAAAAAAAAAGGAACAATGTAAATTTTTTGAAGATTCAAGATGTTTACAGTTTGTTTTGCTTTGTGCATTTGATGATGGATGTCAGATTGAATACTTTTAAAAGAGTGATATAACAGCTTTATTTTAAAATGTTGATATTTCTAGTATGTTAGAAATTAAATTTTTGCAACTATTTAAGCATAATGAAAAAATTTAGATGTTGGGCCGGGGGTGGTGGCTCACGCCTGTAATTCCAGCACTTTGGGAGGCTGAGGTGGGTGACTCGCTCAAGGTCAGGAGTTCAAGGCCAGCCTGACCAACATGGTGAACCCAATCTCTACTAAAAATAAATAAATAAATAAACGGCCGTGGTGACATGTGCCTGTAATCCCAGCTACTCGGGAGGCTGAGGCAGGAGAATTGCTTGAACCTGGGAGGTGGAGGTTGCAGTGAGTGGAGATTGTGCCACCACACTCTAGCCTGGGTGACAGAGCGAGACTCTGTCTCAAAAAAAACAAAAACAAAAACAAAACAAAACAAAAAAGATGTTAACTTAAAAATGAAGGAGGACATAGCTCCCCAAAATTCTTTTAGGGGTTATGTGAACAAAAATTTAAAGACTCTCAGTCACATAGGGTTAGCCGTGAGGGTCAGGGAGAAATTGTGCAAAGCAATTAAGATAGTGCTTGATGAATGCAAGTATTATCTGAGGAACTGAGGTGTTTTTTTTTTTTTTTTTTTTTTTTTGAGATGGAGTTTTGCTCTGTCACCCAGGCTGGAGTGCAGTGGCCCAATCTTGGCTCACTGCAACCTCTGCATTCTGGGTTCAAGCGATTCTCCTGCCTCAGACTCCTGACTAGCTGAGATTACAGGTGCACATCACCACACCTGGCTAATTTTTTATTTTTAATAGAGATGGGGTTTTGTCATGTTGGCCAGGCTGGTCTTGAATTCCTGACCTCAGGTGATCTGCCTGCCTTGACCTCCCAAAGTGCTGGGTTTACAAGTGTGAGTCACCATGCCCTGTGTGAGTTCTAATTTTAACGCTGTTTCTTCTTCAGTATCTGTTCTAGGGAATTTGTTATTTCTGTGCTTTAGTTTCATTGTCTAGATAAAGGATAACACAGATGACTGTAAAACACCTTGGGTATAGGAACTCAGATGAGTATGATTGCATCTAACACCAATAATGTCAATAGCAGTTGGGCGCGGTGGCTCACACCTATAATCCCAGCACTTTGGTGGGGGCTGCAGTGGGTGGATCCCTCTAGCCCAAGCCAACAGAGCGAAACCCCATCTCTACAAAAAAATACAAAAATTAGCCAGGTGCGGTGGCATGTGCCTGTAGTTCCAGCTACTTTGGAGGAGGCTGAGGTGGGAGGATCACCTGAGCCCAGGGAGGTCAAGGCTGCAGGGAACCGTGATTGAGCTGTTCATTGCACTTTAGCCTGGGCAACAGGGTGAGACCCTTTCTCAAACAAAAAAATACATAAATAAATAACATTTTAAAAACTGTCAATGGCAATTTTTATAGTGATGAAAATATATGTATAGGCTCTATAAATAAAAGTATATAGCAGGTGTTCAAAAAATGCTTGTTAAATGAGTGAATGAATGCTAAAAGGAAACATACTAGTGTGAAAGACAATATACCCACTGAATGGGCACCTTCCCTTAGTACCTGCATTTTTCAACCCATGGTGCATTTAAAGCTCATTTTGGACATTTTCCCATAAATTAACCTTAAAGATAAAAAGAGTAAGAAACAAAACTTTTCCCTGAGATGTGGCTACTTATTTATTTTCAGAGGGCTCTTTCTCATTGGACTCTTTGCCATTCTGCTATATAATGTAGTGGTCAAGTTGGGCTGAAGTTCAAGTGCCACCACTTAACTAAGTTGTTTGTCCTTGGGCAAGTCACTTAAACTCTCTTTGACCCAGCTTCTCCATCTTTAAATGGGTATAATAATACAACCAACCTCATAGGGTTGTTCTGAAGATTAGTGAGGTGGGCGATAGGTTGTGTGGTGGGTAGAATAATGCTTCCTCCTTCACAGATGTCCATGTTCTGATCCCTGAAACCTGTGGCTATGTTATCTTATGTGGCAAAATGAAATTTGCAGATGTGATTAAGTTAAGGATGATGTGATGGGAGATTTTATCCTGTGGACCCAGTGTAATCATAAGGGTCCTTAAGGGGAGGCATGAGAGTCACAGTGATGCAGCATGAGAAAGACTTGACTGGCCAGTGCTAGCTTTAAAGAAGGAGGAGGGGAGCTATGAGCCAAAGGATGTGAGCAGCTTGAGCCGGAAAAGGTAAGGAAACAGATTCTACCCCTAGAGTATCTGGAAATGAACACAACCCTTCTAACATCTTGATTTGATCCGAGTGAGGCCCATTTCTGATTTCTGCCTTTTGGAGCTGTAGATTATAACTTTATGCTGATTTAGGCCACCAAGTTTGTGGTAATTTGTCACAGCAGCAACAGGACCCTAATTCAGGTGGGTTAGCCACTATTAATCTATTTACAACCCCCTTCCGTTCTGGCTTTCCTCACAGGGCAATCTAATTGAAACACTTCTGCAGAATTAAAGGGATCTCTTTGCCCACGCACAAACTATTTTTTAGTTTTTCGAGCCTCTACCTAACCTTAGTCTCAAGACAGTTGCCTTCAAGGTAAGCTGCAAGACAATTTATAACATCCTCTTCTTAGACTTTCCACTTACACATGGAAAATCATGTGCATTAATCATTGGCGTCTGCCACAAAAGCCATGCTCTGAGGTCGTATTCAGGAAAATATTAACTCTGAATTATGGCCTCCCTTTCTTTGGCAGGGGGCACTGAGCTTCACAGATACCCTAGAGTAGGAGTCAACCCTTCAGGTCGAAGGCCCACGGGAATTAGAGCGCTTGGAGCAGGAGACGTGGGAAAAGAAAGCGGAAAAGAAGTTGGTAGGTCCGAAGGAGGCTGGAAAGAGGGGAAGGCAAAAGAATACACAACCCAGCCGAATCATGGGAAGTGAGAGATGGCTTCCTGCAATCTAGTCTTGCGGGTTCTTGCTCTAGTTTTGGAAACTTCCCCCGCAGAGTCCAGCACCGCGCACCTGCCCCTTGGGGCCGGTCCCTGCTCAGGAGCCTGCGGCAGGCTGGGAATGCTGTTCTGGGAGAGCAGCCGCCCAGGCGGGGTGGTGGGGAGACTGCAGGGAGGAGTCTCGGGGAGTGCAAACGGAAAGACTACATCTCCCAGGCCGCCACGCTTTCCAGCTGGAGTCCTAGGGCGCTGACTGCTCCCCAGTTTCCGTAGGGAAGCGCTGGGCCACCGCGGCTATTGTGCGTCGCGCTCTCGCCCTCCTCTTCCCGCTGCGGTGTCTATGGAGCTAGGCTACGTTTCATTGCCGCCCCGGCTTAACCCTTCCGGCACCTAACAGGACAGCCGGCCGGCTCCCTTGCACCAGGAAGAAATCTTAGCAGCCCGCGGGCCCTGGTCACGAAACCCTAAGGCACAAGGAAAACAGTTGAAGAAGGAGCCAGAGCTCTCCGGTTTGGTCCTCGGGCTTCACTGGGGCGGGGCGCAGGCGTTGGCTTTAAGAAAGGGGAGGGGACAGTGCAATCCGGGTTGCCCGCGGAGTTCGGCGAAGGAAGTCTTCCGCTCGCTCGGGAGCGAGGAGCCTGTAGATAGGCTGCTCCCAGCTCCAGCTCTAACCTCGTCTACACCCTGGGCGGGCCTAAGTGTCACGTTTGCAATTGCTCAGGAAGGATCCGGCCAGTCTCCGGAGGCAAGTCGGGCTGCGGTTTTTGCTGCCTATCTGGGGAGGCGATACCTAGGGGGCATGCTGCTTGCTAGGCAACACCCTGCCGGGATCCGACTGCGGTAGTTAGCTCTCCCTGGCCCTGAAGCCGTTGCCGGGGCGCCTGTTCTCCGTCCGGACCAGCCAGCGATCCCCAGGAGTCTCATTGAAACAGGTACCTGTCCTCCAAAGGGACGGAGGCTATGAGTTTCCTTAAGCGGGTCGCGCGCTCAGTCCGTTCCCTCTACTTCCTCTACTGTGCCATTGATGCCCTCGGTCTTTGTGTCTTCCCCGTTTCCCCCTACTCCCGGCCATCAGAACCATGGGTCATCCCCCGCTGGAGTTCAGCGACTGCTACCTGGACAGCCCCGATTTCCGCGAGAGACTCAAGTGTTATGAGCAGGAACTGGAGAGGACCAACAAATTCATCAAAGACGTGATCAAAGACGGCAACGCGCTTATCAGCGCTATGAGAAGTAAGTGCAAGGCTTCGATGAGCTGTTTCTCTGAGCTGGTGTGTCTGGCCTTTAAGCCTTTCCACACCATCAAGGGAAGGGAGATTGCAGGGTGACTCCCAGCCCAGATCTCTGAGGTGAATGGGTTTCCCACACTTGGGGAGTGGAGGTAGTAGAAGTGGAAAGTGGTAGATACAACCAGAACTTTGGGCCTTTTCCTTTAGTGGTTTTGACCTTATAAGACATGATCTGTAGCTGTGCCAGGGACCCTCTTGCTCAGCAATTACCCTTACTTGGCAGATGGTTGTTCTTAAGGGACAATCTGCTGTACTGTTAGACATATTCAGCACCCCTGTCTGGGGAAAAGTGACATCCAAGCTGACCAAGGAACTGCCCCAGTACCTCCTAAACAATTGGGGATTAAGGTCAGCAGCTTGATTAATAATTTTGTACTGGTCTCTGGTTGCTACAGATAAGTGTGGGGGGCAGTAAAAAATTCACCATGGCAAGTTATGTTTTAAGGAAAGCTCCTTTGCCCCAGTGAATTATTTTCTTTATCACACTGAGCTATGGTTTAGGTCAAGGTCAGTCCAAGTTCAGGATTATTGGATGGCTTCACATGCCACTGAATTCTGCTTGAGTGTGGAACAAAGAGCTGCCTACTTACTCCCTGCTGCAAGGGGCCCAGCCCCCAGGGAGTAAAATAGGGATAGGGTTGGGGGCTGCTGGGCTGAAGGAACTTCACCTAGCTTGGCTTTTCCAGTGGTCACAACTGACTCAGCTGTGGGAACCTCTCTCCTTCCCCCATTGTGTGTTTGCTTTCTGCTGGTTGGCAGGTGGCTTGGAGTAAAAGAAAGAATAATAAACATCCCCAACGAGAGTGCAAGCAAGCCAACCCTTTATGCCAAAGCATGTACCCAGAAGAATGGAGGGTAATGATTGGGTGGAATGAAAATTAATTTTTTCTCTTGTCTGAAAGATGATTGTGAAAAATAAAGTCAGAGTTATTGGCAAGTATGTCCTATATGGTTATAACTTTGTTTTGAGTGAATTTATCACCAAATACAGGGTCTAGGACCAGTGTGGCAAACTTCTTAGGCAGATGCAGTCAACCAAGAGCAGGGAGAAAGAAAGATTTGAAAGTGGTAGTGCGAGGCTGGGCGAGGTGGCTCACGCCTGTAATCCCAGTACTTTGGGAGGCCGACGCGGGTGGATCACCTGAGATGAGGAGTTCGAGACCAGCCTGGCTAACACAGTGAAACCCTGTCTCTACTAAAAAAAAAAAAAAAAAAAAATAGCTGCGCATGGTGGCGGGCACCTGTAATTCCAGCTACTCAGGAGGCTGAGGCAGGAGAATCACTTGAACCCAGGAGGTGGAGGTTGCAGTGAGTTAAGACCGTGCCATTGCACTACAGCCTGGGCGACAAGAGTGAAACTCCATCTCAAAAAAAGGAAAAGAAAGTAGTAGTACATTGATAACTGCTGCCAGCTGGTATTTCTTGTGCAGCCCTTCTGATTTGCCCTGTGGAGTCTGTGCTTTTCCTGCACATGCTCTCTGCCCACTTTTGGTCAGAATATGTATACCGTTGAAGTTCCTGCAGGTCATTTGATTGTGTTTGATCTTTTAATGGTTTGTCTTATTGTGGCCTGACCAAGAGTAAACTCCTGGTAGTATCTGAAATGCTGATCCTTAAAAAGTTAAGGATATGCAGGTTGTGCCACATAAATAGAAAAGTGAGAGTTCACAGAAAGGAAAAGGAGGAATGTTTCAGCTTTGTTGTGTTTTGTTTACATATTACAGTAAACTGCTTGGTGCTGTATCCACAGTAAAACGAATCTCATCATAAGCGCTAGGAATGGAATGGCTTTGTGAAGTGGATGGTAACTAAAAGTGTGCTAAAAATCACGAGCTAAGGCATATCAGAGAGATTAAGATTTGTAAGAAAAAAAGCAGTTCAATAAAACATATGGTGGAAGGGCAAAAGTTTCATAAGCTAGGGGCAAGTAAAGGTTTTTATTCTTTCCTTTTCTTTCTTTTTTTTTCAATTTTTGTTTTTGAGATGAAGTCTCACTGTGTTGCCCAGGCTGGAGTGCAGTGGCATGATCTCAGCTCACTGAAGCCTGGATCTCCCGGGTTCAAGTAATCTTCCCGCCTCATCCTCCCCAGTAGCTAGGACTACAGGCATGTGCGACTGCGCATGATTATAACTTAAACTAATGGAAAATAAAAATACCATCCCTCTGAAAGGTGACTATATTGCCAACCTTTCTGTTTGTCCTTTATTTTTATGTTGGCAGCTTCAGTCCCCAATGTTGTTTGGATATTTGCTAAGCACTGAGGCTAGGCGTTATTCAGAACAAGTGATGTGGCCCCTGTTTATATCTCAAGGCAACATGACACATCTAATAGGTGTTATATATAGTTAGCGAATACATACTATTCATTCAATACATACCTGGACACATATCGTGTTCAAGCCATTGTTCTTGGGGCTGTCAGGCATACAGAGTGAGTCACAGATGGATACTGCTTTCAAGAGGTTCTTAGGCTGGTGGGAGAGACAAGACATAGATAGAAATGAGTATCATATAAGGTAGTAGATACAGATAAGAGCCATAAAAGTGGGAACAGGTGGACCTGATGATATATGACATGAGAGGGAAAGCTGATTTCCCAGTGGGAGCACAAGGGAGAAGCCAAGGAGGAAGCACCATCAGAGTTGGGTAGAATCAATAACACTGTCACTTGTTTAGCTGTTCCCATGTGCCAGGCATTACATCTTGTAACAAATTTTTGAGACAAGGATTATTATTCCCATTTTTTAGATGAGGAAATTGAAGTTCAGATGAGTTAAGTAACTTTCTCAACTAGTAAGGGCAAGGGTCTGAATTAGAACCTAGACCTGACTCTAAAGGCCCTGCTTATCCTACTGCATGACACTATTCAGAACAGGGCATTTCATGTAGCAGGAGTGACATAGAATATAAAGGGGACAGCAAATAATTTGAGTTATCTGGGATATAGGCAACAGAAAGGAAGGTTTGGGCTCCTGAGGAGCTGGATTACAGGTGCACGCCACCATGCCCAGCTAATATTTGTGTTTTTAGTAGAGACAGGGTTTCACCATGTTGGCCAGGCTGGTCTCAAACTCCTGGCCTCAAGTGATCCACCAGCCTTAGCCTCCCAAAGTGATGGGATTACAGGCGTGAGTCACCACGCCCAGCCTACATTCTTTTTTTTTTTTTTTTAAATTGTGCTAACTAAATAAAACATTTTCATAGGCCAGATTCAATCAGGCTGCAACCCCTGAGCTAGATGATGTAGCTCTACAGGTCTGACTCTTGGACTCTAACGGGCTAGGAAAATGGAGGATGACAGTCTTCAGATAGGGGCTTTCCTGGGGAAGCAACAATGGATACTCTGCAAATGAGCAGAGGCAGAATGACGGTATAATGGGACAAAACCCTGGACATGGCATCTAGATACCTGAATAAGGTGCTGGTTCTGTTACTAATGGTATCTGTGACCTTGATAAGCGATTTCACTGGGACCCCAGGGTCTGTGGCTTTACAAAGATGGGGCTGGGGCAGGAGGTTTATAAACCCACTTGAGCTCTAACATTCTATGACTTACTATTTTTTGCATGGCATATTGTAGTTTCATGATTTGAGAAAAGAATGACTAACCCAATTACAGGACCTTATTTTATGCTTACATAAAATTTCACATTATTTTAGTGTAAATGACTGTATTTAATTTAACAAAAAATTAAAACGCTTTTTTTTTTTTTTGAGACAGAGTTCACTGTATTGCCCAGGCTGGAGTGCAGTGGTGCGATCTCAGCTCACTGCAACCTCTGTCTCCGGGATTCAAGTGATTCTAATGCCTCAGCCTCTCAAGTAGCTGGGACTACAGGTGCATGCCACCATGCCCAGCTAAGTTTTGTATTTATTTATTTATTTTTTAGTAGAGATGGGGTTTCACCATACTGTCCAGGCTGGTCTCGAACTCTTGACCTCAAGTGATCTGCCTGCCTCAGTCTCCCAAAATGCTGTGATTACAGGCGTGAGCCACTGTGCCTGGCCTAAAAGAGAATTTCTAAATACCCTTTTCCAAACCAAGGATAATGTGCTTTATAAGTATGTTTTTGTTTTAAGAGTCAGAGTCTCATTCTGTCACCCAGGGTGACATACTTTTAAGTACAGTGGCACCATCATGGCTCACTGCAACTTCGAACTCCTGGGCTCAAAGGGTCCTCCGGACTCAGCCTCCCAAGTAGCTGGGACTACAAGCACACACTACCAATCTTAGCTAATTAATTTTTTTTTTTTTTTTTTGGAGAGATGAGGTCCCACCATGTTGCTCAGGCTGGTCTTGAACTCCTGGGCTCAAATGATTTTTCCGCCTCAGTCTCCCAAAGTGTTGGCATTATAGGCATGAGCCATCGTGCCTAGCCTATGTGTATGTTTATATATATATAAAACAGATGTCAGAAAAAAATTATATCACTAAACCCACATATATACATGCACAACCACACATACATAGGCTTTCTTGGACTAATGAAAACTTTTGTTTTTTTTTGTGGTTGTTGAGACAGAGTCTTACTCAGTCACCCAGGCTGGAGTGCAGTGGCGCCATCTCGGCTCACTGTAACCTCCACCTCCTGGGTTCAAGCAATTCTCATGCCTCAGCCTCCCAAGTAGCTGGAATTACAGGTGTGCGCTACCATGCCCGGCTAATTTTTGTATTTTTAGTAGAGACAGGGTTTCACCATGTTGGCCAGGCTGGTCTCGAACTCCTGACCTCAAGTGATCCACCCACCTCGGCCTCCCAAAGTTGCTGGGATTACAGGCGTGAGACACTGCACCCAGCCGAAAACTTGTTTTAAAAGAATCCAGGGTCGGGCTTGGTGGCTCATACCTGTAATCCCAGCACTTTTGGAAGCTGAGGCGGGTGGGTTGTTTCAGTCCAGGAGTTTGAGACCAGCTCGTGTAACATGGTGAAACCTTGTCTCTACAAAAAATATGAAAAATTAGCTGGGCGTGGTGGTGCGTGCCTGTCGTCCCAGCAACTCAGGGAGCTGAGGTGGGAGGATTGCTTGAGCCCTGGAGGCAGAGAGGTTACAGTGAGCAGAGATCGCTCCACTGCACTCCAGCCTGGGCTGCAGAGTGAGACCCTGTCTCCTGGTCAAAAAAAAAAAAAAGAATACAGTCCAGGTGCATTGGCTCAAGCCTATCTCAAAAAAAAAAAAAAAAAAAAAAAAAAAAAGAAAGAAAAAAAAAAAAGAAAAAAATCCAAAAGATGCATTTGGTACTCTAAATGTACATAAAATTGATAAAGTAGAAATAATATAATTCTATAGTTTTAATAACTCAATCTTAATTTTTTTAAAAAAGGTGACTTTCTTACACTCTATGCTTTTAGGGTTAGAGTTTTAGATGTTTACATTAAGGTCATCTTTTGGGGTGCCTTTGCAGCTTTCACTTTGGCAACCGGGGCACCTGTCCAGTGAGTGGTTGCTTTCCTGGAAGGATGGGTTGATTCCAATTCTGCCACTAGCTAGCTATATGACTTTGTATAAGTCTTTAGTTTTGTCGGTCTCAGTTTTCCCATTTTATAAAATTAGAGGCTTGGTCAATAATATTTACGTTTCCTTCTGGTTTTATTATTTTGTTTTCTGGCTACCACCATGTTAGTCAAATAGTCAAACAATGTGAATTGATTCTGTCATAAACTTCAGGAGCCAATTCATCTTCACTTTGGGAGAATAATAGGCAAAGGGAAAATCCAAGTAGTATGTCCAGCATGAGTAGATGACTTGCTGACCTACTTGACGATCCTCTAATTGAATGCTTCTTGGTAGGTCTCAACCTGATTCCCTTCAGTTCTGTTCTGAATAGCTCTATACTGAGGTACCCCAAAGCTTTTAATCCCTTTGGGATGGGTGTAGTGCCATGGTGTGCGGGATGAGTTGGTGGTATAATATGCATTCTCACTCAGCAGGTATCTTGTCGTTATCCCAGTGATAGTTAATCAGTGCTTCTGAGCACATGGAGTTATTTTACATCTTCTCCAGAGTAGCTCAGATCAATATAATTGGTATGTCATTTGATACTGCTGTTAGTATTAATAGATGTGAAGCAATGTTAAATGGAATTTGACAGAGGTGATACATTGCCATATTCATTGGAGGTCCTCAGAAGACCAGATTCCAAAGTAGCTGGACTGTGGGTGCTGTGGGAACTAGGGTTGAAAAGTGAATCAAGCCAACCTTTCAGTGTGTCCATTTATAAGAAACTATTCTTATTTAGGGGTAGAGGATGGTGCCAGGGTGGGGTAGGGAAGATTTTAGCTCGACTTGCCTGTTAAGAAAAGTTTTCCAATCAGGCTCTAGAGTGATGAAGGAAATTTACCTTTCAGTGTCATTTTTATAGCCTTCTTTTTTTTAAGCATAGTCAAAACCTTTTGTTTAATCTGGCATCTGTTTCTCTAATCAGTTACTACAGAAATTTCCTAAAAGCCTATGAGGATCTGGAAAGTTACACAGTTCCATGGGAGTACCCTGGAAATCTTGAGCTGATTTTATTTTCTAGTGAGGTGGAAGGCCCTCATGATCCTTTACCAGGCTTGTATCAAGTGCTAAACCTTGGGCAATGTAAAGGCAATTTAATTTAATTCAAGAAGGTTTTACTAAGCACCTACTATGTGTCAGGTGCTGTCCTGGAAACTGGGGATACAGTGGTGAATAAGAATACTATAGGCTCTGCCCTTTTGGAACATATGTTAAATATCAAATTACCCTCTTAAATAATTAATTACAATTGTGAGAAGAGTATGAAGAGGAAATTCAGTGTATGATTTTTTATTTTTATTTTTATTTATTTATTTTTTCGAGATGGAGTCTCAGTCTGTTACCTAGGCTGGAGTGCAGTGGCACAATCTTGGCTCACTGCAACCTCCGCCTTCCAGGTTCAAACGATTCTCCTCCCTCAGCCTCCGGAGTAGCTTGGATTACAGGTGTCCACCACCACGCCCAGCTAATTTTTATATTTTCAGTAGAAACGGCGTTTCACCATGTTGGCCAGCCTGGTGTCGAACTCCGGACCTCAGGTGATCAGCCCACCTCGGCCTCTGAAAGTGCTGGGATTACAGGTGTGAGCCCCCGTGACTAGCCCATACTAGAATTATTTATAATGGCCCAAAAGTGGAAACAACCTCTAAATGTCCACGAACTGAAAAATAGATAAATAAAAGGTAGTATAGTCATACAATGGAATAGTATTTGGCAATAAAAAGTAACGAAGTACTGATACATGGTACAATAAGGATGAACTTTGAAAACCTTAGGATAAGTGAGAAAAGTGTTATAAATGACTACCTATTGTTCATGATTCCTTTCATATGAAATGTCCAGATAAGCAGATCTATTAGAGAGAGTATCAGGTTAGTGATTGCTAAACTGGAGGGTTGGAATGTACTGGGACTGCTAATGGGTAAAGGGTTTCTCTTTGGGGTCATGAACATTTTTAAAGATTGGATTGCAGTGATGGTTGTACAACTCTGTGAGCCATTTTATGGTGTGTGAGTCGTATCTCAGAGCTATTTGAAAAAAAAAATCCATTGTGTTTGGAGAAATAGGTGACAGGTGCTTGTCTTATATACCTACATCTTCCTTTAGCTCTATCTTATAGAATATCAGACCTGGAAGGTTTAGAAAGCTACATATCTACTCCACTGGGTTTATATGTAGGGAAAAGAAAGTCAAGACAGAGAATTACTTCTCCAGAGACCTAGAGCTAGAGTTGGAATTGTGACCAGAATCAGATTTCCTGGTTTCCCTTTCCAAGGCCCTCTCCTCTCCCCTCCCCTCCCCCTCCCCTCCCCCTCCCCTCCCCCTCCCCCTCCCCCTCCCCCTCCCCCTCCCCCTCCCCTCCCCCTCCCCTCCCCCTCCCCTCCCCCTCCCCTCCCTCCCCTCCCCCTCCCCTCCCTCCCCTCCCCCTCCCTTCCCCTCCCCTCTCCTCCCCTCCCTTTCATTCTTTTCTTTTGTTCTTCCCTTTCTTCTTTTTCTTTCTTCCCTCCCTCCTTCTTTCTTTCTCTTTCTTTCTTTCCTTCCTTTCTCTTTCTTTCTCTTTCATTTCTTTTCCTTCCTTCCTTCCTTCCTCCCTCCCTCCCCCATCTCTCTCTCTCTTTCTTTCTTTCTTTCTTTCTTTCTTTCTCTCTCTGTCTCTCTCTCTCTTTCTTTCTTTCTTCCTTCCTTCCTTCCTTCCTTTCCTTCCTTCCTTCCTTCCTTCCTTCCTTCCTTCCTTCCTTCCTTCCTTCCTTCCTTCCTTCTTTCTTTCTTTCTTTCTTTCTTTCTTTCTTTCTTTCTTT
Organism: Macaca mulatta; assembly: GCF_049350105.2. NCBI lineage: Eukaryota > Metazoa > Chordata > Mammalia > Primates > Cercopithecidae > Macaca > Macaca mulatta. The sequence continues at coordinate 74,937,254 of NC_133426.1, read as the reverse complement.
CTTTCTTTCTTTCTTTTCTTTTCTTTCTTTCTTTCCCTCTCTCTCTCCCTCTCTCTCTTTCTGTCTTTCCATCTTTCTTTCCTGTCTTTTTTTTCTCTGTCTTACTCTCTTTCTTTCTTTGTCTCACTCTGTTGCCCAGGCTGGCGGGAGTGCAGTGGCAAGATCATAGCTAACTGCAGCCTTGAATCCCAACCCCAAGCGATGCTCCCACCTCAGCCTCCCAAGTAGCTGGGGACCACAGGCATGTGCCACCATGCCTGGCTAATTTTTAAATTTTTTGTAGTGATGGGATTTTGTTGTGTTGTTGCCCAGGGTGCTCTCAAACTCCTGGGCTCAAGCGATCCTCCCACCTCAGCCTCCCAAAGTGCTGGGTCTAAGGCTCTTCCTGCAAGCAGGTAGCTTGCATTTCAACTGTCTTGATGTTCTTTACTGGGGCTAGGGGTGCTTTGTTTGAAATGACCCAGTTGGCAGCACAAATCTGCATTAGTAGAAGGTTTCTTTTCAGTATTTCCTCCCCATTAGGGCTAGGATCAGGTGATTTCCCTGTTGAGCAATCCAGCTCAGTTTAATAGGGTCTGGTCATGTTCTGTTTCCTTTGTCATAGAATAATGGCAATACATCTTGGTGGTGTGACACCTGTCCTCTTTGTTTTCTGTCCCAAGAGCCTGCACCAGCTGGTTGAGGAGTTCCCAAAGTCTCCCCTCTTCTCTGCTCATCTGTCGACCTCTTAGGGCAACACAGCTGCTTTTCATGTAGTGAGTAGTATATATTGGGAAACGTTTGGCATTACTAACAAGTGACAAAGTTCTCCCCCATATTATTTTTATCCTAAGGCAGCTTGGAATTTTTCACAAGTGGCGAGCAGTAAGTCCAGCACTAGAGTGCCATATGAGGAACTTCGAGGCAGTTCTTTACAAAAGGTTTTCGTTAAGGACTTCCCAGAAGCAGGAGGGCCACACTTCAACTTCCAACTCTTTCCAGAGCTGGGCTGTCGTGGAAAAGCCTTTCTCTGTGATTAGAAAAATATATATTATGTATGCGGCAATTGACAGCTGGAGACTAATCTTGAATTCATCCGTCCTGAATTCATTAGGTGGGAGGAGGAGGGTGGGTAATAAGGCATTGAGGTGTTTTATAGCTGCCCCTTACAACTTTTGTTGAGTGTAGAAAACAAAAACAAAAACAAAAAAACAAACCTGGAGCATTGTAAAGAAAATGCCTCTGCCACCATCATCACTATGCTGAATTTCTTTTGCTCTAAAACATGGGAAATACTGATTTTTTTCCCTGTTTGGTTGATGTGGAGAGGTTTGTCTTCTAGAATCCATGCCCAGAGTTTGAGGGATTATGGGGATGATTGCTCTGTAATGGCATTAAATGGGAAAGCTAGGGTTGCCAGTGTGCTAATTGGGTAACAACTCCGCCAGGGATTGGATAACAATGAAAGCAGAGTACAAGGGGAGGGAAAGCTGGGGCTTCTTGGCATTTTGTTTGCTTTTACTTTGGGAAGAGCAGATGCTATTTGTATTTAACCATTTCCTTTTCTTTATGACTAATCGGCAGTATCTTGCTGGAATTGGACTCAGAGTTCAAGGGGCCTTTTGAACATTTCATTTAATGCCTTCATATTTCAGATGAGGAAACCGAAGCCTATGAGGGGTGTTCCTTGCCCAAGGTCACAGAGCCAGTCAGTCACAGAATCAGTACTGAAACCAATAATTGGTCCCACTGTGCTTCATGAAAACAGTTGCTACCCTTCAGGAACCTCTCTTTGCTGAGATTGTGATTTTATTTTTTTTTCTGTTGAGAATCACTTTCAGCTTGTGAAAGAAAGAAAAGAGTTGTTTTCTCTTCAATGCCTCTTGCCAAGAATGCACGTTCAGTGTCAGCCTGAAGGCAGCCAAGCATTTTACAGACCTGCAGGAATGAAGTAGGGGAAGGTTCAGGGAGTCTGAAGTTACTTCTGGAGTTTTTCTGGTTAGCCTTTGCTTAGTAGGAGCTTGATAAAAAATAGAAGATCAAGAGACAGACCTTCTATAATAGACCTTTCCCCCAAATATGTGAAATCTAGACAATCCATTTATGAATGAGGAAGAAACAACTCTAATACAAATTGAGTTGGGTTTTAGGATGTGGATATATAGGTAGATGTAAGTATAAATTGCCATTTGCAAAGCTCTTTATAGTATACAAGGCACTTTAACATACATTCTGTCACTAAACAGGGAAGAAATGTGTTAAATTACCTCCAATTTATAGATGAGGAAACTAAGATTTAGAGAACTTAAGTACTTCGCTAAGATTGCATAGCTAGTCAGTAGTTGAGCCAAGACTTAGATTTTCTGTGTTTTCTTTCAACAGTTCCCCATTGTTTTTATTCCCTTTAGTGATGAAAGAGAATATAAGTGCTGTACAGAAGAATACATAGTTCAGAAAGTAGAAGTGTCAAGAAGACATCTGGGGCCTTCTGTAGAGAAATGGAAGTAGCCGTCAGTACACATACCCATAGGAAGTGGCCATTAGAAAAGGTTTGAAAGCTGGAGAACAGCATTCGAGAAGTGGGTAGCTGACAGGGCTGAGACACCTGAGCTTGTGGTAAGAATATGTGCTATTCTGTGAAGGCTGCTGAGGAAGACAGTCCAGACGAAGGTAGATGTCTTTAAAGGAGAATTGCCTGAAGCCAGTGAGGTGGTTAAAAAAAATTGGGGAAGATTCACATTGGTGATAAAGGAGGGAGTAACCTTGGGCATTTTCCATTACATCTTTAGGGTGGAAAAAAACTTAAAAATTGTAAAGTAGTGGTGGGGCATGGTGGCTCACATCCGTAATACCAGCACTTTGGGAGGTCCAGATGGGGCAGATTGCTTGAGCTCAGTAGTTCGAGACCAGCCTGGCCAACATGGTGAAATCCTGCCTGTACAAAAAATACAAAAATTAGCCAAGTATGGTGGTGCTCGCCTGTAATCCCAACTATTCAGGAGGCTGAGGTGGGAGGATGGCTTGAGCCCAGGAGGCAGAGGTTGCAGTGAGCTGTGATCACGCCACTGCACTCTAGCCTTGGTGACAGAGCCAGACCCTGTCTCGGGGAAAAAAAAAAAAAAAAAAAAAAAAAAAAAAAAAAAGTTAAGTAGTTAAGAAAGAAGAAAAATAGGATGATATTTTATAGACCTCTTGCTTCTTTATTCTAGAAGTTTCATACATGGTGCAGACATCATTTAGCCTATTACCTGTCAATGTTGAGTTTGGGGATGATCGTTCTGTAATGGTACTAAATGGGGAAGTGAAGGGTGCCAGTGTGCTAATTGGGTAACAACTTAGCCAGGGATTGGATGGCCATGCTAGCAGAGTAACAGAGGAGAGAAAGGCCAGGTGCAGTGGCTCTTGCCCATAATCCCAGCACTTTGGGAGGCCGAGGCGAGTAGATCACTTGAGGTCAGGAGTTCGAGACCAGCCCGGCCAACATGGTAAAACCCCCATCTCTACTAAAAATACAAAAAAAAAAAAAAATTAGCTGGGCATGGTGGCGGGCACCTGTAATCCCAGTTACTCCAGAGGCTAAGGCAGGAGAATCGCTTGAACCCGGGAGGCGGAGGTTGCAGTGAGCCGAGATCGCACCACTGCACTCCAGCCTGGGTGACAGAGCAAAACTCCATCTCAAAACAAACAAACAAACAACAACAACAACAAAAAATTAAAAAAAAAAAAAAGAAGTGGAAGGAAAGCTGGGGCTTCTATCTTGCTTGGAACCAGTTTCATCCTTAAACAGAGTTGTGTGTTTGTAGTGATACCACACATAATATTTCGTAAAAATGATCACAGTATAATTTCCTTCTTTGTATTTTTCAGTTCAACAACAGTTTCACCTATGATCTCGACTTGATCTTTACAACGACTCTTTGAACTAATCAGGCAGGGCATTTTTAGTGCTCTCAGACAGGTGAAGTAACCAAGGGCAGATAATGGTCCCTTGTTTTACAGATAAGGAAATTGAAATTCAGAGAAGTTATTTGCTCAACATTGCTCCACTAGTGTGTGGCAAGTTGGGATTCAAACCCAGATCTTCCGGCTCCTGGAAGTGGAAAATTTTTTACTATATTATGATGTATTATAGAAGGAGGTCAGTGGTTATGCCTTGCAGGGTGGGTTTGGGAAGTCTATGTCTCGGCTTTCCTGTATGGTGTCTTGCCATTGTAGTTACCTGATTCTCCCTGATGTCTATCCCAGATGGCCTGGCTTTGCACTCAGCCCTCTCCTGCTCTTTGAGCCTTTCCTCCTAATACCATCTTTGCACACAGCTCAATCTCTGTAAAACCCTGTCATGTATCCTCCTCGGGGTTGCCTGTGTCTGCCACTATCTCCTTCTCCCTCTAGGACCTGAGGAAGCCCTCTTAAGAGACCTTGTGTTATTGTGCCTTGTTTTTAAAATTGCCCTTCTAGCCAGCTGTCCCTGCTCTAATGATTCACCTTCAAACTGTGATTTCAAGTCTTTTGGATCTTCTTATGCCATGTGTTAGGCAGCCCCCGACATTCAGAGGAGCTCATAAATATAGGTATGCTATGGTAGTATATTTAGGACCAGTTCTTTTGCCTTCTTCTTACCCATATGCCTTTAATCAGCTTCTGCTCCTCTGGCAATATGGGCATAATTGGCATGTATTTTCAGCAGAGCTCATTATAGAGATTTCCATTGCAGCAGGCAATTTTGTACTAGCGCCTGTCTGACATTATTGCCAAAGCTATTGCCGTTGTTTTGTCAGGTCTAACAAGTCCAGCAAGATCTGGCTGATTGAAGCATTCATTGAATTGGCCACTGGGCAAGGAGGCGGTTGCTTGGCAGTTCTTCTCTTCAGGGAGGGTTTCCTTTTTCAGTAGCAGTCTTACCTCTAAGGAGTCAGCAGCCCCCTTTAGAACTGGCTTTCCCAAAGTGTGTTACCCCGCCCTTCCACCCAGTGGCTTCCAATTGTTCTGAAAGCTGCTGGTCAACTGTGCCTTTAATGTTTCTAATGGCAGGAGTTAATAATGTGATGTTTAATAGAAAACATGTGTCATTCTATTGGCACACTAGAGAAGGCAGCTCTGGTCTCTCCATTAAACCAGCAAAGATTTTTATTTTTTAATGGTGATAAGTAGAAATAAGTAGATTGGATACCCACAGGCATCTTTTACTTTGAAGTCTTTTGTAGCTTCTGCTTTTGAGCATAACTGATGGAGGGAAACTTCCTAGCCTTGCATGTTTGCTTTTTGCTGCTTTCCAGAAGTCCTGGGCAGAAGAGAGAGGAGATACGGAATACTAACTTGAGGCCGGGCGTGGTGGCTCATGCCTATAATCTCAGCACTTTGGGAGACGGAGTGGGTGGATCACCTGAGGTCAGGAGTTCCAGACAAGCCTGGGCTACCATGGCAAAACTCCGTCTTTACTAAAAATACAAAAATTAGCTGGGCGTGGTGGCATGCACCTGTAATCCCAGCTACTTGGGAGGCTGAGGCAGGAGAATTGCTTGAACCCCAGAGATGGAAGTTGTAGTGAACCGAGATTGCGCCACTGCACTGCAACCTTCATGACAGAGTAAGACTCCATCTCAAAATAAATAAATAAATAAATAAAAATAAAAAAAGGAATAGTAACTTGATTTATCAAGATCTATTTGTAGTAAAGCAGGAGCCAGCATGCTGTGGCTCATGGCCAAATCCTGTCCACCTCCTCTTTTCGTAAATAATGTCTGTTTTCACAAATAACGTTTTATTGGCACATAAACACACCTATTTGTTTATATATTGTCTGTGACTGCTTTTGCAATAAAATGGCAGAATTGAGTCATTGCAGTAGACACAGACTAGCCCTCCGAGACTAAAACAGGCTGTGCAACATTAATTGGCTGTTGTTGGGTGGGGCAGGGCACTGAGTTCCTTAAGTGTTCCTTGGACCTTCTTGTTTGTGTCCTCCTTTTGCTGAGTTTGTGTAGAGGGGTATGCAGGGAAGTGGTTTTGGAAATGACCTGTTCCCGCATACGTAATGAAAGCTTAGAACACAGGTTGTGCTATGAGGTGTTTTCCTGTTTGAATGGGTAAAGTGTTCATCATCAGAGATGTATTCCTATTGCCTACCCCAGGGCCTGACACAGTCTCAGTTCTGATCTCAAGAAACTCGCATACAGGGGTTTTGCTTTTCCCAATGGGCATTCAGAAACACATTGGTTCACTAGTGCAGAAACAGTTCATCCTTTTTGACTGTCTGTCTTTGTGTATTTGGTCACGAACTCCTTTTTTCTCTTTCCCATTATAGATAGTTGATGGAATTTTTCACAAAGCCCTTGAATAGTTTGTATATGTTTGTTGATTTTGAACTTTGAACTGGTGTATATATAATACCAGCCCTTTGGGAGGCCCAGGTGGGGCAGATTGCTTGAGTTCAGTAGTTTGAGACCAGCTAGGCCAACATGGTGAAATCCTGCCTGTACAAGAAATACAAAAATTAGCATGGTGGTGCTCACCTGTAATTCCAGCTACTCAGGAGGCTGAGGTGGGAGGATGGCTTGAGCCCAGGAGGCAGAGGTTTCAGTGAACCATCTATGAAATATATATATATTTGAGACAGAGTCTTTCTCTGCCACCCAGGCTGGAGTGTAGTGGCATGATCTCAGCTCATTGCAACCTCCACCTCCTGGGTTCGAGCAATTCTCCTGCCTCAGCCTCCTGAGTAGCTGGGACTACAGGTGTTCGTCACTACACCTGGCTAAGTTTTGTATTTTTAATAGAGATGGGGTTTCAACATGTTGGCCAGGCTGATCTCAAATTCCCGGCCTCAGGTGATCCACCTGCAGCGGCCTCCCAAAATGTTGGGATTACAGGCGTGGGACACCGCGCCCAGCCTTGAACTGGTATATTAAGCCTAAAGTGTATTATACAATTGGGTAATATATAAGCAGTCTGAAGCTCCATGGGCAGAGAAACCCATGTTTTTTGATATGTTGTTTGTCATAAGCTAACAGGGACCTTTTTCTCTCTTTGACAGATTTGGGAAGTTCTTTATTAAGGGAGCCAGACAGCAGTTCCCTTTATAGTTAATAATGATGTAATACACCAAGTAGTGAAGGCTATAGGACAGGAACCACAGAAGTCACCACAGGGCATATTGCCCAGTCAAGCTTTCTCCAACTGGTCAGATAATATTTCACTGAGGTCTAAAGAGAAGAAATGCTATGAACAGGAGCAACTCTCTGCTTCCCTGATTCTTAATTCCTTCTAATTGATTGGTATGATCTTGTTATTTCAGGATGATTATTTTAGTATGATTTAATACAGATCTTAAAAGTGTGACAGTTATAAGTTTCTATCTCATGTTATTCATGGTATCTTTTCTAAAATGGAGCAATCTGGCCTCCAAAATCTAGCTATAGAGAATAATCACAGGTTCCCCTGTGTAAGTAGGGCAAAGAGAATCAGAATTACAGTGTTAGAAAGAGTCTTGAGGGGTCATGGAGTCAACTCCTCTGCTTTCTAGCCACCTAAATCAGCCAAGACAGATGTGGCTGGAGAAAGAATGGAATTAGATTGTTGCCTTGTAGATGTCTTCCATCTTTAACTCTGCCTTTTGAGAGCAGTAGAAACTAGTTTGTTAGGGGAAATGCTAACTTTTGGACTTCAGGGCTTTAATTAAGTCTTCTTTTTAATCTTATGCACCTAAAGTACATTTGGGACTGAAGTGGTTAAAGACATAGTCTTGGTTGAAGTTAGGTTACTGAGCTTAGGTTTCAGCACATTCTCTATCTAGGAAATTGAACTCATCAGCAAGTAATGGTAATGGAAGGCTTAGCACAATGACATTTAGTTGCCAGAATTACCATTGACTTGGGGGGCACACAGATCTGGGTTCGAATTCCCTATTTACTATCTGGGTGGCATTTGAACAGGTTATGAACTTCTTAAAGTTTCAGTTTCCTCAATTATAAATGGAGACAGTAAATACCAACCTTGGCTATAGATTGTATACATGAAATAACATATTTGAAAGTAATATACTCTTAATAAATGTTAGTCTCTACTGTTTAAGTATATATTTTAAAAAACATGAGAATGCTTGTGCCATAAACAAACTTAAATTGTAGTAATTAATAACTTAGTTGGAGTTTGGATATGGCTTATTTCTTGAAAATTCAAGAATACACTTCACAAAGAAGAGAAAAAGAAGGTGAGTGCATATTTCTCACGTTCACACAGCCTTGCAGATATTCCAATGACAGTAAAGTAGGGACTGATCATAAAGCCTTCTGGGATAGCATATAACAGCAGCCACATTCACCAATAAGGTATTGGTGTGCCTGATCCTCTTCTCCTTTTCAGTAATGACCATTTGAGAAAGATTAGCATTGTTATTTATAGCGTTCTTGGGTCTGGTGTTATATCATTGTGGTTCTACTGGCACTGAGAAAGGGAACAATCTTTAGTTCTGGTCAACGTGCCTAACATAGCACCTGGCCCTTAGTAGTCTCTAAGTATTTTATTTGAATGAATTCATAAGACCCTATTTTACAGGAGATAAATTGAGACAGAACAGTTAAGTGGCTCATCTAAGGATTAAGAGAGACAGTGTTCTTGTCAATAATGGGACCTGGTCTACTGCCTTGGTTCTTAACACATACTCTTCCCTTTCCAGGCTGTCTTATCCCATGAATATTGTGTAACATACTGTAAAGAGACTTCCTTCCCCCTTATGAGCTGGTGATTTGCTTGTACCTAAATTAAGAGAGTAGGTTAAAGATGCAATGAGAGTGCCTTATGGCCTTTCATAGTATAATGTTTTCTCTAGGATTTCTTTCATTTTGTTTGTTTGTCTGTTGTTTTTTGTAGAGATGGGGTCTCATTATATTGCTCAGGCTAGTCTTGAACTCCTGGGCTCAAGTGATCCTCCTGCCTTGGCTTCCCAAAATGCTGGGATTACAGGTATGAGCCACTGCACCTGCCCTATCTAGGATTTCTTAGTTGTTGGAATTGCAACAGATAGGGAGAACCCCTTTTTTGCATGTTTTGTCTGAGCTGAGGTTGAACAAAGGGACCTGGGTGGGTGTGTGGGGAAGGATAGGTGGTTATGGCATGGATTTTATAGGGAGATGGTGTTGGCTTGGAAGAAAATCACAGTAACAGTAACATGTGGGTGTGGGTATAGAGGGATATCTTCTTTTCCAGCACCATATCTTTGAATCTGCCCACATTCCCCTGAGAATTGGCTTTGATTACCTTGATGTTGGTTATTCCAATAGACAAAGCTGCAGGGCAGGGCTAATGTACATTAATGGAGATGTGTGTAGAAATTATCTCACAGAATATACAGACATCCTCTGTCTCTAGGAAGTTGGCCTCTTTTTGAACTTCTCACTATGTCCTAGTTGTTACAGAAGTAATTTAGAAACCCCAGAAGAAATATATAAACAGGGTCTGTTGCATACTGGGCCTGAACAAGCTGGAGAGGAATAATTTCACATTTGATGGCAGGCTATTTTACTTGTTTGCCTTTCTTCTCCCTTTGCTTCCTGCCTCGCTTTGAGTCACTGCAGAAACCTTTTGTGATTGTAGGGAGCCTTGGCCAATGTGGGAATGGGACCCAGGAATTCGAATTTCTCATCTGATATCTGGAGTACGTTCAGAATGCTTCTGAAACTGATATAAATGAAGAAATACTCTAAAAGATTACTATTGAACAACAAAATAAAAACTTTCACATGAAAAACCGTATTTAGTTATATTCTTCCCTTTTCAGGCCCCAAGTATATAGCTGAGATGGGCCTAGTGTCTTTCTTTTTATGTACCATTTTAGGCAAGTTCTTCTCAGTTTATAAATAGACTTCTCATTCTTAACCCTTCTTATGTGGGCAGGAAAAAGGGTTTGTTTAATAGAGTCTGATAAATAATTTTTAATTGCTTTGAATTATGGCAAAATATACATAACATAACATAAGGTACCATCTTAATCATTTTTAAGTCTTTGGTTCAGTGGGATTAAGTACATTCATATTGTTGTATAACCATCACCACCACCCATCTCCAGAACTCTTATCATCTTGTAAAATTAAAACTATACACATTAAACTTTAACTCCCCATTCCCAGCTGCCCTCAGCCTCTGGCAACCATTGTTCTACTTTCTGTCTCTATGAATTTGACTACTCTATAAGTGGAAGTACCTCATGTAAAGGAAAGTATACAGTTTTTGGCCAACCTGTTGTGACTGGTTTATTTCACTTAGCATAATATTCTTAAGGTTCATCTGAAGGAAACCAAAATATTTCACCTGAAAATATACTTCTTTGTCATATTTTAAGATGACTGTTCAGAGCACCAGTAAACAGAAGTAGCCCTGCAAAGCTGTCTTTTTGGAGACATTTGCAGCTGTAGGGAAAATCTGCACTGATGTAGCCAGGTTTTCTCTGAGGCCTTCCCTTGTCCAGATCTAGGAAGATTAACTGAGAGTATGACACCTATAAAGGTCTGATTAAACATTCACCATCTATTCTCTCTGAGGGCTGCTGCCTGTGAAGTTTTATCTATATAACAAGACCACTTCGGCTAGCCAAGCCTGCTCTTCTCCCCCTCCCAAAACCTGTTCTGCCACCATAATCTGATTTTCCACCATAACCTGTTTTTGGCCATGCCTCGAGGGAGCTTCCATTCTTTCTGTAACCTCAAGATGGTATAGAAGCATCAACCCTATACAAACTCTGGAAGAAAATCTCGGAAAATACCATTCTGGACATAGAAACAGGCATAGATTTCATGACAAAGACACCAAAAGCAACTGCAATAAAACAAAAAATTGACAAATGGGACCTAATTAAGCTAAAGAGCTTCTGTGCAGCAAATAAAACTATCAACACAGCAAACAGACCAGCTACAGAATGGGAGAAAATATTTGCAAAGTACGCATCCAACAAAGGTCTGATATCCAGAATCTATAAGGAAGTTAAACAAATTAACAGCAAGAAACAAACAACCTCATTAATAAGTGTATAAAGGATATGAACTGACCCTTTTCAAAAGAAGACATATATGGGGCCAACAAGCATATGAAAAAATGCTCAGCATCACTAATTGTTAGAGAAATGTAAACCAAAACCACAATGAGATACCATCTCACCCCAGTCAGAATGGCCATTATTAAAAAGTAAAAAAATAACAGATGCTGGCAAGGTTGTGGAGAAAAGGGATCACTTTTACAGTAGTTCAGCCACTTCGGAAAGCAGTTTGGAGATTTCTCAAAGAACTTAGAACAGAACTACCACCATTCGACCCAGCAATCCCATTATTGGGAAATTATTGGGTGAGGGTTGAAAAACTACCTATTGTAGTATGCTTATTACCTGGGTGACAAAATAATCTGTGCACCAAACCCCCGTGACATGCCATTTAACTATTTTATAAACCTGCACATGTATGCCTGAACCTAAAATAAAAGTTAAAAAATAAAATAAAATGAAAGCACCAGCTACCTTGCCTTTCTTTGAGTTCTTACATTTTGTATGATTCCTGTGCACACTAATAAATTATGCCTTTTCTCCTATTAATTTGCCTTTGTCAGTTGATTTGTCAGAGAACCAGTGAGGATAGAGGGAGTTTTCCCTTAGCCCTGACACATCCATCTTGTAACATGTGTCAGAATTTCTTTTCTTTTTATGGCTGAAATAATATTACATTATGTGCATATACATTTTGTTTATCCATTCACCTATTGATGGACACTTAGGTTGCTTCCACCTTTTGGCTATTGTGAACAATGCCGCTATGAATATGAGTGTACAAATACCTCTTCGAGACCTTGCTTTCAGCTCTTTTGGGTGTATACGCTGCTGTGGTCCGAATGTATATCCCCAAATGTGTGTATTGGAAACTTAATCCCCAATGCAACAGTATTAGGAAGTGTAGCCTTTTGGGAGATGTTTAGTAATGAGGCCTCTGTTCTTATCAATGAATTAATACCCTTATAGAACAGTTTGATGGAAGAAGTTTGTTCCTCCACTTTTTTTTTTTTTTTTTTTTTTTTTTTTTGAGATGGAGTCTCACTGTGTCATCCAGGGTGGAGTGCAGTGGCGCTATCTTGGCTCACTGCAACCTCCGTCTCCTGGGTTCAAGCGATTCTTCTGTCGTAGTCTCCTGAGTAGCTGGGATTACAGGCGTGAACCACTGCACTGGCCTTTTTGTGTTTTGGTTTTTGCTCTTCGGCCTTCTGCCATGTGAGAACATGGCATTCCTCCCCTATGGAGGCAGTGCCATCTTGGAAGCAGAGCCTGGACCATCACCCAGACACCTAATTTGCCGGCACCTTGGTCTTATATTTCCCAGCCTCTAGAACTGCTAGAAATAAATTTCTGTTCTTTATAAATTACTCAGTCTGTGGTAATTTGTTATAGCATCAGAAATGGACTGAGATATACCCAATAGTGTAATTGCTGTATCATATAGTAATTCTATTTTTAATTTTTTGAAGAACTTGATAAATAATTTTAAAGTTTTCTTCAGGATCCATAATATTTGCATGAACTGACTCATAAAAATGTTGGATTTGATACTTTGATTCAAACCCATGATTCATTCGGCCAGGGGTTTTGTTTTGGACAGTGGCATTAGGAGATAGTTGATGAGAAGAATGATATTACTTCACACAGTGATTAGATACCCTAGAAGTCCGAATTTCTCTATGTCTTGACCTCATATTAATTTTTCTAACTCTTTCTTAAACCTCTTTACAACTCTAACCCACATAAAGGAGTTTCCTAAGTCTACTCATGAAAATATGACATTCTTTGATTTGTCCTAGAAATGATTCTTTGAAACTTGAAGAGGAAGTTCCCAGTTCTGGTTTTTTAGACTTGCTTAAAAAAGAAAAGTGTATTCACATATCCTTACCTTGTGTGATTTTAAAGATTTGTATTTTCAGCCCTCAGCCCTCAGCCCTCATTCCTCATTTTTGCATACAAAAGAATTGTATTTTTTTCTGTTAGCAACCTCACTTAAAAACACATCCCTTGCTTGGTGAGTTTCTTGTCCTCTTTCTGGATCATCTCTAGCTGTCTTATGACATTCTGAACATTGTCCTCAGCATTCTTGGGCATTGCTGAAGCCTATAAAAGAGATTTTGGTCTGCAAAGTTGATAATCCCCTGCCTAGTGATCACCTTATTGTTGGGCCTGGGTTTTTTGGAAACAGTTCACAACTCCTCCTATCCAGGACTGTAGCCAATAAAATGTTCTCCAGAGATATGGTACTGACAGAGATGCTCCCGTGTGTTCATGAGAGTCAATGTGGCCCAGCAGAAAGCACTGGCCTAGGGTTTATAGAATTAGGATTCTAGCCTTAAATCTTTGCTAACCATGTAATGTTAAGTACAGTTCACCTTTTGGTGCCTCAGTTTCCCTATATGTGAAATGGGATCAAGAACACCTACCCTGTTCCCCTCACAAGATTATTCTGAGAATCAAGTGAGATCATGGAAATGAAAGTTCTTTCTTATTAAGTGCTGTATGCCTAGAGGAAATGTTGATTGAGACTTAAAGACTATAGGGTGTCTCAAGTAATTTTGCTTTTGTGGCTTAATTTTTTAATTTATAAGCCCATGGATTAGTTGCTAATTATTATTATAATATTTTTTTGAGGCAGAGTCTCGCTCTGTTTCCCAGGCTGGAGTGCAGTAGCACGATCTTGGCTCACTGCAGCCTCTGCTTTCCGGGTTCAAGTGATTCTCCTGCCTCAGCCTTCCAAGTAGCTAGGATTGCAGGCACACACCACCATGCCTGACCAATTTTTTGTATTTTTAGTGGAGACAAGGTTCGCCATGTTGGCCAGGCTGGTCTCGAATTCCTTGCCTCAAGTCATCCGCCCGCCTCGGCCTCCCGAAGTGCTGGGATTACAGGCATGAGCCACTGTGCCTGGCCCAGTTGCTAAGTAGAATAAGTGATTTAACATGCACATCAATTAGAATCTTGTCACTGCTATTACCTCATTATATTAATACTACTGGACATTTGAAGGTCAGTTTTCTAATAATATCAATATCCAGAATAAAGCTGGGAGTCTAGAGACTTGCCTTTCCAAAAAAAGTCTCTAAATTGCTCAAGTGGTTTTCGCTGTGCACTCTTCCGTAGGAGAGAATGTTGTCCTGATTTTATTGGCTCTTCATTTAAATTCTGATGTGGTTTCTACCCCTTAGAAATTTAGAAGCAGAATATAGGGATTTGGAGGTGAAGTGAGGAGGAGTCTAGCACCAGAACTTTGATATGAAAAAGAAGTGACAATGGAATTGAACTGAAGTGTGTGTATTTATTGGGGGAGCCTGAAAATATTGGGGAAAACAGATGTAAGGCCTATAAAGCATTGTGCTTTGTGTCTATTTTATGTAGAGTTCAATAGTCCTACATACTGAACATTCTTTGAGTATGTGACAGCCTCAGATTGACTGATGTTGCCACAATGATGAAGTGGAGTCATCCCCAAACCATTTAAGAAAGCAGAAAGCTGGGCATGATGGCATATGCCTGTAGTCCTAGCTGCTCAGGAGGCTGAGGCAAGAGGGTTGCTTACGCCCAGGAGCTCGAGTCCAGCCTGGGTCGTATAGTGAGACCCTGTCTCTAAAGAACAACAACAACAACAACAACAACAACAACAACAAAAAGAATGCAGAAAATTAAATGTTAGCTTAGCTTTCCATTAAAATGGTTAAATTACAAAAGTTCTCAATGTTTGAAGGGATAAACTTTATTTAAATTGAAAATTAACTTTTTGTAATGGATTATTATCGGGTAATGCTGAATAAACAGAACAGTATTGTATTGATATTTTGACCATTATATTACAAAGGTATTTTTGTTATTTTCCCCAGTTGGGTAATTTTGTATTGTTATACCTAATTTATAGTAGAGGACATTGACAAGGTACGGTTATATCAAATTTGTGGCATCATTTGGAGAGGAATACATGGTTCTTATTTATTCTGATATGTTACCATCCTATAAATTGTATAGGGTTTTCCTATAGGCATTGTTTCATTTTACCTCCATAATGATCCATTGAGGTACACATTGATGCCCCCATTTTACAGATGGGAATACTGAGGCTTAAGATAGGATCAACATATTTGTAAAAGTGGTAGAGCAATGGATTTAAATGTTGGTCTTTTGACTCTAAAGCTGTTGTTTTTTCTAAGTCTTCCACGTAGGTATCATCATGCCTTGTGTTTTGGAACAATTCTGTAAAAAAAGAACATATAGGCATTATCCCTATTTTACTATATGAGCAAATTGAGCTGAAAGATACCAAGTGAGCTGCCCAATGGACACATGATGGCTAGAACCCAGATCTGTTAATTTCTGGACCATTAACTACTTTATTTTATTTTATGTATGTATTATTTATTTATTTTGAGATGGAGTTTTGTTCTTGTTGCCCAAGCTGGAGTGCAGTGGCATGATCTGGGCTCACTGCAACCTCCGCCTCCCAGGTTCAAGTGATTCTCCTGCCTCAGCCTCCTGAGTAGATGAGATTATGGGTGCACGCCACTATGCCTGGCTAATTGTTGTATTTTTGGTAGAGACAGGGTTTCACCATGTTGGTCAGGATGGTCTTGAACTCCTGATCTCAGGTGATTCATCCGCCTTGGCCTCCCAAAGTGCTGGGATTATAGGCGTGAGCCACCATGCCTGGTCCCAGTGTCTATTTTAGCAACCATTTTATTTTGAAATAATTTCAAAGTTACAGGGAAGTTACAAAAATAGTACAAAGAACCTCAGTCAGATTCACTGATTTTTAAAAAAAATTTTGCTATATTTGTCTTATTCTGTCTCTGATTATTTACATATTATTTTTTCTGGATCATTTTAGATTAAGTTGCATATATTATGACCCTTTCTCTTAAATCTTTCAGCATGTATTTCCCAAGAATAAGGATATTTATTACATATGTATAGTATAACTATTAATGTCAGAAAATTTTATTTTTTATTTTTTTATTTTTGGAGATGGAGTCTTACTCTGTCACCTAGGCTGGAGTACAGTGGCGTAATCTTGGCTCACTGCAACCTTCACCTCCCGGGTTCAAGTGATTCTCCTGCCTCAGTCTCCCGAGTAGCTGGGATTATAGGTGCCCGCCACTATGCCCAGCTAATTTTTGTATTTTTAGTAGAAATGGGGTTCCACCATGTTGGCCAGGCTGGTCTCGAACTCCTGACCTCAGGTGATCCGCCCGCCTCGGCCTTCCAGAATGCTGGGATTACAGGTGTGAGCCACGGTGCCTGGCCTTAAAGTCAAGAAATTTAACACTGATATAATACTATTATCTAATCTAAAGTCTATATTAAAATTTAACTAATTGTCCCAATAATATCCTTTTTGTCCCAATAATACCTGTTTTATTTTCTGACCCAGAAAACAAGTCCAGGATTATGAGTTGCATTTAGTTATCACTGGAGTATTGCCTTCTTCTTTTTTTTTTTTTTTTTTTTTTTTAAGACAGATTCTTGCTCTGTCACCCGGGCTGGAGTGCAGTGGCGTGATCTCAGCTTACTGCAGCTTCTGCCACCTGAGTTCAAGTGATTCTTGTGCGTCAGCCTCCTGAGTAGCTTACTAGATTACAGGCATGCGCCACCACGCCTGGTTATTTTTTTGTATTTTAGTAGAGACGGGGTTTTCACCATGTTGGCCAGGCTGGTCTTGAGGGGCCTGAAGTGATCCACCTGCCCTGGCCTCCCTAAGTGCTGGGATTATAGATGTGAGCCACTACGCCCAGCCTCATTGCCCTTCATATAATATCTTGTTGCTTCTCTTAGCCCATATGTCCCAAAAGTTTAGAAAACATTTCTTCGATGAAAGATGTGCATAAAATAAATTAGAGGTTAAAAAATGGGAATGTGGACCCTCTCCTTTTCAGTCATCTCAGGTTGCTTGCAGTTTTTTGTGAAAACTCATCTACCACTTAGACTGATAGAGATCACTTATTCCACAGCAGTTTCTGCTTCCAACAGAGTGGGGATTTGGGCCCCTCCAAGCTTTTCTGCTGACATCTAGGACACAGGTCTGATCTGAGCTGTAATGCAGGAGGGTGGCTGTGCCAAGCTAGGGAAGACAGACAATCACCCCAAAGATTATAATGGGCCAGACATGGTAGCTCATGTCTATAATCATAACACATTGGGAGGCCAAGGCAGGAGGATCACTTGAGCCCAGAAGTTCGAGACCAGCCTGGGCAACATAGTGAGAGCTCGACTCTAAAAAAATTTTTTTAAATTAACCAGGTGGTGTCATGTGCTTGTATAGGAGGCTGAGGCAGGAGGATCACTTGAGCCCAGGTGTTTGAAGCTATAGTGAGCTATAATCACACCACTTCATTCCAGCCTGGGCAACAGAGTGAGACCCTGTCTCAAACAAACAAACAAACAAACAAACAGACTGTAATGAGCGGACTAGGGGAACAGATGGAAGAGCAAATGCTGTACCTGATGTAGGACATTATTATTTCAAATGTGCATCACTTTTATGATAAGGTTTGCATCACATACCAAATCTTTTTAAAAAAATTGTGGTGAAAAAACACATAACATTAAATTTACCATCTGAACCGTTTTTAAATGCACAGTTCAGTAGTGTTAAGTAGATTTACATTGTTGTGCAACAGATCACTAGCGTGTTTTCATCTTGCAACACTGAAACTCTATACCCACTAAATGCTAATTGCTAATTCCCCACCACCCCCTAGCCTTGGCAACTACCTTTCTACTTCCTTTTTCTGTGATTTTGACAACTTTTGTTACTTCATATTGGTGGAATCATACAGTATTTGTCTTTTGTGACTGGCTTATTTTGCTTGACATTCTCACGGTTCTTTCATGTAGCATGTGTAGAACTTCTTTTCTTTCTTTTTTTTGGTTTATTCTTTTTTAAGTTTCTATTCTCCTACCTGAATGTGTCAGAATTTCATTCCTTTTTAAGACTGCATAATTATTCCTTTGTATATATATACCACATTTTGTTTATCCTTTCACCCATCAATGAACATTTGGGTTGTTTCCAGCTCTTGGCTATTGTGAATAATCCTGCAATGTACCTAAGTGTGCAAATACACCTTTGAGATCCTGCTTTGAATTCCTTTGGGTATATATCCAGAAGTGGGATTGCTGGATTATATGATAGTTCTATTTAAAAGTTTGGGCCGGGCGCTGTTGCTTACACCTGTAATCCCAGCACTTTGGGAGGCCGAGGCGGGTGGATCATGAGGTCAAGAGATCAAGACCATGCTGGCCAACATGGTGAAACCCCATCTCTACTAAAAATACAAAAATTAGCTGGGCATGGTGGCGCATGCATGTAATCCCAGCTACTCGGGAGGCTGAGGCAGGAGAATCGCTTGAACCAGGGAGGCGTAGGTTGCAGTGACCCGAGATCATGCCACAGCACTCCAGCCTGACGACAGAGTGAGACTCTGTCTCAAAAAAAAAAAAAAGTTTTTAGGAGCCACCATACTGTTTTCTATAATGGCTGCACCATTTTGGCATCCCATACCAATTCTTTGAAATAGGTAGAGTTGTTATCATTAAGTCTATTGTGCAGATAAAGAAGCTGAATGACTTACATATATACAAAGTTACGCAGTGGTAACATAAAACTGAGACTTCAACCCAGGTCTCCTGACTCTGCATTCAGCATCTCATTTCCTCTTATCTTACGCTTCTGCTTGTGCTACCCCTCTGGAGCGCCTCAGAAATGATTGTGGCACTTCACTTTTAGCATTTTTCTGAGTCTAGATGGTACAACTGTTTCCTTTGCTCAAGAAATGCCCTCCCCATCAAGCAGTGCATCTCGTGCAGTACCTGAGTTCAGAATGCTGCCTCTGTTTAGAGTCACCATTGCCCTTTTGCCTTGTTCTCTTGAGCCCAGGATCGCACACAAAGCACATTGAGGAAGCAGCCAATTGGCACGGCCCTGTGAGTCTCTACAGCATTAGGTCTGTGATAGGGACGTTTATTTTTTAAAGTCGAAAGGCACAATTGCTCTTTGATTTAGTTGCTGAACACTGACCCCCTGCTTAGATTTCTGCAAATTGAAAGCAGCTATCATTTCAACATCAACACCTTCAAAAAGAAAGCACGCTTGCACATGCTCAAAAAATTGCTGATCTGTAGGGAAGAGTAGCAATTCCAAAAAAGAAGGCATATGATTTTTATCTTTCAGTTATAATAAATACTACCCTTCTCTCTAGGAATGCTTCCTGCCAGGAGTTTTGTCTCCTCTCTGAGTTTAAACTTATTTGCTGCCTTTTTTCCTTCCTAGAGATCATCTCAGTATTCTATTCCACTTAAAGGCATTTGATACTGGTTCTGTATCTGGGCTTGAAGGCTATTGGTATGAAAGCTTCCAAGACAAACTCCCAAAACTGTAGATTCCTGAATCAAGTGTCTTGCTGGAGTCTGTAGACTTGAAACATTTGGCAGCTGTGCTGCTTTTCCTATTTAAACACAGGGACATTTGGCAGCTAGGACTGTATCTTAATTCTCCATCTTTGGCTTTACTTTCTTCATCATCTTCCCACCTCACCCATTTGTGATTTGTGCAGTGTTGGCTTGTTCAAATTCTGATCTTTTAGGGCACTGTCATTCTTTTTAAGCAGGCTATCAAAATGTTCAGTCTTTACTTCAGATACTCCTGTACAATTACACCTCTCTGTGAAAACCTCTCCCTCAGTTTCATCTTTTAACATGTGAGTATGTGCCTATGTTTGTTTTTCTCGGAGAGAAAGATGGTATCTCCCTAGAGTTTAGTTGACTCCCAAAGTTTAAAAACTACTGGCCAAATGTGGAACCTGTCTTGGCCCTTTTCATTATGACAATGCCTCGAGTCATTTGCAAACCTGATCTGATAAGCAGTCTTCTGAAGATTTTATCAGGGCCTATTTCTTTGGTCTCTGGTTCTTGATATAGCACTACCTATAACTCCAACTGGGCGGTTTGAAGAGAACAGATCATGAGGCCCATCAACATAAGATATGCAATAAGATTTCTTTATACTTCGGGTTTAATGATTCAATTCATACTGACATTAGGCATTATTTACTTTGTCTTTGCTTTGAGTCAAAATCCAGCTAAGCATTTTCCCCACATCCTACTGACTTCCTTATTTTGGTTCATGGTATTTGTAGTCTACCAGTTGGCCAGAATGGAAACCTCAAAGACAGGTTCTTTTCTTTTTCTTTTCTTTTTTCTTTTTTCTCTTTCTTTCTTTCCTTTTCATTTCTCTCTCTCTCTCTCTCTCTCCCCCCCTCCCTTTCTCTCTCTCGCTCTCT
Source organism: Macaca mulatta (assembly GCF_049350105.2). Classification (NCBI taxonomy): domain Eukaryota; kingdom Metazoa; phylum Chordata; class Mammalia; order Primates; family Cercopithecidae; genus Macaca; species Macaca mulatta. The sequence goes on along the minus strand of NC_133426.1, from coordinate 74,916,944 downwards.
CTCTTTCTCTCCTTCTTTCCTCTCTCATGACCCTTACATTCAATAAATGCCTAAGACTGGTATTACCTCCAGCAGTGTCTTTTGCATTCATCTCCACCTTTCTCTTGCCCCTTCTTACTGCTGCATTTCAAACACTTGTCACTTTTTGCCTGAGAAAACACTAGCTGCCAACTTCTATCCCTTTCTCCTTCGGTTAATCCCGTACTGATTCCAGATGAACTGTTCCAAACTATAGCACTCATCATGCCACTTCCTGTTCAGAAACCTTCAGTGACTTCCCACACTGCCAGCTTCCTCAAGAAAAGAGTGTTCAGCCTGACCTTCAAGATTTTCCAGATTATGGGCCCGAGGGTCTTTTCCAGCATCATCTCCTCTTACCTCCCTTTATATCTTTGACTATCAAGCTAAATTGGACTCTGCACTGTTTTCCAAACCTGTACTCAGCTCTGTTTCTCCTCAGTCTCTTTTGCTCAGGCCATTCCTTTTTCCTGGAATGCTCTTACCCCCATACATCCCTGTTTATTGAAGTCTGCCCATCATGCAAGGCCCATCTCAAATCTTACCTTTTCCTTGCATTCTTCCTAGATCTCCCCAGCTGAATACGATTTCTTCCTCATTTGAACTCTTTTGGGACAATCTACATCTCCTGATGTTTGTATAATGGTTGGTATTATGCACTCATCTTCACTACTACATTGGATGCTCTTGGAAGATAAAAGTTGTCTCTTAGTAGTCTTGTATCACTGTACAATTGTGTTACTGTACAATTTGAAACTTACAGCCTTATGTGTATCAGACTTTTAGAAATTATTTGCGGAACTGAGTGGAGTTTTATTTAGCTTTCTTTGTAATCCTGGTAGTCTATCTAGAATCTTTCTAGGGTGGGCCAAATGCCACCACCTTTGAGGGTGTCTTCTCAGTTAGAATTAACCCTTTGTTACCTGATGTTCACTTACATGTTGTTTACACTGTACTTGTAGCCGTCTGTCTTACTACTAAGTTAGCTGTATTGTGAATATCTCCCTTCCTTCTTCGGTGAGGGATCGGTTCTGATTTATCACTGTATATCTGATATGGTTTGGATTTGTGTCCTCACCCAAGTCCCATGTTGAATTATAATCCCCAATGTTGAAGGTGGTGAGAAGTGAAAGGATCATGGTGGCAATTTCTTGTGGTTTAACACCATCCCCCTTGGTGCTGTTGTTGTGATAGTGAGCTCTTGTGAGAGTTGATTTTTTAAAAGTGTGTGGCACTTCCCCACCTCTTCTTGTTCCTGCTCTGACCATGTAAGATGTGCCTGAAAGAAAAAATAACAACAACAACAAAAGATGTGCCTGGCTAGGTGCAGTGGCTCACACTTGTAATACCAGCACTTTGGGAGGCGGAGGCAGGTGGATCACCTGAGGTTAGGCGTTGGAGACCAGCCTGGCCAACATGGCGAAACCCCGTCTCTACTAAAAATAGAAAAATCAGCTACGTGATGGTGCATGCCTGTAATCCCACCTACTCGGGAGGCTGAGGCAGGAGAATTGCTTGAGCCCAGGAGTCGGAGGTTGCAGTGAGCGGAGATCACGCCACAGCACTCCAGCCTGGGCAACAGAGCGAGACTCCATCTCAAAAAAAAAGAAAAGAAAAAAAGAAGAAAGAAAAGAAAGAAGAAAAGAAAAGAAAAGAAAGAAAGAAAGAAAGAAAGAAGAAAGACGTGCCTGCTTCCCCTTCACTTTCCCCCATGATTTTAAGTTTCCTGAGGCCTCCCTAGAAGCAGAAGCCGCCATGCTTCCTGTACAGCCTGCAGAACTGTGAACCAATTAAACCTCTTTTCTTTATACATTACTCAGTCTCAGACATTTCTTTATAGCAGTACGAGAACAGACTAATACAATATCTCATGCTGATTAGCACAGTACGTGGCTCATAATGTCACTGGTAGAGGGTTGTGATTGCAAGTTGTCCAGGTTCTTGGCGTTTTGGACAAAGAATTGGACAAAACGCCCACAAAGCAAAGAAAGAATGAAGCAACAAAAGAATGAAACAGGGATTTATGGAAAACGAAAATACACTCCACAGCGTGGGAGCAGACCCAAGCAGTGGCTCAAGTGCCCAGATACAGAATCTTCTTGGATTCAAATACCCCCTAGAAGTTTCCCATTGGCCATTTCATGCTCACCTCATGTAAATGAAGTGGTAACCCACTATCAGTCTGATTGATTGCAGAAAGCCGTCAAACCAGAGGCTGAAGTGAAGTTACAAAGGTCACACTCCTCTGCAAATATCTGATTGGTTACAGAAAGCAACCAATCAGAGCTTGTAATCCCAGCTACTCGGAAGGCTGAGGTGGGAGAATCGCTTGGACCCGGGAGGCAGAAGTTGCATTGAGCCGAGATCCTGCCATTGCGCTCCAGCGTGGGCAACGAGAGCGAAACTGTCTCAAAAAAGAAAAAGAAAAAGAAACTAAAACAAGACCAATGTAGTTGGAAGGTATGGAGTAGCTACCCAATCACTCAGGGCCCATAGGTCATGCTAGGGAGATACAGTGTGAACCCCTCAGAGGATTTGTTTGTTTGTTTGTTTATTTAGAGACAGAGTCTTGCTCTGTCGCCCAGGCTGGGTGCAGTGGCGCGATCTCGGCTCACTGCAACCTCCACCTCCTGGGTTCAAGCGTTTCTCCTGTCTCAGCCTCCTGAGTAGCTGCGATTACAGGCATGCGCCGCCACCTCCTGCTAATTTTCATTCATTCATTCATTCATTCATTCATTCATTCATTCATTTTGTGATTTTAGTAGAGACGGGGTTTCACCATTTTGGCCAGGCTGGTCTTGAACTCCTGACCTCAAATGATCCGCCCACCTCGGCCTCCCAAAGTGCTGGGATTACAGGCATGAGCCACTATGCCCGGCTCCTCAGATGGTTTTAAATAGGAAGATTCAAGTGATGTGCTTTACATTTTGAGCTTACTCTGGCTGCACAGTGGAGAATGAATTCAAGACAGGCAAGAATGTGAAAGGAGACTGGTTAGGTGGTAGTTGCAGTGGTATAGGTGGAAGATGATGGCTTGGATGAGGGTGGAGATGGAGAGAATTGTATTAATGGGATATTTAGGAGTTTACCTAAATGGTACTTGGTGATGAATTGGATATGGAAGGTTGGGGAGATGGAGATATCAAAGATGGCTCACTGGTTTGTAAATAGATGGTGGGGCCATTCTTTGAAATGGTTAATCCTGGAGAGGACCAGTTTTGTGGAGAAGGTTTGGCATATTATTACTATATGATACATACACACACACACACACACACACACTTTTTGTTTTTTTGAGGCAGAGTCTTATACTGTCACCTAGGCTGGAGTGCAGTGGCACAATCTCGGCTCACTACAACCTCTGCCTCCTGGATTCAAGCGATTCTCGAGCCTCAGCCTCCTGAGTAGCTGGGATTACAGGCGCCCACCACTACGCCTGGCTAATTTTTGTATTTTTAGTAGAGACAGGGTTTCATCATATTAGCCAGGCTGGTCTCGAACTCCTGACCTCAGGTGATCTGCCTGCCACGGCCTCCCAAAGTGCTGGGATTACAGGCGTGAGTCACTGGGCCTGGCCAAATTTTATATATATTTAGGACCCTCCCTGATTCCCAGTCTAAGGTAGCACATTGCCTTTATGTTAGGGCCTTAGCTGTCTGATATTGTGTAAATGTGATCCTAATTCAAGACAGGCAGACCAGAGCAAGTGACTTATTTATAAACCTGATAGCCTTGTGTTTCTATGTGGTTTCTTTTCCACCATTAGATGCATCATCACCACAGCAGTGGAATACATAGAAGGGGTTGGAGAACATTTCGTGGGTTTGAAAATTTCAAGTGAAAAATATGTTGGCTTTAAATCTTTGGAAACTATTCCACCGGGCTAGTATAGTTGCAGCTGAAAACAATTAATGGAGCGGCAGATGAAAAACCAAAACATGCAAGCATTGGAGCACTGTGGAATAAGGGGATCGGTTAGGTGGGCCTTTCTACCATTGAATAGGGCATAAGTTGAGAAAAGTGCACATGTAGTCACGAGCAAGTATAAAAGTGTCTCCCCAGAATACTAGCAAATAATGAGCTAATAAATGGAGGTGGAGAAAAATAAAAGGCAAGGGACAATATAAGATCAAAGACAGCTTCTGTTTCTTTGCAGCACTTTGTGCCCCCACTCTGGCAGTTTTTCTACAGATGCTCTGATCAGGAAACAGCTGGCCCCAGGGCTGGCTCTCAGTCTCTCCTGGCAGTCCCCACACCCCAAGCAAGATCATTAAATCATCTTTTTGTTAAGGGAGGATGGGAGGAGCCTAATCTGAGAAAAAGAAAAGTAAGGAAGAACAGGGTTACACCTGCCAGTGATAAAAGGAAGACTGTGGCAATAAGGGAAAAAAGCCCAGGGAATTAAGAAGGGGTTAACCTGTGGCTAGGCATAGTGGCTTATGCCTATAATCCCAGCACTTTGGGAGGCCGAGGTGGGTGGATCACTTGAGGTCAGGGATTCGAGACCAGCCTGGCCAAGGTGGTGAAACCCTGTCTCTACTAAGAACACAAAAATTAGCTGGGCGTGGTGGTGGGTGCCTGTAATCCCAGCTACTTTGGAGGCTGAGGCAGGAGAATCACTTGAACCCGGGAGGTGGAGGTTACAGTGAGCCGAGATTGTGCCACTGCACTCCAACTGGGGCAACAGAGTGAGACTCTGTTTCAATAAATAAATAAATATATAAATAAAAGAAAAAAGAGTCAACCTAATAGACCAAAAAAAAAAAAAGAATATAAAAGGCCAACAGAAACAGACTCTCAGGATTCAGGATGTGATAAGGCTGCAGTGTGGAAATGGATTCAGCTACCTGGGAAACTTGCAGAGTTGCAATTGAAAAAGGTAATGATGTTCTCTGATAAGAAGCCTGGGGCACTGAGGAGGCCTGTTTTGTAACTCTGGGAATCCTTTAGCAAGCCACTGTGGTCCCTGGTTTATAGCCAATTAGAAGTTAGAAAGAAAAATGGAAAAAATAACCAAAGGAAAAAGTCGTTAACAGCTGCTATGATTTTATTTGAACAGAACTTCCATTACAGGCTGTGAGAAAATTAAAGAAATCTGGGTGAACTGTGCTGGAGGGTGGAAGGTGTTCCAGCACAGCTCTTGCTGAGCAGTCCTGGTGTTGCTCCAAGGCAAGAGCAGCTTGCAATCAGGAGGTAGTTTTCACTAGCCATCCAGAGAAGATTAACCTCAAGACCCAGGTATTTGCAGTTTCTGTTTGCTCCTCAGGCCTGAGAGAGTCCTATGGCCCTGGGGGGAAGCTCCCCTGGGATGGGAGAGGAGTAACGTAAATTTCCAGCCACTTACTACTTATCAAGGGCTCATCCTATGAGAGCAGGATACTCATTCATTTTTATTTTTATTTTTTGAGACGGAGTCTCGCTCTGTCGCCCAGGCTGGAGTGCAGTGGCGTGATCTTGACTCACTGGAGCCTCCACCTCCAGAGCTCCAGCGATTCTCCTGCCTCAGCCTCCCGGGTAGCTGGGATTACAGGCACGTACCAACATGCCCGGCTAATTTTTGTATTTTTAGGAGATACGGGGTTTCATCATGTTGGCCAGGCTGGTTTCAAACTCCTGACCTCAGGTGCTCCGCCTGCCTCAGCCTCCCAAAGTGCTGGGATTACGGGCGTGAGCCACAGCGCCTGGCCAACTCATTAGTATTCACAGTCAAGGACTCCCTGATTGTCCCTCATACAAGTTCTCTTGCCCTAAACACAGGGAGAGGCATGTAGATTGTAGATTCACCTAGCCTCCACTACCTTGTTTTTTAAAATTTATTTTTATTTTTTATTATTTTATTTTATTTTTTTGAGAGCAGCGGTACAATCATAGTACAATCATAGCTCACTGCAGCCTCCAACTCCTGGGCTCAAGCGACCCTCCCACATCAGTCTTCCAAGTAGCTGGGACCATAGGCGTGTGCTACCATGCCAGGCTATTTTTTGCTTTTTTGTAGAGACAGCCTTACTGTGTTTCCCAGGTTCGTCTTAAACTCCTAGGCTCAAGTGGTCCTCCCACCTCAGCCTCTCAAAGTGTTGGGATTACAGCCATGAGTTGCCATTCCTGGTCCACAGCCTTGATCCTTACTGGCTATACAAGGAAGTCCTGCTTTGTTCTGTTTCAGGAAGGAATGTTTGAAGGTCCCACCAGCCAGCCTCCACTGCCAGTAATCTATTGGTCTGAATCCCGGATATACCTTCAAAGAAGGAACTTAGATTCCTTAGGCATTCTGAAATCAATTGCCTTCATATAAACAAGTAACAATCAGAATATGTAATGGAAGGAAAGATTCCATTTTAATAACAACAGAAAGGAGAAAATGCTTAAACTTAATGGCGGGGTGTGGGGCTCATGCCTATAATCCTAGCACTTTGGGTGGCTGAGGTAAGAGCATTGCTTGAGCCCAGGAGTTTGTGACCATCCTGGACAACATAGTAAGACCTCATTTCTACCAAAAAAAAAAAAAAAAAAGAAAAAAAAAGAAAAAATTAGCAACTTGGTGTGGGGGCTCACACCTGTAATTCCAGCACTTTGGGAGGCCGAGGTGGGCAGATCACCTGAGGTTGGGAGTTCAAGACCAGCCTGACCAACATGGAGAAACCCCATCTCTACTAAAAATACAAAATTAGCTGGCATGGTGGTGCATGCCTGTAATCCCAGCTACTTGGGAGGCTGAGGCAGGAGAATCACTTGAACCTGAGAGGCGGAGGTTGCAGTGAGCCGAGATCATGTCATTGTACTCCAGCCTGGGTGATAAGAGCGAAACTCTGTCTCAAAAAAAGAAAAAAAAAATTAGAAAATTAGCTGGGCATGGTGGTGTTTGCCTGTAATCTCAGCTAGTCGGATGGCGGGGGTCAGGAGGATTGCTTGAGCTCAGGAGTTGGAGATTGCAGTAAGTTAAGATCGCACCACTGTACTCCAGCCCAAGTGACAGAACAAGACCCTTTCTCAAACAAAAAACAAAACAACCAACCAAAAAAAAAAAAAAAAACAAGGCCGGGCACGGTGGCTCATGCCTGTAATCCCAGCACTTTGGGAGGCCGAGGCGAGTGGATTGCTTGAGATCCGGAGTTTGAGACGAGCCTGGCCAACATGGTGAAACCCCATCTCTACCAAAAATATAAAAAATTAGCTGGGCGTGGGGGTGCGTGCCTGTAATCCCAGTTACTCAGGAGGCTGAGGCGTGAGAATCGCTTGAGTCTGGGAGACGGAGGTTGCAGTGAGCTGAGATCATGCCACTGTACCCCAGCCTGGGCAACAGAGTGAGACTCTGTCTCAATAAATAAATAAATAAATAAATAAATAAATAAATAAATAGGCCAAGTGCGGTGGCTCACACCTGTAATCCCAGCACTTTGGGAGGCCAAGTTGCGTGGATCACTTGAGGTCGGGAGTTGAGACAAGCTTGGTCAACATGGTGAAACCTCATCTCTACTAAAAATACAAAAATTAGCTGGGCATGGTAGCATGCGCCTGTAGTCCCAGCTACTCGGGAGGCTGAGGCACGTGAATCACATGAACCCGGGAGGCAGAGGTTGCAGTGAACCGAGAATGTGTCACTGCATTCTAGCCTGGGCAACAGAATGAGACTCACTCTCAAGAAAATATTAAATAAATAAAAACTTAACATGTGAATTCTACATGAAGAAAAAATATTACATAGTAAGATAAAAGACTCAGGTATTCTTGAATAGAAAGATAACAACATAAAAATATTAATTTGCCTAAGTAAATGTAAATATAAAAGTAAATGTTTGCCTAAGTAAACTCAGTGCAAATAAAGATATAATTTTTTGTTAACTAGACAAACTGATTCTAAAAGTTGTATGTAAAAGCAGGCAAGCATGAAAATCCAGAAAAATTAGTAAATGGAGAGTAATTAGGGGAAATTAATCTTATCAGATATTAAAATATAGCATGTTATTAAGCTACAATAGTTAAAGCAGTGTGGTACTGATGCATGATTCTAAAAACACCAGAACAGACCAGAAAGTCTAGAAATATATTGAACTCAGAAATTTCATATCTGATAAAGGTGGCATTTCAGAGCAGTGGGGAAATGATGTATTATTTAACAAAGTCTGTTGGATCACCTTGATAGCCATTTGGGAAAAAAGAGAGTATCCATTCCTCATGCTTGACACCCAAGTACACTTCAGATAGATCAAAGATTTACATGTGAAAAATGGGGCCATAAAACTTCTGGGAAAAAAGGGAGTATGTAAAAATTAATTTTAGAGGGCAGAAGGCTTACTTATATGATACAAAATTAAGAAGTAAACTTGAAAAATAGGAATAAAAAAGGAACATTTAAAGTATAATTGAAAAAAACAGAAAGGAAAAGGATGATATGTTTGATGCATGAAACTCCAATTTGTACATGGAGAAAGTATCATGAATAAAGGCAAATGTCAAATAAGCAGCCCTCATGCATTGCTGCAGTAGAAATTGACAGAATCTCTTCCAAGGGAGTTTGGCAATTTCAATCAAAATTTAAAATGTTAGCTGGGTGTGGTGGTGTGTGCCTGTGGTCCCAGCTACCTGGGAGCCTGAGGCAGGAGGATTGCCTGAGCCTGGGAGTTTGAGGGTGCACTGAGCTGTGATCGAGCCTCTGCACTCCAGCCTAAATGAAAGAGTTATACTTTGTCTAAAAACAAACAAACAAATCACTGTTTTGTTTTGTTTGTTTAAGAGACAGTGTTGCCCAGACTGGAGTGCAGTTGAAATGGGAGAGTTCCCTGACTCCACTTGCAGGACATGCAACAGAGGTGATCTGTTCAGTCGCTGCCGCTGCTCAAACCCATTACGGGAAGGGGAGCACGCAGGTGAACAGGTGCAGGAGCCCAAGTGGGCATGTGTTACAGTGTGCCCTTTTAGCCCTGCCATCCGTGGACAGCTTGAGTGTTAATCAGCTCAGTGGACCCTCTGCCTTTCTGCAAGGGCAGAGGGCCCATGTGACAGCTTTCTGTATCCTGAACTCTTGTCCAGTGTCCCAGAATTGAGTCACACACGAACTTGAAGGATGAATGCAGGGTTTTATTACGTAGTGGAGGTGGCTCTCAGCAGGCCGGATGGGGAGCTGGAAGCGGGGATGGAGTGGGAAGATGATTTTCCCCTGGAGTTTGGCTGTCCAGCAGCCAAACTCTTCTCTGACCACCCCCAGCCAAACTCCTCTTGGCATTCAGACATTCCTCCTGTTCTCTCTTTCGCTGCTGCATTGTTCTGCTGTTCATCTGCTTGTCTCCTTGTCTGCTTCTGGAGCCTGGAGATCGGGGTTTATATGGGTACAGGATAGGGGGTGTTGTGGGCCAAAAGGCAATGTTTTGGGCATGAAAACAGGAATGACTGTCCCCATTTAGGGCTGTGGGTCTCCAGGCTTGAGGGTGGGGCCTTTGCTGGGGAACCACTCTCTTCTAACCAGTATTTGCCTGTCTCCTGTGTGTAGCACAGTGGTGCAATCATAGCTGACTGCTGCCTTGAATTCCTACACTCAAGCCATCCTCCCACCATACAGTAAAAAATCTCCTTATAACTTTTGACTCCCCCCAAATTTAACTATTAATAACTTACCGTTGACCAGAAGGCTTATCTGGTCTGTAGATTAACACATATTTTGTATATGTATTATATACTGTATACTTACCATATAGTAAGCTAGAGGAAAGAAAATGTTAAGAATCACGAGGAAGAGAAAATATATTTACTATTCATTAAGTGGAAGTGGATCATCATAAAGGTCTTCATCTTCACCTTCATGTTGAGTTAGGCTGAGGAAGAGGAGAAAAGAGGGATTGGTCTTGCTATCTTAGGGGTGGCAGAAGAGGAAGAAAATCTTCATATAAGTGGATCTGTGAAGTTCAAACCTGTGTTGTTCAAGGATCAACTGTCTATTTTGATAATATGTATATCTTTTGTTGTTTTCCTATTGCTAATGTGACAAACTAGCACAGTTTTGTGGCGTAAAACATGCACATATTATCTGATAGTTCTGGAGGTCAGAAGTACAAAATGAGTTTCACTACTAAAGTCAAGGTGTAGGCAGGGCTGGTTCCTCGTGGAAGCTCTGAGGGGAGAACCTGTTTCCTTGCCATTTTTAGCTTCAAGTGGCTGTCTGCGATTCTTGGCTTGTGGGCCATCCTCCATCTTTAAAGCACATTGCTCTAATCTCTGCTTCCATCATTACATTACTGACTTCTACCCCATTGATCCTCCTGCCTCCCTCTGAAGTACCTTTGCAATTACATTGGGCTCACTTGGGTAATCTAAGATAATCTCAACATCTCAAGATCTGTAGTTCAACCACATTTGCAGAGTCTCTTTTGGCATGTAAAGTAACACATTCACAGGTTCTGGGGATTAGTGTGTGGATATCTTTGAGGGATCATTGTTCAGCCTACCACAGATATGTTCTTGCATACCCTATCTCTGGAAGAAAAAAACTGCTGAGGATAGTTGCCTCTGGAGATAGGAAACTGGGGGCTGATGGACAAGGATAAGACAAAAACGTATGCTTTACTCAATGCCCCTTTGTACTTTTTGAGTTTATATCTCTGTATTCTGTCACAAAGTGATATATGCTCATTGTGGATATTTTAGAAATTGCAAAAAAAAGAGAAAGACACAAAAATATTAATCATAGTGCAATTGCTCAGACTCAGCCACTATTAATATTTTTATGTATTTCCTTATATTGTTTTTTTTCTATTCATAATTATGTCTGTGACAGAATAATAGCTTCCCCAAAATATTCAAGTCCTAATCCTTAGAATCTATGAACATGTTACCCTAAGTGCCAAAAGGAAATTTGCAGATGTGATTAAGGATCATGAGATGAAGAGATTATCTTGGATTTATCTGGGGTGGGCCCTTATAATCTGGGGTGGGAGGAAGAAGGGTCAGATAGAGAGAAGATGATGTGATGGTAAAAGTAGCTGTCTAGGATACAGGGAATATGTGTAGCCTCTGGTAGCTAGGAAAGTCCAGGACTGAATTCTTCCCTAGAGCTTTCAGAAAGAATGCAGCCCTACCAACACCTTTGAACTTTTGTCATCCAGAATTGTAAGATAATACATTTGTGTCATTTTAAGCTACTAAATTTGTGGTAAATTGTTTCAGTAGCATTAAGCAATTAATACTATGTCTTTAAATCATAAGCATTCCTACATATGCTAAAACATGTTTTGTGAATACTGTAATAGCTCTTTAATGTTATTGCTGTTAACTCATCTAGACTGCAAGTTGTACAAGGACAGGGACCATTTATGTCTTGATCACCATTATATTTCCAATGTCTTGTCTGCAGTGGGCCCTTAATAATTATTCATTTGGTAAATCAGTGAATACACTATAATTTATCTAACTTTTCTTTTTGAGACAGTCTCACTCTGTCGCCCGGGCTGGAGTACAGTGGCACAATTTCTGCTCACTGCCTCGACCTCCTGGGCTCAAGTGATCCTCCCACTTCAGCCTCCTGAGTAGGTGGGACTACAGGCACACACCACCACAGCCCGTTAGTTTTTGTATTTTTTATAGAGATGAGATTTTGCCTTGTTTCCTTAGGCTGGTCTCAAACGCCTGAGCTCAAGCAATCTACCCACCTTTGCCTCCCATAGTGTTAGAATTACAGGCATAAGCCACTGCACCTGGCCCCAGTGTTTTCCTTTTTAAGTAGCTCTTGCCATATATAGCTGATAATAATATTAATAATAATCTTTTAAGTGCTTTACATACTGATATAGTTTGGCTGTGTCTCCACCCAAATATCATCTTGAATTGTAGTTCCCATAATCCCCATGTGTCATTGGAGGGACCCAGTGGGAGGTAACTGAATCATGGGGGCAGTTACTGCCATGCTGCTATTCTTGTGATAGTGAGTTCTCATGAGATCTGCTGGTTTTATAAGGGGCTTTTCCCCATTTTCCTCTACACTTCTCCTTGCTGCTGCCTTGTAAAGAAGGACGTGTTTGCTTCCCCTTCCACTGTGATTGTAAGTTTCCTGAGGCCTTCCCAGCCCTGTGGAACTGTGAGTCAATTAAACCTCTTTCCTTTGTAAATTACCCAGTCTCAAGTATGTCCTTATAACAGTGTGATAACGGACTAATACACATACATTATCTCAATTTAATCCTTACGAAAAGCTCATGACTGGTAAATGCTATTATTATCCGCCTCACCCAAAGTCACATAGTAAGTAAGTGGCAGAAACTCAGATCTCTCAGGCTCCAGATTCAACACTCTTAACCATAACACTCTACAGCCTGCTAAAAAATTGGAACATCCTGTACATGCTGATTTTTATGGCTTTTTTTTTTTTTTTTTTTTTTTTTTTTTTTTACTAAATCACACATATTAACATCTTTCCATGTCATTACACATTTATTTTTATTTATTTATTTTTGAGAGGGAGTCTTGCTCTGTTGCCCAGGCTGGAGTGCAGTGGTGCAATCTTGGCTCACTGCAAGCTCTGCCTCCTGGGTTTAAGCAATTCTCCTGCCTTAGCCTCCTGAGTAGCTGAGATTACAGGCACCCTCCACCATGTCCAGCTGATTTTTGTGTTTTAGTAGAGATGGAGTTTTACCATGTTGGTCAGGATGGTCTCTAACTCTTGATCTCAAATGATCTGCCTGCCTCGCCCTCACAAAGTGTTGGAATTACAGGCATGAGCCACCGTGCCTGGCCTATTTTTAACTATCATTAAAACATGTTCTGGCCAGGTGTGGTGGCTCACGCCTGTAATCCATGCACTTTGGGAGACTGAGGTAGGAGGATCACTTGAATCCAGGAGTTCAAGACTGGCCTGGTCAATGAAGCGAGACCCTGTCTCTTCCAAAAAAAAAAAAAAAAAAATTAGGCAGAGTTGGTGGTGTGTGCTTATAGTCCCAGCAACTTGGGAGGCTGAGGCAGGAGGATTGTTTGAGCCCAGGAGGTCAAGGCGGCAGTGAGCCATGATTGTGCCACTGTACTCCAAGCTGGGTAACAGTGAGACCCTGTCTCAAAAAAAAAAAAAAAATGTTGACTAGTATTCCATTGTCTGTATCTACCATAATTTCTCAGTAAGATGTTATTACTACTAAATAGGTATTATTACTAAACATTTTAGATTTTTCCATTATAAACTTAATTCAGTTTGTTTTTATTTTTGATATGGAAAATTCAAATATATAGAGAAATAGAGAGAATGGTATAAAGAACTCCTGTGTCTCCATACCCAACTTCAACAATGATTAACATATGCCAATCTGTTATATCTATGCCCCTCACCTAGTACCTTCCACCTTGGGCCTGGATTACTTTGAAGCAAATTCTCAGACATCATATCATTTCATCTGTGAATACTTTAGCATTAAACACAATTTTTATACAGTAAAATTTGCCTCTGTTGCCTGGATTATCTTCCTAAAAACACATCTGATCAGACACTCAATAAATAGCTGTTGAATGGCTTAATCCCTTTCCCTGGTTGCTTGAAAATGCAGCTTACTCCCCACCGTCTAAGTCTAAAAGAATTAATACCAAACTTCTTTTTTTTTTTTTTTTTTTGAGAAAGAGTCTTGCCCTATCGCCCAGTCGAGAGTGCAGTGGTGCGATCTCGGCTCACTGCAACCTCCGCCTCCCGGGTTTAAGCCATTCTCCTGCTTCAGCCTCCGGAGTAGCTGGGATTACAGGTGCATGCCACCACACATGGCTAATTTTTGTATTTTGAGTAGAGACAGGGTTTCACCATGTTGGCCAGGCTGGTCTCGAACTCCTGACCTCAAGTGATCCACCCACCTTGGCCTCCCAAAGTGCTGGGATTACAGGTTTGAGCCACTGCGCCTGGCCTAAACTTCTTAATTAGACATACGAAACCCTTTATTCTGACCACAGCCCACCTCTTCAAGCTTCCTTTTCTATTATTTATTCCTATATATATCTTCCACTCCACCTACGAAACTGCTTTTTGTTTCCTGACTGTAGTCCACATTCTTCTGACCCCGTCTTTGCTTAAGATTCCATTCTTTGCCTGTGCTGTTCCCTTTGCATGCCACGCCCATCACACATTTTCTCCGTCTGGAAATACTCATTCTTCAAGCTCCAGCTCAAATTTCTTCTCTTCTATAAAGCTCTCTGCGTCACACCCAAACATAGTCAGATGACCCCTCTTCTTACTTGCAGTGCCTTTGAGTTATACTTTTATTTTTGTTTTCAGTATATTATATTGTAATTATTTAATGTTTCTGCTCCTCCTATGAGTTCCTTCAGGGCAGGAACATGTCTTATTTGTCTTCATCAAACCATAGCACCTAGCACAGATTTGTCAGATAAGTGTGCACTAAGAGTTTGTAAAATAATAATTCATTCCACAAATATTTATTGAATATCTGTATGCCAGGCACTGTCCTAGTTATGCAGATATGTTGGTGAAAGAGACAAAGTCCCTTTTATGGAGCTTAAATTTTCATAGAGAGAGACATAAAATACACTAGTAAACAAACAGATACAGTATTTTCTTACAGGAATAAATCCAATAAAGAAACAACAACAGGATGATGAAAGAGTATCATATAGCTTGTATTTTCAAGATACTTCTGGCTCTGTGCATTGAATGGATTATAGGAATGAGAGTGGAAGCAGGGCAATCAGTTTAGGAGGCTATTACAATAATCTGAGTAAGAGAATGGTGGCTTGGACTAAAGTGGTGGTGGTGGAGATGGTGAGAAATGTGTAGGGATTTAGGATATACTTAGAAAGTGAAATCATCATGACTTGCCCATGGAGGTAGCAAGGGAGAGGATATGGGGCGGGAGGGGGGGAGAGAGAGAGAGATGGAAAGAAAGAGAAAAAGAGAAGAGAAGGGAAGAGAAGAGAAAAGAGTTGAGTTTTGTTTGGACATAAATTTGAGATGCCTATTTGAAATGAATAAAACAAGAGTAGCTTTTGGTGGTCTGGCTTCATTCCCCTTTGTTTATTGTTCTCTGATATTTGGGAACAGGGGTGATAGAAGGAAGAAAATCATTTCTCTGTGACATTCAAGTCGCTACAGTTTACCTAGGGTTTTCTTATATCCCACCCTTTCCAAATGTTAGATGGTAACAAGGTGTTGTTCCTCGCCCCTCTCCTTCCTTCTTTGATTTACAAAATAAACCGACCCACACAGCTGACCCTTAGCAAGGGCTGTGTAGGTCTGCGAAGTTTAATAACAGTTGCAGATAGATTGGCTAAGAGAAGTCAACTGGTGGGTGGCAGGGCAAATAATGGATTCATCAGAGCCAAATATGTATATTAGTTTCCCCAGTATATATGACAACTTGCTGGTAGCAAATGCATCTTAGAATTAAGACACTGCTAAACAGTAAAGATGATTGTTCAGTTTTGGGTTTGGCCTTATTTTGAAACATTAGACCCTAGAGTTTGGATACTGGCCCAGTGAGGCCACTGGCAAAAAATATTAGTGCAGATTCAGGATTTTTATATTTCTGGAACTCTACGCTATATTCTTGGAGACTGCTGCCAAAGTGGGCCTGGCCACAGAAGTCTGCCTTTTATGCCATAGAAAATAACTGCTTTAAAAAAAAAATCTTTAAAAGAAAAGGTTTATTCATTGTAGTTTCTTGTCTAGTTTCAGGAAGGGGTTAAATTTGGCTTTGATTAGTAGTGGGTTTGGATGGAGTTATCATAAATTGTGTCCAGAAAAATCAGAAAAGCTATTTTTTCCCAAAGCCATCTTCTCAAAAGATTCTATTTAAATGTTGGCCCTTCTTCTCTTGGGGCTGAAAGCTTTGATGTTCTCCTTTCTCTGGCTTGTGGTATTGTATCAGTAAGTTAATTGCTGGTTCACAACAGTTTGTGGTTAAGTCCTTGGAATTAGAATTTTTATTCCAACTGATTTACCTTTGGGTTGACGAGTAGCAGAAAGAAAGGGTTCATTGTTTCCAATCTACAAGGCAGAGTAAATAATGCAGATTGGTGGGAAGCATTTCAGAGCAGGCATTAAAAATAGTAAATTATATTAATAAGCAAAGCCTCTCCAACTCCACCCTCTTGACTCTTGGGATGAAACTGATAAACAACCATCCATGTTCTTTTATTGGCTCCAAACACATGCAACCAGCAGAGCAAACAACTTGCTGCTGTATGCACACTTTTCCAATCTTTGTTTTTACTTGCCCCTAACTCAGACTTACTTAGATTTCAAATGTGAACGGCAGAGTCTAATGGAATTCACTGTTTGTGATTTTTTGAAGCAAATGGTTGTTAAGAAACATCTGGTTGTAGTTAATAAAGTTCCTCCTGTGTGTGTGCAAGTATGTGTGTGTGTGTGTGGGTGAGAGATATGTTTTAACTTATGACTGCTTGCCACATTCAGATCTTATTCTTGTCATGCTGGGTTCCAGAAGATAACTAGTTAATCACACTAGTTTCAGAATATGAAATGTAGAGGAATTTTTTCTTTTCCTTTTTCATTTCATTCTCTTTTTACCAAACAAAACATGACTGACTGTTTCATCACTCTTCACCTTAATAGGACAGTCACAGTTTAACGGTATTCTTTGTTATATTGGCCTACAGCAAGGAATTTTAGAAGTTGCCGAGATCTTAATTATTTTGTCCAGTTATTTCTGGGGGAGGGTGGGTAATCTGCTTTAGCCATTGGACAGGATAGTTCTTCATCGTTTGTCTGTGCTGGGCATTGCTAGATGTCTAAATACCCGCAGTGCTCCCCCAGCCATTGTGCCAAGCAAAATCACCTCTGCATCTTGCCAAATGTCCCCCAGGAGCAGTACTACTTTGAGGTTGAAACTACTGATCTAGTTTAAACCCTTCCTATTTCAGAGGGGAAGACTGAGGGCCAGAGGGACCTGTTCAAGGCCACATAACTGGACTGCAACCCAGTTCTTCTGAGTCCTAGATTAGTGTCCTTTCTCACAATATATTTTGAGGGGCTTATTTAAATATATTTATACTGACTTTTCTTAAAAAAGTAATTTAAATAGTTTTTGGGGTACAGGTGGTTTTTGGTTACATGGATAAGTTTTTCAGTGGTGATTTCTGAAATTTTCATGCACCCATCACCCAAGCAGTGTACACTGCACCCAGTATGTAGTCTTTTATCCCTCACCCTCCTCCCAACCTTCCCCCAGAGTCCCCAAAGCCTGTTATATCATTCTTATGCCTTTGCATCCTCGTAACTTAGTTCGCACTTACAAGCGAGAACATACAATATTTGATTTTCCAGTCCTGAGTTACTTCACTTAGAATAATGGCCTCTAACTCTGTCCAAGTTGCTGCAAAAGACAATATTTTGTTCCTTTTATGGCTGAGTAGTATTCCATGGTTATTCTGATGGTTTTTGTGCCCTTAGAGCTTTTTGACTAGTGAGAGGGGCTTCCTAGGCATAAGTATGATCAAAAGGTGGTGGAACACGGAATTTACCTAAAGCATAATATACCCTCATTTTAATTTAATCACGAAAATTTGTTGAATGCCTGCTATGTGATAGTCTGGGAAAATAGTAGTCTCATAACCCTCTACTTTTGAAATAATATAAATGGAAAGGGGTGGTGATATGAAGGAAATTACTTAACAATTTAGAGGGTGACCAGTTTTTAAAAGTTGAAATGCAATGAAATGCTTATTTCATACTGGATTACTTATTCTCTAGGAATCAAGTACAATAACCAGCTTCTTTATTTTTTCTTCAGTCACCCCTCCCCTGTATAAATTTCTCCCCACTTTCCAGTTATTTAGCCCAGGTCAGAGTGACGAATGATAAGGTACCTGGCAAAGGTTCCTCCTGAGGGAAACAATTCCAAACTCACTCCCTGGTCAAGTTGCTTCTAGAACTTGGCTTTGTCACCAGTAACACTGAGGCAAAGATGTAAACAGGGAACAATCTTCTCTGCCATGGAATTTTTGTCTGAGATTACTAAAATGCAATTAGGTCTCTCATGGATGAGAGAAAGAATTGCAAGAACAAGTTGGAGCTCTCTGGGGATCCCTAGGGGGTTGTCCTCTTCTGGAGGGCGTGTTGTTTTCCATTTACTTTTTCTTGTTTTCCATGTTGAGCTTCCCTTTGGAGGATGTTCCTCCAACATTGCCTGTTTTTTTTTTTTTTTTTTTTTTTTTTTTCCTGAGATGGAGACTCGCTGTCACCCACGCTGGATTACAATGGTATGACCTTGGCTTGCTGCAACCTCCACCTCCTGAATTCAAGAAATTCGCCTGCCTCAGCCTTATGAGTAGTTGGGATTACAGGAGTGCACCACCATGCCCGGCGAATTTTTTTGTTGTATTTTTAGTAAAGGCAGGGTTTCACCATATTGGCCAGGCTGGTCTCGAACTCCTGACCTCAGGTGATCTGCCCACCTTGGCCTCCCAAAGTGCTGGGATTACAGGTGTGAGCCACCATGCCCAGCCAAACATTGCCTGTTTAATTCCTTTTAGGTCATGCCAAAGTGCTCTCTGAGACAACTTAGCAGTCTGCACTTGGTCTGAGATGAGAGGTGACCTATTTTTCTCCTCCTTCATTTCTGATCCTATTCAATAGCATTTTGTTTCTTTATTTCTTGGTAGAGATGGAGTCTGTCTATGTTGTCCAGTCTGGTCTTGAACTCTTGCCTCAAGTGATCCTCCCATCTTGGCCTCACATAATGTTGGGATTCCAAGCATGAGCCACTGAGCTTGGCCTCAGTAGCATTTTCAGTGTTAGTTCCATCCTTAGTATGATGACCCTCATTCCTCCTCCTAAGTGGACCACACACTACAGAGATCTTGCCTATCACCGAAAACAAAAGTGGACTTCATGAATTCTATGGGCTTTGACCAACTAGTGTTAATAACTTGCTTTTGGGGAGAGCCCTTTTTCTGTTCTACTCTCTGTTCCAACTCATCTATAGATAAAAGATCTATTTTTTTGGGGGGTTTAAAAAATAAGTTTATTGAGATAAAAGTCACATACCATAAAATTCACCCATTTGTAATGTCTCATTCAATGTTTTTTAGTATATTCACAGAGTTGTGCAACCATCACCACAATCAATTTTAGAATATTTTCATCACTCTGAAAAGAAACATTGTACCCATTATGAAGAAGGCCTACTCTTAAACTTAGTTCATTATCAATAATAGTAATATTTGCTGAGGGCTTATTCTGTGTATTAGGCTGAGTACTTGCCTTTGTTATCTCATTTAATACTTATAAACATCCTGTGAATTAGGGACTAATATTATTCCCATTTTACAGATGAGGAAACTGAGGCATGTAGAAGTTTAAAACTTGTTCCTATCCAAACTGGTTGCACGTGGTGAATCCTAGATTCTAACTTAGGCCATCTGGTGCCATAGCATTTTATTTTATTTTATTTTATTTTTATTTACTTTTTAAGACAGAGTCTCGCTCTGTTGCCCAGGCTGTAGTGCAGTGGCCCAGTCTTGGCTCACTGCAAACTCTGCCTCCCAGATTCAAGTGATTCTCCTGCCTCAGCCTCCTGAGTATCTGGGACTACAGGCATGCACCACCATGCCTGGCTAATTTTTGTATTTTTGGTAGAGACGGGGTTTCACCATGTTGGCCAGGCTGGTCTTGAACTCCTGACCTCAAATGATCCACCTGCCTTGGCCTACCAAAATGCTGGGATTACAGGTGTGAGCCATTGTGCCTGGCCTGGTGCCATAGCTTTTAACAAATCATAACACTGTCACATTTTGTTCATAGGATAGGACCAAGCACAGTTTTCACTCCCTTTCATTTACATGAACTATAATTTGAGATTTTCTGTCATAAACAGGTCACTGAGTCAGTATTTATTAATCACTTGTTACATATACCAGACACTGGGACAGAAGCAATATGGGTTGCAGAGAGGAGAGAGAAAGAAAGAGACAGCGAGAGAGAGAGAGAGAGAGAGAGAGAGAGAAAGGAAAGAGGAGAGAAGAGAGAGAGAGATTGACCCTATCCTCAAGAAGTTTGCCATCTAATTGGTGTGTCTGGTCGACCTTGTAGAGCCACACTTGAGAGGTGCCATACACATGCCACAGACGGTTGGTACTGTTAGGTTGGAGTGATGAGAAAAGGCTTCCTGAAAGAAGTGGTCTGTAGCAGAACCTAGGTGAACCTAGGTGGAAATAAAATCCAATGGATAGGAGTGGGAATGCCAGGAAGTATGTTGGAAGGACCTTGAAATAGGTTGGAGATGGTTGGGAGACCTTTGTGCAAATCAGACTGTGGAGGGCCTTGCATGTCAGATGAAATAGTTTGTTAAATGAATGTTTATTTGTGCCAAGCACTCTTGCAGCCACTGGGGGTAGAGCAGTGGGCAAAAGGCAAAAAAATCCCTATCCTCAAGGAACTTGAATTCTATTCGGGGAAATGGATGAAAAACAAATAAGTCAGTTGTATGATCAGATAATGTGATAAAACAAAGAAGGGAGCATAGGAAGTGTCATGTGTAGGGGGTAGTGGCTATATATTTAGATTTTGAAATTTTTCATTTAGATAGCAGACAGCCATTGACAAACTTCTCATACTATGTTTTGGCATGGTGTTTATCAATGGGATTGCCTAAGAGAAGGAGAGCTTTATAAGTGAGAAGTGAGTCTTGGAGAGGCTTAGAGGAAGGTAGGAAGGTCTAGGGCAAGTGGGAGCTAGGTGTAACCTCTGAGTCTTGCAGCTGTGGTATAGTGGAAGAAGCGCTGGATTTGGATACATACGCTTTGAACTCTGGCAGGAACCTTAGGTCACTTCACTACTCTAAGCTTCATTTCGTCTTCTGTATAGTGGGTTTAGGAGCACCTAACCAACAAGTGTTATCAAGATTACTTGAGAAGGCTGGGTGCAGTGGCTCACGCCTGTAATCCCAGCACTTTGGGAGGCTGAGGTGGGTGGATCACCTGAGGTCAGGAGTTTGAGACCAGCCTGGTCAACATGGTGAAACCCTGTCTCTACTAAAAATGTAAAAATTAGCTGGGTGTGTTGGCGTGAGCCTGTAATCCCAGCTATTCAGGAGGCTGAGGCAGGAGAATGGCTTGAACCTGGGAGGCGGAGGTTGCAGTGAGCCGAGGTCAGTCATGCCACTCACTCCAGCCTGGGCGACAGAGTGAGAGTCCATCTCAAAAAAAAAAAAAAAAAAAAAAAAAAAAAACAGATTACTCGAGATAATGTGAGTGAAATCTTCGTTAGTTGTATAGTCCTCTACAAATGTGAAAAGTTAGCCCTTCTGGACAGTGCCTGTGAAAATCACAGTGCTGTTCTTTTAAGTCTTTCCAGGAATCCGATAGTGGTAATTGAATTTTTCATGTCAACAAAGTCATAAATTAGAATCTTAAATCACAAAGCACAGTTGGTACGAGGCACTCTATAAGAGGTACTGAGCTAGATGGTGGGAGGCTAGTGGTGGCCAAGGCAGCCTTCAGGGAGTTTTCTTTGTGCTATGTTTAAGTCTGCCAGCATGGAACAAGGGAAGCATGACTGAGGAGTAGGTGCTCCATGCAGTGTGGCCACACTCTTTCTGTGGCCTTGCCTCTGTCCTTTATAGCAACCAGTAACACGCCTACTGAGCAGAACCATGTGTCGTTCCATGATCTCTCTCTTTATCTCTGTTTCCTATTTCTTTCTCCCTTTCCATCTCATTTATTTCTCTGTGCTTCCCCCACCCGCAATTCATTCCTTTGCACCTACTTCCATCTGCCTGAAGTGCTCTTCCGTGCCATATTTTCCTGGCAAACTTTAAGTTCACATCCTCAACTTCTGTCTCCCCTCCTCTAGAAAGCCTTCTCTGATCTTTCTGCTGTCCGAGTTATTGCATTGAATTGCAGTTGCTCCATTTGAGTCTCTTTCACTAGAATGAGTTCTTCGAGGGCAGGGATTGTGCTTTGTCTGTCTCTGGGTCCCTGGTTCTTAGTGCTAGGATTGGCATTAAGGAAATGCTTGCTGATTTGAAGTAATTGTAAAAGTGGAAGACTATACAGATAACCAAGCCTTATCTAGGAAATCCTTTAAGACTTCTCTATTTATACATCTTTTATGAACTGAAACATAAACCACAGACTCAGTGACTAAAGAGCAGATCAGGGGGAGGCTATAGAATATGGTAATAAGACTATATTGCAAAGTGTTGTGAACATAATTCTAGAGCCAGACCACGTTATAGCTCCTTCACTTCCTAGCTGTGGGGCCTGGCACATCTCTCTGTGCCTCAGTTTTCTCATCCATAAAATGAAGATTATAATAGTCCTTACTTTGTAGGGTTGTTTTGGGAATTATATAATTTAATATACATAAAATGCTTACCAACCTGGGCAACATAGGAAGACCCTGTCTCTACAAAAACATTTTTAAAAAAATTAGTTGGGTGTGGTGCCATGTGCCTGTAGTCCTAGGTAGTCAGGAGGCTGACATGGGATCATCACTTGAACACAGGAGTTCAAGACCATCCTGGACAATAGAGGAAGACCCTGCCTCTACATAGAAAGAAAAGAAAAACTGGAGACAGTTCCTGGCACATAGCAAGCACTCTATAAATGTTAGCTCTTCTCATCTAAGTAAAATAGAGGCTTATTCAAATAAAGGAAGTTTGGGATAAGTCTAGAGATCATTTTTTTTTTTTTCTCTTCAGGGATCCCTGTTCTGAATCTTTTTTTCAGATCCCTGTTCTGAATCCTCCCACCTCAGCCTCCCAAGTAGCTAGGACTACAGGTGTGCACCTCCATGCCCTGCTAAGTTTTAAAATATTTTTGTAAAGAGACCAGTTCTCACTATGTTGGGCATGCTGGTCTCCAACTCCTGGCCTCAAGTGATCCTCCTGCCTCAGCCTCCCAGAGGCTGGGATTCCAGGTATGAGCCACCATGTCTGGCACATTTTCAGTTTTTCATGATTACAGTACAGCTGCTGTAAACATTATTATATGTTTTTTTTTGTGTGTGTGTGAACACACATTATTTCTAGAGGGTAAATGCCCATGGGTGGGACTGTGCACTCATATATGTACATGTTTAATTTTATAAGAAACTTCCAAACCATTTTCTAGAGTGGCTGTGACAATTTATATTCCCACTAGCAATGTATAAGAATTCCAGCTTCTCTCTATCCTTGGCAGCACGTGGTATGGCCACTTTGTTATTTTAGCTTTGCTAATAGGTGTGAAGTGGAATCTTGTCTGGGTGTTAGTTTGCTTTTCCATAATGACTAATGATGTTGAATGTATTTTCAGGCGCTTAATTGCCATCCATGTATCTTTGGTCAAATATCTGTTCAAATATTTTGCCTACTAATGTAATTGGTTGTTAATTTTCTTTATTGAATGTTACATATTCTGTTTACATAATATAATAACGTTTAGTGAATCTTTTATGTATTCTGAGTATGGGTTCTTTGTCAGATATATGATTTGCAAATATTGTCTTCTAGTTGATGGCTTGTCTTTTCTAAAATCATCTTATGAAAAAAATTACCCAGGTATAGTGATGCATGCCTGTAGTCTCAGCTATTTGGGAGTCTGAGGCAGGACGATTCCTTCAGCTGGAGAGATCAAGGCTGCAGTGAGCTATGATTATGCCACTGCACCCCAGCCTGGGTGACAGAATCAGACCCTGTCTCAAAACCAAAACAAAACAAAACCCCAAATCCTCTCATTAGGGTCTTTCACAGAGCAAAATATTTTAATTTTGATGAAGTTCAATTTATTTAGTTTTTTTCCCTGTGTTTTTTTCTTTTTTTTTTCTGTTATTTTTTGTTTGTTTGTTTGTTTGTTTTGAGATGGAGTCTCACTCTGTTGCCAGCCTGGAGTGCAGTAGCGCTATCTCGGCTCACTGCAACCTCTGCCTCCCAGGTTCAAGCCATTCTCCTGCCTCAGCATCCTGAGTAGCTGGGACTACACGTGCATGGCACCATGCCCAACTAATTTTTGTATTTTTAGTAGATACAGGGTTTCACCATGTTGGCCAGGACAGTCTTGATCTCTTGACCTCGTGATCCTCCCGCCTTGGCCTCCCAAAGTGCTGGGATTACAGGCATCAGCCACTGTGCCCTGGATTGTGCTTATGGATGCCTCAGAATACTTCACCTAACCCTAGATCATGGAGATTTTATCTTATGTTTTCTTCTAGACATTTTAGCATTTTAGGTTTTATATTTAGATTTGTTACCTATTTTGAGTTATATTTTTGTGTATGGTGTGAGGTTTAGTTAGAAGTTTTTTTTTTTTTTTTTTCTTCCCCCAATTGCACTAGCACCATTTGCCACAACTTAACTGTGACACCTTAGAAATCACTTAACCTGTCATGGCCTCACTCTTCTTTTCTCTAAAATGGGGATAATGATAGCATGTAGTTCATGTGGTTAAAGGAAAGATTCCAGACTACTATTTAAATATATAAATGCCTAGCACACAACAAATAGCTATTATTAGTATTCATTTTATAGAGTTTCAAATTTTGCTGTTTAATTTCGTGATTGACAAAATTTGATAACACGTAATACACATTGTCCCTTTTCATCCCTTCCAAGGATGTTGGGGTACATGGGCCAGTGCTGAGGTAGGGTTCTGGTAGATGGATTTTTTTGGGATGATGACTGAAACCACTTGTAGTCAAGAAATGATATTAATTTCCAGTTGGGAGGGGAACTAAGGCCAGAATCAGTTCAATAAAGGCAAGAGTGTGTAGCCAGAAACACAAAATGAAAAATGAAGTTATATGTGATGGATCAAATGAGTAAAGGAAAAGGGTTCTGGACTCTGTGAATAAAGCAAGATGTTGGGGCTCCCTCTTACAGAAGGAACACTGGTCCTTTATTCTTGTTTAAAAGTGTCGAACTTGGTTTTTCTCTTCAAGATGCCCTTCAGTATCTGCGTTGGGAGCCTCTTGCCCTGTTCTCCAAACAAATCCAGTCTAAGACCGTGTTTTGCTGTGAGCACTGCTGCTTTGGTGTCAGTAACCTGGTAATGTGCCAGTTCCCCGTTGGGGAGGCTTTCTGAAACATACTGCTCAGCAGAGCTGAAAAGGCTGAAGAACCTTCTCCAGAAGCTGATTGTGCCTATGGTAGGTCTTGGTCACAGAGCCATTTCCAAAGCTGTATACCACAGCAAGTTTGTCCATCCTCTCTGTGCTCTCTGGCCCTGCATGCCATGTAGGCTCCCCAGCAAATCTCCTTAGTCTCCCTGAGAAAGAGCTGACAGTTGCGATGTCTTTTTTTTTTTTTCTTAAACTTCCTCTTTGATCAGTGTTCTGAGATCCTAGGTGAATACATTTTTTGTTGTGACAAGCATGTGCAAGATACACAGAAAGGAAGTAATGCTATGGAAAAGTTGTAGTCACAACCAGTCTGACCAGAGATCCTTATCAGTCTGGTCAAGTGTAATGTTTTACCTGCTTGGAGTAGTGTCACTGGAAACTGACACTGCAATTGAAATGGTCTTTGAGCTTCCAGATGTGGCAAAACAAATGATTTATTGTACAGCACCAAGACACAACTTAGTTTGGTATTTTATGTGTACATCTCCAAGATAATAATGGCACCTGACTTCAGCCCTTTATAGTTTACAAAGTCCTGTCATGTTTCCTATTTAATTTGATTCTTACAATAAGAATGAAAGAGATAGGATAGGGATTAGTATTCATATTTTACAGATGCCGGCAGAGTTGGAGGGGTACACAATGGTCAAGAGCATAGGTTCTGAGGCATATTTTGGTAAAATATATAACATAACATTTTTGATTTTGACCATTTGTAAGTATACAGATCAGTGGCGTTGGTTACATTCATAATGTAATATAACCCACTGTACCTGGCTGTGGGTTTCTTTTGATGTGGAAATATAGTTGTTCCAGCTCCATTTGTTGAACAGACTCTTCTTTCTCTGTTGAATGAATTTGCCTTCCATGTCGATTTTTGACCTAAGCTCTCTTTTGTCTGATATTAGCAGAGCCACTTCAATTCTCTTTTGGTTACTATTTTCATGAAATTGCTTTTTCCATCTTTTAAGTTTCAATCTATTTTTGTCGTTGGGTCTAAAGTGAGTCTGTTGTAGATAACATATACAGTCATGTGTCACTTAACAATGGGGATACATGGGTGGGCATGGTGGCTCATGCCTGTAATCCCAGCACTTTGGGAGGCCGAGGTGGGTGGATAAGGTCTGGAGTTTGAGACTAGCCTGGCCAACATGGTGAAACCCTGTCTCTACCAAAAATACAAAAATTAGCCGGATATGGTGGCACGTGCCTGTAGTCCCAGCTACTTGGGAGGCTGAGGCAGGAGAATTCTTTGAACCCTGGAGACAGAGGTTGCAGTGAGCCAAGATCACATCACTGCAGTCCAGCCCCACAGCCCAGGTGACTGAGTGAGACTCCGTGGAAAAAAAACAAAACAAAACCAACCAACCAACCAACCAACCAAACAACAACAACAAAAAACCGGGGATACTGAGAAATATGCCATTAGGCAATTTTGTTGTTTTGTAAACATCATAAAGTGTATTGACACAAACCTGTATGGCACAGCCTACTATGAACCTACCTAGGCTATATGGTACAGTCTGTTGCTCCTAGGCTACAAACCTGTAACTACATGTTACTGTACTGAATACTATAGGTAATTATAACCCAACAGTAAGTATTTATATATCTAAACATTGAAAAGGGCTGGGCACAGTGGCTCATGCCTCTAATCCTGGCATTTTGGGAGGCTGAGGCAGGTGGATTGCTTGAGCCCAGGAGTTCAAGACCAGCCTGGACAGCATGGTGAAACTCTGTCTCTACAAAAAAACCCACAAAAATTAGCCTGGTGTGGTGGCTCACGCCTATAGTCCCAGTTACTCAGGAGGCTGAGGTGGGAGGATCAATTGAGCCTGGGAGTTTGAGGCTTCAGTAAGCCATCATAACGCCACTGCACTCCAACCTGGCTGACAGAACGAGACCTTTTATTGAGAAAAAAAAGAAAGAAAGAAAAAGAAAAAACTTAAAAGGTATAGGAAAAATATGGCATTATGATGTTATGGAACCACTGTTGCATATGTGGTCTGTCATTGACTGAAGCATTGTTATACTGCATATAACTGTAGTTAGATCCTATTTTTTAAATCCATATTGTGAGTCTCTCTGCCTTTGTATTGCAGAATTCACACCGTACGTTTAAAGTAATTACTGATAAGGAAGGGCTTACTTCCAACATTTTGGTATTTGTTTTCTGTATATCTTATAACTTTTACATCCTCATTTTCTCCATTACTGCTTTCTTTTGTATTAATTGATTTTTTTGTAGCGGACCATTTTAAGTCCCTTCTTCTTTTTATGTTTATATTTTATTTGTGGTTACCATGGGGATTACATTTAACATCATATATTTATAACAAATGAGTTTGAATTGATACCAACTTCACACTTATAACATACAAATCTCCACTGTTTTATAGCTCTGTCCCCTTTCCTGTGTATTGTTGTCACAAATTACATCTTTCTACATACTGTGTTCAATAACATAGATTTATAATTATTTTAAAGCACTTAAAAACAATGTAGGATATAAAAAAGTAGAGTTATAAACAAAAAGTTCGATAATGCTGGCTTTTATATTTGCCTATGTAGTTACCTTTACCAGAGATCCTTATGTCTTAATGTGGTTTTGAGTAACTGTCTAGCATCTTTTTTTAAATTTAAATTTTAATATTTATTTATTTATTTATTTTTGAGATGGCGTCTCACTCCATTGCCCAGACGTGAGTGCAGTAGTGCTATGTCAGCTCACTCCTCCACCTCCACCTCCTCGGTTCAAGCAGTTCTCCTGCTTTAGCCTCCCAAGTAGATGGGATTGCAGGTGTATACCACCATACCCAGCTAATTTTTGCGGTTTT
The DNA here is from genome assembly GCF_049350105.2 of Macaca mulatta. Lineage (NCBI taxonomy): Eukaryota > Metazoa > Chordata > Mammalia > Primates > Cercopithecidae > Macaca > Macaca mulatta. The sequence goes on along the minus strand of NC_133426.1, from coordinate 74,889,062 downwards.
TAGTACAGATGGAGTTTCACCATGTTGGCCAGGCTGGTCTTGAACTCCTAACCTCAAATGATCCACCTGGCTTGGCTGGGATCACCTCCCAAAGTGCTGGGATTACAGGTGTGAGCCATTGTGCCTGGCTGGTTCAGCATCTTTTTATTTCCACTTAAAGGATTCCCTTTAGCATTTCTTGTAGGGCAGGTCTATTGGTAATGAACTCCCGCAGCTTTTGTTTATCTGGGAAGGTCTTACTTTCTCCTTCAGTTTTGAAAGACCATTTTGCCAGATGCAGAATTCTTGGTTGACATGATATATATATATATATATATATATATATATATATATATATATATATATATTTCAGCAATTTATGCCATCCCACTGTCTTCTGGTCTCTGTGGTTTCTGATGAGATATTGGTTGTTAGTCTTAATGAGGAGCCTTATATATGGTAAGTTGCTTTTTTCTTGCAGCTTTCAAGATTGTCTCTTTATCTTTTGACAATTTGTTTATAGGATGCCTCAGTGCGGATCTCTTTGAATTTATCTTCCTTGAGTTTAAGCTTCTTAGATGTCTAGATTCATGTCTTTCATCAAATTGGGGACATTTTTGGCCATTATTTCTTTAAACATTCTTTTGTCCCTTTCTCTTCACTTTCTGGCAGTCTAACAGTATGTAATTTTGTCTGCTTGATGATGTCTCAATGACCCTTAGACTGTTAATCTTTAATTTCTCTATCTTAGTGATATTGTCATTTTGTTTATATATCATTTCCTGATTTTTTGTTCTTCATGTTTTCCTTTAGCTCTTTTAGCATATTTAAGACAGTGTTTTTGAAGTCTTTGTCTACTAAATCTGATGTCTGGACTTCCTCAGGAACAGTTTCAGTCAGTTTATTTTGTTCTTTGAATAGGCTGTGCTCTCCTGTTTCTTTGTTTGTCTTGTGATTTTTTGTTGTTGTTGTTGAAAAAAATTTGAATATTATAATGTGCTAACCCTGGATATCATATTCTCTCCCTTCTCCAGGAGTTGCTGGGTTTTTTTTTTTTTTTTTTTTTGTGGTTATTGTTGTTGTTTTATAGAGGTGGAGTCTTGCTATGTTGCATAGGCTGGTTTTGAACTCCTGGTCTCAGGTGATCCTCCCGCCTCAGCCTCCAGAGTAGCTAGGACTAAAGCGTGTGCCACCATGTCTAGGTTTTTTTTTTTTTTTTTTCCCCGAGAAGGAGTCTCACTCTGTTGCTCAGGCTGGAGTGCAGTGGCAAGATCTCGGCTCACTGCAACCTCCACCTCCTGGGTTCAAGCGATTCTCCTGCCTCAGCCTCCTGAGTAGCAGGGACTACAGGCACGTGCCACCATGCCTGGCTAATTTTTTGTATTTTTAGTAGAGATGGGGTTTCACTGTGTTGGCCAGGATGGTCTTGATTTCCTGACCTCATGATCCACCTGCCTTGGCCTCCTAAAGTGCTGGGATTACAGGCGTGAGCCACTGTGCCTAGCTATTTTTTCTTATTGTTAAAATTCTTAGTAGTAGTTTGGTTTACTTACTTTTCCAAACTACTTCTGCAAAGACTATGGCTTGTCCTGTATCGTCACTGAAGTCACTGTTCCTTAGATTGTGTTCAGTGAGAATTTTGACAGAGTTTCTTAAATACAAGGAGCTAAAAACAAACAAATAAACAAATAAAAACCACCTCTAATCGTCTTTCCTGATTGGTTGTGTGTGTGGGTACTGCTTCAGTACTTAACCAGACTTGCATTGTACCTAGAAATTGGCTCAAGGTGAAAGCTTAGTACTCTCAGAACTTTTCTGAGTATGCTTGTTTTCTGGGGCATGCATGTAGCTTTCTAAATTCCCCATATACATAGTTGCTTTTTTTTTTTTTTTTGAGATGGGGGGTCTCACTATGTTGCTCAGACTGGAGTGCAGTGGTGTGATTATGGCTCACTGCAGCCTCTGCCTCCTGGGCTCAAGTGATTCTCTGCCTCAGCCTCATGAATAGCTGGAACTACAGGTGCACAACACCATGCCAAGCTAATATTTTTTTTTTGTTTTTATTATTTGTGCTGATGAGGTCTTGCTATGTTGCCCAGGCTGGTCTCCCACTCCTGGCTTCAAGCGATCCTTCTGCCTCGGCCTCCCAAAGTGGTGGAATTACAGGCATGAGCCACCACACCTGGTCAACAGTTGCTTTTGAATGTCCTCATTGTCCAAGGAAACCACTCATCCGCCCCCCCATTAGCTTTTTCTCACATCTCTTAGCCAATGTATTGTTTGTTCCAACTATAATAATATGCCCCAGACATCTGAGGGTTATTAGGTCAGCGTGCAGTGTTTTTGGGCACTTCTCACCATTTCTAGCTTGAGTTCTGTATTAGGTAAAACAACCACAAGTGCCTGTCCTTAGTTCTTCAGGTAGTCTCCAGACTAGTTTGAACAGATGTGTATTAGTCTGTTCTCACAATGCTATAAAGAACTGTCTGAGACTGGATAATTCATAAAGGAAAGAGGTTTAATTGACTCACAGTTCTGCATGGCTGGGGATGCCTCAAGAAACTTACAATCATGACCGAAGACACCTCTTCACAGAGTGGCAAGAGAGAGAATGAGTGCCCAGTGAAGGAGGAAGCCCCTTATAAAACCATCAGATCTCGTGAGAACTCACTCACTATCACAAGAACAGCATGGGGGAAACTGCCCCCATGATTCAATTATCCCTTGACAGGTGGGGATTATTACAATTCAAGGTGAGATTTGGGTGGGGACACAGAGCCAAACCATATCAAGAAGTATACAATAATTTGTATTTAAGGTCTGCTCTACTCCCTCTGGAATCAGGGCACAGGGCTGCACACTGGGAACATAGGCTACCATCACTTTAAAACAAAAAATGCCACTGTGCTAGAGAAATGGTGGGTTAAAGGCAAGTAAAAATGCCACAAAACTTTCCTACCATTTTGAGGTTACCTGTTTTTTGATTCAGCATTCACCTGGGTCACGTAAAGTTTTGACTTTTTTCCAGAGTTCAATAAAGTTGATTCTGAGAGTTTCTGCTTGTGGGGTTTTTCTTTTTTTTCTCCTGAGACAAGAGTCTCGCTCTGTTGCCCAGGCTGGAGTGCAGTGGTGTGATCTCGGTTCACTGCAACATCTGCCTCCTGGGATCAAGTGATTCTCCTGCCTCATCCTCCTGAGTAGCGGGCATTTCAGGTGCACACCAGCACACCCTGCTAATTTTTTTGTATTTTTAGTAGAGATAGAGTTTCATCATGCTGGCCAGGCTGGTCTCAGACACCTGACCTCAAGTGATCTGCCTGCCTCGGCCTCCCAAAGTGCTGGGATTACAGGCATGAACCACCATGCATGCCTGGCCTCTGCATGTGTTTTTGATGTTTCTGTGGGAGAACAAGAGCTTGGAGCTGCCTGCTCCACCCATTTTGCTGATGTCACTCTGAGTACACTTTTTAATCCACACTCCCTAATTTATAATAGCGTCTCGGCTCCATCACTTACTAACTGTAACCTTGAACTAGTTACTTAACCTCTCTGTTTTCTCTAGTGCAAAATTGGGTATAAAGATAGTACTTACGTCAAAGGATAGTTGTAAGAATTAAATAACATAATTCATGTAAAGACATCAGTATAGTGTGTGGTATGTTAAGTGCTCAGTAAACATTACTTATCTTTGGAAATTACACCATAATTATGTGTACCACTAAGAAAGGACAAAATGTCAGTTAGCATATGACATGCCATTGATAGTAAAATGTATCCTAATTTCAAAAATGTTAAAATGTAAAATATGATGACTGGGCATGGTGGCTCAAACCTGTAATCCCAGCACTTTGAGAGGTCAAAGTGGGAGGACTGCTTGAGGCCAGGAGTTTCAGACCAGCCTGGCCAACATAGTGACACCCTGACTGTACACACGGGCACACACATACATACACACACACACACAAATTAATTAGCTGGGCATAGTGGTGAATGCCTGTCGTTCCAGCTACTTGGGAGGCTGAGGTGGGAACATTGCCTGAGCCCGGGAAGTCAAAGCTGCAGTGAGCCATGATTTTGCCACTGCACTCCAGACTGAGAGACAGAGTGAGACCCTGTCTCAATTTAAAAAAAGTCAAATAGATGTATTTTACAACTTATTAATTATCATATCACCATCATTATCACTGTGATTACCAGTTCTCACCTGGTGCAGCTTTTACATTTTGCAGGCGAGGCAGCTAGGCCTAGAGAGGGTAAGTGACTTGCTCATGGATATGTAGACATTTATGTCATAGCCAGATCTAGATCAGGTTTCCTGATTCTTATTCTGGGTACCCAGAGAGACGGGGGCCCCAGTCTTTCACAACTAGTAGTTTATATTATAAATATTGTTCTGTTATGTCTCACCTTTGTAGGTGTGTTAGATTTTCATCAGTAATGTGATCAAAGTGAGAAGAAAAGGAGGAATTTCTTTCTTTCTTTCTTTTTTTTTGGAGAAAAATTTGCTAAAGTCTAGCTGAGTAAGTTGAGTCTTTTCTGAGAGCATGGGTGTGGGATTAAAAATCAGATGTCACTCTTGCCATGAGACCTTGGATAGTCACTTAGCTTCTTTGAGCCAAACAGTGCTAGAAATCTCAAGAAAAAAAAAAAAGGGAATAATTGCTACTCCATAGAGTTGTTTCAGAGTGTGAAATGGCATCACTTCTAAGAATACTGACTGGCACATGGTAGATTTCCACTCAATGGTGGTTCTCTTTTCTACTCCTTCGAGAGTAGTGGGCTCAGTGACGTTCTCCCTGCTCAGCTCAAACTTTATGAGTGTGTAGAATTAGATCAACATTGTTCTCTGTGGTGAATTTGTTAGTGGCTGAGGGAAAGGTAGCAGCTGGAAGCTGTAATTCTCTCGAGAGACATTCCTACTGCTGAGTGAGGAGGAGAGCACAGCTGTTTGTGGAAAATGACCAAAATGGTAATTGCCTCATGTCAGCTGGCACATTCTGAGACTTTTGCTCTTGTTGATGTTTTCTTCAGTGACTGCCTTATATTAAGCATGCCCCTACCCATTTGCTGCACTGGTCTTGTTCCAGCTTCTTCAACATGCTACATAGGCTCTTTCATCCTAAACCTTGCTCACATGGTTTCTCTCAACTTCCAATGGTTTTTATTTTTTCCCTTTTTGTACCTAGCAAACTCCTACATATCCTTTAAGCCTCTGCTCAAATGTCATTTCTTTTGTAAGGCCTTGTTGAATGACTCTTTTGAAGAGTAACATTATTCCTATATCTGGAACCACGTGGTATAATTTATTTGTTTAAATGCATTTCTCCTCTATTAGAGTCTATGTTCATTTGAAGGCAGTGGCCATGTTTATTTCTTCTTTGTATCGCACAAGTCTAGCACATTGAGCAGTTATCATAGCTGAAGTTTACTATTGTCCATATTATCTCACAGGTCTTCACACTCACCCTGTGAAGCAGATACTGTTGTTATTCCCATTGCACAGATGAGGAAAGTGAGGATTAGAGAAGTTAGGTAAATCATCAAGGATCACAGGGCAAGGTGATTGAGAAGCATATAGTAGAAATTTGTTCTGACTCCAAAGCTCATGCTATTAACCTCTGTGCTCTAGCACAGTGCAGTCCAGTAGAACTTTCTGTGATTATGGAAATGTCTGTGTGTTCTTTGCAATATGACTACTGAGCACTTAAAATTTGGCTAGTGTGATGGATGAAGTATATTTTTAATTTTATTAAATTTTAATGAATTGAAATTTAAATAGCCACATGCAGAAAACTGAACTCTGATCTCTTAATGGCTGTCTAGGACTTTCTTTTAGCCTTAACTCAGAATTTCTCTCAACTGTTCTTATTTCACCAATTACTCTATTAAAGAAACTGAATTACATCCTGATGGAAACAGAATGATCAACTTTTCTTAAGACAGTTATATATCTTTTAGCAGTCTATCGTTATTATTTAGAGTTGGTGTTAAGGCTGTAGAAATTGGAAAAGTTTTTGGGGATAAATGTTGTAATCACTCTTAAACCAAATTTTCGACTATATTAAGTATAAAGTACAAAGATGAAACAGATTGCAATAGATTTCTAGGGGGAAAATGTTACTTCCCTGGCTAATGTACAAATAGGCAAAAATAATTATTCCAAAGGAACTTTAAGATCACAGGGATACTACAGTCTAGAAGTGTCCCATCAAAGACACTTGCTGTTGGGCTGAAGGAACAGGAAATTATGAAAAGCACTCAGTGCCTAAAGTCACTGTTGACTTGTCAAGAGGTCCTAGAGAATAATCCAAGATGGACTGTTCTTGTGGGTGGATGTTAGAGATAGATGAAGCGTGCGTTCCTATTAATTATTGAGAAAATCCAGTCTCTCGTACAGCATATGCATTGAATAAGACTTGGGTATGTTCAAAGAACCTTAGTGCTCGAAGAATTCTTTGGACTCTTCTTGTATTTCAGTTCACACATATTTTAAAAACATTATTATGGAAAATTTCAAACATATACAAAACCAGAGAGTTTTAATATAATGAACCCTCTAGATTCATCACCCAACCTTTTTCCCAATCTCATTTCAGGTACCCTCAATTCCCCCACCCAACACACACATGGTATTTTTCTTCTGGAGTATTTTAAAGCAAATCCCAGGTATGTCATTATACCCATATGTATTTCTGATATGGACTGTTTTAGTATATATAACCACTGTGACATCATCATATGCAATACAAATTGTCAGTAATTTCTTACTATCATCTACTAGCCAGTCTATACTTACACTCTCCCAATTGTTTCAAACTGTCTTTTTTAAAAATGTTAATAGCCAGGCACAGTGGCTTACACCAGTAATCCCAACACTTTAAGAGACTGAGGTAGTCAGATTATATGAGGTCAGGAGTTCGAGACCAGCCTGGCTAACATGGTAAAACCCCATCTTTACTAAAATACAAAAAAAAAAAAAAAAAAAAAAAAGGCTGGGTGTGGTGGCACGTGCCTGTAATCCCAGCTGCTCGGGAGGCTGAGGCAGAAGAATTGCTTGAACCTGGAAGGCAGAAGTTGCAGTGAGCTGAGATCGTGCCATTGTACTCCAGCTTGGGCGACAAGAGTGAAACTCTGTCTCACTAAAAAAGAAAAAAAAAGTTAATAGAGTCTATCTTTAATTTTTTTATTAAATTTTTTTAAAAATTTGTCTTTGAGACAGAATCTCACTCTATTGCCCCGCCTGGAGTGCAGTGGTGCGATCTCAGCTCACTGTAACCTCTGCCTCCCAGTTCAAGCAATCCTCATGCCTCAGCCACCTGAGTAGCTTGGACTACAGGTGTGTGCCACCGCGCCTGGCTGTATTTTTAGTAGAGATGCGGTTTCACCATGTTGGCCAGGCTGGTCTCAAACTTCTGACCTCAAGTGATCCACCTGCCTTGGCCTCCCAAAATGCTGGGATTTCAGGTGTGAGCCACCGCGCCCAGCCAAGATTCTATTTTTCAAAGCAGTTTCAGTTTTACGGACAAATTGAGGAGAAAGGACAAAGTCCTCATGTACCTCCCAATCCCCCTCTCCTCCGGTTTCCCCTATTAACATCTTGCGTTAGTGTGAGACATTTGTTACAACTGATGAACCAATATTGATTGCTACATTATTATTAAAGTCCATAGTTTACATTAGAATTCACACTTTGCATTACATGCTAAGACTTTTGACAAGTGCAGAGTGACATGTATCCACCATTACAGTATCATACAGAATAGTTTCAATGCTCTAAACCCCACCCCCAACCCCGTGCCTCACCTATTTATCCCTTCTTCTTTCCCTTTGAGCTCCTGGGTATACTTCATGATGCTTTCATCTATGTATACATATAGAATGGCTAAATCAAACTAACTAACATACTAATTACCTCACATACTTATTTTATGGTGAGAATATTTAAAATCTACTTTATTTGCAATTTTCATGTATACAATACATTGCTATTATCTATAATCACATGCTTGACAATGGATCTCTTGAACTCATTCCTCCTGTCAACATGAAATTTTGTATCCTTTGACCAACATCTTCCCAATCTCTTCTCATCCCCCTGCTAACTATCATTCTACTCTGTACTTTTATGAGTTAGACTTTTTAAGATTCCACATATAAGTAGATCATGCAATTTTCACTTCCTGTGCCTGGCTTATTTCACTAGCATAATGTCCTCCATGTTCATCCATATGTTGCAAATGTCAGGATTTCCAAAACCAGAACACAATCAACAGAATGAAGAGACAACTTATGGAATGGGATAAAATATTTGCAAACCATACATATGATAAGAGGTTAATATCCAAAATATGTAAGGAACTCAGGCAACTCAAGAGTAAGGAAATGAATAACCTGATATAAAAATAGACAAAGGACCTGAAAAGACATTTCTCAAAAGAAGACATATAAATGGCCAACAGGTATATGAAAAAAATGCTCAACATTAGTAGTCATCAGGGAAAGGCAAATTGAAATCATAACCATATACTACCTCATACCTGTTATAATCACTATTATCAAAAAGGAAAGAGATAAGTGTTGGTGAAGATGTGGATAAGTGTGTACACTTGGTGGGAATGTTAATTAGTATAGCCATTATTGAATACAGTATGATATTTCTTCAAAAAATTAAAAATAGAACTATCCAAAGGAAATGAAATCAGTTGTTGAAGAGATGTCTGCACTCCTATGTTCATTGCAGCATCATTCACAATAGCGAATATTTGTAATCAGCTGGAGTATCTATCAATAGGTAAAGAAAATGTGGTATGTGTACACAACAAAATAGTATTCTGGCTCTGTAATTTTAACTGAGCATTTGTAGGATTCCATTTTCTCTCTTAGCATATTAATTATACTTATTTTAAATCTTTTTATTTTATTTTACATATATATTATATATATTTTGAGATGGAGTCTTGCTCTGTCACCCAGGCTAGAGTCCAGTGGTACAATCTCAGCTCACTGCAACCTCTGCCTCCCAGGTTCAAGGGATTCTCCTGTTTCAGCCTCCCGAGTAGCTGGGACTACAGGGGCCCACCACCACACCTGGCTAATTTTTGTATTTTTAGTAGAGACGGGGTTTCACCATACTGGCCAGGCTGGTCTCGAACTCATGACCTTGTGATCCGCACGCCTCGGCCGCCCAAAATGCTGGGATTACAGGCGTGAGCCACTGTGCCCAGCCTTATTTTTATTTTTTAAGACTACTCAAGTGCAATAGTGAGAAGGGGGCAAAGAGTAGAACAAGAAGTTTGATCTGTAACTGACTGTGAACAATCAGTTGAGATAACTCACTACCCTCAGACCAGCACTTCTTTTAAAACTTTTTTTAGTGTTTGCCCTAGAGTTTGCAATGTGCATTTAGAAAGAGCCAAATCTATTTTCAAATAACGCTATACTATTTCACAGGTAGTGCTAGTATCTTATAGCAGAAGATTACCAGTTTCTTTCTCAAGTCCCTTATAACATTGTTGTCATTCATTTCAGCTATCCACGCACTGTCATCACTGAATACATTGTCCCTATCATTACTTTAAGCAAATGGTTATCTGTTTTTGTTTCTGTTTTTGGTGTTTTTTTTTTTTTTTTTTTTTTTTCGGATGGAGCCGGGGTCTTGTTCTGTCACCCATGCTGGAGTGCAGTGGCATGATCTTCGCTCACTGCAACCCCCACCTCCTGGGCTCAAGCCATCCTCCTACCTCAGCCTTCTGAGTGGGTGGGACTACTGGCATGTGCCTGGCTAATTTTTTGTAATTTTTGGTAAAGACAGAGTCTTACTAGGTTAGCCATGCTGGTCTTGAACTCCTGAGCTCAAGCGATCCTCCCACCTCAGCCTCTCAGAGTTCTGGGATTATACTTGTGAGCCACCGTGCTGGTTATCTATTTTACCAACAGCTAGACATGGTGGCTCACGCCTGTAATCCCAGCACTTTGTGAGATCGAGGTGGGAGGATTGCTTAAGCCTAGGCGTGAGGCCCCACAGGGAGTTCAAGACCAGCTTGGGCAACGTAATGAGACTTTATTTCTACAAAAATTTCAAAATTAGCTAGGTTTGGTGCCATGTCACTGTAGTCCTACCTACTTGGAGGCTGAGGTGAGAGGATCACTTGAACGAGTTTGAGACTGCAGTGAGCTATGATTGTGACACTGCACTTCAACTTGGGAGACAGAGTGAGATCTCATCTCTAAAAAAGACAAAACAAAACAAAGCACCTTGAGCCACTCATTTTAAGAGTTGAGCTGATTTATGTAGTGCTACCCAACTATATTTTCCTATATATGTAATTGTGACACTGTTCTAAGCACTTTACACATATTAACTTATTTAATCCTCACGGGAAAACTTATAAGGTTGGTGCTGTTAGGATGACCATTTTACAAAGGATGAAGCTGAGGAACAGAGGGGTTAAGTAACTTGCCTAATGCCATAGAGCAATTAGATTTCAGCCTGGCAATCTGAACTTAGGCATTCTGGCTCTCATGCTGTACTAGGCAATTCTTTTTTGTTTTTTGTTTGTTTGTTTGTTTGTTTTTGTTTTGTTTTTGAGACAGAGTCTTGCTGTGTCGCCCAGGCTGGAGTGCAGTGGCGCGATCTCCGCTCACTGCAAGCTCTGCCTCCCAGGTTCACGCCATTCTCCTGTCTCAGCCTCCTGAGTAGCTGGGACTACAGGTGCCTGCCACCACACCCGACTAATTTTTTGTATTTTTAGTAGAGACGGGGTTTCACCGTGTTAGCCAGGATGGTCTTGATCTCCTGACTTCGTGATCCACCCGCCTCGGCCTCCCAAAGTGCTAGGATTACAGGCTTGAGCCACCGTGCCCGGCCTGTACTAGGCAATTCTTAACTAGTGGTGAGACATCACTACTAAACGTGGGATGGGATGGAATGGGATAGATATGTTATTTCTTGGGTCTCTCTATAAACTGTTCCAGCAGGCTCATGCCCCAGGGAAATTTCCTTTCAATCGTCTTTTATATTTTCCTTCTATGATCTCTTGTGCTGCCTCACAAAAACAGAAAACCGTTAGTTTCATCTTCTAGCCACATATGTTCATAAAAGCTGTAAAACCCATGAGTATGAGATGCTTGGAGGCTTGTAGTTATTGTAAATAATTTACAAATCCATATGTACCCAAAACTTTTAATGCAGAATAATAATTTGTGTACTATTAAAAATATTAAAAATTACAGCTATCATCATATGAGAGGGTAAAAAATTTTGAGAGGTATGAAAAATAGTTCATCATGCATAAAAGGAGGTAAATATTGCTCAAGAGAGAGGGTGATTGTGAATTAAATTTTTGAAAAAGCAGAGGTAAGTAAAAACAAAAACCTTAGGTTAAAAAGGGCAATCCTAGCCACACTGGCTCTTCCATATGAGAAAACTTTTTCCAAACTGTAGACCAGGGCTGCCATTTTGAGAGAACAGAAAATGATGACATTTGTGAACTGGTAATCAGAGCACTAGCACTGGGGCCTTTTGGCGGTGGTATTCTTGGATTTGAACCACATTTCCACTGCTTAACAGTTGTGTGATTTGGGACAAGTTACTCAATCTCTCTGACCCTTAGCTTTCTTATCTGAAAAATGTAATTCCTGACTACAAAATAAACCACAAAATAGGTCACCCAGCAAATAAGGTGGCCAAGAACTTGAGTTTTGATAGTATGAAGTCATAAATAAGATTATGGATGTAAAAGTGCCTAACACAAAACTAGATATTTGACAAAGTAAGAATCCTCTAAAGGCAGTAGTCAAAGAGCTTAGTATTAGTATGGTAGACAACAGTGACTTGGGAATTACTATGTTGTTCTAGTTGATTTATTAATAGCTTTGACCTCTTTATATCATTTGGAAAGAATCAAATGGACCTCAGGTTATTTAGTTCAGTGCTCTGCCTCTTGTCAGACAAAGTTCAAAATTCAGTATTCCCTTTGTTATAAGTCCTGTTTGAAAAGATATCTGGGAAAAAGAGCACATGATCTCCCAAGGTAGACAGTCCCTGTGTACAATGACTTATAAGCTAAATTGACTATTTATTTTCTTTCTTTCTTCATTATCATTATTTTTTGAAATGGAGTCTCACGCTGTTGCTCAGGCTGGAGTGCAGTGGCATAATCTCAACTCACTGCAACTTTCCATCCTGGGTTCAAGTGATTCTCGTGCCTCAGGCTCTCGAGTAGTTGCGACTACAGGTGCGCACCACCATGCCTGGCTAATTTTTTTTTTTTTAATTTTTTTTTTTTAGTAGAGACGGGGTTTCACTATGTTGACCAGGCTGGTTTTGAATTACTGGCCTCAATTGATCTGTTCTCCTCCGCCTCCTAAAATGCTGGGATTATACGCATGAGCCATCGTGCCCAACTGCAATGGACTATTTCTTAACGTACTTGCTACTTATTGCTTGGGTCCCTAAATAGTATGTTTTCATGGAATAACCAACTTTTCTGGCCTATTTTGGCCTTTAAATATATCTGTCTCAATAAAAACAGTCAAATAAAATCAACAGGCATCTTAACAAAAGCAAAACACAGATAAACTCTGTTTTGCTGAGAACTGGAGAAATGCTGTGGAAAACCTAGAAGTAGCTGTGAGAATATATATATCTTGGCTTATTTAGGTATCATTCCCAGAGCAAAGAATTCACCCATTCAAATTGTGCAATTCACGGATTTTTAGTATATTCACAGAATTTTGCGACCATCACCACAATCAATTTTAGAACATTTTCTTCACCCTAAAAAGAAGCCTCGTACCAAATAACAGTAACTCCTTATTTTCCCCCATTCCTGCTAGCACTAGGCAACCACAAATCTTTCTGTATCTATAGATTTGCCTATTCTTGACATTTTATATAAATGGGATCATACAACACGAGGTTTTTCGTGACTGGCTTCTTTCATTCAGCATAATGTTTTCCAGGTTCATCCCTATTATGGAGACTGTTTTGTAAAATCTCTGCATTTGGAAGTCAGACCTTAGTGTATTCAGAAGGGCTCTCCACAGACTTAGAACCAATAGGATATCTATCTATCTATCTATCTATCTATCTATCTATCTATCTATCTATCTATATAGAATGAGGGGCCTGGCACAGTGGCTTATGCCTATAATCCCAGCACTTTGGGAGACCAAGGCGGGTAGATCACTTGAGGTCAGGAGTTTGAGACCAGCCTGGGCAACATGGCAAAATCCCGCCTCTACTAAAAATGCAAAAATTAGCCAGGCATGGTGGCAGCCACCTGTAATCCCAGCTACTCGGGAGATCGAGGCAGGAAAATCACTTGAACCCGGGAGATAGAGATTGCAGTGAGCCAAGATCATACCACTACACTCCAGCCTGGGAACACAGTGAGACCCTATCTCAAAATATATATATTTTAAGGAATTGGCTCAAGTGATTGTGGAGGCTTGGCAAGTCCAAATATCTAATGGGAGAGGCAGGCAGGCTGAAGACTCAGGAAGGAGTTGCACTTTGAGTCCAAAGGCAGTCTGCTGGAGAATCCCCTCTTGCTTGGGGATAAATCAATCTTTTGTTCTATTTAAGCCTTCAACTGATTGGTTAAGGCCCACCCACATCATGAGGGCAATCTGATTACTCAATCTGTTTTTGAATCTCATTCAAAAACACCCCTACAGAAACATCCAGAATAATGTTTGACCACATGTTTGGGCACCGTGCCCTAGCCAAAATGACACATAAAATTGCAACATTTGGCGATTTTTTTTTTTTTTTGGAAGAAATCTTGCTCTGTCACCCAGGCTAGAGTGCAGTGGCACAATCTCAGCCCACTGCAACCTCCACCATCCAGGTTCAAGCAATTCTCCTGCTTCAGCCTCCCAAGTAGCTGGGATTATAGGCATGTGCCACCACACACACCCGGCTAATTTTTGTATTTTTTTTTTTTTTTTTTGGTAGAGACGGAGTTTTGCCATGTTGGCCAGGCTGGTCTCGAACTCCTGACCTCAGGTGTTCTGCCCGCCTCGGCCTCCCAAAGCACTGGGATTACAGGTGTGAGTCAGCACCTGGCCACACTTGGCTATTTTCATCTTGTGAATAGGTAAACAAACCTAACATTGAGGATTGTCTTCCTTGGAAGCATATGCAATTTAAAATTAGCACCAGCGACTGCTGTATTTTTGAATCTCTTTGTGTAAACAACTACTCTGAGATAAAGAATGACTTTTGAAATGACCCAGAAAGAATATTGATCTTGCACGGTAGCCTCAAAGCTAAGTAAAGAAAGGAGTTCTTTTCTGTCTTCTTGAAATAGGAAAATATTTCATCTTGAAAGCGTCTGAGCCTTTCTTCCTGCCCTGGATAGCCTATATCAGAATATGAACTGGAGAGAGAGAGATTAACCACATGTATCAGCCAGAAACTCAAATGATCAAATGTCAGGACTAGCTTCAGGTTTTATTAGTCTACATTCCACAGCAGACATTAATCTTCCACAATGGACAGATGCAATGTTATATGTACTTCTGTATTTTATCCCTGCCTCTGCCCTATGCAATTTCCTTTCCTACTTTCTTAAAATGAATTCATTTTCTTGTAGATTCTAGATGCAGTTATTAAGTTTTCTGACACAACTAGAAAGATTTTCCTTTGTCTCTGTATTTCAAGACAAAGCTTCTCTAGTCACAGTCACGTAAAATGTAAAAATCTTCAGAGTACAAATGAAGGAATTCTACAGAGCTTGAATAAATACAGGCTAATATGTAGGGGAACTAGCCTACTCACTCAGAGTCTCCAGTCTGATGCCACTGAGTTACAGGCACCTTCCTGGGCCCAACAGTTGGGTTTATGAAGGCAGGATCTGGATGTCCATTCTGGGCTCCAGAATATTTACCTAAGATATATGTGCTCATAAAATCTGAAAGAATATTTGACTGCATATAGGAAATAATTAAGGATGAGCACAGCCTTATGATCACAGAGGCAGTGGGTGGTATGGCCAGAATTTGAACTACAAAACAGTGTTCTTTCTATCTCATCATGACATTTCTTTTCGGTTTTTTTTTTTTTTTTTGAGACAGAGTCTCACTCTATTGCCCATGCTGGAGTGCAATGACGTGACCTCGGCTCACTGCAACCTCTGCCTCCTGGGTTCAAGCGATTCTCCTGTCTCACCCTCCTGAGTAGCTGGGACTACAGGCATGCACCACCATGCCCAGCTATTTTATTTTTTTAATATAAAAACAAATATTACAGGGTTTCCCCATGTTGGCCAGGCTGGTCTCAAACTCCTGACTGCAGGTGATCTATCCGCCTTGGCCTTCCAAAGTGCTGGGATTACAGGAGTGAGCCACCGCGCCTGGCTTTTTTTTTTTTTTTTTTTTTTTTTTTGAGATGGAGTCTCACTCTGTCACCCAGGCTGGAGTGCAGTGGTGGCATGATCTCGGCTCACTGCAATCTCTCCCTCCTGGGTTCAAGCAATTCTCCTGCCTTGGCCTCCCGAGTAGCTGGGATTACAGGCGCCGGCCACCACGCCCAGCTAATTTTTGTATTTTTAGTAGAGATGGAGTTTCACCATGTTGGCCAGGCTGGTCTCAAACTCCTGACCTCAAGTGATCCGCCACCTCTGTCTCCCAAAGTGCAGGGATTATAGGCATGAGCCACTGTGCCTGGTCTTATCATGACTTTTCAAACACTGCTCAACAATGCCTTGTCCAGAGACATTATCAATGGCTAATATCATTTTAATGCTCTTTTATTAAACTATATATATACTGAGTTTGTATAAATAGTGGATTTAAAATGAGTATCTGTGAATAGGAATCTTATTCTTTGAAATAATGTACTCTAACTTTTTCAGTTTCAGCATCTGTTTTGCTGAGTCTTCATCACTATGGTCTAGGATTTTACGTCAATCATATTGAAAGGTCTGCCTGTATATTTTGCTTTAGTACTAACTTTTTACAATATTATATTTTAGGAAGAAAAAAAGACTAATTTATGCCTTATGGTGTAGCTCCTTTGAGTGTATATTAAAATAGTCATGGTTGCGGAAATGAAGAAATTGAGCAATGGAAATTATTAAAGTAGAATAGAATCTTACAAATAATAAGTTAATATGAGAAATAATTATAAGATATTATTTTCTTGATTATTTGATCTTATTATCCTTTAATATTCTACAAAAGCGTTTGTCATTTTAAGTAGGAAACAAAAACAGCATAAATTTACTTTTTACACTTTATTTATTTGAGACGGAGTTTTGCTCTTGTTGCCCAGGCTGGAGTGCAATGGTGTGATCTTGGCTCACTGCAACCTCCTCCTCCCGGGTTCAAGCGATTCTCCTGCCTCAGCCTCCTGAATAGCTGGGATTACAGGCACCTGCCACCATGCCTAGCTATTTTTTGTATTTATTTATTTATTTTCAGTAGAGACGGGGTTTCACCATGTTGGCCAGGCTGGTCTCAAACTCCTGACCTCAGATGATCCACCTGCCTTGGCCTCCCGAAGTGCTGGGAATACAGGCGTGAGCCACCATGCCTGGCCTACTTTTTACACTTTAATTAAATAGGTGAATTTTATGGTATGTGAAGTATATCTCAATAAAGGTATTTATAAGAACCTACACTTAATCTCCCTGTTGTTCTGTTTTTTCTTAATGGACCTTCTTTTTTTTGTTTGAGACAGGGTCTTGCCCTGTCTCCAAGGCTGGAGTCCAGGGGTACATGTGTTCATGGCTCACTGCAGCCTCGGCTTCTGGAGCTGAAGTGATCCTCCCACCTCAACCTCCTGAGTAGCTGGGACCCACAGGTGCAAGCCACCATGCCTGGCTAATGTTTTGATTTTTTTTAGAGATAGGAGCTTTCTATGTTGGCCAGGCTGGTCTCGAACTCCTGGGCTCAGCAACCCACTCGTCTCAGCCTCCCATAGTGTTGGGATTACAGGCGTGAGCCACTGCACCAGGCCTGATACACCTTTCTTCTGAAGAAACTTTTCTTTCCCTCTGTGGATGACTTTTTTCCCTTCTTACCATAAAGCATTGAGATGTTCCTCCTGCTTTGTTGCTCTTTCCTATGACTGGTTTTAAAAATACTTGTCTAAATTTTAGAGAAAATAAAACCGTTTCTAGTTCTGATATTGGAAGGACTTTCTGAAGGATTTTGTGCTTTAGTTTCACCAAAGTCTCCCAATGAAACCTAAGTTGCTTTCCATTCTAAGCCTGGTGTTTATTTTAATAAGTGAATGTTTTCCCATAGTTGGGGGAAATATCTAGGCCTCATTCTCCTCTTTCTGCCAATAAATATGTTATAATTGTAGCTCTGGTGATACTATTTCTTTACATTAAGGTGAAAGCTTACAAGAAATGCATGCATAGCAAATCAGTGGGCTTTGGGATCAAAGCACTCTCAGGCTGATAATCTAGTTTCCATCAAATAGTGATGTATTTTGAGGAGGGCTGGGTGTTTTGTTTGTTTTTTTTCATTTCTTTTGTTAATATGTAATAAAAGCCTCTAAAATATTTTTCTGGAGACTGTCTACCAAATCTTCTGAACAGGGAAAATTTTATAGGAACGATATTAATATTCTTTGGAAAATTTTCCAAAGTTTAAGCCTCTTAAGAGGGTTTTACCTTCTGAGTACGGAGTTGGATTTAACAAACATCTCTGGCTGGGCGCGGTGGCTTATGTCTGTAATGCCAGCACTTTGGGAGGCCGAGGCAGGCGGATCATGAGGTCAGGAGATCATCCTGGCTAATACGGTGAAACCCCGTCTCTATGAAAAACACAAAAAATTAGCCGGGCTTGGTGGCGGGCACCTGTAGTCCCAGCTACTCAGGAGGCTGAGGCAGGAGAATGGCGTGAACTCGGGAGGCGGAGCTTGCAGTGAGCCGAGATCGTGTCACTGCACTCCAGCCTGGGCAACAGAGCAAGACTCTGTCTCAAAACAAAAACAAAAACAAAAAAGCAAACATTTATTTGGTGGCTGCTGGGAGGTCCTGTACTAGACCCAGGGGATGGAGAGATGAAGCAACCACAGTGCCAGCCTACAGGTGTCTCGCAGCTGGATGAGAGAGATAGGGTAATTCACAACTAGCTGTGCTTTGGTGACCATGTTTGGTGAACCAAATTTGGAATATATGGTCATTATTAATACCAGTGTACTTGTGTGCTTATGGTAACAATGAGATGGAATATTTTAAATTCAGACCTTCCTTATTTTCTGGGATATATAATATCGTACAGATAAATCGAAATTTTGTGACTCTTTTCAAGAGCACTCCTGAGTTTACAGTCAGTGGTGAGGTCAGAGGAAACAGTGTTACTGACTTCTTTGATTTTTTCTTATTCCTTCCCTGACATTTTCAGGTGGGTGAAATCTAGTTGAGGGGACACCAAAAGAATTTCAGAAAAATAGGCTGGGCGTGGTGGCTCATACCTTTAATCCCAGCACTTTGGGAGGCTGAGGCAGGCAGATCACAAGGCCAGGAGTTCGAGACCAGCCTGACCAACATAGTGAAACCCTGTCTCTACTAAAAATACAAAAATTAACCGAGTGTGATGGCGCTCGCCTCTAATCCCAGCTACTCAGGAGGCTGAGGCAGTGAATCACTTGAACCTGCGAGGCGGAAGTTGCAGTGAGCTGAGATTGTGCCACTGCACTCCAGCCTGGGCAACAGAGCGAGACTCATCTCAAACAAAACAAAACAAAGCAAAAAACAATTTCAGAAAAATAAAGTCACTAAAAGACGCTATGTGGTCTAAGGGGTATGAAAATATGGCAGAGGCAGCTCTATGCCCTAGTAATACTTGGCATTTTAAAGGCTTTTTTGACCTGGTGCAATGGCCCACACTTGTAATCCCAACACTTTGGTAGGCTGAGGTAGGCAGACTGCTTAAGTCCGGGAGTTTGAGACCAGCCTGGGCAACATAGTGAGACCCTGTCTCTATAAAAAATTTAAAAATTACCCAAGTGTGGTGGCATATGCCTGTAGTCCCATCTACTTGGGAGGCTGAGTGGGGGAGGATGGCTCCAGGAGTTCCATGCTGCAGTGTGCTATGATTGTACCACTGCACTCTAGCCTAGGTGATAGAGTATCTGTCGGAAAGAAGGAAGGAGGGAGGGAGGGAGGGAAAGAAAGGAAGGGAGGAAGGAAGGGAGGAAGGGAGGAGAGAGAGAAAGAAAAAGAAGGAAAGAAAGAAAAGAAAGAAAGAAAGAAAAAAAGCAAAAGAGGAAGAGAAAAAGAAAGAAAGGCAGGCTCTTTGTACTATGTAAATATGATTTGGTTATTCACTGGTTGTTAAAATGGTTCATAGTTTGAAAATTAAACTTATTAAAAATTATTTATTTTGTTGATACATAATAGATGTACATATTTTCAAAGTACATATGATAATTTGATACTTCCATATAATCAAATCAGTATAATTAAGGTATTCATCACCTTACATATTTAACTTTCTTAATGCTAGGAACATTTGAATTGTTCTCTCCTAGCTGTTTTGAAATGCACAATAGATTTTTTTTTGTATTTTTCTAAAATTATACTTTAAGTTCTGGGTTACGTGTGCAGAACGTGCAGTTTTGTTACATAGGTATACTTGTGCCATGGTGGATTGCTGCACCCCTCAACCCGTCACCTACATTAGGTATTTCTCCTAATGTTATCCCTCCCCAGCCCCCCATCCCCTGACAGGCCCAAGTGTGTGATGTTCCCCTCTTTGTGTCCATGTGTTCTCATTGTTTAACTCCCACTTATGAGTGAGAACATGCAGTGTTTGGTTTTCTGATCTTGTGATAGTTTGCTGTGAATGATGGTTTCCAGCTTCATCCATGTTCCTGCAAAGGACATAAACTCATCCTTTTTGTATGGCTGCATAGGATTCCATGGTGTATATGTGGCACATTTTCTTTATCCAGTCTATCATTGATGGACATTTGGGTTGGTTCCAAATCTTTGCTATTGCGAATAGTGCCACAATAAACATACATGTGCATGTGTCTTTATCATAGAATGATTTATAATCCTTTGGGTATATGCCCAGAAATGGATTTGCTGGGTCAAATGGTATTTCTAGTTCTAGACCCTTAAGGAATCGCCACACTGTCTTCCACGATGGTTGGACTAATTTACACTCCCACCAACAGTATAAAAGCATTTCTACTTTTCCACAACCTCTCCAGCATCTGTTGTTTCCTGACTTTTTAATGATCACCATTCTAACTGGCGTGAGATGGTATCTCACTGTAGTTTTGATTTACATTTCTCTAACGACCAGTGATGATGAGCATTTTTTCATATGTCTGTTGGTTGCATAAATGTCTTCTTTTGAGAAGTGTCTGTTCATATCCTTTGCCCATTTATTGATGGGTTTTTTTTTGTTTTTTTTTCTTGTTAATTTGTTTAGGTTCTTTGTAGATTCTGGATATTAGCCCTTTGTCAAATGGATAGATTGCAAAATTTTTCTCCCATTCTGTAGGTTGCCTGTTCCCTCTGATGATAGTTTCTTTTACTGGAAATGCACAAAAGATTAATGTTAATTAATCTATCCAGCATCAGGTCTTAGGAAATTTAAACTTCTTTAGATGGCATTCAAAGCTATTCACAGTATACTACTTCTCCAGTTTTATCTCCTATTTCTCCCCATCCACACCTCCTACTTGCCAAATGCATTGGGCTCTCAGAATATTTCTAATTTCCTTTTGGATTCCTTGTCTATTTATCTGCTGTTTCCTCTGCCTGGAATTTCCTCCTCCATTCTCACCTGGGTGAGCATCTCCTTATCCTTGAAGTCATAGCCAAATATCTGTCACTCTTTTATGAAGCCTTTCCTATGCCAAAACAATTACTCTGTTGTTCGTCTTTGTAGCCCTAGTGCCTATCACAATGCTTGTCACCAAATAGGTGCTGAGTAAACATTTTGCCTGAAGTTTATTCTTTTTCACACTATAATAGCAAATATGTTCCCTAAGGAATTTTGAAAAATACAGAAGAATATAAATAAGAAAGTAGCAATCACGCACAGCGGCAGTAACGACCACTTTTTTTTTTTTTTTGACATATTCTAGTGTTTTTTCTAAGCATATCCTATATTTTATAGATGGTTGAGATTATTTTGGTAAATGGTTGATAAATTGCTCTCTTTGTTACTACTTTCCACTCATGTTTCATGATCCCCTGATGGTCTTCTTGCTCTGACTGTGTTCATATAGTTATATTCTCTTTCCTCCCCATCTCCCACTTGCACACTGGCTAGTTCCCTCCTCAAAACCTAATTAGATGCGTTTCTGTTTGCTGGCTATGTCCTCTACCTTCACTAACCTTGTTTTTCATCAAAACCTGTTATCACAACCAATAGTCACAATGAGTTTCGCATGATTGAACCCATCTGCTTCTTTACTTGATCCTCTAACACTGATGGAAATTAAATGTGGGTATTTAAGCTGTAAGTGACCTTGGGGAGGTTAGTCCTCCCCTGTCATTTTCAGATAACTCATGTGCCCCACACGTAGGTGGTGGTCAGTGTGTAGTAGGGCCCTCCCTATTCCTAGCCTTTTGTTCTTACTGAGGTCTCACAGCTGATAATTGGCAGCATCAGGACTAGAGTCCAGGTCTAATGGATCCCCAAGCTAACCTATGTTCCTGGATAGGTTGCACTGTTAAAATGTTATTTGGTTGTTGAAGATAACTTTTGTCTCCAAAATCCATGTGTCTTTTCTCTCTTCCCAAAGTTCTTTGCAAAATTAGTGTTCCCCACACATTAGCCTGACTGACCAACTGACCCAGGATAGAATGGTTTCTTGCTTTAGAACTTCTCTCAGGCTCACCCAGAGCGCTTCTTAGCAGAGCTACGAATAATATTCATACCTTCTAATGCCCAGACTTTCAATTTAGGCCATGAGAGCCAGCTGAGTTCTCTGAGGAGTGTTCCTCATTTTTTTAACAAGGAAATATACAAATCAATATGTGGGTGTTAGCTTGGCACAGTGGCTCATGCCTGTAATCCCACCTTTTTGGGAGGCTGAGGCAGGAGGATTGCTTGAGCCCGAGAGTTTGAAACCAGCCTGAGCAACATAGGGAGACCTCATCTCTACAAAAAATACAAAAATTAGCTGGGCATGGTGGTGTGCACCTATGGTCACAGCTACTCAGGAGGCTGAGATTGGAGGATAGCTTTAGCCCATGAGATTTGATACTGCAGTGATCTGGAATTGTGCCACTGCACTCCAGCCTGGGTGACGGCAAATCCCTGTCTAAAAATATAAATATATGGGTGTTAAAATTTGATCACAGGCAATGTTAATTCAGGATTCACAGAATCATAAGATGTTAGAACTGGGAGGAACCTTTGAAGTTCTCTAGTGCAGCCCCGTTTTACTGATGAAGGAAATGAGGTCCTGAGAGGGCCCAAGGTCACATAGCTGTAAATGGTGGGGAAGGTACTAGCAGGAGCCTCAGGCCTCCAATACTAAAAGACACTGGAGAATACATTAGGCAGAACCACAGGGTAGGTGAAGAAGAAAGGCTTGGGATATGTGTCTTTTCCTCTGACATGTTATAGCATGTGTCATATTTGTGAATGTGAAGGGGTCTACAAAAATAACATTTGCTTCGTACACTCTAGTTCTGTGTTGTATGTACACATGAAGGATTGTCACAAGGTAGGTAAACAAATTAGATTGTTTTCCCAAAAGAATTATCTGCAGAGAAATTGAGCTTACTTTGTCAGCTTTTTACGATGAACAGAATTTGGAGTATAATGATTTGGGGGCTGTGGGGACTGGGTTCGGTGGCTCATGCCTGTAATCCCAGCACTTTGGGAGGCCAAGGCAGGCGGATCACAAGGTCGGGAGATCGAGACCATCCTGGCTAACACGGTGAAACCCCATCTCTACTAAAAAAATACAAAAAATTAGCGGGGCGTGGTGGCGGGCGCCTGTATCCCAGCTACTCGGGAGGCTGAGGCAGGAGAATGGGGTGAACCCGGGAGGCGGAGCTTGTGGTGAGCCGAGATCGCGCCACTGCACTCCAGCCTGGGCGACAGAGCGAGACTCTGTCTCAAAAAAAAAAAAAAAAAAAAAAAAAAAAAAAAAAAAGATTTGTGGGCTGTGGGTTCGTTCCCCTTGTGCAAACAGTAATATTCTCAGCAAACACACTTTGCAGAAAGCAGCTGGATTTGGTGGAAAGAGGTCTGTCCTGGGATTAAATACTGGTCCTGCCGGAAACTTATTGTGGACAATTAATAGGGACCTTTTTCCTCTCCCAGCCTCAGTTTCCTGTTATGTAAAATCAGAGATTACATTTGTTCCTTTCATGGATTTTCCTGTGCTGATATCTTACTTTCTAAGGTCATTTTTTCAGCTTTCTGCTGAAGCAGTCATTCCTCTCAGCTATTTGCTGTATTCCAGGAGAGGTCCCCATTCTCTCCTTACTGCCTAATTAGATTGTTGTATACTGCAGACTGATGGACATGCTGTGCTTTTCATTTATGCAGAAGCCTTTGTTTTCTCTTGGATTCCCAGTTGTTTTGCTTCTGGTTGATTTATCCTTGGGCTCTATTGTTATTTGATACAGCCTCCTATTAATAGAAGTTTGTCTTCTTGGTCACTTCTCTCTTCAGTTCATCAGTTCTGAAAACTGTCTTTTCATTCAGTGCTCAGAGGACTCCACTCTTATTTTATCTGAGATGCCTCCAGATATAACAGTATGTGTATTTCAAGACCATACAATTTGTACCTGTGCTGATAGTTAGTCTCTGTGGTTTGTTTTAAAATGACATTTATTTATTTATTTATTTGAGACAGAGTCCCTTTCTGTTGCCCAGGCTGGAGTACAGTGTTGCGATCACAGCCCACTGCAGCCTCAACCTCCCAAGCTCAAGCTATTCTCCTACCTCAGCCCCCTAGTAGCTGGGAGTACTGGCAAGCACTACCATGCCTGGCTCATTTTTCATATTTTTTTGTAGAGACGGGGTTTCACCATGTTGCCCAGGGTGGTCTCAAACTCCTGGACTTAAAGGACCCGCCTTAGCCTCCCAAAGTGTTGGGATTATAGGCGTGAGCCAATTAACCCAGCCAAAAGGGGCATTTATATAGTATTATAACATTCTTCTAGAAATATTGGAAAATACTTTTACACATAAGCACAGTTCTTGTTGAATTGTATCCATATTTGAATTGTATCTGGGACTACAGGTGTGTGCCACCACACCTGGATAATTTTTGTATTTTTTGTAGAGAAGGGGTTTTGCCATGTTTCCCAGGCTGGTCTGGAACTCCTGGGTTCAAGTGATTTGCCCATCTCAGCCTCCCAAAGTGCTGGGATTACAGCATGAGCTCCCCGGCTGATACAAAACTATTTTCTAATCTACAGACTTTATTCAAAATTTACCAATTTTGAGGTTTTTAAAACGAATCTCATTTTGTAAAACCCACCTCCACTGAGATTTTGCTATGAATTAAGTAATCTCTATTTTTTGACATTGAGAACGTTATCATTTTTTGTTTTGGTATTTTGAGTAATGCTGTGTGCATTTTTGTAGATACAGGTTTTTAATATCCTTTCAAATTATTTCTTTAAGATATACATTCCTACTGAGGGTTATTGGTCAAAGGGTATAGACATTTTGGTGGCTTTGGTAAGCTGAACTCCATTCTCTTGAAAGGAAGTTTACACAATGTGTGAAAGCAGAAGTATTGGAATGAGACAGACCTTGTTTAAAGTCCTGTTTGTAACACTTGCCAGCTATGTGATCTCTCTCAAGTGTCTTCCACTTTGAGTGCTTCTTTCTTTATCTGAAAAAATGGAAATTACAATTTGTACTCCGCAGAGTTGTTTGAAGTTTAAATGAGAAAAACTTATGTAGTACATTTAGCACATTATGACAATAGGTGTTATGATTTTCTCCTCTTTGGATTGTAAATTCCAGGAGGGCAGGGATGTTGTCTGTCTTGATCCCTATGTTGTCTCTGGCACCTAACACAGTACTTGGTGCAAAGTAAGTACTGAAGAAATATTAATCAAATAGATGAATGTCATAGGTTGTAATAATTTATAGTATCAGCAGTAATTTTAAAACTATATTTGTTTTCTTGCAGTTCTATAAGCATAGCATTTTATTAAGAAATAAAACCTTTCTGCTGTCTGCTATTTTAATGTGTTATTATCTAATTAGCATTTTATGTTCTTATTATCTCTTTTTTAATTTTTATTTTTTGTAGGGAGTGTCTCACTATGTTGCCCAGGCTGATCTCAAACTCCTGGGTTCAAGCGCTTCTCCCTCTTTGACCTCCCAAAGTGCTGGGATTACAGGTCTGAGCCATGTCTCCTAGTCTGTTTATTATTATTATTATTATTATTATTATTATTATTATTATTATTTTTGAGACAAAGTCTCGCTGTGTCCCCCAGGCTGGAGTGTGGTGGCGCGATCTCGGCTCAGTGCAACCTCTGCCTCCCTGATTCAAGTGATTCTCCTGCCTCAGCGTCCTGAGTAACTGGAATTACAGGCACCCACCTCCATGTTTGGCTAATTTTTGTAATTTTAGTAAAGATGGAGTTTCACCATGTTGGCCAGGCTGGTCTTGAACTCCTGACCTCAATTGGTCTGCATGCCTGGCTTCCCAAAGAGCTGGGATTACAGATGTGAGCCACCGTGCCCGGCTATTATTTCTTACATAAATTTTGCATATATATTGGTTGGGGCTTCTTTTGAATGTGCCAATGAGAAAATACCCATTGGTTGGTCAATGAAAGGGATGGGGTTCATGGGCGTCATATCTTTCCTTTCTTAGAATAATGTTTAAACAGGTTCAGTGACAAGCAAGTTAAACTACACATTTTACCTTTCCAAAAATGGGGTTGACCTGGCCAAAGGGTTGACAACACCTTTGGATAGTTCCCACATTCTTACATCATTGCTAAGACTTACTAAATTGATAGGATCGTTATAACAGTGCTTTTGACACTTAAATGTGTATGTGAATCACCTAGGATATGTTAAAATGAAGACTGATTCAGTAGATCTGGGGCACACACTTTGAGTGTCAAGGCTATATGCCAGTCTTAGGTGAAAAAGTGAGAGAGATCAGTAGTTGCATTGGGTTGAGGGATCAAGGTAGGGTCCTTTTTATTTCAGGATGGGAATTACTTCAGTGTGTTTATTGGTCCAGTGTGGTTATAACTATGCTGTTCATTTCGGAGTCACAAGAGCTATTCAAGACATGGCAAATGCTGCTTTTCTGTACACAAAGGACTTCCGTGTCCATCGTTTGAGTCAGTGTTTCACAGCCTTTTTTTTCATTATCATCCCCTTAAGGAGCCTTTTTAGATATTCTTATCCTCATTGCAACCCACATCGATTCTTATATGACAGTTTTAATGAGATACAATTCACATACCATACATGTCATTGGTTTCTATTATTTCCTTCA
This sequence comes from Macaca mulatta, assembly GCF_049350105.2. Classification (NCBI taxonomy): domain Eukaryota; kingdom Metazoa; phylum Chordata; class Mammalia; order Primates; family Cercopithecidae; genus Macaca; species Macaca mulatta. Next base: position 74,862,652 of record NC_133426.1, on the reverse strand, counting down.
AACCCACAACCATGGGCAGTCACTCATTTATTTTCTGTCTCTGTAGATTTGATTTGCCTATTTTCTTTTGACAGAGTTTTGCTTTTGTCACCCAGGCATGCCACCGTTTCTGGCTAATTTTTGTATTTTTAGTAGAGATGGTGTTTCACCATGTTGGCCGGGCTGGTCTTGAATTCTTGACCTCAAGTGATCTGCCCGCCTCAGCCTCCCAAAGTGCTGGGATTATAGGTGTGAGCCACCGTGCCCAGCCCCCTCCCCCCCCTTTTTTTTTTGAGACAGAGCTTCTCTCTTGTCTCCCAGGCTGGAATGCAATGGCATGACCTCAACTCACTGTAACCTCCACCTCCTGGGTTCAAGCAATTCTCCTGCCTCAGCCTCCCAAGTAGCTGGGATTACAGGCACCTGCCACTACACCCAGCTAATTTTTGTATTTTTAGTGGAGATGGGTTTTCACCATGTTGGCCTAGGCTGGTCTCGAACTCCTGACCTCAGGTGATCCACCTGCCTTGCCCTCCCAAAGTGCTGGGATTACAGGCATGAGCTACTGCACCCGGACTTTTCTTCTTCATCCTTCTTCCTTCTTCTTCTTTTTTTCTTCTTCTTCATCTTCCAGGATCTCACTGTGTCACCCAAGCTAGAGTGCATTGACTTAAACTCATCTTACTGCAGCTTTGACCTCTCAGGCTCAGGTGATTCTCCTGCCTCAGCCTCCTGAGTAGCTGGGACTACAGGTTTGTGCCACTGCACCTGGCTAATTTTTTATTTTTTATAAAGATGGCATCTTACCATTCTGCCCAGGCTGGTCTCAAACTCCTGGGTTCAAGCGACCCTCCCACCTTGGCCTCTGAAAGTGCTGGGATTGCAGATGGGAGCCACCACATCCAGCTTGAATTGTCTATTTCATAAAAATGGAATCAAATCACATGTGATCTTTTGTTACTGCTTTCTTTTACTTTTTGAGTGTAATTAATTTTTATTGTATATATTTGTATTCATTTATTTTTAAAAACATTTTATTGTGAAATATCAAACATGAAAGTAGAGAGAATAGTATGATATACTTGATGTACCCATCAACCCCTCTTCAACAGTTACCAACTTATGGCCACTTTTGTTTTATCTGTATACCTACCTACTTTCCCTTTTCCCATTGGATTATTTTGAAGCAAGTCTCAAACAACATATTACATTTTCATATTTACCTCGCAAAATAAGAACATAGAGAAACCATAACTACAATCCTTTGTCACACCTAAAGCAATTTAAAATATTTTCTTGACTGGGTGTGGTAGCACATACCTGTAATCCCAGCACTTTGGGAGGCTGAGGTGGGTAGATCACTTGAGTCCAGGAGTTTGAGACCAGCCTGGGTAACATGGTGAAACCCCTTCTCTACAAAAAAACATAGAAAAATAGCCAGGCATGGTGGTGCATGCCTGTGGTCCCAGCTATTCAGGAGCCTGAGGTGGGAGGATCACTTGAGCCTGGGAGGTCGAGGCTGCGGTGAGTGGAGATTGTGCTGCTGCACTTTAGTCAGGGTGACAGAGTGAGATCGTGTCTCAAAAAAACACCAAAAATTAACTTTTTTTCCTTAATAATCAAATAAAGAATAAATATGCAAATTTTTAAATTTGCAAATCAGGATTCAAATTAATATATTTCTTTTATTTTTATTTTTATTTATTTATTTATTTATTTTAGATAGGGTCTGGCCGTGTCACTCAGGCCGGAGTACAGTGGCACGATCATGACTCACTGCAGCGTTGACCTCCAGGCTCAAGTGATTCTCCCACCTCAGCCTCCTGAGTAGCTGGGACTACAGCTTGTGCCACCATGCCTGGCTAATTTTATATATATATATTTTTGTAGAGACGGGGTTTCCCTGTGTTGCCCAGGCTGGTCTTGAACTCCTGAACTCAAGTGATACACCCGCCTTGTCCTCCCAAAGTGTTGGGATTACAGGTGTGAACCACCATGCCCTGCCAATATGTTTCTTAAATCTGTTTTAAAAATGCCACCTCCTTTTTCTTTCTACTATTTCCTTGTTGAATAAATTGGTAGTTTGACCTATAGAGTTTGCCATATTCTGCATTTTACTGATCCCATAATCATGTTGTCATTTTACATGTTCCCTTGTTTCCTATATTTTTATAGGAAAAATATAGATCTGGATATTTGATCAGATTTAGGCTTAGGGTTTTCTTTTTTTCTTTTTTTTGATAGTGTGTGTATTCTATTGCCTGATATAGGAGGTTCATAATAGTAGAGATGGTGTTTCACCATCTGGTTATCTCCTTTTATTTTTTGTGATTTTAAGATTCAATAGTGTTTGTAGGGGTTTTCAGCTTGATCCTTGCATTATGAAATTTCCCATCAGCTTTTCTTTCACCTAATGGTTTTAGCAGTTATTGCTTAGATATACTATTTAATTATGGGTTGCACAATGGTGATGTTTTAATTCTATTACAACTTCATTTTTTTTTTTTTTTGCAGTAAAAAATGTTTAATTGATGTGAGGCAGGCCACATGGTGGTGGTTCTTTCTTCTTATTCCTTCTTCCTTCTTCCTTCTTCTTTCTTCTTCCTCCTCACCTTCCTCCTCCTCCTCCTTCTTTTTCTTTTCTTTTTTTTTTTTTTTTTGAGATGGAATTTTGTTCTTGTTGCCCAGGCTGGCGTGTGTGATCTCGGCTCGCTACAGCCTCCACCTCCCAGGTTCAAGCGGTTCTCCTGCCTCAGCCTCCCCGAGTAGCTGGGATTACAGGCAGCCACCACCACGCCTGGCTAATTTTTGTATTTTTAGTAGAGACAGGGTTTCATCATGTTGGCCAGGCTGGCCTTGAACTCCTGACTTCAGGTGATCCACCCACCTTGGCCTCCCAAAGTGCTGGGATTACAGGTGTGAGCCACTGTGCCCAGCCAGTTCTTCATTTTTAAAACTATTTTTTTCTTCTTGTTCCTTCTGTTTTGGGTGTCATACCTATGAAATCATTGCTTAGTCCAAGGTCATGAGATTTATCCCCATGTTTTCTTTTAAGAGTATTATAGTTTTAGATTTTGTATTTAGGTCTGTCAACCATTTCGGGTTAACTTTTGTGTAGTGTGAGGTAAGGTACAACTTCATTCTTTTGCAGAGAATATATGTTTGTGCCAGCACCATTTGTTAAAGAGAGTGTTCTCTCTCCACTGAATTCTTGTGACACCTTTTTTTGAAAATAAATTGACCACAAATGTGTAGGCTTATTTCTGGATTCCCAATTCTATTTTATTGATCTATATGTCTATGTTTATGCCAAGACCACATAGTCATGATTACTGTGGCTTTGTAGTAAGGTTTTAAATTAAGAAGTGTGAGTTCTTTAACATTGTTGTTTTTCAAGATAGTTTTGACTATTTTTGGTCCCTTTAATTTCCATATGAATTTCAGATCACCATGTCAACTTCTGCCAGAAAGACAGCTAGGATTTTGATAGACATTGCAGTAAATTTGTAGAGCAATTTGAGGGAATATTTCCATCTTAACAACATTAGGTGTTTTGATACATGAACATGGAATGTCTTTCCATTTATTTAGGTGTTCCTTCATTTCTTTCACCAGTGTTTTGTAGTTTCCAGTATACAAAGTTTGCATTAATTAGTTAAATTCATTTCTAAGTATTATGTTTCAGGCCATTGTACGTGAAACAGTGTTCTTTATTTTTGCATTGTTTATTGCTAGTGTATAGAAATACAATTTGTGGCCCAGCGCGGTGGCTCATGCCTGCATGTCTGTAATTCCAGTACTTTGGGAGGCTGAGGTGGGCAGATCACTTGAGGTCAGGAGTTTGAGACCAGCCTGGCCAACGTGGAGAAACCCTGTCACTACTAAAAATATAAAAAATTAGCTGGGCATGGTGGCACATGCCTATAATTCCAGCTACTTGGGAGGCTGAAGCACGAGAATCACATGAACCCGGGAGGCGGAGAGTGCAGTGAACTGAAATTGCGCCACTTCACTCCAGCCTGAGTGACAGAGTGAGACTCTGTCTCAAAAAATGAAAAAGAAATACACTTGTGTTTGTATTGATTTTGTATCCTGTAACCTTGGTGAACTTGTTTATTACTTCTAATAGTTTTTTTAAAAAACTGGATCCCATTAGATTGTTTTGTATACAAGATCATGTCATCTGCATATACAGATAGTTTTATTTCTTCCTTTCCAATCTGCATGTCTTTCACTTCTTTTCTTTGCCTGTGTCCTGGCTCAGATCTCTAGTACAGTGTTGACTAGAACTGGTGAAAGCGGACGTCCTTGTCTCCTTCTTGATACCATGGGGAAAGTATTCGGTCTTTCACCATTAAGTATGAGGTTAGCTCTGTGTTTTTCATAGATTTTCTTTATGAGGTGGAGGAGGTTTCCTTCTGTTCCTAGTTTGTTGAATGTGTTTATAAAGAAAGAGTTTGGACTTTGTCAAATACTTAATCTACATCTGGTGAAATGATCATGTGGTTTTTCTCTTATATTCTATTTGTGTGGTGTATTACATTAGTTTTCGTATATATACTTTTTTTTTTTTCAGACAGGGACTCACTGCCGTCCAGGCTGGAGTGCAGTGACACAATCAGGGCTCTCACTGCAGCCCCGACCTCCTGGGCTCAAGTGACCCTTCTGCCTTAGCTCCTCGAATAGCTGGGACTACAAGCTTGTGCCACCATGCCTGGCTAATTTTTTTTGTATTTTTAGTAGAGATGGGGTTTCACCATGTTGTCCAGGCTGGTCTTGAACTCCTGAGCTCAAGGGATTCTCCCGCCTTGTCCTCCCAAAATGCCAGGATTACAGGCGTGAGCCACTGCGCCCAGAATTTTTTGTATGTTGGAGCAACATTGCATTATTGGCAAAATTCCACTTTGTCGTTATGTATAGTCCTTTTTATATGTTCCTGGAATCAGTTTGCTGTTTGTTGTTGTTGAAGGTGTGGTTTTTATATTTATAACAGGTTTTTGTATTTAGACTTCTTTTCTTGTGGTTAGTTTAATTTTTATATTAGGGTAATACTGGCCTTATAGAATGAGTTGGGAAGTTTTTGTATATTGTATCTTTATTTTGCATTTATGTGAAAATATTTTCTAATTTGCCTTGTGATTTATTGTTTTACCCATTTACTGCTTAGTAGCATGTTGTTCATCTTCCACATCTTTGTAAATTTCTTAACCTTTCTGTTATTAATTTCTAATTTTATTCTTTGTGGTCATAAAACATACTTCTTATGATTTCAGTTCTTTCAAATTTATTGATGGTTGTTTAATGAAGTAGCATATAATCTATCCTGGAGAATTTTATTATTGCACATGAGAAGAATGTGTATTCTGCTATTGTTGTGAAGTGTTCTATAGGTGTTTGTTAAGTCTAGTTAGCTTTTCGTATTTTTGAAGTCTTATATTTCCAAAGTATTGATTTTCTGTCTAGATCTAACCATTATTGAAAGTGGGTTACTGGCTGGGTGTGGTGGCTCATGCCTGTAATTCCAGCACTTTGGGAAGCCGAGGTGGGCAGATAACTTGAGCTCAGGAGTTCAAGACCAGCCTGGGCAACACAGTGAGACTCTGTCTCTAAAAAAAAAAAAAAAAGAAAAAGAAAAGAAAGTGAATCATTAAATTCTTCAATGCCTATTGTTGGATTGTCTATTTTTCCCTTTAATTTTGTCATTGTTTGTTTTATGTATTTTGGGCTCTGGTGTTATGTGCATACATGTTTATAATTGTTATATCTTCTTGATGGATTGACTTGTATCATTATAAAATATCCCTCCTGATTTCCATTGTCTTTTTTTTTTTTTTTTTTGGTGTGGAGTATATTTTGTCCTATTCTAATATAGCCACTCCAGGTTTCTGATATCTTTTTCATACTTAGTTTTAACTTATTTGTGTCTTTGAATGTCAGATGTGTCTCCTATAGACTGCATATAGTTGTCTCTTTAAAAAAAATTCAGCTGGGTGTGGGGGCTCATGCCTGTAATCCTAGCAACTCAGGAAGCTAAGGCAGGAGGATCATTTGGGGTCAATATTTTGAGACCAGCCTGGGCAACATAGACCTTGTCTCTACAAAAGAAAAAAAAAAATTTAGTTTCGCCCTTACACAAGTTTATATTGTTTAATGTATTGCTGTTGAATGTTACTACTTGTTTAATGTATTTCTATTGAATGTTACTATTGACATAGGTGAATTTACATCTGCCATTGTGGTTTAAAAAATCTGTCTCATGCCTTTTTCGTTGCTATATTCCTCCTTAACTGCTTTGTTTTGCATTCGGTGCTGTTATTGTTATACATATTTTATCTATAATATTTAGAAGTCCAACAATATGTTTTTATAATAATTATCCTAGAGGTTTTTGTAACTTTTAAAGAAGTTTTTGTAACTTTTAAAGAAGCTAAAGAATGGGCAAGAATGGAAAAAAATTGAAGAAGAAAAAAAATGAACATACAGAAACAATTTGTTAAAAAAGTTAAAAGAAGGGAGTAAATGTACCTTTATAGCATTTGTTATAGTAACATTTTTGGGTGCAATTTCTGGTTCTTTTCATGTGTTTTTATGGGTTCATGTTACCAGTTCGTGTCATTTTCTTCTTTTTTTTTTTTTTTTTTTTTTTTTGAGACAGGGTCTCACTCTGTCGTCCAGGCTGGAGTGCAGTGGTGTGATCTTGACTCACCACAACCTCTCCCTCCCAGGTTCAAGCAATTTTCCTGCATCAGCCTCCCGAGTAGCTGGAATTATAGATGGGCACCACCATGCCTGGCTAATGTTTTCTTTTTATATTTTTGGTAGAGATGGGGTTTCACCATGTTGGCCAGGCTGGTCTTGAACTCCTGATCTCAAGTGATCCTCCCACCTCAGTCTCCCAAAGTACTGGGATTACAGGCATGAGCCACCACTCCTGGCCCATAATAGCTTTGTTTTAATCCACTTTTGTGATTGTATTGGAAAATAAATTTTTTTGGCTATGGGCCCCGAAATACACACACACACCCCCATACACACACACACACACACACACACACACACACACACACACACACAGAGTTTAATATAATTGCCTTTTACATCAGTTAAGAGAAGAAAGAAGAAGATATGTACGTTTATACTGCCTTTTTCCTTTTTATTTTTTGAGACACGGTCTTGCTCTGCTGCCCAGGCTGGAGTACAATGGTGCGATCTCGGCTTACTGCAACCTTGATCTCCCAGGATCAAGACAATCCTCCTACCTCAGCTTCCCAAGTAGCTGGGACTACAGGTGTGTGCCACCACACCCAGCTAATTTTTTAATTAATTAATTATTTATTTTATTTTATTATTATTTTTTTTTTGTAGAGATAGGGTCTCAGTCTGTTGCCCAGGTTGGCCTTAAACTCCTGGGCTCAAGCAATCCTTTTGCCTCGGCCTCTCAAAGTGTTGGGATTACAGGTGTGAGCACTGTTCCCGGCCTATGCTGTCTTTTATAATTATAACATTTCCTTTACAAGAGATCTCAGTTTAAAAAAGTTAATTACTTTTTTAGCAAGCATTTCTGTGAGAGATCTCAGTTTTTTGTGTGAATTTGAATTACTCTCTGTGGTCAACTGCTTTGAGATTCAAGAAGTCCTTCAGTATTTCTTGTGAGTCCACTAACAAAGGACTGTCTCACTAGAATCTGGGCCTCAACTTATACAATTAAAATCAGCATCTTTGAGGGTGGAGCCTAGGCAATGGTAGTTTAAAAAATTGTACCATGTTATTATTTTTTTTTTTGAGGCAGAGTCTTGCTCTTTTGCCCAAGCTAGAGTGCAGTGGCATGATCTCTGCTCATTGCAGCCTCTGCCTCCTGGGTTCAAGCGATTGTCCTGCCTCAGCCTCTCCAGTAGATTGAACTACAGGCGCTCGCCACCCATGCCCAGCTAATTTTTGTATTTTTAGTAGAGATGGGGTTTCACCATGTTGGCCAGGCTGGTCTCGAATTCCTCACCTCAAGTGATCCACCCGCCTTGGCCTCCCAAAGTGCTGGCTTTACAGGCATGAACCACCACGCCCAGCCAATTCTGATAATAAACCTAGGACTATAACCACAGGGTTAGATGATTTCCAAGATCTCATGTAGCTCTCACATTGTGTGACACTGTGGATAGATTTCGTAGTTCATGTTAGACCACATCTTCGTAGCATATCAGTCTGACATAGGCCTGTGATTCTCCCTAGAAAAACAGCATCAGCATCTCCTGGTAAAGTGTTAGCAATGCAAATTCTCAGGCACCACTCTACATGGAATGAATCAGCAGTGGACATTCCTGCAAAGGACACAGCAGTATATGTATTAACAAACTCTCTCTCTCCACGCGATTCTATCATAGAATCTGGCATAGAGAAAGAGAACTGTGGGCTTTGGGGTCTGAGGACTTCTCATTAGTCTTGGAGAGGTATAAATGACCAGTTATTTTGGGCAACTTATGTATCTTCGCTCACCCCTCACCCTGCTTTTTTTTTTTTTTTTTTTTTAAAGGAGAAGAATATTTGCATTTTCTTAACTTGCATGGTTGTTGTGAGGCTAGAGCGTTTATGTCAAAGCTCCTTTGTAAACTGCTAAGCATGTGTGCACACAGAAGGAGTCATTGTGAGCAAGGGAAGTACAATTCATTAAGCGTCTCTTCTGGGACAGGAACTATTTATTTATTTATTTATTGAGACAGGGTCTTATTCTGTCGCCCAAGCTGGAGTGCAATGGTGCAATCTTGGCTCCCTGCAACCTCTGCATCCTGGGCTCAAATGATCCTCCTGCCTCAGGCTCCCAAGTAGCTGGGACTGCAGGCATGCACCAGCATGCCTGGCTAATTTTTGTATTTTCTGTAGAGATGGGGTTTTACCATGTTGCCCAAGCTGGTCTCAAACTCCTGGACTCAAGGGATCCTTCCACCTTAGCCTCCCAAAGTGCTGGGATTACAGGCCTGAGCCACTGCACCCAGCCAGGAATTTTATATTTATTATTTTATTGAATTCATAACCACTCTACACGTAGTGAAATAATTATTTAGAAATCTAGTTTAGTTTTTGAATTGTATTGGAATTTATACATTGAAATTCAACATCAATCCAGCTACATCAAAGTCTAACTATATGGAAATTCATCGATCTCAAAATCTAAGTACACAAAGATCAAACTGCATCAAAATCCACAGGAGAGCCAGGAGACAAATGGTGTATATTAAAATACTAAGGGCATTTTGTTGCATTCTCCCACCTCCTCACCAACAAAAGCTCAAAATCTTGTGCTGTCATATCAGTAGCTAAAGCATGTTAACACTTAGCTCTTACACTAAACTAGTTACTTCTTTGACTTAGGGGAAGTCACACTTCCTTACTGGATTGCACTTTAATCTTTCTATTTTAAAATTAGTGATTTTACAGAAATAAAATCTTTACGATATAATTCTTACCTTAGTCTGTTTAAAATGTGCTGTTACAGCTCAGCACGGTGGCTCATGCCTGTAATCCCTGCACCTTAGGAGGCTGAGGTGGGCAGATCACTTGAGGCCAGGAGTTTGAGACCAGCCTGGACAACATGGCGAAAAACCATCTCTACTAAAAATACAAAAATTAACTGGGTGCGGTGGTGCATGCCTGTATTCCCAGCTTCTTGGGAAGCTGAGGCATGAGAATCACTTTACCCCGGGAGGCGGAGGTTGCAGTGAGCCGAGATGATGCCACTGCATTCCAGCCTGGGGAGAGAGCGAGACTCTGTCTCCCCCCACCAAAAAAAAAAAAAAAAAAAAAAAAAATTGAAATTAGAGAAAACTTCCTTACCTGCCAACATTGGTCCTTAAGAGTGTAATTAGGAACTCTCAGAAGTCACGGGTTTTATTCTGAAATTAATAACATTTGCTTCCCAGTAGAGAGGCACTTACTGTGCATGTGAATATTTTGATGTTTTGTCACAGCCATTTCATATATGGAGGTGCCTCTGTGTATGTGTGTGTGTGTGTGTGTGTGTGTGTGTGTGTGTGTGTGTGCGCGCGCGCACTTTATGATTTATTTATTTTGAGATGGAGTTTCACTCTTGTTGCCCAGGCTGGAGTGCAATGGTGCGATGTCAGCTCATGGCAACCTCTGCCTCCCGGGTTCAAGTGATTCTCCTGCATCAGCCTCCTGAGTAGCTGGGATTATAGGCATGTGCCACCACACCCGGCTAATTTTGTATTTTTAGTAGAGACAGAATTTCTCCATTTTGGTCAGGCTAGTCTCAAACTCCCGACCTCGGGTGATCCGCCTGCCTCAGCCTCTCAAAGTGCTGGGATTACAGGCGTCAGCCACTGCGCCCGGCCGCATGTGTGTGTGCTTTAAAACACTAATCTTATTGGATGAATATTATTACATTATGTCACATTTGCATGCGCTCTATTATTATTATTATTAGTAGTAGTAGTAATAGTAGTAGTAGTAGAGATGGGGGTCTCACTATGTATCCCAGGCTGGTCTCAAACTCTTGGCCTAAGGTGATTTTCCTGCCTGTACTGAGATTACAGGCATGAACCACCATGCCTGGCCTTAAAAAAAAAAAAGTATTTATTTATTTTTGCATGTATTTTATGGTAACTGTTATATGTACTATGACTTAACAGAGGCTAGAATGTGAACTTGAAGTTTTAGTGTTTTGGTTTCTTTCTCTGTAAATTTGAATGAGGCTAGCTAGTGACGGAGTAGTCAGTTTCTGAAGAATATTGTTGTCTTGGCACTAAAGAAACAAATTTGCTTCCATTTTCTATTATTCCTGCATCCAGGCAGCAGAATCTGTTTGCTTTATTTACTGAAGATTCGTGTACAGGCACAGTAGCAGCCTGTGTTCCTATGGTTTGAAGGTTTTAAGCTCTTTGCTTTTTTTTTTTTTTTTTTTTAATGTCCACAAATTATCATTTAGAGGTAATAGAAATGGTTGGGAGGTTATAAAGATTTTCCCCCTATCGTTTTTTGGCCCAGAAATCTCCTGCTTTGTTCTCTCAAAGGCTGAGTCTTTAGCAGAGGCTCTGCCAAAAAGAACTGGAGTTTTCCCTTGGGAATCAGAGGAAAGGCTCAGTATTCAGTAAATTTGAAAAAGGCAAGCCTTTCAGATGTTAATAAGTCTAAACAGGACCCAGGAAGCTCTGCAGTCTAGGGGGCAGATTAAATACCCAAGCAGTATAACCTTTCCCTCGGCTGTGGCCAGGTTCTTACTATTGGTAGTAACTTTAAGAACTGATCACAAAGGTGGAATTCTCCTAAAGGTCATCACTCTGAACTTGGAATCCAATACAAGCTTCAAAAGTCACAGCAAGCAATAAGCACTGGCAACACCAGGTGCCTATTTGGGTGCCAGATTTTCACATTTTCTTTGGGTTTCTCACCATGTCTCTAACCCCAGCTGCTAGTGAATGCCAGTTGCTGCCACAAACATCATGTTGGAAATGAAAAAAAAGTTCTCTGCCTTGGAAAGAGCACAGGAAACACAGCAAAAAGCTAATTAGTTATTTGCATCATCATCATTATAATTAATGCAAGTTTAGAAGCACAGAGTCATAAAATAGACACTGTACACATGTCCTCAGGATAAACATTTTGTCATGTTTGCTTCAGATCGTTCTCATTCTTATTTATTTATTTATTTATTTATTTGTTTATTTATTTATTTGATGGAGTCTTGCTCTGTCACCAGGCTTGAGTGCAATGGTGCGATCTCGGCTCACCGCAACCTCTGCCCCTGGAGTTCAAGCGATTCTCCTGCCTCAACCCCCCAGTAGCTGGGACTACAGGCGTGCACCACCATGCAAAACTAAGTTTTTTGTAGTTTTACTAGAGATGGGGTTTCACCATGTTGGCCAGATTGGTCTCGATCTCTTGACCTCGTGATCCGCCCGCCTCGGCCTCCGAAAGTGCTTGTATTACAGGTGTGAGCCACCATGCCTGGGCTCTTTTTTTTTTTGATACAGAGTCTAGCTCTGTCACCTAGGCTGGAATGCAGTGGTATGATCTTGGCTCACTGCAACCTGTGCCTCTTGGGTTCAAGTGATTCACGTGTTTCAGCTTCCCGAGTAGCTGGGATTACAGGTACCTGCCACCATACCCAGAGGATTTTATACTTTTAGTAGAGCCTGGGTTACACCATATTGGCCAGGCTGGTCTCGAACTCCTAGCCTCAAGCTATCCACCCACCTTGGCCTCCCAAAGTGCTGAGATTACTGGCTTGAGCCACTGCACCCGGCCCAGATCGATCTCATTCTCTAAGTAAAACATAGAGATAGTGAGATCTGCATTTACCTCTTTCCCCAGTCCCTATTCCTTTCTCTCACCAAGGGCAGCCACAATCCTGAATTTGGTGTTTATCCTTCTTGGCTATGTTTTCTGTTTATATATAATATTATAATAATTATGTAATATTATATATTAATACATATATCTACTAATACATAATTAATACAATACATTATAATTATAAGATATAAGATTATATAATTATGTACTATATTGTATATAATCATGTATAAATGATACACATACAATATAATTTTACATAAATTATATAAACATAACTTTATATAAATTATATATATAATTTTATGTATATTATATAAGTTTAATTTTACAGAATTATACATCTTATGTATATTATATATGAGATATATATTAGATATATACTAGATATATACATTTGTTTGTGTCTATATATATAGAGTAGAAAACATGGGCAAGAAGAATGCATGCCAAATATATATATTTAAATATATTTAATATGTAATATATTTAATAAATCTATATTTAATAGTTATATTAAATATTTTAGTTATATAAATATATAAATGCTTATATTTATAGATGCTATGAATATTATGTAGAGATATAAATAGATATTTATGCTGGAAATGTTTTGTATATTTAAATTTTTTTACGAGTAGAATCATACTATATGTACTTCAACTTGTTTTTTTTCCACTTAGCATTATTCTTTTTCAATTTTTAGATATTTTCATGTTGATATACAGTGTATAAATATAATTCATTCTTCAGTTTTTTATTTTAAAGAGACAGAGTCTCACTATGTTGCCCAGGTTGGGCTTGAATGCCTGAGCTCAAGTGATCCTCCTGGATCTAAAGGCACTTGTTGCCATGCTGGGTTTCATTAACTTATGATACTCACTAGGACACTTACGAATATTGTTGGGAAAATTAAAAATTAAATCTCTTGCTAAGTTAGAAAATCCTTTACACAAATGTAGAAAAGAAAGAAAACCGGCCGGTTGCGGTGGCTCACGCCTGTAATCCCAGCACTTTGGGAGGCCGAGGCAGGCAGATCACCTGAGGTCAGGAGTTCGAGACCAGCCTGGCCAACATGGTGAAACCCCATCTGTACAAAAATACAAAAATTAGCTGGGCATGATGGTGGGTATGGTGGGTACCTGTAATCCCACTACTCGGGAGGCTGAGGCGGGATAATCGCTTCAACCCGAGAGGTGGAGGTTGCCGTGAGCCGAGATCTTGCCATTGCACTCCAGCCTGGGCGACAGAGTCAGACTCTGTCTAAAAAAGAAAAAAGGAAAAGAAAGAAAATCATTGTGTTACTGAAAGCATTAAATCAGGTGGGGATGTGAATGACAGGCAATACACTAATGAGACTGTAAGCATAGAAAGAAATGTCACACTTTTACATAGGCAAGAAGATATGATCCATTTACATATGTGTTCTCAATATAAAGCATAACTTGCCCTCCAGTCAGATTTGACAGCACTTTTGTTTTACATAGTTTAGGCAATATTCACCTTGTGGTTGAGCTGGCCATGTGTTAGTTAATTGCCTTTATCCAAGGAAAAAAATGTAACTTCTCTTGTCTGTATGCCCAGCAGGCATTTAAGATTTAAAGCAAGGTACCTAAGCTAAACTCCCTGAGGTAACAAGGAGATAGGGGTATATCTATCTTGATGTTAATGTTTCAAAGAGATGGATCCCAGGTCCTTAAGAAAAATATTAGATAGTTATGCTGGCAAGAGGCTTATTTAGCTCTTTAGAACATTTGCATAGTTATAAAAAAGATAGAAGGTGGCTTTGTAATAACGTTTTCTTGAGGAAATGCTCTAAGAAAAGGAAGAAGGGAAAAGCCTTTTCCTATTCAGCAACTGGGAACATTCAGTCCTACTACATACTACATATTTATTTATTCATTTACTTATAAATGGGCATGTAGGCTATTTCTAATATTTCATTATTTCCCATAATATGCCAATGAACATCCTTATCTATGCCTTCCTGGGCAATGTGCAAGAATTACTCAGATTATGAACATTGTTAATACTACCAGATATTTCCAAATTGTATTCCTGAGTGCTTATACCCATTTACACTTACACCAACAAATATAAGACTGTCCACTTTATCCATTTGTTCACATCATTAAGATCTGAGGCTGAGTACAGTGGCTCATGCCTGTAATCCCTGCACTTTGGGAGGCTGAGGTGGGTGGATCACTTGAGGTCAGGAGTTGAAGACCAGCCTGACCAACATGGTGAAACCCTGTTTCTACTGAAAATACAAAAAATTAACAGGGCATGGTGGTGGGCGCCTGTAATCCCAGCTACTTGGGAGGCTGAGGCAGGAGAATCACTTGAACCCGGGAGGCGGAGATTGCAGTGAGCCGAGATTGCATCATTGCACTCCAGCCTGGGCAACAAAAGCGAGACTCCATCTCAAAAAATAAAAATATTTGAAATGTCCAGACCTTAAACATTTTGCCAATCTGATGGATGTGAAATAGTATCTCATTATTCCTTAATTTTTTTTTTCCTAATTACTAATTGAGTATGTTACAATGTGTTTATTAGCCATTCATATTTCCTTTTTTGTGATGTGCTTATTTTTGTAATATTTGCCCATTTTTCTTTTAGGATTTTGGTCTTCATTATTGATTTATAAGAGTCCTTTCTATATTTTAGAAGTTAGTATTTTATTTGTTATATATGTTACAAATAATTTCCCCTATTCTTAGTATTCCCCATTGCCAAAGTCAACTACATTGTTAATTTTTACCCTCCTTTCATTTTATTTCCTGTATTTTTGTCATGCAAAAGTTTTTAACTGTTAAAATACATCTATTTTCCTTTATTACTTGTACTTTTTGCATCTTATTTAAGAAATTATTTCCTATGCTGATGTTAGAGATATTTTCTTGTGTTCTTTTAAAAGTTTAAAAGTTTTGGCTGGGCACGGTGGCTCACGCCTGTAATCCCAGCACTTTGGGAGGCCAAGGCGGGTGGATCACGAAGTCAGGAGATGGAGACCATCCTGGCTAACACAGTGAAACCCTATCTCTACTAAAAATACAAAAAATTACCTGGGTGTGGTGGTGGGCACCTGTAGTCCCTGCTACTTGGGAGGCTGAGGCAGGAGAATGACGTGAACCCAGTAGGCAGAGGTTGCAGTGAGCCGAGATCGTGCCACTGCACTCCAGCCTGGGCGACAGAGCGAGACTCTGGCTCAAAAAAAAAAAAAAAAAAAAAAAAAATTTACAAGTTTTGCTTTTCACATTTAGATTATAATCCATGTAGTTTTATTTTTGTGTATGGCATGAGATAGACATCTAGATTTGTATATAGATGGCCAATTAATCCAATATATTTTATGTAATAATATTCACTTTTTTCAATGGTTTGTGATGTTTCCTGTGTCATAATTTTATATATATATACACATATATACATATATATACATATATACATATATACACACACACACATATATATGTGCATCTATACACAGACACACACACATATATATGTGCATCTATATCAGGGATTTTCATTTCTGGTCCATCTGGCTATTTGTCTCTCCCTGCACCTAAACTGTCTTGATTATTGTAGCTTGTAAGAAGTCTAGCTTATTGGAGAGTCTGATTAAATTATTTTCCAGTACTTTCTTAACTGTTTTTAGATTGGCATTTCTCTATTGAATAACTGAGTTAATCAAGTTCCATTAAAAAAATCCTACAGATTAGAATTGCATTGAAAGAACAGACCCCGTGAGTTTTCTCATGTATGAATATGGGTAATTGTTTCAACTATCAAGGGTCATTTGTGTCTTTCAATATTGCTTAATTTCTTTTTAAGAGACAGTGCTTTGCTCTGTTGCCCCGACTTGAGTGAAGTGGCGTGATCATAGCTCACTGCAGCCTCAACCTCCCAAGCTCAAGTGATCCTCCCACCTCAGCCTCCTGTGTAGCTGGGACTGCAGGTGCACACCACCATGCCCATCAATTTTTTTTATTTTATTTTATTTTTACTTTTGTGGAGATGGGGTCTCTTTATGTTGCCCAGGCTGATGTCAAACTCCTGGGCTCAAGCAGTCCTCCCACCTTGGCCTCCCAAAGTGTTGAGATTACAGGCATGAGCCACTGCACCCGGTGTGTCTAAAATTTTTAATATGAAATCCATGCACATTTTTTCTTAAATTCATTTTAAGGTAATTTACATGTTTAGTTGCTATGATGAACCTCTTTAAAGTATTTTCTAGTTATTTACTTATTTTTATTTTTATTATTTTTTTTCTTTTTTTTGAGAAAGGGTATCACTCTGTCGCCCAGGTTGGAGTGCAGTAGCATGAACACAGCTGACACTGCAGCCTCGAACTCCTAGGCTCAAGTGATCCTCCTCCCACTTCAGCCTCTGGAGTAGCTGGGACTACAGGCATGCACCGCCATACCTGGCTATTTTTATTTTTATTTTTGTAGAGACAGACTCTCACCAGTT
This sequence comes from Macaca mulatta, assembly GCF_049350105.2. Taxonomy (NCBI): domain Eukaryota; kingdom Metazoa; phylum Chordata; class Mammalia; order Primates; family Cercopithecidae; genus Macaca; species Macaca mulatta. Next base: position 74,845,891 of record NC_133426.1, on the reverse strand, counting down.
TGCCAAGACTCATCTTGAACTCCTGGGCTCAAATGATCCTCTTGCCCGGGTCTCCCAAGTTGCTGGGATTAAAGGCAAGAGCCACCATACCCAGCCTAATTGTTTATTTTGAACATTTGGAATTTAGTTGATTTTCATATGTTGATCTTGTATCCAGTAACTTTGATGAACTGTTATTATTTCTAATGGTTTGCCTGTAGGTTTGTTTGTATTTTCTCACTGGTAATATCATGTCACCTATAAATATTTATTACTTTATGACTTTCTTTCTAACCTTTGTATTGCATCTTACTTTTCCTTGTCCAAATGCATTTTGGCTAGGATGACCATACAGTTTCTATTAGTAAGAGCCATAGGGACACTCTGGACTTCATTTGTGCTTTAATAGGAATGCTTCTACAATTTCACCATTAAATTTGATGTTTGTTGTAAGCTTTTAATAGATAGTGGTCATCAGGTTAATGAAGTTCTTTCTAGTCTGAGGATGCCTTTTTTTGGTAATGATCCTCATGGATGAGTATTGCATTTTATTCAAACCTTTTTTTGTAATGATCCTCATGGATGAGTATTGCATTTTATTCAAACCTTTTTTTTGTAATGATCCTCATGGATGAGTATTGCTTTTTATTGTCAGTCTATACATATGATAAATTACAATAATAGGTTTTCTAATGTTCAATTATCCTTAAAATCTTAATCCATACGTGATCATGATGTATGGTCAATTTCTTATATGTTGCTTATGCACCAAAATTCTGTTTAGGATTTTTGCATTTATCTTCATGAATGAGATTGGTCTATAATTTTTTTCCTTGCACATTTTATCATTCACTCATTCAACAAGTATTTATTGAGCCCATACTGTGTTCTGTGTACTGTTCTAGTGAATGTTGATATAGTAGTGAATAAAATAGATAAAAATCTTTGCCCTCATGAAACTTATATTCTACTATGGGGAAGACAGACCATAAACAAGATAATTTATTAAATATGTAGTATATTAGATGTTGACAAATGCTAATGATACAAATAAGCAGAAATTAGGATACATTGTGTGTGTGTGTGTGTGTGTGTGTAGGAGGATATGCAATCTTAGAAAAGAATTTACAGCAACAACTCTCTTACAAGGTGACATTTTAGGAAAGACATGTGAGGGAAGAGAAAGTATAATGGCTCTGAAGTAAGCATGTTTCCGGTAGGTTCAAGAAAGAGAAAGGAAGCCATTGTAGCTAGACTGTTTTACTATCAGACCAATAAGTAAATTGGATAGCTTTCCCTCTCTTTAAAAAATGTATTGTTTTGAAATAAATGTATTAAAAGATACATAGGAGGTTGCAAAGATAGTACAGTGATGTCTCAGGTAACTTTTACCCAATCTATCACAATGTAATTATATCTTACATAATTATATAGTAATATAAAACCCAGGAAACTGACAGTGGTACAATGTATATGTATCATTCTATGCATTTTATCAAGCTGTGTAGATTTGCATGACTTTAACCTTAGTCAATATACATAACTATTTCATCAACACAAATATCTTCCTTCATGCTACCCCTTTATATTCACACCCACACACTTCCTTGCCACCACATGTATCCTCTGGCAACTAAGAACATGCTCTCCATTTCTATGTTTTTGTCATTTTGAGAATATTATATAAATGGAATAATATAGTATGTGACCTTTTAAGATTGTTCTTTTTTCTTTTTACTCAGCATAATTTTCTGGTGATTCTTACAAGTTATTGCATATGTCAATAATTGATTTATTTTTATTGGTATTGAGTGGTGCAACTCTTTTTTTTTTTTTTTTTTTTTTTGAGACAGGGTCTCACTCTTGTCACCCAGGCTGGAGTGCAATGGTGTGATCTTGGCTCACTTCAACCTCCGTCTCCCAGGTTCAAGCGATTCTTCTGCCTCAGTCTCCCAAGTAGCTGGGATTACAGGCACGTGCCGCCACTCCTGGCTAATTTTTATATTTTTAGTAGAGACGGGGTTTCACCATATTGACCAGACTGGTCTCGAACTCCTGGCTTCAAGTGATCGTCTCACCTTGACCCCCAAAAACGCTGGGATTACAAGCGTGAGCCACCGCGCCCGGCTGAGTGGTGCAACTATTGAATAGTATTCTATGGCATGGATGTATCATAGCTTATTTAAGTATTCACCTTTTGAGGGACATTTTAGTCATTTCCAGTTTTTGGCTATTACAGATGAAGCTGTTATGAATATTCATGTAGAGGATTTTGTGCAGTCATATGTTTTGTTTTCTCTGGGATAAATGCCCAGGAACTTAATTGCTGGGTTGTATTGTAAGTGTTTTAAAAGAAACTGAGGGCCAGGTACAGTGACCCATGTCTGTAATCCCAGCACTTTGGGAGTCTGAGGCAGGCAGATTGCATGAATCCAGAAGCTTGAGACCAGTCTGGGCAACATGGCGAAACCCCATCTCTACAAAAAGTACCAAAAATTAGCTATGTCTAGTGATGTACACGTGTAGTCCCAACTACTCTGGAGTCTGAGGTGGGAGGATAACCTGAGCCAGGTAGGTTGAGGCTGCAGTGAGCCATGATGGTGCCACTGCACTCCAGCCTGGGTGACAGAGTAAGACCCTGTCTGAAAAATAAAATAAAATAAAATAAAATGAAAACAAACTCTGAGAATGTAAAATATATTTGGTCTTTTTTTTTTTTTTTGAGAGAGAGAGTCAGGCTGGAGTGCAATAGTGCAATATTGGGTCACTGCAAGCTCCGCCTCCCAGGTTCAGGTGATTCACCTGCCTTAACTTCCTGAGTAGCTGGAATTATAGGCACCCACCACCATGCCCAGCTAATTTTTGTATTTGTAGTGGAGAAAGGATTTCACCATGTTGGCCAGGCTAGTCTTGAACTCCTGATCTCAGGTGATCTGCCCGCCTTGGCCTCCCAAAGTGCTGGGATTAGAGGCATGAGCACCGTGTTATGCCCAGCGTGTTATGTCATTCGTACGCCTTTGAGTCCTCATAGCTTAGCTCCCACTTATAAGTGAGAACATACGATGTTTGGGTTTTCCATTCCTGTCACTCATACTTTGGATAGAATGGAAGCCTGCAAACCTGTGTGGCTTCATGCTGGGAGACTTTCTTGTAATATGATGGACTGGACTAATTATTAGTGACTGAATGGGATTCTAGTAGTGTGCCAGTATCTTTTGAGTTCTGTATCCTTTTGATTTAAGGTCAGCAGGGTTCTAAGGGGTAGAGAGTGGTGACTTGTGATATTGCAAAATATGTATTTGGTCTTTGACCAGGTTTCTTGACATACAACTCCTAAAATCATTGGAATCTTCTAAGTGATGTCTTTTTGTATGCTAATGATGGACCCATGGCTGGCAGCTCCTAGGTAGCATCACGATAGGGGGTGGTCACCATAAAGTCTAAGGTAGGAATAGAGGGTTGGGACTTGAGTCCCACTCCCAACCTCCAGGGAGAGGAGAGGGGCTGAAGGTTAAGTTGGTTACCAATAATCAATGGTTTAATCAATCATGGCTACATAATGAGGCTTCCATAAAGGACTAAAGAACTGGGTTTGTAGAGCTTCCAGATAGATGAACACGTGGAGGTTCCCAGAGGGTGGTGTGCCCAAGTAGGGAAGGGAAGCCCTGTTCCTCTTTCCACATGCCTCGCCCTATGTATCTCTTCACCTGTATCCTTTGTAATATCTTTTACAATAAATCAGTAAACATAAACGGTTTCCTGAGTTTGGTGAGCCGCTCTAACAAACTAATGGAACACAAAGAGGGGGTAATGGGTACTCCAACTTGAATCTGGTCAGTGAGATGTTCCAGAGACGTGGACACGGGTCTGGTGTCTGAATTGGGGTAGTGTTGTGGTACTGAGCCCCCAGCCTGCGGGATCTGATGCTGTCTCCAGGTAGATAGTGTCATAATTGAATTGGATGATGCCCAGCTGGTGTCCAGTGCAAAATTGATGCTTATTTGGGGTATTCGGAAAAATTCCCAAACATTTGGTCACAGAAGTCATGCATGCTGATTGTTGCTGTGTTGTGAGAATATAGGAAAAAAGAGGGGGTGGTTTCATTCATAGAAACAGTCAAAGTGTTTTCTAGAGTGGGTTCACAATTTTACATTTGCAACAATGTATAAGAAACTCAGTTTTTCTGTATCCTCACCAGCATTTGGTATTGTCACTGTTTTTTATTTTAGCTTTTCTGATAGCTGTGTAGTAATATCTTAATATCTTTTTTTTTTTTTTTTTTTTTGAGATGGAGACTCACTCTGTCGCCCAGGCTGGAGTGCAGTGGCATGATCACAGCTCACTGCAACCTCTGCCTCATGGGTTCAAGCAATTCTCCTGCCTCGGCCTCCTGAGTAACTGGGATTACAGGTGCCCAACACCATGCCTGGCTAATTTTGTATTTTTCGTAGAGATGGAGTTTTGCCATGTTGGCCAGGCTGGTCTTGAACTCTTGACCTCGAGTGATCCTCCCATCTCAGCCTCTCAAAGTGCTGGGATTACAGGTGTGAGCCACTGTGTCTGGCTTCTCTTTCTATTCTTTATATTTACTGATCAGCTATTTATGTTGAGTATTATTTCTTATGCTTATTTGCCATCCATATATCCTCTTCAGTTAAATGTTTTTTTATATCTGTTGCCCATCTTCTGATTGGATTGTTATCAATTTTCAACTTTGAGTATTCCTTATATATATAAAGAGTTTTATATATGAGTCTTTTGTGAGATATGTGGTTTGTGAATACTTCCAATCTATAGCTTGTCTTTTCATCCTAACAGGGTCTTTTGTAGAGCAAAACTGTAAAATTTTGTTGGAGTTTAGGTTATAGATTTATTTATTTATTTATTTTCTTTGGAGAGTGAGTCTCACTCTGGTCTCTCAGGCTGCAGTGAAATGGCTAGATCCCGGCTCACTGCAACCTCCACCTCCGAGGGTCAAGCAATCCTCCCACCTCAGCCTCCTGAGTAGCTGGGACTACATGTGAGTGCCACCACACCCAGCCAATTTTTGCATTTTTTATAGAGACAGGGCCTTACTGTATTGTCCAGGCTGGTCTTGAACTCCTGTGCTCAAGTGATCCACCTGCCTTGGCCTCCCAAAGTGCTGAGATTACAGGCATGAGCCACTATGCCCAGTCATTTTTTTTCTTTTATAGGTCATGATTTTGGTATTATGTCTAAGAACTCTTCGTGTCAAGGCCTAGGATCTAAAGCTTTTCTTCAAACTTTCTCCTAAAAATTCCGTTGTTTAATGTTTAAGTCTGTGATGCATTTTGAGATAATTTGTGGATAAGGTATGAAGTTTAGGTTGAGGTTCATTTTTATGTCTCATGTTCAGTGGCTCCAGTGCCATTTATTGGAAAAGTAATATTTCAACCATTTAATTGCTTTTGTACCTTTGATAAAAATCACTTGGGTAATAATTTGTGTAGATATTCCATTTCACCCTCAGGAGTGCATAAATGTGGGCTGCACATGATTTTCTTCCTAAGATACAGTACGGAAAGGAGGAAAGAAAGAGTAATTTGAGAGTGCAGAAACCTGACAAACACTGCTTTATCCAGGTGATCAAGGTCAACATCAATAGTGATAAGTCATGTTGATAGTGTATACCTGTGGTATTATGTATGACAGTGGCACTTTATCTCAGTGGTATTTCTCCCCAAAATTTATAATCCCAGTGTAATCATGATAAAAACTTAAACTTAAAAAAAAGAGAGACATTCTACAAAATACCTGAGCAGTACTTCTCAAAACTGGCAAGGTCATCAAAAACAAGGAAAGTCTGAGAAACTACCAGGGCTAAAAGGAGCCTAAGGAGTCATGATGAATAAACATAATGTGGGATCTTGGATGGGATTTGGAAAAGAAAAAACACCTTAGGTAAAAAACCAAGGAAATCTGATTAAAGTATGGACTTTAATAATAATAATATATCAATATTCACTAGTTGTGACATGTGTACCATACTATTATACACTGCTAATAACAGAAGAATCGGGTGTAGGGTATATGGGAACTCTGCACTCTCTTTGAAATTCTTCAATAAATCTAAATCATTCTAAAGTGTATTTAAAATAATCAGTGGAGCTGAGTACTGTGGCTCATGCCTTTAATTTCAGCAGTCTGATTTTAAAAAAGGAGCTATTTTAGTTCCTTTATGTCTCCATAATACATTTTAGAATTATTTTGTCTGTCTTTTCCCCCAAAAAATCTTGCTGTGGTTTTGATAGGATTTGCCTGAAACCTGTATATCAATTTGGGAAGAATTGACATCTTTACTATGTTGAGTCTTATAATACATAAACATGGTAAGTTTCTCCATATATTTAGACTTTGATTTCTTTTGTCTGTGTTTTGTTTTCGGTATACAATTCTTGAATAGGTTTAGTTAGAATTACATCTACTTGTTTTTTTGGGGGGGTTCATTGTAAATGGTATTGTGTTTTTTATTTCAGTTTCTACTTGTTAATTGCTAGTATATACATATATGATTGATTTTTGTATGTTGATTTTGTTTTGGGCAGCTTTGCTGAACTGATTTATTAGTTCTAGGAATTTTGTGGCAGATTGCTTGGTGTTTTACAGACGATCAGTCATCTCAAATAGAGACACTTTGAAATAGAGACACTTTTGATATGTTGTAACTTTAGTTTCATTCAGTTCAATGTATAGTTTTGTTTGTTTGTTTGTTTGTTTGTTTTACTTGAGATGGGGATTCAAAGTGTTGGGATTACAGGTGTGAGCCACCTTGCCTGGCCTCAGTGTGTTGTTAATTTTCCTTGAGATTTGCTCTTTGACCTGTAGCTTATTTAGAAATGTGTGGTTTAGTTTCCATGTGTTTGGAAATTTTCCTGATCTCTTACTGTTACTGATCTTTTCTTTCCTTTTCTTTTATTTCCTTTCTTTTCCTTTCCTTTTGTTTTCTTTTCCTTTTCTTTTCTTTCTCTCTCTCTTTCTCTCCCTTCCTCCTCCTCTTCCTCCTTCTTCTTCTTTCTTTTCTTTTCCCCTCTGTCCTTCTTTCCTTCCTTTCTTTCTCTCTCTCTCCCCCCTCCTCCTCTCTCTCTTTCTCTTTCTTTCTTTTCTTTTTCTTTCTCTCTCTTTCTTTCTTTCTTTCTTTCTTTTTGTTTCCCTCTTTCCCTCCCTCCCTTTCTTTCTTTCTTTCTTTCTTTCTTTCTTTCTTTCTTTCTTTCTTTCTTTCTTTCTCTCTCTCTCTTTCTTTCTTTTTCTTTCCCTCTTTCCCTCCCTCCCTCCCTCCTTCCTTCCTTTCTTTCTTTCTTTCTTTCTTTCTTTCTTTCTTTCTTTCTTTCTTTCTTTCTTTCTTTCTTTCTTTCTTTCTTTCTTTCTCTCTCTCTCTCTCTCTCTTTCTTTCTTTCTTTCTTTCTTTCCCTCCTCCTCCTCCTCTTCTCCTCCTCTTCCTCCTCCTCTTCCTCCTCCTCTTCCTCCTTCTCTTCCTCCTCCTCCTCCTCCTCCTTCTTCTTCTTCTCTCTTTTTTTTTCTTTTTAAGACAGTTTCACTCTGTTGCCCAGGCTGCAGAGCATTGTCACTATCACGGTTCACTGCAGCCTCAACCTTCTGGGCTCAGGCAATCCTCCCATCTCAGCCTCCTGAGTAGCTGGGATTACAGGCACGCATTACCACGCTGGGCTAATTTCTTGTATTTTTTCTAGAGATGGGGCTTTGTAATGTTGCCCAGGCCTTTCTCGAACTCCTGGGCTCAAGCAATCCACATGCCTCAGCCCCCTCAAGTGCTGGGATTAGAGGCTTGTGCCTGTTACTGATTTCTAGTTTGATTTCATTCTGACCACAGAATATTCCCTGTGGAACTGAAGTTAAAAAACCTTTTTTTGAGGTTGGCTTTATGGCTCAGAATATGGCTGTGGTAGGCAGAATAATAGCCCTTCAAAGGTGTCCACATTCTACTCACTGAAATTTATAAATGTTATATTGCACGGCAAAAGGGAATTAAGGTTGCAAATGTAATGAGGTTTGCTGATGGCCTAATTTTGAGATGTGGAGCATATCTTGGATTAGCCAATTGTGCCCAATGTTTTCATAGTGGTCTTTATACATTGAAGAGGGAGGCAGGAAAGAGAGAACCAGAGTGGTGGAGGTGTCATAAGGACTTGATCTGACATTGCTGACGTACAAGATGGAGAAATCTTTGGTCAGGAGCCAAGTAATGTATGTGGCTGGGAAAGGCAAAGAAAGAGATTCTCACCAAAAGCCTCCAGAAGGAACACAGACCTGCTGACACTGTAGCCCAGTGAGGCCCGTTTTGAGGTTTAACCTCAAGAACTGTAAGATAATACATTTGTATCATTTTAAACCACCAAGTTTGTGGTAATTTGTTATGGCAGTGAATAGAAAACTAATATAATGGTCTATATCAGTAATATATCATGGATGCTTGAAAAGAATGTCTATTCTGCTAATTTTGGGTGGGGTGTTCTATAAATTTTGATTAGATCCTGTAGACTGATGGTGTTGCTTAGTTGTTCTATAACCTTGCTGTCTAGCTTTGTATGTTGTTGAAAGAGGACTGTTGAGGTCTCCTATTGTAATTGTGTATTTGTCTCTTCTTATAGTTCTGTCAGTCTTTGCTTTATGTATTTTGAACATCTGTTGTTTTCTGCATACACATTTAGGAATGCATACACATTTAGGAATGCTATATCTTCTTGGTGGATTGGCACTTTTAACATTATGTAATGTCCCTCTGTATCACTATTAATTTTTTGCTCTGATGTCTACTTTATCTGATAGTAATATAACCATTCCTGTTTTTATTTTTTTTAATTTTTATTTATTTATTTAGAGACCAGGTTATGAGACTGTCATTATAATAATATTAAGTCTTCTAATCCATGAACACAGATGCCTTTGCATTTATTTCTGACTTTAATTTCTTTCATTAATGCTTTGTAGTTTTCATTGTACAAGTCTTTTGTCTCCTCAGTTAAATTTATTCATATGTATTCTATTCTTTGTGACACTACTGTAAATGGAATTATTTTCTTAATTTTTCTAATTGTTAATTTTTTAGTGTATAGAAATGCAACTTTTTTGTGTGTTGATTTTGTGTCCTGTAACTTCTAAATTCATTTATTAGCTCTAATAATATTTTTGTGAATTTTAGGGATTTTCTGCATGTAAGTTCATGTCATTGGCAAATAAAGATAATTTTACTTCTTCCTTTACAATTTAAAATTACATTTTATTTTCTTTACTTGTTGAATTGCTGTGGTAGAACTTCCAATACTGTGTTGAATAGAAGTGGTAAAGCTTCTAGACTTTAATAATTGAGTATAATATTAGCTGTGGGTTTTTCATATATGACCTTTATCATGTTAAGGTAATGATCTTCTATTCATAGTTTATTGTTTGTTTTAATATGAAATGTGTTGAATTTCATCAAATGAAATGTGTAGAATGACTTCGCATAAATCGAGATGAGTATGTTTCTTTCTTACTTTCTGTCTTTCTCTCTCTGTCCCTTCCTCCCTACCTACCTCTTTCTCCCCCTCTCTTTCTTTCTTTCCTTCCTTTCTTCCTTTTCCTCCCTTTCTTTTCTGTCTTCTGACTGGGTCTCACTCTGTCACCTAGATCACCTAGGCTGGAGTACAGTGGTGTGATCATAGCTCCCTGCAGACTTGAACTCCTTGGCTCAAATGATCCTTCTGCTTCAGTCTCCCAAGTAGCTGGGAATACAGATGCACATGACCATAACAGGCTTCCCTTTGTTTTTATTAAATGACATATAATATTGATTGATTCTCTCTCTGTGTCTCTCTCATTATTATTATTATTATTATTATTATTATTATTATTATTATTATTTTTGAGATGGATTCTCGCTCTGTCGCCCAGGCTGGAGTGCAGTGACACAATCTTGGCTCACTGCAACCTCCACCTCCTGGGTTCAAGCGGTTCTCCTGCCTTAGCCTCCCGAGTAGCTGCGACTACATGCATGTGCCACCATGCACAGCTAATTTTTGTATTTTTGGTAGAGACAGGGATTCACCATGTTGCTTAGGCTGGTCTCGAACTCCTGACCTCAGGTGATCCGCCTGCCTTGGCCTCCCAAAGGCTACAAGTGTGAGCCACCGTGCCTGGCCAGGATGTTCTTTTTTTTGTAGTATTTTTCTCTAGCTTTGGTATCTGAATATTTTAGAAGGGTTTGAGAAGTATTGGTGTTATTGTTTTTTAAATTTTTGGTAGAATTCAACAGTGAAACCACCTGGTCCAGGGCTTTTTAAAATTTTTATTTATTTATTTATTTATTTATTTGAAATGGAATTTCGCTCTTGTTGCCTAGACTGGAGTGCAATAGCACGATCTCGGCTCACTGCAACTTCCATTTTCTGGTTTCCAGCAATTTTTCTGCCTCAGCCTCCCAAGTAGCTGGGATTACAGGCATGCACCACCACGCCCAGCTAATTTTGTATTTTTAGTAGAGATGGGGTTTCACCTTGTTGGTCAGGCTGGTCTCGAACTCCTAACCTCAAGTGATCTACCTGCCTCAGCCTCCCAAAGTGCTGGGATTACAGACGTGAGCCACTGTGCCTGGCCTGGTTGGGAGGATTTTGATTACTGATTCAATCTCCTAATGGCATTCATATATTCAGTTTTTTTTTTTGTTGTTGTTATTCAGTTTTTGTAGGTTGCGTGTTACTAGGAATTTGTCCTTTTCATCTAGGCAATTCAATTGGTTGACATGCAATTGTTTACAGTATTCTCTTATAATCTTACTGATTCATGTAAAATTGGTAGTAATGTCCTCTCTTTTATTTCTTTTTTAAAAGATTTATTTTTTTAAATTTTTTGTGGGTACATAATAGGTATATATATTTATGAGGTACATGAGATATTTTAATACAGGCATACAATGATTAATAATCACATCAAGGTAAATGAGGTATTCAATCATGTCAAGCACTTATCATTTCTTTGTATTGTAAACCAGTTATACTCTTTTAGTTATTTTAAAATATACAATAAATTGTTGTTGACTATAGTTACACTGTTGTGCTATTCAGTACTAGATCTTATTCATTCTAACTATATTGTTGTGCCCATTAACCATTCTTACTCTCTTCCCTCACTCCCCACTATGCTTGTCAGCTTCTGTAACCATCCTTCAACTCTCCACCTTCATGAGTTCAATTGTTTTAATTTTTAGCTCCCACCAATAAGTGAGAACATGTGAAATTTGTCTGTCTGTGTCTGGCTTATTTCGCTTAACACAATCTCCAGTTCCATCCATGTTGTTGGAAATGACAGGATTTCATTCTTTTTTATGGTCGAATGGAGTACTATTCAGCCATAAAAAAGAATGATCAGATCTCGTTTGTGGCATTCGTGAATGACGTCATATATGTACCACTTTTTCTTTATCCATTCATCTGTTGATGGACACTTAGAGTGCTGTAACAAACATGGGAGTGCAGTTATCTCTTTGGTATGCAGATTTCCTTTCTTTTGAGTATATACCTAGCAGTAGAATTGCTGGATCATATGGTAGATCAATTTTTAGTTTACTGAGGAAGCTCCAAACTGTTCTACATAGTGGTTGTACTAATTTACATTCCCACCAACAGTATATGAGGGTTCCCCCTTTTCCACATACTCGCCAGCATTTATTATTGCCTGCCTTTGGATAAAAGCCTTCCTTTCCTTTTTTTGTTTTTTTGAGACAGCGTTTTGCTTTGTCATCCAGCCCACAATGCAGTTGGAGGATCATCACTTACTGCAATGTCGAGCTCCTGGGCTCACGTAATGCTCCTGCCTTAGCCTCCCAAGTAGCTGGGACTACAGGCATGCACCACCACACCCAGCTAATTTTTATTTTTTGATGGATGTGAGTCTCACTCTGTTGCCCAGATTGGTCTTGAGCTCCCAGACTCAAGTAATCCTCCTGCCTTGGCCTCCGTAAATGTTGGGATTATAGGCATGAGCCACCGTGCTCGGTCCCTAATTTTATTCCTGATTTTAATAATTTATGTCATCTCTATTTTTTCCTATTCAATCTAGCTAAAAGTTTGTCAGTTTTGTTGATCTCTTTGATCTTTTGGCTTCATTGATTTTCCTTATTGTTTTTCTATTGTCTATTTTATTGATCTGGAAACTATTTTTTATTTTCTTTCTTCTACTATCTTATGTTTAGTTTTCTCTTTTTCAAGTTTCTTAAGGTGTAAAGTTAGATTACTGATTCAAGATATTTCTCGATTTTTTAATGTAAGCATTTACAGCTATAAATCTCCCTTTCAGTGCTACTTTTACTGCATGCCATATGTCTTGAAAATTATGTTGTGTTTGTGGTTTCATTTATCTCAAGATACTTGCTATTTTATCTTGTGATTTCTTTGACTCATTGGTTGTTTAAGAGTGAGTTATTGGCTGGGAGCACAGGCTCACACCTGTAATCCCAGCATTTTAGGAAGCCTAGGCATGTGGGATTGCTTGAGCTCAAGAGTTTCAGACCAGCCTGGGCAACATAATGGGAACCCGTCTCTCCAAAAAAAAAAAAAATTAGCCGAGCCTAGTGGTACATGCCAGTAGTCCCATCTACTTGGGAGGCTGAGGTGGGAGGATTGCTTGAGGCTGCAGTGAGCTGAGATTGTGCCAGTATACTCCAGCTGGGGCAACAGAATGAGACCCTGTCTCAAAAAAAAAAAAAAAAAAAAAAAAAAAGAATGTAATTAATTTTCATGTGTTTGTGAATTTTCCCGTTTTTCTTACATTATTAATTTCTAGTTTAATTTCATTTTTATCAGAAAAAATATTTTGTATGATTTTAAGCTTTTAAAATGTATTAACATTTGTTTTGTGGCCTAACATGTTGTCTGTCCTGGAGAAATTTTCATGTGCATTTCAAAAAATATGTATTCTATTGTTGTGGGATGGAGTATCCTTTTTATATCTTTTTGCTCCAGTTGGCTTATATTGTTGTTCAAGTACACAGATTCCTTACTGATCTTCTGTCTGGTTGTTTCATCCATTATTGTATCTATTATTGTATAACTATCTGTTTCTCCCTTCGGTTATGTCAGTGTTTGCTTCACCAGCCAGGCGCGGTGGCTCATGCCTGTAATCCCAACACTTTGGGAGACCGAGGCAGGTGAATCACTTGAGGTCAGGAGTTCGAGACCAGCTTGGTCAACATGGTGAATCCCCGTCTCTACTAAAAATACAAAAATTAGCCAGGTGTGGTGGCCGGTGCCTATAATCCCAGCTACTCGGGAGGCTGAGGCAGGAGAATCTATTAAACCCGGGAGGTGGAGGTTGCAGTGAGCCCAGATTGTGTCACTGCACTCCAGCCTGGGTGACAGAGCGAGACTCCATCTCAAAACAAACAAACAAACAAACACCTTTGCTTCATATATTCTAGGGATTTTATGTTTGTTGCTTGTATGTTTGTAATTCCTGTGTATTCTATGTGAATTGCCCTTTTCAATATATAATATCCATTTTGTTTTATAATTTCTTTGTTGATATTCCCATTTTGTTCTTTTTCTTTCTTTTTTGGGGGCGGGGACAGGGTCTTGCTCTGTTGCCTAGCCTGGAGTGCTGTGGCACTATCATGGCTTACTGCAAGCCTTGACCTCCCAGACTGAAGCTATCCGTCGGGCTCAGCTTCCCCCCAACCACCTTAGCTGGGAACTACAGGCATGCACCACCATTCCTGGCTAATTTAAATAATCTTTTTTTTTTTTTTTTTTTTTTTTTTTTTTTGACGAGGTAGAGACGACTTCTCACGTTGTTGCTGGGTCTGGTCTCAAACTCCTGGCTTCAAGCAATCTGCTAGCCTTGGCCTCTCAAAGTGCCAGAATTATAGGCGTGAGCCATGGCACCTGGCCTCCCCCATGCCTTTTATTCCCTTATTTGGGTTTTCCTATAAGTGCCTCTTCTCCTTATCTCCTAATTTTTCTTTTATATTTTGCAGCTGTTTTTCTCCCTGTGCTGTGCTCTGGATGATTTCTTCAGATCCGTTTTCTAGTTTGCTACTAGTATGTTGATGGTTATTTTCTCTTAGCTAGTAAAAACCAATAATCCATTTTTTGGCAGTGTTATTGTTGTCTGATTCTTGTTTCTTTTGAGATAATCTGTGACTGGTATATGGATTCTAATTTTTCCTATTTTTTGAATATTTAAATTATTCCTATTTAAAAATACTTTTTGGAGTGTAATATAATCCTAGATCTTACAGAAGAAAACCCACTTATTTGCCTTGACTGCTGTCTGGCTCTCACGTCGGTTTCCTAGTGTGGTTTATAATTTTCAACTGTGAAGTTCTGGGTGGCAGTTGTTTTTTTGGGATTCCCTTATGTGCCCTGATTTATAGAGGTTTTCTTATGGGGCAGTTATTCTTTTGCCTCTTCTTAGAGCTTGCTTGGTGCTGGTTCAGGATTAGTTTTAAAATTAATTTTTAGAAACCTTTGTGAGCAGTATAAACTTGAACTCTAATTAGCATAAGCTTGTGGTTCTGGATAACTTTATTTTACCACAATGGGAGACTCTCTAGTATATTCCTACAGTGTCGTATGCCAATAGACCTCATGAAGGGACCTCATTCCAAGCTCCCAGCTCCTAAGTAATGTCCCTTTGCCTGCTGATAAAATTCCAACTACCACATATAGTCAATTCTTGTGATTCATGGTAGTTATCCTCTGTAAAGTCAATGTAAACATGTAGTTAGTGAATACTGAACCATTTCTCCTAGAGGAAATAAAGGGTTAGGTACCTGTGAGTTTTTCCACATTTTCAGCAGCCAGTCAGTACATAAATTTGTTTTACATGTATTTCTGTTTAAAGACCCCTTATTTTATCATATATGTAGTTGATTCATTAACATTGAATTCATGGCTAACAGCACTATAATCTGTGACTGAACGAAGCTTATCTAGCACATACTTGTTTTCTCTGTAAGGATGTCTCAGCCTTCTTTCCTTTAGGACCACCAGATAGTACTTCAGCACTATGCTAAGGGGCCATGTTAAACAGCTAACCTATCAACAAGAAGTAGAAAAATGTGACAAACGTGGCACTAAATAGACCAGGAAAAGGATAGTGGTTTATAGTATGAGAGCTGAAACAAGAAGGCAGTATCCCCCTTTTCAAGCTCAGAATGTATATGTTGGTGACTCACATTTTTCATAGCTATTTGCATGTCCATGAATGGGTGGACAAAGTGTCGTAAGTATTGATTTTGGTGTTGCAAATACATTTTATTGACTAGGCAAATTTGCAAATATAGAATCCGTAAATAATGAGAACGGAGTGTATCTAGTTCTGATATCTCTCTACTGCCTCAGCTGCTGCTCTCTGTTGTGGCTTTGAATTTGTTCTTCATTTCTAGTACTTGGGAGCTTCTTTTTCTTGCTTTCTCAGTTTGCTATGTATTTTAAAAGTACACACATGTTTGTTGCCTTTTTACCCAGTATTTTTATGTATTTGGATTAGGAGGAAGATATTTTGGTTAAATCAATCTGATTTATAGAGTGGCTACTTCATTTACTCATTTTCAAAAGGAAAAACATACACTCAAGAGTGTTAAAGAGAAGAGACCTTGAGGATTATCTTGTTTATTGGTTCTTAACATGGATTTCTCACGGTATCTGGGGCTGTAGAGATTGTACAGAAGTTTGTGTTACATACATCTTTCTGGTGAGAAAGTATTTTTTATATTCTCAAAGGGGTCTATAACCCTTTAAAAATGCAAGAACCAGGCTGGGTGCAGTGGCTCACACTTGTAATCCCAACACTTTGGGAGGCCAAGACAGGAAGATTGCTTAAGCACAGGAGTTCGAGATTGGCCTCCTCAATATAGTGCAACCCCGTTTCTACAAGAAAAAAATTAAAAAATAAATAGCCAGGTGTGATGGTGCACAGCTGTAGTCTCAGCTACTCGGGAGGCTGATGTGGGAGGATCACTTGAGCCCAGGAGATTGAGGCTGCAGTGAGCTGAGATTGTGCCACTGCACTCCAGCCCAGGCAGCCGAGCTAGACCCTGTCTCAAAAAACAAAAAAACAAATGCAAGAACTGCTGTCGTAGACTAGTTTCACTTCAGTTTTATAGGCTAATTGCATATATCCTCATTAGTTTATATCAGTCTAGTTAATATTAACGTTAGCCCAATTTTAAAATAAAAATAACTAATTACATTTAGAAAGTGATTTTTCTTTCCTTCCTTCCTTCCTTCCTTCCTTCCCTCCTTCCTTCCTTCCTTCCTTCCTTCCTTCCTTCCTTCCTTCCTTCCTTCTTTTCTTTTCTTTTCTTTTCTTTTCTTTTCTTTTCTTTTCTTTTCTTTTCTTTTCTTTTCTTTTCTTTTCTTTTCTTTTCTTTTCTTTCTTTCTTTCTTTCTTTCTTTCTTTCTTTCTTTCTTTCTTTCTTTCTCTTTCTTTCTTTCTTTCTTGAGATGGGGTCTCACTCTATCACCCAGGGTGGAGTACAATGGCCTAATCTCAGCTCACTGCAACCTCTGCCTCCTGAGCTCAAGCTATCCTCCCACCTTAGCCTCCTGAGTAGCTAGGACCACAGGCACACACCACCACGCCTGCCTGATTTTTTGTATTTTGGTAGAGACAGGGTTTCACCATGTTGGCCAGGCTGGTCTCGAACTCCTGAGCTTGAGTAATCTGCCTACCTCAACCTCTGAAAGTGCTGGGATTACAGGCGTTAGCCACTGCCTTACCCAGCCAATTTATTTTTTGTGAAAGAACTTCACCATGCCATCTTATTTTAATCCCCTGACAAGCCAATGAGGTAGTTGATATGTTTCTTTCACAACTGTAGGAACTAAAGGGAAGCCACAGTAACTGGTAAGTAGTAGCATTCTTTTTTTTTTGATTAATTGAGGCCCAGGGAGGCAAGTTAACTTGCCCAAACTCACAAAACTGATTTGTTCCAGAGGCAAGACTAAAACTCCTGTCTTAGTGATATTTCCACTACCTCATTTTGCTTTGGAAAGGACCACAACCTTACCAGGTTATGATTCATTCAAACTAATAAATCCATAAGTATAAAGGGATGCATGTGTTAAGAGAACATTTTTTATTTTAAAACAAAAGTAGTCAAAACCACAAAGCCTAGGAATCCCTTGGGCATTTTTATTGTGTAATCTACTTTAGAAGTAGAGTTGCATCCTTGAAGTTTTGAGTCATATTGAAACTTAGCTACCTAAGTTTCATCCCAATTAAAAACTAGGTGCAAATGGAGTTATACACAATGCAGGTAAATGTATATACCTGTACTTGTACATAACATTTTATACATGTTTTCCTGTTCTATACATGTTGTGTTGTAGTTTGTCTCCTCTGTAAGTGGAAACTAATTAGGACTTGGGCTTCATTATTTCCTTTTCTTGATACACCCTTTTTCCACTCCCTGGGTTGATCTGTACCTTTGGCATTAATATCTCAGAACAATTTTCTGTAGGTTATCCTTATGCAGCTTTTATGGCATAATGGATTACTGGCACAATTCACATGGAGTTTCGGATATCCACTGGCTATAAATTCCTTTTTTTTTTGACATAGGGTCTCGCTCTGTCACCCAGGCTGAAGTGCAATGGCATTTGATCTCACCTTACTGCAACCTCTGCCTCCCGGGCTCAAGCAATTCTCCTGCCTCAGTCTCCTGAGTAGCTGGGACTACAGGTGCACACCACCACGCTCGGCTATTTTTTTTTTTTTTTTTTTGGTAGAGACAGGGTCTCACAATGTTGCCTAGGCTGCTCTTGAACTCCTGAGCTTCAGGCAGTCCGCATGCCTCAGCTTCCCAAGGTGCTGGGATTACAGGCGTGAGTCACCACGTCTGACCCACTCTATAAATTCCTAATGTAATACAGCTATAGTAATGAAACTGTAAGCTGTGCTAAATTTTTGCAACATTTATTTAATATTCCTGGGACCACTGAAATGGCAGTAAACTGCTTATATATTAAAGTGGATTTGGGGGCTGAGTGCGGTGGCTCATGCCTGTAATCCCATCACTTTGGGTGGTCGAAGTGGGAGGATCACTTGAAGCCAGGACTTCAAGACCAACCTGGGAAACAAAGCAAGAGTCTGTCTCTACAAAAAATTTTAGAAATTAGCTGGGTAGAGTGGTATGTATTTGTAGTCTTAGCTACTTGGGAGGCTAAGATGGGAGGATCACTTGAGCCCGGGAGGTCAAGGCTGCAGTGAGCTGTGATCCCACTGCACTCCAGCCTGGGCGACACAATGAGACCCTGTTTTAAGAAAAGAAGATGAATTTGGAGAAAAAGTAGATTTAATTTTTTGGACAGCTTCAATCTATTAAATTAGACCTTTAGAAATTAAAAAGTTGATTTATTCTTTTAAAGTCATACATTAATTTGGCTAACATTGAGGACCTGCTTTATACTAGACATTATTTTAGGTTTTGAGATTATGGATAAGAAAAGATTATCTTTTCTCTGAAGCAGCTCACGTATTTTCCTCCTCCTTCATTCTTGCTCCCCTTCTTTTTATCTCCAAACTTCCCATTCCAGTTACTGATTCCTCCCCAATATTTCAATAAAGTTTCTTGTAATCTAATGCCTAGAATCTTTTTCTAACATTTGCTCCAGTAATGAGTAGTAGTCAGCTCCAGTAATGAAGAGCTCATTATCTTTACCTGGCTTCCCCCTAAAAGCAGAGAGAGCTTGACGCAGAGGCTTGGGAGCAGAGGTAGTTTAAGTAGAAGCAAGAGTGAGGGACAAAGGAAATGATCAATGCAGGGAGTGAAAAAGCAGTGAAATGGGAAAGGAGGAAAAGCCAATATTTGGATGCATTATTGAGTTGGCCAATGCTCAGACAACTGGTTTAATCCTGCTGTAGCCTCTGAAGAGCCTTATGAAATATTACTGAGAACTATCCAGCTGGGGACTGAACAGTGGAAGAATTTATTCAGCAGCTCCCTCACTATCTGTATGTTTTAATTGGTTCTTTTAAAATTATTATTTTATTGATATTTTCTCTTTGGTGAGACATTGTTCTCAGTCTTTCCTTAGTTCTTAGGCATGGTATCCCCTTGAGCATGGACTATTGTTTCCTGTGTCTTAGTCTGTCTCATAATTTTTTGTTGAAAAGTGAACATATAAAATCATGTGGCAACTCTGGAAATTAGATATTTTCCATTCCCCAGGGTGATTGTTTGTTATAGTTTGCTTATTTATTGACTTTTTGGACTAATTATATAAAGTGTGTATTCTTTGTTAGAAACCACTGAAGCCTCTGGTAGGTTTGCTTAGTGGGCAGCTAATGATTGAATAATGATTTAATTTAAATACTTTGAACCAATAAGCCTTGAGCTTTTGCTGCTGGTCATTGTGTGAATTGGGATATGCTTTCAACAACATTCATCTAGGCAGATGACCATTATGCCTTATCTTTCTCTTCCTGCTTGTGCAGAACCTCAAGGCTAAGCAAGAGGTGAGAGATTAGGAACTTCTTAAGTCTTTCATAGGCCTATGCATAGCCTGGAACATGCACATATCCTTTTTTATGACCCATGTCTTTCTAGATTTTACATGGCAACTTTTCAAAGCCCCCATGGGCATGTCATTGTCCATTAAAAATTATTATGGTTATTATTTTGAGATAGGGTCTCTCTCTGTTACTCAGACTGCAGTGCACGTGTGATCACTACTCACTACAGCCTCGACCTCTTGGGCTCAAGCAATCTTGCCACTTCAACCTCCTGAGTAGCTTTGACCGCAGGCATACACTACCTCACCTGGCTATTTTTTATTTTTATTTTTTCTAGAGATGGGGTCTCACTATGTTACTCAGGCTAGTCTCGAACTCTTGGACTCAAGTCATCCTCCAGCCTCAGTCTCCCAAAGTGCTGGGATTATAGGAATGAGCCACCAAGCCTAGGGTGTTCTTCGATTTTATTTAATTAATTATTTTTGTTTTACCAAGTGTTTTGGTCAGCCTCCTGTTAATTTCAGCTTGTCACACTGCTTCAGGTCACCATAATCTTAAACTATTTGAGATGATTATTTTTGACAAATTCCCCAATAGTGGTGTTATTTTCACAGAATGAACTTTAAGTCAGAACAAACTAGGACAGATTTTGAGTATAGAGCTTATAGGACATATTAAACTGGATGGCAATTTTCTGGGGGTAGGGCCTTGTGAAACTTCAACCACATTCTGCCTTCTCTAGTGGCTGCTAAGCTGTTGATTTTCACA
Source organism: Macaca mulatta (assembly GCF_049350105.2). Taxonomy (NCBI): domain Eukaryota; kingdom Metazoa; phylum Chordata; class Mammalia; order Primates; family Cercopithecidae; genus Macaca; species Macaca mulatta. The sequence goes on along the minus strand of NC_133426.1, from coordinate 74,825,674 downwards.
GCTGTTGTAGCTTTGTGACTGTGGGTTTTCAGTGTTACTGCAGAGATGGAGATGGTGCTTTGATTAGGCTACCTTAATATACCAAAAAGGTCACTGTTCTTATAGAGATTCAGTCTTTTTAAAATTAAATAAAGAGTATTCAGATTGCTAAGCCCTTTGTTAATTTAAAGAATATTTGCAATACATTTATCTGGCAAAAGACTCGTTTCCAGAATACATAAAGAAATCTTATAGTTTAGTAATAAGACAACTCAGTTATAAAATGGGCAAGAGATTTGAATAGACCCTTCTTGGAAAAAAGATATGCAAATGCTCAATAAATATATAAGACATTCATATCATTAATCACCAGGAAAATGCAAATTAAAACTAGTGAGATTCTATTACACACCCATTAGAATCACTAAAATGAAAATAAATAAATAAATAATAACCAGGTGTTGGCAAGTATGTGGATCATCTGAAATTCTCCTGCAGAATGCAAAATGGTATAATCATGTTTGAAAAAAAAGGTCATTTATTTTATAAAGGATTGATAAAAACATTTTTATTTGATACATATTTGTACATATTTATGGGATGCAGTAGGATATTTCAATACATGTATATAATGTGTAATGACCAAATCAGAGTAATTAGCATGACCTAAAATATTTATCATTTCTTTGTCTGGGGAACATTCAAAATCCTATTTTATAACTATTTGAATATATACAATAAAATATTGTTAACTATAGTCACACTGCATTGCAATAGAAAGTGGAACTTTTTCTTCTATCTAGCCATAATTTTGTATACATTAACCAACTCTTCTTTGTTTCTTTGAGACAGGCCTAACCAACTCCTCTTTATCCCCTGCTCCTCCCTACCCTTCCAAGCCTCTAGTAACCACTACTCTATTCTCTACTTCTATGAGATCAGCTTTTTTAGCTCCCACATATGAGTAAGAGCATGTGGTATTTATCTTTCTTGTCCGTGGCTTATTTTAGTTAACATAATGTTTTCAAGGCTCATCCATGTTGCCATGAATGCCAGGATTCATGCTTTTTAATTGCTGAATAGTATTTCACTGTGTATATATATTACATTTTCTTTCTCTTTCTTTCTTTCTTTCTTTCTTTCTTTCTTTCTTTCTTTCTTTCTTTCTTTCTTTCTTTCTTTCTTTTTTTGAGATGAAGTTTCGCTTTTGTTGTTCAGGCTGGAGTGCAATGGTGTGATCTTGGCTCACTACAACCTCTGTCTACTGTGTTCAAGTGATTCTTGAAACTAAACCACACATTCTCAGCCTCTCAAGTAGCTGGGATTACAGGCAAGCACCATCACACCTAGCTAATTTTGTATTTTTTTAGTAGAGATGGAGTTTTACCATGTTGGTCAGGCTGGTCTCAAACTCCTGACCTTAAGTGATCCACCTGCCTTGGCCTCCCAAAGTGCTGGGATTACAGACGTGAGCCACTGCGCATGACCCATTTTCTTTATTCATTTATATATTGATGAACACTGAGGTTGATTCCATATTTTGGCATTGTAAATAGGTACTGCAATAAAAATGATGTAGATATCTCTTTGATATACTGCTTTTGGGGTCTTTTGTGATTCCAGAGAAATTGTAGCATTTGTTTTGATGTTTCTGTGAAGAATGCCCGTTGCATTTTGCTAGAGATTGTACTGAAGTATAGATTGTTTTGGGTAGTATGTTCATTTTAACAATATTAACTTCTAAAATTCTTGAACATGGGATGTCTTTTCCTTATTTTTGTGCATCCTATTCACTTTCCTTCTTCAGTGTTTTATAGTTTTCCATGTGTAGATCTTTTACTTCCTTGGTTAAATTTATTCCTAGGTATTTTATTTTTTTGTAGCTATTGCAAATGTGATTGCTTTCTTTTTAAAAATTTTTATATTTTTAAGATACAGGGTCTCACTTTCACCCAGGCAGGAGTGCAATAGCATGATCATAGCTCAATGTAGCCTTGAACTCCTGGGCTCAATCAATCCTCTCGCCTCAGCCTCTCAAGTAGCTAGGACTACAGGCTTGCACCACCACGCATAGCTCATTTAAAGAATTTTTTTTGTGTGTGAAGACAGGGTCTCACTATATTGCACAGGCTGATCTCAAACTCCTGACCTCAATAAATCCTCCTGCCTTGGCCTCCCAATGCTTTGAGATTAAAGGCATGAGCCACTGCAACCCACTGTGATTGCTTTTTAAATTTCTTTTCTTTCTTTCTTTCTTTTTCTTTTTTCTTTTTTTTGAGACAGAGTCTCTCTCTGTTGCCCAGGCTGGAGTGCAGTGGCAGGATCTCGGCTCACTGCAATCTCTGCTTCCCGGGTTCAAGCGATTCTCCTGCTTCAGCCTCCCAAGTAGCTGGGACTACAGGTGCATGACACCATGCCTGGCTAATTTTTGTATTTTTAGTAGAGATGGGGTTTCACCATGTTGGCCAGGCTGGTCTCGAACTCCTGACCTCAAGTAATCTGCCCGCGTTGGCCTCCCAAAGTGCTTGGATTACAGGCATGAGCCACCGCACCTGGCTCTTGATTTCTTTTTAGCTAAATGTGGCACTCTGGTTATGTATACTTACCAATTTACCATGTAACCCATGCATTGGAGAAATGAAAACGTATGTCCTGAAGAGGCTTGTGCATGAATTTTCATCGAAACTTTATTCACAATGGTTAAAAACTGGAATAAACACTGATGTCCATGAAGAAATGATAAATAAACACATTGTGGTATATTTACATAATGGAGTGTTACTTAGCAACAAAAACAGTAAATTACTGATACAAGCAATAACATGGATGAATTTTAAAACATTGTGCAGACCTAAATGAGTCTATTTTGTATGATTCTATTTTCATGAAACTCTCGAAAAGTATCATGATGAAAAACAGGTGTCTACACTAATTAATTAATCTTGTTCATATTCTACATCATTCCCTTAAAGTTCAAAGTGCCTAAAAAGCACTATCCAACTACATTCTATAATGTGTAAGGGAAAGGTGAAGTGAAGAAATTGTGGAAGACACATACATAAGTAAGGTGATGGAGAGAGGACCCTGAAAGCTGGACTGAAAAATATTGACATAGTGGCAGAGTGGACGGGGATGGGGAGGATAAAATGATGAGTTCACATTGTTTGGAGTGATGTAGTGAATTTTAAGATGATAAGGAATTGAATGTGTCACACATGACAAGCATTTCTAGGTTATGTATGGATTTTTTGTAGTCTAGAAGTCATCCACTTCACTTATTTATCTAAAATACATGAGTCTTTTCCAGGACTTTTCTCAGCACAAGGGACAAATATATGGGAACCTGGAACTTGTTTCAAGAAGAGCTGTGAATTTGTGCTTGTTCTTTTTTTTTTTTTTTTTTTTTTGAGATGGAGTCTTGCTCTGGCACCTAGGCTCCCAGGCTGGAGTTCAGTGACGTGATCTCGGCTCACTGCAACCTCCACCTCCCAGGTTCAAGTGATTCTCCCGTCTCAACCACCAAGTAGATGGGACTACAGGCACCCGCCACCACACCTGGCTAATTTTTGTATTTTTAGTAAAGATGGGATTTCACCAAGTTGGCCAGGCTGGTCTCAAACTCCTGACCTCAGGTGATCTGCCTGCCTCAGCATCCCAAAGTACTAGGATTACAGGCGTGAGCCACCACACCCGGCTGCTTGTTCATATTTTTGAATGGAATTTGTGTGCATTATTTCATTTGTTCTTTTGATTCTAAAGTGAGGACAGTATTTCCTACTTTTATGTAGTTGGGAACAGTAAATGGAAATGTTTGTGGAAAGTTTCTCATAAAATTTCAAGGCCTTTTGTAGATATAGTGTTTTAAAGGCCCAGAGTCTGGAGAAAAGAAGAGATAGGTACAAATAATGAAAAGGGAGACTAGATGCAACTTCTTCCTTATTCCATGCCTTTATTTTCAAAATACTATAAATGTTGAACATTGTAGTATTTGTGGTTTCTGAAATTTTGAGATAATTTTAAGAAGAGGATAATTAATAACTGTTCTTTCCTTGGCTCAAATAATATTTAGGAAATACTAGTAGGTGTGGAAGAGCAACACAATAAATGTTTTTATTTAATTTCCCTGAGCATAACAGAGAGCAGATGGGGAATTCTGGGCCTGCCCTTTTTTACTACTAGCCAAGGAAAGCAGAAAAAAATCAATTGTTTTCCAGATATGGAGCCAGTTTTGTGTTCTCGTTGCTGATGTACTGTGAAAGGATTTGAAGGGTGTGCATGCACTTGTCACATTCATGTGGCTTAGATTTGTAGTGGAAAATGTGATTCTAGGTTGTCAAAATTGTGAGAAGCCATGGTAACCTGGTCTGTGTAAAAATCTCAATATTGTTATTATTACTATTTTCAGTGATTTGTTCAAAAAATTAAGACTTAAAATTCTGAAAATAAGTATTTCTGAAAATAAGACAAAGATAAAATGCTAATAAAATTTTTGGCATATAATTTGTTTTAGCCAAATGCTTGAACTTATTGTGTTGTATTTTTGCTTAACTGTGACAGCTTTTCATTAAAAGGACTCAGCGTGATTGCTTGCTTTGTCTGCATTTTCCTTGGTCTGAGAGCAAATACTCAGGCTCAGTAAGTCCATGCATATGATAGGTTTGAAAACTCAGGATGAGAAGGGTGATTAAACTAGGGAGAGAAAGAAGAAATCGGAAAAGGGAGCCAAAAATCAGCAACAAGCTTAAGCTTTGGTAGAATATGGTCTAACAGGTTGGCTTAGTTGGTAATATCAGTGCGCCTCAAAGTTAAAGAGTATATGAATGCCCTGGGGATTGTGTAAAAGTGTAATTTCTCATTTATTAAGTCTAGGGTAGGGCTTGGCAATATGCATTTCCTTCCACCTCCCAGGTGATGATGCTGCTGGCCTTAGAACCACTCTTGGAGTGCAACAAGGGTCAAAATTTGGGTTGGACCTTTTGGTGGGGACATATTTAAAATGTCTCAATAAAGATAACTTCTCAAAAGTATAGCTAAACATGATTTAATTTTATATCAACTTATACACTAAAATATATTCTAAAATTCAAAATCATTGACCAAAAATAAAAGCATTTGTTTGGCCATGTCACCCTGATTGTTTTCATTCATTGCTTTCTTAGGTTAGGTCTCTTTATAAATACTCTGTGAATAAGTTAAGTCTCTTCGTCTTCCAGATAGCCTCCTAACACAGGCTGTCATCTGGTTAACATATAAAATGTCCAGGTGGTATCTGTATCATCATGGATAGGGCTCTGGAGAAGCAGACAGACCACTTGGCTTCTCTTTCCAGCTTTGCCACCCAGCTCTGGGACTTTGAACTCCACACGTATAAAATGGAAAGCTTCTAGTGTATTGCCCATAATAGGGGTTTAGGAAATGTGTAAGGAGACCCTCCTAAGAGTATAACTAAGTAGTTTCATGTCTTCCATGCTTTGAGTAGAGCAGGTCAAAGAGGAGAGGTATTGAGGATAAAAAACATGTCCCACAACTTTTAAGGACTTTACTGAGATGCCCCATCCTTTCTTCTTGTGATTTTAGTTGTTCAAACTTTCTTCTACTGCATATCTAATCTTTTGTTTTATTTCATTAAATGCTAGTTGCAACCTGCTCAGAGCACTTACCTTTGGTTTTCTTTTATCTGCTCTTACAGAGATGAGGAAATAGATCAAAGCATAGCATTATTGACCATTTTTCTTGTTACCCTTCCTTTGCAGATTATTCCTCTGCTGTTCAGAAATTTTCCCAGACACTGCAGTCATTTCAGTTTGATTTCATTGGAGACACTCTGACTGATGATGAAATTAACATCGGTAAGTCTTCAGCTACATATGGTCATATACCTGTTGAGGCAACCCTGAGACCATGTAGTCTTTTTGATTTGTGGATACAGAGCACTTGGACATGTTCATCCACTGTGATCCAATGCCAAGGCCCTGGGAGGTTGATTAGGAAGGATAAGGAAACTTTCCCTGCCAGTCCCATTTCCCCTTCACACGATAGCAATCAAAAGATACCCTTAAACTTCTACTGAGGTTTTTGACTCAGACCGTCTGTAAGCGACCTTTTCTTTAAAGCATATTTTCCTAAAGAATATATTAAAAGGGGATTTTTTGGGTTTATTTCCCAAAATGGTCAGAGTTAGATTCTTCTAAGGAACAAATTTCCCTAGAAAGTGTTAAATTAGCATTTGTATGTCTACAACTTGTCAGGAACAGGTTGCTTGGCATCTCTCTTGGGAACTGGATTTAAAAACTCACTCTTTTAGTTGTATAATCTTGGACAAGATATTTCTCTCTCTGAGTCTCATCTTATCCTCTGTAAAATGGGGTTAATATCTATCAAAGATGTTAAAAAGAGGAGGTTATATAGTAGAAGTCAAATGAAGTTTGTATTATTTGTTATGAAGGCAAAGAGGAGTGGTTAACAAACCCCTGGGCCCATTCCAGCTCACCACCTGCTTTTGTAAATAAAGTTTTATTGGAATATACCCATATTCATTTATTAAGCATTTTCTATGGGTATTTTGTGGCACAAGAGTAGCACTGAGTAGTTAGTGACCATTATGTGAAAAACATTTATGAGTTTTCCCAGCACATTATTGGAATATACCCATATTCATTTATTAAGCATTTTCTATGGGTATTTTGTGGCACAAGAGTAGCACTGAGTAGTTAGTGACCATTATGGGAAAAACATTTATGTGTTTTCCCAGCACATAAAGGAGTGCCCGACATATAGTAGATGTTCAGTGAAATGTTGGTAAATGAATAATGGATACATTCAAATTTCATTATTACGAGAGCTATACTTCATTTAATATTTAGCTATTCTTGGAAATATAGCTTATTTCGATTTTTTACTATTATAAGTAATATTTCAGTGAACATTTTTTAGATTTAGATTGGTGACCGTTCTGGTTAAATGTGACTGTGTAACTAGTGAGTCAGATATTTGTATTTGTATTATTTTCTTATTCACTCCAGTTTATTTTACTTCAGTAAGTCTATCCAGGTCCAAGTGCATGACTTATTTAAAAGTTAACATTATGGACTCTGGAATCAAGTAACCCAAGTTTGAACTCTACCTCTACATCTTAATAGCTCTGTAACCTTGGCAAGTAACTTCACCTCTCTAAGTGTTAATTTTTCTTATCTTGTAAAATGGGGATGAGATAATGCCGAGTGTGCACAGTGTTTAAATGAACGTTAGGTATTTCAACATTATTATTAATGTAAGATAATTTTGTACTTCTTTTTAAAAATAACTGCTACTTGCCTATCAGTTGGAAGATTGGGAGATACATGGTACATGAAATTACATAAATGGTTCCTTTTTCTGGTATGAGGGTCTGATTTTGAACAGGTGCCCATTTACACCAAAGCCACCAACAGATCTGAGACTTTTCTCATGTCTTCCTTTATGTTGAACTTTGAGCCTTAATTCTCTTAACCCCATGAACCTCACTGCAAATGTCAATGAGTGCTATGCAGAAAAAAAGGTGTGTGAGCCTGAGCATAATGACTTATAAACAAAAGAAAAATGACTCCTTGGTGATGCCAGGTTCCTGTGGGGGTCTGTGGGACTCCATCAGAGCTGCTGATTACGACATCTTTGCTGCTTTTTTAAAAAAGAAAGAAAGACAGGGTCTTGCTCTGTTTACCCAGACTGGTCTTGAACTCCTGGGCTCAAGCTATCCTCCCACCACCTTGGTCTCCCAAAGCTCTGTGATTACAGGCATCAGCCACCACACTCGGTCTTTTTTTTTTTTTTTAGATGGAGTCTCGCTCTGTCCCCTAGGCTGGAGATCAGGGTGCTCACTGCAGCCTCTGCCTCCTGAGTTCAACTGATTCTCCTGCCTGAGCCTCCCGAGTAGCTGGGATTACAAGCACTCGCCACCATGCCTGGCTAACTCTTGTATTTTTAATAGAGACATGGTTTCATCATGTTGGCCAGGCTGGTCTCAAACACCTGACCTCAAGTGATCCAACCCACCTTGGCCTCCAAAGTGTTGAGATTACAGGCATGAGCCACAGTGCCCGACCTTTTTGCCGCTTAATGTATGATTTATAATAACTCTTTAACTCAGTGATAATTTGCCTGCCAATTTCAGAAGCTCCTACTTATCATTTGACCACTGCTTTTAGGGATGCTGACTTAATGAACTGACTTTCGTTATTGAGGACTTAAGAGAGGTTTTGAAAATTCATTGGCCTGTCATGGTCATTGTCCTCGTTGAATCTTATTTTGAAAGCTGGGAATTGTGGTGGTAGTGAGAGGAAGAGCCAGTACTCAAACAGCTGAGGCTGAGGCTCTCTGGAGGTTTTGAGAAAAAGTCTTGGGGACCCTACTGGGAGGCTATTGTTAGGAAAGAGCAGTTGCTTTGGAAGCTGAGAATGCAGAATGTGCCATGCCCTCCTATTGCCAATACTGCTGGCCCTGAGTCAACACATCTTGTTTCACTGGAAAAAAAATTGCTTAAAGCCACTTTGGATGGAATTGTGATACCCTTTTGGATTTCACATTATATGTGCAGAGGGCCTTCTCATTAAAAATTTTTCATTATTGGCTCCAAAAGGTCACTCAGTAGCATTGACCTCATTGTAGGTACTCGTTATTTAGCAGAAATGACAGTGCTTCCTAGAGCTCATGGAGAAAGCCTGAGGATTCTGAAGAGTTCCTGCCCCTGATGATCTGCTCTAGGACTTACCGTGAATAGTTTATGTCTAACAGGGACAAGTGGGAGGCCGTGTGTCATTGATCTGACCATGACTTCTTTCACTGCTTTAGAGTTAGATATCTATGCCTTCAATTGGCATTGCCTTGTCTTTACCTCTATGTCTCTGTAACCAAAGGAAATCCCAGGTGTCTAAGAAGTCTTGGGTCTCCTTAGATTTGAGTTTTATTTGTTAGCTATGGGATCTTGGCAACATTAATTGAGCTTGTTGAGCATCTGTTTCCCTCATCAGTATAGTGGGGGAGTATTAATCCACCTCACAAGGTCATGAGGAGCAAATCAGATAATACTTATATCAGAGAGTGTCTGTAAATCATTTAGCTCAGTGTCTGGCATATAGCTGGTGCTCAATAATGCATTGTTATTGACTCTACTAGGAACATTGTAGAAGGTAATTTGTGGAAAACAGTGTTGGTTTGAAATTATATATTTCCCAAATTAACCAAAGGAAAATGTAGGATTGTAAAATGTCCGTGTTGGCAAGGACCTTAAATAGTATTTAGTTCATTATTTCTCATATAACTTCATATCCAAGTCACCTGAGGATCTTTTTTATCCCGTCACAGGACCTACCTTATACCTAAAGAATCAGAATCTCTATAGCAGAGCCCAGGGCCTTGATTTTTACATAGTCTTTATAACATCAGCGAGCATTTTGTAACCCCAGGACAGATCTCAAACTTTTCCAAACTGTCCTCCTTGGATCTTCAGTGTCTCCCATCTTTCATGATCAAATGAAACAGCGGTTTATATTGGGCTTTCATGTAAGAATTTGCTTGAAAAATGGGATTTGTAGATTAAACGAGAGAAGCAGACACTTTTAGAGTGCTCCCAAATAGCAGGTGTCATTGTAAGTACTTTATATAAACTAATGAGATAAAGAGAGACAGAATATTAGCAAGTTTATCCCTCAATTCAACAGATGGGGAAACCGAGATCCAGAGGTAGGGACGTGATTGTTGAAGTTCCCACACAGCTACATAGTACCAGATTTGCCACTAGAACCTGAATCTCCTAAGGCCCAATTGATTCATTCAATAACATTTTATTGAGCATCTGCTATCAAGCTTGTCCTCATGGACTTCCCAATCATACAGGTTTTAGCATAGGCAAATGGCTTGCAATGTCACCATAGCACCATGAACTAGAAAGAAGCTCGTTTTCCACATAGGCTTAAGAGAATCTGCTTACTTTTTTTTTTTTTTTTTTTTTTTTTTTTTTTTTTTTTTTTTTTTTTTTGTGATGGAGTCTCACTCTTGTCACCCAGGCTGGAGTGCAGTGGCGTGATCTTGACCCACCGCAACCTCTGCCTCCCAGGTTCAAGAGATTCTCCTGCCTTGGCCTCCCGAGTAGCTGGGATTACAGGCATGTGTCACTATGCCTGGCTACTTTTTTATTTTTAGTAGAGACTGGGTTTCACCATGTTGGCCCGGCTGGCCTCGAACTCCTGACCTCAGGTGATCCACCTGCCCTGGCCTCACAAAGTGCTAGGATTACAGGCATGAACCACCGCACCTGGCCAGCTTACTCTTTTCTCAGGATCCCTTATATGTATTTTTATTCATTAGTAAATAGGTAGAGCGTGTCCACTAAATGACATAAATAAGGGATTCAGAGACATAGAACACACCTTACTTCCCTCAAGGTGCTCATAGTCCATTAAAGGAGGCAGATAAGTAAATAGACAATAGCAACACAATGTGATAAGAACTACGGTAGAGGTCAGTACATGGTAGCCCCTAATTCAGACTGGTGTGTATACGTGTTGGGGGACAGGATGATGGGGAGAATAAACATGGAAGCCTTCTCAGAGAAGTGATATCTGAGTCAGTTCCAGGGTTAAGGTGAAACAAGGCAGGTGGCTAGGGTTCAGATAGAAGGAGGCACTTACTCTCAGGGTTGTGCAAGTACAGGCTGGCACTTGAGAGTGAATATACCTCCTTAAAGTTTGCAACCTATGTACCTGGGGATTATTTGGTGAGGATCTTCAGAGGGCCTCGTATTTTAACCTCAAATTTCAGTCTTGTCATGACCGGAGCATGGCATCCATCAGGTGAACCCTGATAGTGTAGTTCTTTTCTTCTGTGCATCTACCTTGCTACATCTTTTCCAGAAAATGTCACCCATTGGGTTTTAGTGGGTTGTTTGTTTATGCCTGGGGGAATAAAAGTGATGTTCTAAATCTCAGACTGTAAATCACATTTCCACTCCAGTTATCCTAACATATTTGAAGAAACACCTTTGTGGGGCAAGAAGATTGATTTAAGGTCAGACTTCTAGTTAGAAAGTTCCATCAGCCACCCATTACTGGTTTCTGAGAGATGAGGGTTCAACATTGTCAGTCCCCCAATCCTGATTTTTGTTTAATGTGAATATTATTCATTGCTAAACAACTCACAGAAGATCATAAACCTCTTGTTTGAGATAAAGAAGGGACTAAGAAATAGTCTCTTGAGGGCTTTTGTTGTTGTTGTTGTTGTTGTTGTTGTTTTTTCCTATAAAACCAGTTGAAGTATCCTTTGAGAAGTAGTGGCAAATGTCAGTTGTTTTAGAGTCCTGGAGGTCAGGCATCTTAAAAGAGGAATGGCTAAAGTGAAAAAAGAATCACTAATATAAAAGATTGTATTTAAGTAAAGAGCCAGGAGTTGAATTCTAAAGGTTCAGTGATTTTCATGAGATTGGTGGGGGAAAAATCTTTTGGTTATACATCTTGAAGCTCTTAAGCTTATATGTCAGTGCGGTTGGTGACATTCACAATATTGCTTATCGTTCATATAGGGGCATGCACGAACCAAATATTTTGCCAGACTTTCTTAGTGCTGGCAATAGTTTTTCTGGGGAAAGTTCTAGCCTAATGCACCTTCTGCTGTGGTGATAAGCCCTTGGAGGTTTATATCAAGTTATTGGGCTTGAGTTCATAGGGCTTCTCACATCTTGAGGAAAAGAGAAAACACAAGGTAATCAGAAGTCTCTTTTGGGATCTGGGCCATCAGGTTTTAGTTCTCCATGACTGGAAGTCACATGAGAAGAAGATAATTGGGCTGGGTACGGTGCCTTATGCCTGTAATCTCAGCACTTTGAAAGGCAAATGTGAGTGGATCACTTGAGCCTAGGAGCTGATTCTAAATGCTTTCAGGGAAGCATCATATTAAAACATAAAAACCTATGTATAAATGAGAAAATACTTAAAATGGCAGTGGCCAACTTATTACTGGTCATTTTCAAAAGTGGAAGACTTGATGACATTTTATTATCAGAAGAATAATGCACCTGAAAAATACATGAGATTTATGTGGCATTTAAAACAAAAGAACTCAATCCAAAAAATATTTTACAAAAAATCTGTAATCATAATAACCCTATTTTCAAAGAAGAGTGAATATTATATTTATAAAAATTGATAAACACAACCTTTATGAAGAAAAAAGTCTTCAGATATAATAATTCTGACATAATATACCATGAATATAGCAAGCTTATAGTTAGAATATACCAAGAATATATCAATCATATCAAGGAAAGCTGGGCTCAGTGATGCATACCTGTAATCCCAGGTACTCAGGAGGCTGAGGTGGGGGGATTGATTGAACAACCCCTAGCCACCCAAAAGAATATCAAATAAAGAGATTGAGAAATCTTAATAAAACATACTACGGAAAGCAAGAACATTGATCGTTCTCTAAGAACTTCCTGTATAGCATTCAATTTCTGAAATATGTACATTGGTAACGTTTAGCCCATGCAAGCTAGGGAAGTCTGAACATCTCTTTTGATTTCACGGTACTTCCTATGCAACTCAGACGATAAAAGAAAAAGCACCAAAACGATGCACCGGACAATTAAGGAAGTTATTGTCATAGGGAGAACCTTTATTAATGAGGAACATCTCAAAGAAATGGAAGAAAATTGGAGTATTGTAGAGGCAGATAAACAAGGGGGTCATTTGCAAGTCTTATGGGAGACATGAAGAAGGATAGAGATTGATGTTACATATGAGGTGGTCTTTGCAGTCTAGCCATTTTTCAGAACGCAGAAGGATGTGGGATTTCTTAACACTGGCTGCTTTCCTGGAGCCCTGGTCTCAGGTCCATACTCAGTGGTCCGGGATTCACAAAGCAGGGCACAACGCAGTGTCCTTTCAAAGCTCCTAGGCCCTCTGAGGTTCCACTGGGGAATTTGAGTGAAGAAGATGGCACCCATGCAGAGTGAGGAGACTGCTGAACAAGAGCCCCCTATTCTCATGGGCTTTTTATACCTTTTTGCTTATTTCCCTTCTGACTGATCTGGAGACTGACTGCTGGTTAAGTGCCAGTCAGGGTCAAGTAAGTGGTACAAAATGATTGCAAGATGTTCCTGACTATTGGTTGAGAGATCTAGTGAAGTGAATGTCATTTTCTCAGGAGTATTATTTGGTAGGCCCAGGCTTCAGGCCTGTCTGCCATTTACTCTTTCTCCCTCATTAAGGTCTCTTGGACTCCAGTAATCTTTCACTCTGAGCTCTCTTCTCTATCCTGTTCCTGCCACCATATTTCATCCATAGCAACAACCCTTATATCTTGGCTCACTTTTCTTCATGGGGATATGGTAGGATTTAGAAACATGGTCTTGGATTTGGCTGGACCTGAGTTCAGACTCTGACCTGTTCATTTACTGGCTACATGATCTTAGGCAGTTTTCATTAAAAAAAAAAAATTGAGTTTATTGGTATCTTTGCATTATAATATAAACATACTTTATTATAAAAATATGGAAATGAACAAAAATATTATTATTAGCTGCCATATACTGAGTACCCACTGTGTGCCTACTGCTTTGTGTACACTATCCAGTTCTCAGAGCAATTTTAAGGAGGTAGAATGAGGATAATGGAGGTTAAGAAAACTTGCCCAGGATCACATAGCTAATAAGTAGCTTAAGTGAGATTTTTTTTTTTTTTTTTTTTTTTAAATCAAGGTCTGGCTCTGTCACCCAGGCTGGAGTGTAGTGGCAGGATCGTGGCTCACTGCAGCCTCGACCTCCCAGGCTCATTTGATTTTCCCATCTGAGCCTCCTGAGTAGCTGGGATGCACACCTCACCTGGCTAATTTTTGTGGCTTTTTTTTTTTTTTTTTTTTTGAGATGGAGTCTTGCTCTGTCACCCAGGCTGGAGTGCAGAGGCACAATCTCAGTTTACTGCAACCTGTACCTCCCAGATTCAAGCGATTCTCCTGCCTCAGCCTCCTGGGTAGGTGGAATTACAGGTGCTCACCACCACCCCTGGCTGATTTTTGTGTTTTTGGTAGAGATGGGGTTTCACCATGTCGGCCAGGCTGGTCTCAAACTCCTGACCTCAAGTGATCCACCTGCCTCGGCCTCCCAAAGTGCTGGGATTGCAGGTGTGAGCCACAGTGCCTGGCCCTAATTGTTGTAGCTTTTTTTGTAGAGATGGATTTCATCATGTTGCCCAGACTGGTATTGAACTCCTGAGCTCAAGCAATCTGCCCACCTCGGCTTTCCAAAGTGATGGGATTACAGGCATGAGCCACCATGCCCAGCTTTAAGTAGGACTTTAAATCATTTCATTTTTGACTTTAAAATTTACACATGTATGCACTCCATAAAGAATCACAAGTATTTTGATGTATTTTTTTCTTGGCTTTTTTGGGGGTCGAAACACAATTTTCTGCATATAGCTGTACTTGTGTACAATTGTTGTGTACAGATTTTTATATTCTGCTTTTTTAAAAAATAGTGTTACACTCTAGCTATTTTGTCATGTTCAGAAAATTTTGTGTAATTTCCTTTTTAATAGCTTCAATAATAGTTCATTAAGTGGACATACTTAATAATTCCCCAATCATTGGACATTTTATGTGTTTTCAATTATTCATCATCAGTAATAATGTTGAATGCCTACCTTTGGATATAAAGGTTTATCCCCATGTATTCATAATTAGTTCTTTTTGTTTGTTTGTTTGTTTTTTGTAGAGATGGGGGTCCCACTTTGTTGCCATCAGGCGTTCGAGCAATCCTCCTGCCTTGGCCTCCCAAAGTGTTGAGATTACAGGTGTTTTCCACCATGACTATCCCATGATTAGGTTTTAGGTATGGTTTCCCAGATATGAATTTACAATGCAAAAGGGTATAGATAATTTTAAGCTGTTTGATCCACATTGTCAATTTTTATTAAAAATTTACAATTTTTTGGAAGATAGTACATAACACTGTAATTTATATGACCTTGCTAAATTAAACCTCAGTTTTCTCATCACTAAAATTGTAATGATGAAAAATAAAACACTTGAGAAGCATCTACCATATTGCTTTTCCCATCTCACTTTTCTGAACTTTTTGTAATTTCTTCTTTGAAAATTTTCCAAGGATAATGTTCTCTTGCTGTGATCTTTTTTAAAAAGAAAATTCTTGGACTGCTAAACATTATTGAGGAATATTGCGGTAAGTTTTCTAAGCCATGCTTTGTGGTGGTGTTTGTGGCAGGACATGTTGCTATTATTGATGATGGTGTTGTTGGTTATGGTTATGCAGGGCTGTTTTCTTCCATTTCTTAGCCAATTTTCTTAGTCCCCAGTCCTAGTACCTGAAGAGAGGGCAAAAGGACTCTAATGATTTTGGCTCCTTAATGACTATTCTCTCCCACACTCTATAATGGACAGTCTGATCTCACTAAAGCTTTTATTGCCTTCCCATTAATTCTACAGAACTGTTTGCAGGGTTAGTGTTTAGAAGATGCTGTAATTAATTATCCATGATATTTGGTTAAAAATAGATCTCTAAGAGGCCTTATAGGACCTCAAGATTCTGAGTCAGAAATAACCCTTGTCCAAACCTTTCATTTTTGCCCTTTTCTTTTGTCTTTTTTTTCTTTTTCTTTTTCTTTTCTTTTTTTTTTTTTTTTTTTGAGATGAAGTTTCGCTCTTGTCCCCCAGTCTGGAGTGCAGTGGCATAATATTGGCTCACTGCAACCTCTGCCTTCTGGGTTCAAGCAATTCTCCTGCCTCAGCCTCCTGAGTAGCTGGGATTACAGGTGTCCGCCTCCATGCTCGGCTAATTTTTGTATTTTTAGTAGAGACGGGGTCTCACGATGTTGGCCAGGCTGGTATTGAACGTCTGACCTCAGGTGATCCATCCTCCTTGGCCTCCCAAAGTGCTGGGATTACAGGTGTGAGCCACCGCGCCTGGTCTGCTTTTGCACTTTTCTTGATTCGCTATAGATATGACCAAGGGAGAGTGAATATGAGGATATTTGGGGAAGAAAGCACCATTCGTGGGGCCGGTTGGAGGGACAGTGAAAAACAATGTGACGTAGTGCTTTCGCTATGACTGGGCACTGTAGATAGAGCATTGAAATGGGGTCCTCTTTTGACTGTTCAGCTAGCTGTGTGACCTTGGACAAATCAGTTCCAATCTCTGGGCCTCAGTTTTCTCATGAATAAAATGAAGTAGTTGGACTAAAATAGATGATCTGTAAAAGTCTTAACATTTTTAGAAAGCAAGTGATTACAATCTTAGAATCAAGAGGCTATCTTGACTTTGCTAAATACTTCTTGCCCTGTGCCACATGCTTCTCTAGGCATTTGAAGTTTTCTGATCAAGCAATAAATGTACTCATAGGGCTTTTTCAGGCCAAATATTCAGCAGTGAGGTTTTTCTTGACTCAGCAACTTAATTTTAAAGTGGTTTAACAATTACTGAAGCTGTCTGTTAATTGAAAGTAAGGCTCAAGAAGCTCTGACCAGGTTACCATGGTGGGAATGGTTGAAAAATGACCTCCAAAAATTTGATCTTTCATAAAAGCAGCAAAGACACTGGCAGAAATTTCCAAAATCAACTTTTTAAAAACTCCAGAAATGAACCAAAGTTTTGCAACAAAACAAGGCATGTTTATTAAATAAAAATGGCTGAATAGTTGAGAAAACACTGAGCTCTATGACATTTTAATTTGCCATGTTCCTATTCCTTTCTGCAGTTCCATAGTAGCTTTGAAAACTAATGTCTGTATAATCATGCAGTGTGTGCAAACCACCATTCTAGCAGCCATGGGTGAGGGTAGAATGGGTTTGAAGTTACTCAAAATTTGAGAAATATCACTCACAGGGCTTACGTGATTTCAGCTGACTCAGAGTTTACTCTTTAAATGGTTGTTGTTGTTGTTGTTTTACCAGTGCATTTTCTTTCTTTTGTTCTTTTCTTTTCTTTTTTTTTTTTTTTGAGACAGAACTCCTGACCTCAAGCAATCCTCCTGCCTTGGCCTCTGAGATTAAAGGCATGAGTCACTGCAACACACTTGTGATTTTTTTTTTAATTTCTTTTCTTTTCCTTCCTTCTTCCTTTCTTTCTTCTTTCTTTTCCTCTTCCCTTCCTTTCCCTTCCTTTCCCTTCCCTTCCCTTTGCTTCTCTTCTCTTCTTTTCTCTCCCCTTCCCTCCTTCCTTCTTTCCTTCCTTCCCTTCCCCTTCCCCTCCTCCCTCCCTCCCTCCCTCCCTTCCTCCCTTCCTTCCTTCCTTCCTTCCTTCCTTCCTTCCTTCCTTCCTTCCTTCCTTCTTTCTTTCTCCTTCCCTCCTTCCTTCCCTTTCCTTCCTTCCCTTCCCTTCCTTCCCTTCCTTCCCTTCCCTTCCTTTCCTTTCCCTTCCTTTTCCTTTCCCTTTTCCCTTTCCCTTTCCCTTTCGTTTTCCTTTTCCTTTTCTCCTTCCTTCCTTCCTTCCTTCCTTCCTTCCTTCCTTCCTTCCTTCCTTCCTTCCTTTCTCTCTCTCTCTTTCTCTCTCTCTCTCTCTCATCCAGGCTATAGTGCGGTAGTGGCATCTTGGCTCACTGAAACCTCCGCCTCCCGAGTTCAAGCGATAGTCCTGCCTCAGCCTCCTGAGTAGCTAGAATTACAGGCACCTGCCACCACACCTGGCTAATTTTTGTATTTTTAGTAGAGACAAGTTTCTCCACGTTGGCCAGGCTGGTCTCAAACTCCTGGTCTCAAGCAATCCACCTGCCTGAGCCTCCCAGAGTGCTAGGATTATAGGTGTGAGCCACCCCACCTGGCCCCTAGGGCATTTTCTGAAAACAATCAGTGGCAGTTGTTTAGTACTACAGTTTCCACAGGCAACAAAAAGAATAAAGTAGCAAACAAGAAACTGAACAACAAACCAAACAGGACAAAATAGAGAATGAGTTATCCTTGGAGAGCTTTAAAGAGCTGTGAGGTATTCCTGGAAATCTAGGAGGTCATGCATGTGAGAGGGGCTTTGTACATACCCAGCGTTTGTACCTGTCTAGAAGAAAGACTTGAGACATCTCTAGTCTCCCACTTCTGGCTGACCTTCAGCTCTTTGCAAGGAGGAGTGAAGGCTAAGGCACAGTTGCAAACTGTCTGGCTGAATGTTGAAGGTACACCCCACAATACACAGAGAGCCCTTCAGCAAAGGCTTGGGGATATTTGTTCAAACCGTTTAAAGAAATCTCTGTCCAATCACTTGTTGACCAGTAAGCTTACTGATCAGAGACTTTAGTGGTTTCGTATGACAAAGAATACAGACTATAGAATGAGTCCATGAAGCCAATAAACAGCCAGCAACCACAAGAACAACAAGCTCTGGGGAAAGAGGAGTTCTGATTTCCAAAGTTGTCACACTAGTTAGAATGTTAACTTTTAAAAAATTATGAAACATGCAAAGAAATAGTAAAATATGACCCTTGAACAAGGGAAAAAAAGCAATTAATAGAACCTGTCCCCGAGGAAGCCCTTATATTAGATTTCCTAGACAAAGAGTTTCATTACCTATTTAAATATATTTAAATTAATAAATGAGACCATGTCTAAAGAACTTAAGAAATGAATGAGAACAGTGTCTCACAAAATAGACAATATCAATAAAGAGATGGATTTTTTAAAAGGAATCAACTGAAACTTGCAGTTGAAAGTTGCAGTATAATAACTGAAATGAAAAACTTACTACTGGGGGTTCAGCATCATATTTGTACTGGGAGAATAAATGATCAGCAAATTTAAACACAAGTGAATTGACATCATTCAATCTGAGGGAAATAAAGAATAATAATTGAGAAAAATGAACAGAACCTCAGATACCTGTGGGGTATCATCAAGCATAAGAGCGTATACAGAATGAGAACTTCAGAAGAGAGACGGGAAAGAAAGAATATTTAAAGAAATAATGGCCAAGAAATTGGCAAATTTGGTGAAAAACATGAATATGCACATCCAACAAGTTAAACTTTGAGATACATGCCTAAACATATGATAGTCTAATGAAAGAAAATAACAAAGAGATAATCTTGTAAAAAATAAGAGAAAAATGAAAGAATAGAAATGAATGAAAATAGTCACAACATACTAAATCTTATGGGATGCTGCTAAAACAGTGTTTGGAAGGAAATTTGTAGCTTCAAATTCCTATGTTAAAAAGGAACAAAGATATCAAATCAATAACCAAACTTTCCAACCTAAGACACTGGAAAAATAAGAGCAAACTAAAGAAACATAAGCAAAGAAATAATAAAGACTAAAGAGGAAATAAATGAAATGGAGAACAGTAAAAGACTACAATAATAAGGCAGCCTTGTCAAAATAACAAGACAATCATTGAAACCAAACATCTGTTCTTCATAAAGGTAAACAAAATTGATAAACCCTTAGTTAGACTGACCATGAGACTACTTGAATTACTAAAATCAGGAATGAAATAGGGGATATTATTACTAATCCTAGAGAAATAAAACTGATTATAAAGAAATACTAAATATAGTTGACCCTTAAACAATATGGGTTCAAAACGCAGAGGTCCAGTTACATGCAGACTTTTTCTCTTTGATTTGGATAGAAAAATACAGTATTTGTGGGATATGAAATTCACATACATGGAGGGCCAACTTTTCATATGTGCATACATCCACATAAAACTTGTTCACAAATGTTCATGGTTGCATAAACAAGATTCAGAGGTCACATGTGTTTCCATTTATGTGAAATGTCTAGAGTAGGCAAGTTCATGGAAATAGAAACTAGATTAGTGGTTGTCTGGGTGTTGGGAGGAAGTGGTAATGGGGTTTAATGCTAATAGGGTTTAGGTTTCTTTTGGGGGTGATTAAAATGTTCTGCAATTATACAGTGGTGATAGTTGCAAAACTTTGTGAATATACTAAAAGCCACTGAATTGTACACTTTAAATGGTGCATTTTATTATGTCTCAGTCTGTTTGTGTCACCATAAAGGAATACCCAAGGCCAGGTGATTTATGAAGAAGAGAGGTTTATTTGGCTCATGGTTCTGCAGGCTATATAGGAAGCATGGCATCAGCATCTGCTTCTGGTGAGCACCTCAGGAAGCTTCCAGTGGTGGCAGAAGAAGAAAAGGAATCGGTGTGTCACATGGCCAGAGATGGAGCAAGAGAGACTGGAGAAGATATCAGGCTGTTTTGCACCATCAGATCTGGGGGTGGGAGGTAATACAAGGAGAAGTCATTCATTACCAGGAGGACTGCACCAATCTGTTCATGAGGGATCCAACCCCATGACCCAAACACCTCGGACCAGGCCTCACCTCCAACATTGGGGATTAAATTTCAACCTGAGATTTAGAGGAGATAGATACCCAAACTATATTATATGGTGATATCAATTCAGTGATAATAATAAGCACCTAATAAAGGTATCGTCACAATTAAACCCTGAAGCAGAAGGCTTGGCACATTTAATGTCCATAAAATTAGTCTTTTCCTTTAAATGTTTGAATATGATATTTGTCACATTTCCTTTAGAGGTAAACTGATCGTGTCTGGAAAAATGCCAATTGAAAAAATCTCTCTGACAGTTTTCTTAGCATAAAGTATTTGGGGACAGAAGGTCAACAAACATTTCCATTTTTTCCTATTTACTCTTTCTGAGTGTGGTGTGTATCTTTTCTATGCTACAGTTGAGCTCTGAATGAATTTAGTGTTTGCAAAGGTGATCTCCCTGGGTATTTGCAGCAACTTAATCCTCAGAAGAAGAAAGAAATGTCATTGCCTTGCATGCTGTGTTGACCCCGAAATTCATTTCCTTGACACCAGGAATGCTGGACTTACTCAGTTCTTTAAAGGAGGAAACTCAATTTTTGATTAAAAATGGTAGTGTGGACAAATTTGTTTTTCCAGGCTTTCATTCAGATGCCAGTTGAGAATATATTTCCTGCTTCTGGAGAGAAGTTGAGGAATTTGAAGAGGCACTAAAGACTGTTTAGCTTAACTTACCTTTTTTTTTTTGTTTATAAAGACATCAAAATTTCTGAGAAGGGAAGTGATTTGCCCAGTCATCCTGCCAGTAAGTGGCACAATTGGCACTAGAAGAGTAGAAAGTTTGGGAGGGTGGAAAGGGTAGTATTTATTATTTACTTTGTATTGACCCTACATTTACCATCCAATTTAGTTTTTACAGCAATACTCTCTGGTTGGTCAGTAGTGGAACAGGGATCCAAACTCATTTCAGGGTTCTATAGATGCCATTCATTACACAGCAAACCCCTTGCCTCTTTTCTAATCTTTGCTTGTCTATGAAATAAGAGAAATTCTAGCTACTCCTGAGTGGCTGTAAGGATTAAATAAAATATTAAAGTATATGGGGGTTGATAAAACAGAAAAGAAAAGAAACATTCGATAGGTACTGAACACCTGCTTTTGTCCTCCGATTTGACACCTTCCTCTAGTGGCCATGTGGGCATAGGGCACTGGTCCCTACTTGCTGTTGCACAGATCTCTGTCCATTTGTCTATCAAGCACCATGATTAATTTGTTTTACATTTGATTCTCTCCTTCCAGCTGAATCCTTCAAGGAATTTGCTGAATTGCTCAACGAGGTAGAAAATGAGAGGATGATGATGGTAAGTCATTAACTCTGTCACTGAAGCTGAGTTCATGGGTGATATAAGGGATTTTTCCTGTCCTTTATGCTTGGATTGATCCTATACTATTTTGATTTCTGTCAGATAGCTTCTTGGTGCTGTAAAAATAGTTAGGTAATAGATCTGGTTATTATGTCTCAAGCTTCCACCCTGAGAGTTTGGCATTAGATAGAGCGAAATTAATGTGCAAATCCCATCTGTATTCATTTCAGTGAAAAAGAATTTCAGTGGATATTAAACTGGGCCTTTAAACATGTTGACAGAAATTGAGGTCTTTAGTGTTTTTAGCCAAATTATCCATTTGTTAATCTTCAATTTGTAGAGTAGTTTTACTTTTATAGAGAAAATCAGTAGAAAATACAGAGAGAACTCATATACCACCTTTCTCTCTCCCATTCAGTTTTCTCTATTATTAAACATCGTGAATGTGATACATTTGTTATAATTGATGAGCCAATATTGAAACAATATTATTAGCTAAAGTTCATAGTTTACATTAGGATTTACTTTTGATATTGTACATTTTATGGATTTGACAAATATATAATGACATGTATCCACCATTACAGTGCCACCATACAGAATAGATTCATGACCGTGAACATTTCTTTTGTTCAATCTATTCATCCTTCTCTTCCTCCTCCAGTCCTGAAACCCTGACAACTACTGATCTTTTTTTTATTGTGTTTTGCCTTTTCCAGAATGTTTATAGTTGATATCAAACAGTATGTAGCCATTTCATATTGGCGTATTTGACTTAGCAATATGCATTTTATTTTCCTGTCATTTATTTTTATCATTAAATAATATCCCATTGTATGAGTTACCACAGTTTATCCATTCACCTACTGAGGGACATCTTGGTAATTTTGGCAATTACAAGGAAAACTATTATAAACAGTTGTATGTAGGTTTTTGTGTTGATACAAATTTCCAACTGATTTAGTTAAATAATAAGGAGTGTAATTGCTGGAGTGTAAATTGTCAGAGTATGTTTAATTTTGTAAAAAATTGCCCAACCAACTTCCAAAATAGCTGTGCATAACCAGCAATGAATCAGAGTTCCTGTTGCTCCATGTCCTCGCCAACTCCATGTTCTTACCAGCATTTGCTGTTGTCAGTGTTCTGGATTTTAGCCATTCTCACGGGTGTGTAGTCATATCTCATTGCTGTTGTAATTTGCAACTCCCTAATCACATATTATGCAGAGCATCTTTCCATATGGTTAACTGCCATCGGTATATCCTCTCTGGTGAGGTATTTGTTCAGTTCTTTTGCCTATTTTTAAATTGATTTTCTTTTGTTAAGTTTTAAGAGTTCTTTGAATATTTTAGATGCCAGACGTTTATCCAATAGGCATTTGCAAGGATTTTCTCCCCATCTGTGGCTTGTCTTTTTATTTTCTCAACAGTATCTTTTGCATTGCATAGGTTTTTTATTTTAATGAAGTCCAACTTATACATTTTTGCTTTAATGGATCATGCTTTTGGTGTTATATCTAAAAAGTCTTTTCCAAATCCAAGGTCACCCAGATTTTCTCCTATGTTATCTTTTTGGAATTTTATAGCTTTTTGTTTTACATTTAGGTCAATGATTCATTTTGAATTAATTTTTATGAAGGATATAAGGTCTGTGTCTAGATTCACTGTTTTGCATGTGGATATCCAGTTGCTCCAACATTATTTTTTGAAAATACTATTCTTTCTCCTTGAATTACTTTTTGTCCTTTATCAAAGATCACTTGACTATATTTATATGGGTCTGTATCTGGGCTCTCTATTTCTGTTCCATTGATCTATTTATCTGTTCTTTCACCAACACCACACTATCTTCATAACTTTAGCATGTTAGGAATTGCATTGTAGTAAAAACCATTGAAGTCAGGTATAAGCTTAAGAATCAGTTTGTTCATATCCACAAAATAACTTGCTGGGATTTTGAGTGGGATTGCTTTTAAGATCCTAGAGATATCTTTTTTATTTTGATTAGGATTTGCTTTTAAGATACCAGGGAAAAACTGATATCTTAAAAATATTGACTTTTCCTAAATGTGAACATGGGTTATCTCTCCATTTAGTTACATCGTTTTTGATTTCTTTCATCAGAGTTTTATAGTTTCCTTATATAGATCTTCTACGTATTTTGCTAGATTTGTACTTAAGGGTTTCATTTTTATGAAGTCTAATTATTTTAACAGCCTAAAAATAATCTTTTTGTGTGGTCCTTAGAGCAGCAGTACCATCATGAGCAGCACCAGCAGAAAATTATTGGAAATACTGGTCCTTGTCCCCACCACAGACTTATTGGGGACTTAAATGTTGAAATGTATATGTTGATCAATATTCATTTTTATTACGGGCATGATGGTAAGATGATAATTCTGTAGAGGATATCAAAGTGGTCTACTTTACCTTTCTCCATCAGATGACTTTTTGTGGGCTTCTCAGTTTTGTTAAAGCTATTTATTCCAACAGCCAGAACTCATTTACCTATAAAACCTCTTTCCTTTCAACAGTGTGGTACTGCCTTCTCAAAATACTGCTCATAGAATCTAGACTCCTAGAGAAGTAGGATTGAAGGCAGGACTTGGAGGTAGGGGAATTAGAGAATTAAGGCTCTAATTCTGGCTCTGTCACTAACTTGTTGACTTCAGATTAATTACTTCATTTTTCTGGGCTCCTTTTTCTTATTTGTAGAGTGAGGAAAATAATCCCCATCTCTTATGGTTGTTTAAAGTTCTCCAAATAATATAGTAAACATGGAAGTGTTTTATAAGGGGAAAATACTGATTATGTAAGCATGGTTTTTAGTTATCTTTAGTTACTCACAAGATTCTGCTTGTGGAAATATGACTTGGGAATTTTCTTAGTTTAAAATATTTGCTTTTAAATGTACTAAGAAGAGACCAATATGTGTGGTTTCCCTGGAGCCTCTTAGATGGCCCCCTTGCTAATACACACTCTACTAAATGTTCTTCTCTGCCCACAGAGTTTGTGGACTGCTGCCCATGTTGTTTTCAAAGGCATTTGCCCCCATTTCATTCAGATAGCATTAGAAAGCTCAGCTGTACTTCGCTTTAGCCCTAGTTGTTTCTCCATCTCTTTTATTTACCCAATAACAAAGCCCTCACATATTGAAGTAGTATTCATCTTTTGAGATGTTGTTTTTCTCACCCTTCCTGCTGGTACTTTGCCACATGACTGACTCATTTTCTTCTGTCTTTAATTATGTTGTGCCCTTTTGTCCCAACAACTTTTCAATCATATATTGAGTGTTTGCTCCCTATTTCCCACTTAATTCCAGGAATGCTGAGATGGTTAGGCTTAATGAGTGCTTTCACCCCATGCCAGGAATTCATTGCTTGATTATAACTTTTCCATTTCCTGGCTTTGTAGCAAAAGGACCCCTCTACCCCAATCTGGATAATTTAGTGGGTCTTATATTGCATTTTATCCTTTGTAAAACAAGAGTCCAAAATAAGCTTTAGAATAACAGGAAGAAAGTTCACAGCCCTCAAGCATGGAAATTGCCTGTGTCTGGTCATCTCCATAAATGAATATAAATTGGAGAAGAAATTATGAAGGGAAGAAGTGAGGAAGGGCATCCTTGTGATGTTCTCAAAAGTATCCTCTTGGGGCTGGGTGCAGTGGCTCATGCTTGTAATCCTAGCTCTTTGGGAGGCTGAGGCAGGCAGATCGCTTGAGGCCAGGAGTTCAAAAGCAGCCTGACCAACATGGTGAAACCCTGTCTCTACTAAAAATACAAAAATTAGCCGGGCGTTATCGTGCACCTGTAGTCTCAGCTACTCGGGAGGCTGAGGTGGGGGGATCTCCTGAACCTGAGGAGGTCAAGGCTGCAGTGAGTCATGATCATGCCACTGTACTACAGCCTGGGCGAGTAAGGCCCTGCCAAGAAAAAAAAAAAGGGCGGGGGGAGGGCCTCAAAAAGTCTGAATTGCACACTTCTTATATGATTATGAAGCTTGCCTAGATTCTTTTCTGACTCCAAAGAGGCCTCTGTTGGCAATGTGCAAGGTCTGTTTTTGAAGACTGCCAAAAGTCACCTAAAGAGGCCCCCATGATATTTCAACCTGTCTTTAATGCTCTCTCTTTTTAAAAATGTTTTTATTTTTTATTTTTTGAGACAGAGTCTCCCTCTGTTGCCCAGGCTGGAGTGCAGTGGCGTGATCTCGGCTCACTGCAACCTCTGCCTCTTGTGTTCAAGTGATTCTCCTGCCTCAGCCTCCTGAGTAGCTGGGACTATAGGCACCCACCACCATGCCCAGCTAATTTTTGTATTTTTAGTAGAGATGGGGTTTTGCCATGTTGGCCAGGCTGGCCTCGAACTCCTGGCCTCAGCTGATCCAGCCGCCTTGGCCTCCCAAAGTGCTGAGATTACAGGCGTAAGCCACTGTGCCCAGCCCAGTGCTTTCTTTTGATATTTCATTTACCATCAAAGATTCCTGAACAATCCTGCAATACTGGACTGAGTATCATCTCTATTCTGCTCAACACCTTGTTCAGTGTTACTTTGGCCTTTATTCAATAGGATTCTGATGATAGAAATTCACTAATGAGTTTAGGATGTCACTCCTTATGGTGAAGATTCTACCTGAGATAGCAGGTGGGAGTTTTTGTCCCCAGTGAGCTCACACAATGAATGCAGTGATTAGAGAAGAGATTAAAGGCCAAGTTTACTTAAAAGGGGTCATTGCTCGAGTTCTAAGGGGTTTCAGAATAAAATAGAATGAGAAAGAAAAAAGAGGAAATCCTCAATGTGACTTTTTTCTACATTCCTAAGTCTCTATTCTGACAAGAAAATAATATAATTACCAATGAGTGTCATAGAAAGGAAAAGATTCAGAGTATCTGTTTGTGCTGTAGGAGACTGGGAGCAGTATTGCCAAAGTGATTAAGGGAAAATGATGTACTGCAATTCTAGTAAACCATGGACTATTTTTCTAGACTGAACTGGGATCAAAAATCTAAAAGTCAGTGGCCTTGTGGACCCTGTGTGAGAAGTTGCTGACACACTTGCTTATGCAGGACAATCCCCTTTGGGGCATGAAAAGCCAGCAACTCTGCCATCCTGGGGGTTCCTGAATATGCAAGGGCCCAGCTCCATACAGGCTTTAGAAAGTAGTATGTTCACTTCTTATTTAAAGGCAAACTTCTTCAATGTTTCCCAGTTGGCCACTTCTTAGGTATTACATTTATTTATTTATTTATTTATTTATGAGACTGAGTCTCACTCTGTCACCCAGACTGGAGAGCAGTGATGCAGTCTTGGCTCACTGCAACCTCCGCCTCCTGGGTTCAGGTGATTCTCCTGCCTCAGCCTCCCAAGTAGCTGGGATTACAGGCATGTGCCACCTCGCCCGGCTAGTTTTTTGTATTTGTAGTAGAGACGGGGTTTCACCATTTTGACCAGGCTGGTCTTGAAACCCTGACCTCAGGTGATTCATCCGCCTCAGCTTCCCAAAGTGCTAGGATTACAGGTGTGAGCCACTGACCCGGCCCGTATTGCATTTTTTAAACTGCAAATTGTCTTTCTAATTATCTGTTGCTTCATACCTTTTTCTAATATTAGTGGCTGAAACCAGGGTCCCCCACCCCTAGGCTGTGGGGCACCAGTCTATGGCCTATTAGGAACCTGGCCACACAGCAGGAGGTGAGCAGCAGGATAGGGAGCATTACTGCTTGAGCTCTGCCTGCTATCAGATCAGTAGCCCCATTAGATTCTCATAGGAGCAAACCCTATTGTGAACTGTGCATGCAGGATCTAGGTTGCATGCTCTGTATGACAGTCTAATGCTTGATGATCTGAGGTTGAACAGTTTCATCCTGAAACCATCTCCACCTCCCCCTACCCTGGGTCCATGGAAAAATTGTCTTCCATGATTCTGGTGCCTGGTGCCAAAAAGGTTGCAGATTACTGGCTTAAACTTAAACTAATTATTTGTAATTATTTTGTGGGTTAGGCATTCAGACGGGTCAGCTGGGCGATTCTTCTGCTCCAAATGATGGCATTTACCTGGCAGATTAGTTGATATGGAAGGTCCAAAATGGTTTTCCTAATGTTTGGCACCTTCCACTGGGGATGGCAGGAAGGGCAGATTCAGCTGGTATGAGACATTGACTAGAATTTGGCCTCTTCTGTTTGGTAATCTCAGGGTAATTAAACTTCTCATATACTGTCTCAAGGCTCCTAGTGGGAGTATTCCAAGAGAACTGGGAGAGAACTGGTCCTGGCCTTTTATGACCTAGCTTCAAATGTCACAGAGTGTTACTTCTGGAGTGCTCTATTTGTTCAAAATATTAACAAGCCCACTCACATTCAAGGTAGAGGGAATACAGACCTCACCTCTCAATGGAAGGTATGTCAGAGTTTGTGGCCATGTTTTAAGGCTTCCACAATACTAAAGGAGAAAAATGGACTTTCTGTACTGGGCCTATGACACCAATGACTTAATTTGTGGATATTTTTAGTAGAAGAAGTTTTACTTTCAATTAAGGAGAGACTTTGGTGTAATTTTTTTTGATATCATAATTGTTAGTGAATCTTTGATTTCCTAAGCAACCAAAACGAATCTTTCTATGAGTCAGACCTCATAGAAAGAGAAGTCTTTACTAGGGGCTCTTGCAGGGTGGAATTTATAGACTTTACTGCCTTTGGCTAATGAGCACACTCAGAGATGAAAAGAGAATGTTAAGGGTTGTACTGGGAGGTAGGTTATAGTACGATTAGGACTCAATGGGGTTTCATAGATCCAGTAGAAGAGAAGAGATGTGATGAGAATCAGACAGGGTCTGGAAGTGTTAGTAGGCAAGAGATCTGTTTTTGTAAAAATCAGCAAACTTTGGGAAGGGTTACATGATTTTTTAAGTCTAGGCTTGTAGCAAACAAGTTTTAGAAAGCCAGCTATAAAAGCACTGGTGATCAGGAGACATAGAGAATGACTGTTCTCAAGGAAAACATTTTTTTTTCTTGCCTAGTTTTATATATTTTTTTGCTGGGTGCTGCCTGTCCTGGATGGTAGCATTAGGAGCTGCAGTAGATCAGAATGTCAGGGTTCACCAGGTTGTTCTCATACAAAGGCTAGCAGTGACATTTTAGGAGTTTGCCCATTTAGTTGAACCTTGAATCATACCTACACACAAAACAAGAGGCCCAAATTACCTGAAAGACACATATAACCCATGCACTAATGCCCCACAACTTTCCACACTTTTGGGGTGGTAGGTTAAAAATTGCTTCTTAGATTGGAGAAGTCAGATCTTGTCAAAACTGACTTTTTCCTCTGTTGTCTATTTTTGTTAGGAAGATATATCTTGTCTTACTGACACTTATGTCTTATATGGCAAGGAAACTTCTCTTTTAGTTTTCTGTCTTGTAGCTAATTAATAAAAATTAATGCAATGATTCCCAAAATGCAGCCCTTTAGATGCCTTCTCTAAGGTCTTCCATTTTAGTGATTCTAACTCTCACCACGTAGGCACAAACCCCACTTGTTGCCTTGGACATACACAATCTCATAAGAGGTTTATATGAAGAAAAAGCTTTGTATACCTTTACCTGCCCAAAGAACAAGGGGTCTTCTTTGATTTTGATGTTTTTATATCTCCAGAACATATTTATTAATGCCAATATTAATAGTCCCTGAACAGGCCATTCCTATTAGCTTCTGAGCATTTATATTTAGGTGATTTGTAGACCTAGTCTAGTGTTTTCTGTGATGCTGTAATGCATTCCACATTCTGAAGGAAATTTTCTGGTTTTATGGCACAGGCAGGACTGTAAATGTTTTATCCTAATGCTATCACTGCACACTCATTTGCCTCTGATGAAATGATTTGCACTTGCTGCAATTGTCCTTTTCTTGTATTTGCCATTCTCTTTCTCTTCTCTTTTTCACCTGTCCTTCAGGTCTCCTCTGTCTTCTGCTGGACATCACTTCAGATATTTATCGATTAAAAACTCAGATCAGACTATCATTAAAGTTACAGAGAAATGCCCCTCTTATTCTTTCTCCCACTTCTTCTCAATGCATTCGATTTTCAGAAACAATATAGAAACAAACAATAATAAACCCCAACAAATCAGCAAACCATTTAACATTTTGCAGGATGGTATATAAATGAAAATGTCATAGTAACAAGGAATCTTGTATTTGAACCTTGTTAACCTAGAAATTATTTTGTTTGTTTTTCCTTTTTGTCTAGGTACACAATGCTAGTGATTTGCTGATTAAACCCTTGGAAAATTTCCGGAAGGAACAAATAGGCTTCACCAAGGTACATTTTCTGTATATGTATAAGATTTTTTTTTTTTTAATAGCAATCAAATAGTTGTATGGGCTACTACTCTTCACTTTACAAAGATATGCACCAACCTGCTGGTGCTTTGCTCTTGGCCTAGTCAGCCTCCTAAACTGTGCAAAATAAATGTTTGTTGTTTATGTCACCCTGTCTATGGCATTCTGTTATAGTAGCCTCAACTAACGTGACAAAGGGGATCGGAGGGGTGGGTGATTAGTTTCTATGAGAAAAGTGATCATGAAAGAAAGTAAGAAAATCTAGAATTGGCCTCTGACTTTGTGGCCAACAGACTCTGTATCTGTGCATAAGTTGCTTCTCCTTTTGGTGTATTTGTTGTTTTGTCTGGAAAACTAGCTATCATTTATCAACTGCCTGCTATGTTGAGCACTAGTCTAGGGGCTTTACGTTCATTCTTTAATCACAAGGACCTTGTGTGCTTCTGGCATTTTCCCCATTTCACAAATGAGGTAACTGAGCCTTGGACAAGATAAATAACATGACCAAAGTTATATAACTAGTGATATAGTTTGGATCTGTGTCCCCATCTAAATCTCATGTTCAGTTGTAATTCCCAGTGTTGGAGGTGGGGCCCGGTGGGAGGTGATTACATCATGGGGGCGGATCCTTCATGAATGGTTGAGGACCATCCCCTCAATGCTGTTCTCCTAGTGGTGAGTTCTCATCAGATCTGGTTGTTTGAAAGTATGTAGCAACTCCCTCACCTCTTACTCCTGCTCTGGCCATGTAAGATGTACCTGCTTTCCTTTCACCTTCTGCCATGATTTTGTTTCCTGAGACTTCACCAAAGGAGAAGCTGCTATACTTCCTGTACAGCATGCAGAGCTGTGAGCCCATTAAATCTCTTTTCTTTATAAATTACCCAGTCTCATGTATTTCTTTATAGCAGTGCAAGAGCAGACTGATGTGGCTAGTAAGTGATAGTGGCCTGGATTTAGACCTAAAGGTCTTTTTAGCTTTACATTCCATACTCTTTGCATTAAGCTATGCTGTCTAGGTCTTTGCTGTCTATTATGGTAACTACTATCTATTTAAATAAATTAACAACTCAGCTCCTCATTCTTTCTAGCCAAATTTCAAGTGCTCAGCTGTCACTTGTGTCTAGTAGCTACTGTGTTTGACAGTGCAGATAAAATACATTTCCATCATTGTGCAAACTTCCATTGGATAATGCTGTGTGCCAGATAATTTCACATTCTTTTCAGCTTGACCATCCTATGGATCTCTGATTCTCCAATGCCTGTTAAAGGGATGTGAATGATTTTCATTTTTAATCTTTTCATCTAGGTGTAGGTCTGTTTCATGAGCTCTCAATGTATATCCACCAAGTAGCAGAGGTTGTTTCTTCTGCCAGGGCTAAAATACAGCATCTTATCCAAGCATCTAGGTTTTTTTAGGACTAAGAGCATACCAACCAGTAGATATTATTTGGAATATCATGACAATCAGTTTGGATCAAGAATTTGAAAACAGTAAGTTTTTCTTTTTTTAAAAGACACTATCTTGCCAACTCACCTTCCCAAAGTGCTGGTATTACAGGCATGAGCCTCCATGCCTGGCCATGAAAGTAGCAAATTTTGAGAAGAAAGAGCAAAGTAGTGGTTGAGCTCCCACTACCTGCTATCATCAGATTTACATGGGCATTGTTAGAAATGACTGGTGTTCAAGCAAAGTGAGTTCCCCTGATAGCCCAGCAATACTGGATTCTACTTGTTTCACTGGAGCCTCATTAACATCAATACTTAGTTGGGAGAGGATATAATTGAAGGATAGAAGTATATTTAAACTTACAACTGAGGATAAAAATAACCACTTGTGAAATAATTTGATTTACTTTCATTCCTTTATAAGAATAACACTAGGAAAGTAAGGATATGCTACCATGGTTGCCCTCATATTATCTGAGCAAATGGAAATGAATTTGTATTATGTGCAGTCATGCGTTGCTTAATGTTGTTCTGAGAAATGCATCATTACATGTTTTCGTGGTTGTGTGAACTTCACAGGAGTGTGTTTAACACAAACCTCAATGGTGTAGCCTAATACACAACTGGGCTATATGGTATAGCCTATTGCTCCTAGGCTACAAACTTGTACTGGTGTTAACTGTACTGAATAGTATAGGCAGTTATAACCCAATGGTAAGTATTTGTTTATCTAAACATATAAAACATACAGTAAAAATACTGTATTATAATCTTACAGGACTTTCATTGTATATGCGGTTCATTGTTTACTAAAACATTATTTTGTGGTGCATGACTGTACTTCTATGGCCCATGCCTGCACTGAGGGTTTTACACATGCTTTCTTCCTTAATTCTCACAGCAAACCTGTGAGGTGGGATTTTTAATATCCATTGTCTCAATGAAGAATGTGAGTCTCAGAAAGTTTAAATATGTATCTATCTTTTTTCATAATTCTTTACCAGTAAGGCCAGCCTGCATATCTACAAAGAAGACCAACTTAGTGTGAGTCATGTCTCCAATAAACTATGTAGAATTCCAATAGTCAAAATGTAACTTATAGTCTACCCCGTATGTTATCAATTTATTGCCCATCAGTTCCAAGCCTCTCAATACCTGCTCTGTAATAATGGACAGATTTTCTTTAAGCATCTTTCCTTTATAGTGAGCACGCCTTAAACTTTCTCAGTAGAGGGAGCTGGAGGGACGTTGCAGGAGGAGGGGGATCTCTTCACGTTTCCAGCTGAGGCGGGGGCGGGGCAGGGGCAGGGAGGACAGCTGATGGAACTCTGACCCAGCCACCCACCCAGGCACATGGTGCCTCAATTTCCTTGAAGGCTTCATGACCATGCAGTCCTTCAGCTTCCCTCTGTAGACCCCCTACCCTACATGGCCCGCTTGCTGGTGAAGAGTTATCATGGAGCTATTACCCGCTCTGCAGGGCCCTCATCCATTGACCTTGCACCCTAGGGGGTTCCCACCAAACCAGGCTGGCCCCGCTGAGCTCACCTGCAACTCAGTTTTCCCACCTTCTCTTTATACCTTCTCCACTGGTCACTGTTGGCCCGCTTTTTTGTACTCTGGGGAGTTGCCTCCTGCTTACACAGTGACTGTGAACCACCGGGCCAAATCAGCAAACATTCTGCTATCCAGTGTGTTAAATTTCTTCTTTTCTTTTCTTTTTTTGGGAGACAGGGTGGGTCTCACTCTGTCAACCATGCTGAGGTGCAGTGGTATAATCA